>NC_133813.1:26855054-27502554 GCF_043250625.1 Sebastes fasciatus | reverse complement strand
TAGACTTTGAACAGTCACATCCATCTAAAAGACAGGGGTTGAGAGTGACTGTAATTTCTCATAATTCTGCAGCTGTTTGGTCAAAACATCATAAACATCATGTAATTTTGATATTTTTTCACATGTTCATTTAAACTGGACCACCTCAGTCCCTTATAAACTGACAAATGGATCATGACATTTTTTTATTATTTAATATTATGGTTTCACCAAACCAGTTACCATTTACATGTCCTATGGTTTATTCTTTCATTAAAATATTACTATGAAAGAAAGTGATATTACTATTATTATTATAAGTGACTATATTATACTGGGAATGCATGTGTAATTTATGCAATTACACAGCATTTCTGACTACATTTTGGGACACCTTTTATTTCTATTATTATTTTGCATTCTATATGTCCTTAAAGTGCATAATAAATTACATGTTTGCAATGTTTTTGATTTCATAGTTTATGACTTACTATTGCTTGTTTTGACAGTTTGTTTGCAGGCCACTTCCCATTCATGTACACTAATTTAATTTTTTACTATAGAACAGTGTAGAAAGGGGTTCCTAAAAGATCAAAAATGTTTTTTAAAGGGAGGCCATTTAAAAACAGAGGTTCACATTATGAAATGCGTTCCCTGTGTAAACTGCTTATAAGCCATCTTTACATTCTCTGTAGTTAAATTGTTGTTTATTGAGTGCTAAATAAGCAGTAAAAACTTTTATCATTGGCTTACAACTTTGTTTGTTTTTTACCTTGTCCACTTCATTCCGAGGGCTGGCAAAAAAATTTTTGTTGTATCCGCTTTCAACATGCCTGGTTACCTGTAGAAGCAATGGCTAATAGTTGCACTGGAAAAATCCTGTAATGTCCGTTTGGTTATTTATCCATGGAAAATTGCTAAATACGCAACCAAACATGGACCCAGGGATGCAAACATCCTGGGTCAAGATTTTATTTTTATATTTTTTAAATGGTTTAAGAAGTACATGTTTGAAATGTTCTGACCTTCCAATGAAACACTGAGCTCATACAAATGGGCTCTGACATCAGACACAACCCAACCCAAGTTTGCATTACTATACGAGCATACAAACATGTGGTCTAGTAATCCTGCAAAAAGTACAAGGGTGTCTGTGATTCACACAGGCAGAAGACCAAACCTTTATATGCAGGTATGAGGTAACTCCCTAATAAAAAAAAACTCTTCAGATCACACAACTCATGGATGCCGTAACTTAGATCCAAAAGAATGAATTCGCTGATAGCATTTTTTTTTTTTACTCAACAGGTTACAATCTCAATACAAACTCGAGAATACAACACTCAAGTAAAACAGGATATATGATTACAAAAAGAAAACTTTGGATATATGAATACCAAAAAATAAAATATACAAACTACAAAACTCAAGAAAAACTTTGGATATATGATTTCCAAAAAGAAAACATTTGGTAACAAGGTAAAAAACTTTGGATATATGATTACTAAAAAAAATAAAATATACAAACTACAAAACTCAAGAAAAACTTTGGATATATGATTACCAAAAAGAAAACATTTGGTAACAAGGTAAAAAACTTTGGATATATGATTACTAAAAAAATAAAATATACAAACTACAAAACTCAAGTAAAACAGGATATATGATTACCAAAAAGAAAACTTTGGATATATGATTACCAAAAAATAAAACTCAAGAAAAACTTTGGATATATGATTACCAAAAAGAAAACATTTGGTAACAAGGTAAAATAAACTTTGGATATATGATTACCAAAAAAAAAAAGAAAACATTTGGTAACAAGGTAAAAAAACTTTGGATATATGATTACCAAAAAGAAAACATTTGGTAACAAGGTAAAAAACTTTGGATATATGATTACTAAAAAAAATAAAATATACAAACTACAAAACTCAAGTAAAACAGGATATATGATTACCAAAAAGAAAACTTTGGATATATGATTACCAAAAAACAAAACTCAAGAAAAACTTTGGATATATGATTACCAAAAAGAAAACATTTGGTAACAAGGTAAAATAAACTTTGGATATATGATTACCAAAAAGAAAACATTGGATATATGATTACTAAAAAAATATATATATATACAAACTACAAAACTGAAGTAAAACAGGATATATGATTACCAAAAAGAAAACTTTGGATATATGATTACCAAAAAGAAAACATTTGGTAACAAGGTAAAAAACTTTGGATATATGATTACCAAAAAGAAAACATTTGGTAACAAGGTAAAAAACTTTGGATATATGATTACTAAAAAAAAGAAAACATTTGGTAACAAGGTAAAAAAACTTTGGATATATGATTACCAAAAAGAAAACATTTGGTAACAAGGTAAAAAAAACTTTGGATATATGATTACCAAAAAGAAAACATTTGGTAACAAGGTACGGTCAGATCATTTCAACTTATCAATAGACGTTGCAGCTGTCGTCGGGGCCTGCAGCTGTTTCAGTTTCTCAGTATCCTCTCCGGTCAGATTCTCACACGCCTCAGAGAGAGCTTCCCATCTACACTTGGCCGTTTTCAACTCATGCAGGAGAGTCTCTGCCACCATCCGGACTCTGAGATCATCCATGTTGACGTTGCGGCTCATCAGCAGACGTTGAATGGAGGGAATGAAGCGAGGGGTGTTGAGTCGTTTCATCAAATGTTCATAGTGATCCTGGAGAAAGTCTTCCTCCAACACCTCCAAGCAGCCATGATTTCTCTGGCTAGGATGATTGACCTGACATCCATAGCATTCATCGACGCGGTACTTGCGGATAGTCAGGTTGAGCAGATGATAAACAGCAGATTTGATGCAGTCCACGATACATCCATCCATCCAACCGTCAACCACGTCCACATTATTCTCCTTATTCTCATCATCATCCTCCTCCTCCGAACAAGGAGGTGTCTCGGGTAACGATTGCTCGTCCTCCAGGTCCTTATCCGCTACCAGGGACAACGATTGCTCGTCCTCCGCTACCTTGGACAACGGTTGCTCGTCCTCCAAGGCCTGGCTCTGTACTTCGGGCACCGTCTGCTCGTCCTCCGAGACATCGTCCATACTTTGCTGACAAACTTCTGTTAAATCCATGGAGCCGAGGTAGATGAAGTCGGAAGAAGAAGAAGAGAAGAGCTTACGAGGACAGAGGGTGGCTTTGGTCGTAGGTAGGTCATATCCAAAAAGTGCAACGGGAATGACGGCTTTCTTTATAATTCCAGAAGGGGGGTGTGGTTTAGAAGTGGGAGGTTCAAAGAGGCGTGGTTAAGGAGGCGTGGGAATTGTGGTAATTTAACGTAAAAGGCGTGGTTTAGAAGTGGGAGGTACAAGGAGGCGTGGGAATTGTGGTTTAGAAGTGGGAGGTACAAGGAGGGGTAATTGTTTTTCCCCCCGAAACTCAAAATTTTAGAGTTTTTCTTACCACCATCGCCTCTCTCCAGTTGCGACAACTCTGGAAAAGGGTAGAAATCCTCTCCCTTATCTCCAACATCCTACGGAGCCATTCCTTCGCTGGTATCACTAGAACGTTGCGGAATAACCCACAGTCAGGATTAAATCTCTCCATCACAAAGATGCTGAAAGATTTCTCCTGTTCCGGGGATGCCTGTGAACGCAGACTGGCTTGAGTCATCCATTTGCCTGAGCCTGTGCTTTTGGATGGCCATATTGTTCCCAAAATGATTTTCATCTTAGCCAACTCCAGGTCCTCAGACCGAATACCCAATCTCTGACGTTTCTCCTGAAGAGGAGGACGAATAGGACTATGCACTCTCTTTCCGTTTTCCTTTTTCTCCTTATTCTCCTTATTCTCATCCTCCTCCTCCTCCAAACAACAACAACCTGAATCTGACGTAGTCACATCAACATCCTCGCTCTCTTCTTCAGATGAGGCCTCTTTGTTCTCTTCTTCCACAGGGCTCTTAGTCATAGCAACAGCCATCCTTATCATCAGTTTCATCACAGCCCAATCCTCGATGCTCAACACCGTCACGATGGTTGAAGGACCCAGAATTTCCCCCTCATCCAGCTGGTACATCCACAGCTCACCCAACTCATACTTGAACACATAACCCCAGGATCCAGACATCCAGGGATATAGAGACCATTCTTCATGCAGAGATCCTGAAGGAGGAGGCATCTGAGTACGGCACACATACATCATACATCTCTTTGGAGCTCCTGGTACCTCAGTAACATCTTGATAAACTGTTACAGGCGTCTGAGTGAGCAATGATGAGGACCAGCCATCAGAAGGTTTTCTGTTAGAGGAAGACGAAGCCTCTTCTTCTTCTTCTTCTTCTTCCTCTTTCAAAGGCTTACAGTTCTCCATTTCAATCGTAATCAACGCTTGAGGATCCATGGTGAGTACAAGGTAGAAGGAAAGAATGAAAAAATCCACTTTATTTTATTCTTTCTCAAAAAGAGTTCACACTCCTCTCATTTTTCACCTCGCCCCCGTAGGATTTAAAAAAAATTCCCATGGAGGAGGGGGAAGAAATACGCCTACTATGACGTAGCGTGGGAAAAAAGGGGGGTGGGCGTGGTTTCCGGTATGAGGGGGGGCGTGGTTTCCGGTATGACGTGGCAGCCTGTCATTGGACACCAATTCGTTCCGGACATGCCTGACATTCCAACCTGTCAAGATGAGTTTGACATGAAGTGGGCCCCTATTCTCTCTCATAACTTTGCGAGAAAAAAGTCGTAACATTACGAGAATAAAGTCATAACTTTATAAGAATAAAGTCGTGATATTACGAGAATAAAGTCATAACTTTACGAGAAAAAAAGTAATTTCCTCCTCCACAAAAGAGGCCGTTTCCCCATCAGGTCCGTGTGGTTCTTTCTTCAAAATAAACTCAGTTTCTTGCACAATCTTTCCAAGGTCCTGATACTGATTATAATGTGCTGCTGATGTCCCAAAAGATGAACTATTTGGTTATTTATGAAATCTAAACAAAAGTAGAACTTCACAAGATGCTCCACGTTCCTCATTTTCACACAGCTGCTCTATTTCCCCTCTAAAATAACACGTAAAACTACTACTTTATGATATTACGACTTTATTCTCATAATATTACGACTTTTTTTCTTGTAAATTTATGACTTCATTCTCGTATCTCAGATTTATTTATTTTTAATCAATGTGGCCCTAATACTCCGTCGTAATATCTGAATGCAAACTGTAACAAAACAAGTCTACAGCCATGCTATCAGCTCAGTGAGGCTGTCTTTAGGCACTTTAGTGCTTTGAGCTAAATGCTAACATCAGCATGCTAACGCGCTCACAATGACAATGCTAAAATGCTGATTAAGGAGGTATAATGTTTACTTTGTTCACCGTGTAAGTTTAGTATGTTAGCATGCTAATATTGGCAATAATCAATGCATGAGCCGATGAAGGCACGATCCAGTTTTTCTGCATCACGTTTGCTCAGGGGGGGGGGTGTTAAGGTCCCGACACACCAAGCCGACGGTCGGCCGTCGGACAGTTTGGGGGCATCGGTAAGCGTCCGTCGGCCTAATTTTTGTCGGTGTGTGCTGCACCGTTGGCTCTAGTCTGCCCGTGTCGGAGGCTTTTCGGCTGGTTCAGCATGTTGAATCGGCGGCCGCACCGCGTCTACAGACAATATCAGATATGGAAATGTATTTCAACGCATAAGTGAAAACTTGGTGGCTTAAGAGGAAAATTCAGAGGATTACCAAACTCAGTACATGAACGTCTGCACATCATTTTATGGTGTAATCTCTCCAATAGTTGTTTACCTTGAGTCTGGACCAAAGTGGTGGAGCGACCGACATCGCCATCCCTAGATCCAGGCCGCGAATGTGACTAAAAACATGGTGGGATTGGAAACCTCGATGGTGCACCATGCAGCAAGAAGCAACTGGTGAACGCCACGGTGAGCAACTTTAGGGATGTGTTTGCTTATGTGGTAGCCATAAGGACTTAATAAGTTGGCATATCAATACTTGTTGGAATGTACTTTCTCCACCCAGGCAGTCAAAAACACAGTTTAATAAAGCTAAATATCACCACTAAAAGATATACAAAGGGAGAACTTCACTTCCATTTCATTCGATTCCCTGCTATAAATGCTCAGTTCCACACAACACCACAGCGAGTGGCTCTACCGCCAACAAAACACACTTCATAATAAGACAAACAATCAAAACAAACCCATAAACCAATACCTTTGCATGGTGCAAAATTATAGCCCCGTCTGTTAGGATTCGATTTTTTGAGTATCCTTTTTTATTCCATGGTTCAGTCTTGAATTTGTTATTAGCCGTGCTGACAGATACAGGCTGTTAATGACAACAGAGGGTTGTTTTAAAGCTATATTCATTGTTTATATTGCCAAATGTTTGAGATGCGACTGTTATTAAGAAGACAATCCTGTCTGAAAATGAGATTTTGGACAAGATAACTGACAGGTCTATTTGATGGTCGACAAACAACAGAGAAAAAAACAAGCTGTTTTCGTTATTGGTATTTTTTCTGTGGATTCTCTGTGAATACAGGGAATCACTTCTCTCAGCTGTGCTCCCTCTGATGTGATCTTCATCTTTGGGGACTAGAAGTAGATCACCACCCTCAGCTGAGAAAGACTCCGAGTTTCTCGGCATGCCTGGAGGCCCATGTACCTGAGGTGATTTGGGATTTGTTGGGAGAGACTTTGGTGTGGTGGCAGCGCACGGGAGGTGAAGAAGTTGCGCTGAGCTAATGGCCCATTAATTTTGTTGACAGTATGCTGGTGAATCTGGACTTAGGCCATGTGCTGAGGTTTTGTGTGGTCGTCCACAGCCACACTTCCAGGAAGCACAGTTTAATCCTCAGCGGATTAAAGGCTGAAAACACATTTGTTGAAAAAGAGCAATTTGTTTAGTGGCGTGCTGGCTCTCCTGAGGAAACTCAACGATTGAAAAACGTGTAATGGATGTCTGCACTCTGAATAAAAGGGAGGACAGCTACTGTAAACGACAACAAGCCAAAGGTATCAGGATTCTTAATACTGTAATGAATTACCCCAAAGATCGTTGCCAATTCAAGCTTTTCCAAAAACCTTTAGAGACATTACCAATCTGAGCATTTGAAGTATAAGTATAATAGATCACAGTGTTTATTTAACATTAGCAAAGAAATGGTGAACTGAACATATCCATTTCCCAACAAAATGCACATCAGGTGGATTTAAATAATAAATTAAGCATGATGAAGGTTTGGATGACATCACACTTCTGGTAGGGAAACGTTGTGATGACGTTGATGCTCTTTACTTGTTGTAATGACCTGCAGAAGTGAAACTGTGTTTCCATCCACCTGTTTTTATGCTAACTTTCAGTTTGCGCGTGAAAGAAAGTCACGTAGAAATTTGAAAAAAAAGCAGTATGTTGCAAAAAAAGTTTTTACGCTTGGGTGATATGGAAAAGTTGGTATATTGAAAAAAGAAACACATTTAGCAAATAAAGCATGACGTACATGTGACTTAAACATCACTCAAACTTCTGTTTCACTAAGGAGACGAAAAATGGCGGAAGATGAAAACATGAGATGTGTGGAGTGATGAGAAGGCTCAAACTAACACACAAAACACACATACACACATACCGGTAAACAGAATATCACCAGGAGGATTTCCACATAGTTTTCTATTTGAGGTTTGCCTGGCGCTCTTTTGATTATGTCATCTTGTTGTGTCCTCTTCTTCTGCAACGGTTTAGAATTAACACCCCCAACTGTTGCACAACAGAAGTGTATGGAAAACAGTGAGTTACCTCCGGGTCTGAAAAGTGAAGCCAATGCTGAAGTGCCTTAAACTTGCATTCTTTCTACCAGCCAGCAGGGGGCGACTCCTCTGGTTGCTACAAGAAGTCTGAATGTATGTCTATGAGAAAATGATCCTACTTCTCTCTTGATTTATTACCTCAGTAAACATTGTAAACATGAGTTTATGGTCTCAATCACTAGTTTCAAGTCTTCTTCAATACAGCATGATGTTCATTTAGTAAATGATGGTCCCATTTAGAGTCAGATAGACCATAAAGCAGGGGATGCTTTAGGGCGGGGCTACCTTGTGATTGACAGGTCGCTACATCGACGTTGTCCGGTCTGGGAGTTGTCCGTGTTTTCATCTTACAACTTTAACCCTTTCACAGTGTGTTTTCACTTCATGAAAGTTAATATTAACATTTTGGTCGCCTAAAAATTTCTTATTCAGCGTTCAGTTGCTCCACCCTCTCGGGTCACTTCTGGTTGCAAAAAAACAAGATGGCGATGGCCAAAATGCTGAACTCAAGGCTTCAAAACGGCAGTCCACAAACCAATGGGTGACGTCACGGTGGCTATATGTCCACTTCTTATATATAGTCTGTGGTGAAAACACAGACAAACAAAGAGTGGCATAAAGACAATCTTTATTCTATTGAAAACATATTTACAGCACATAGAACCTTCGGATTAATGAATGTTGGATTTGCGTAATTGGGATTGTAATTAGGAATTGAACTGAGGATTCATTTGAAGTGAGGCACTAAAAAAGGTGAAAATAAAATATGCATCAAGCGTATAGGGTGATGTCCTTCAGTATTCAGTATATTGTAAATATTCAAGTTACACTGATCTATATGACTGTATCAATTTGATTCTCCAAAGTTAGGTCTCGCATTGAATATAAATACCTCCGATGGTTGGTAGTCGGAGACAAGGCTTCCAGCCAGATGCACCGTAGAGCAAGCAAGTGAACAAAACTGCAGCTGAATTATTAATGTACATTTGTAAGCTTGGATAGACAGCATGCCTCACTGTGATCTTATGTATGTCAGTTCTGACGTCCTTAACATGCACTTTTCAAAGCTAGTTCAGGAGCTATCGTGAATGAATTACTGGTGTGGAATCGTGGTATATTTATATTGTCACTCTTGTAGATGAGTGTCCTGGAGAGGGGGGGGGGCGGAGGGGGGACAGTGTCTACACCAGCCGAGGAAGGTTTTCATGGCTGCTGAAGGTGGTCAGATGGAGGCCGGGCTGTCAAACACAGTAACACTTTACCAGGCTGCGTCTGTCATGGCCGTGTCAGAGCACAAGAGGGAAATAAGGGGCGAGAAGCCATTTTACAGCACAACGCCCTCCTGTTTACACGGAGGCTGCTCCACTGGAATGTCACTCTGTGTATTTTGACAAAGATATTGAGGTCCAAAGACTATAGCTCTGAGCATTTAATGTAACCTTAGCTCCTGACAAGGCCAGCAGCCACTGAGCTGAGGGGGAGAACAATAAATCAAAGGCTCCTGAGCCGGGTTAGCCAGGTGAACCCATCACATGTGTCAGCTGTATACTTATCATAGAGCTAGTGAGCAATGGAGATGATGTTCAACCTCAGTTGGGGCATTGTGGATTTGAAAAATTGTTGGTGTAGCCCATACAAGAATCGCCATCTTGGTCTTTGGCCGTCGCCATCTTGTTTTTTTGCAACCAGAAGTGACACGAGAGGGTGGAGCTAAGTACAACTGAACGCTGAATAAGACATTTTTAGGCGACCAAAATGTTATAATTAACTTCCATGAAGTGAAAACACACTGTGAAAGGGTTAAAGTTGTAAGATGAAAACACAGACAACTCCCAGACCGGACAATGCCGTGGTAGCGACCTGTCAATCACAAGGTAGCCCCGCCCTAAAGTATCCCCTGCTTTATGGTCTATCTGACTCTAAATGGGACCATCATTTACTAAATGAAAATCATGCTGTATTGAAGAAGACTTGAAACTAGCGATTGAGACCATAAACTCATGTTTACAATGTTTACTGAGGTAATAAATCCAGAGAAAAGTAGGCTCATTTTCTCATAGACTTCTATACAACCAGAGGAGTCGCCCCCTGCTGGCTGGTAGAGAGAATGCAAGTTTAAGACACTTCTGCACTGGCTTCACCTCTCAGACCCGGCAGTAGCCCACTGGTGTAGCCAAAGCCTGACAGAGCTTATTCCTCTGTGCCATAAAGATCCATTGTTGTCCAAATAGTATTAAAAACACCTTAATGAGCCACATTGATGCACTGGGTGGCATATTAAATAGATCATCAAATGTGTATTAATCCACAGCTGAAAATAGACCCCAACAAATACACGATTCCGGTTTGAGTGACTTTTGCCAAAACCCACAATGCCCTGGTGTTTTCAGAAAATATTTAGCCTTTTATAAAAATGAAACTACATATTTTTAAAAGAACCAATGAGCTTGATGATGAGCGCCACAGACAAGGTAGAGAAGTTGGAAAGTATTGAGAGACATACTGACATGTTGAATTTTGTTATTTCATTGAATTTGCTGACGTTGTTGCCAGCCTTTTCATTTGACATGTGAAAATATGATTCCACATTATGAACATACAATGTTTGTGTAATTTGTTTTACATAATTATAGCCACAGTAATATAAGTTTCATACTGTTATATGCATTTATACATCCTAATTTAGATCTCCGTCATGCACCACACACACACACTAACACAGATTCTAGCCTCTGTGATTCACTTGTTCTTTTTTTCCCCCTATTCATTCAAATTCATCTTGTGATGTTTTATTCTAGGTCCACTGATGCGCTGTTAAAATCTGAAGTCTTGCTATGTTTTTATTCCCGGTACACTGGATTCATATGAAACTTTAATGATCTCTGTATAGAAACTGGGTCATTGCAGCAACTGTGAACGCGATATAGAATAAGACAAAGAGAAAGTACTGAGAATAGTACACGTATTAACAGCACTTTCACATTTTGTAAATAATATACAGATGTGCAAATTGGAGCAGATGTGCAAGTGCACATTCAGCATGAGAGAGGATTTTCTAATTTCTGTATTAACATCACTGTAAATGATTTTACAGTCAGATTCTGAGATATTTGCAGATTTTTATCTCGTCATTTTCCTCGCTCACCGTTCAGCAAAGTAATTATCATCAACAATAAAGAGCGGGGCCTGGGTCAGCTCATTGTCTGCTCATCCCTTTCACAGTCTCTTCTACCTCTGCCACTGTCAGATCTGCATCTGCTGTCAGTCCACCCACATGTCATCCCTCTGTTTTGCTTTGTTACTCCTCTTCTTTTTTATATTCTGCTCATCCCTTTCCCCTCGGGGTCCTCACTCCTGGAGGCCTTCGGGTTCTGCAGATGGACTCGGCTCAGCTTCGGGGAAAAGGAAAAGAGGGGTTTCTCTTCTGGTGGGTAAAAGAATGATGACACGGTGGACGGGTTGTGCCCTGCGGCCTGATTGTGACGTCCAAATTTATAGAGGACGGTGGACATGGAGTGGGAACTGCCTGTCAGTCCATAGAGCAGCGTGACAGGACAGATCGGATGGGACGTGTTTGAATACAATGAATGCTCTGGTACAGCGATAATGTTGATAATTAAAACACATACGCGTAATGCTTCAAGGCAAGAACAGGGAGTCCAGTCCCATCTTCATCCCCACACGTAAAATATGTGGAATCTGTCAATGTGCTTTGAATTTCAACATGTAAAATAGAATGGAGGACAGGATATTAAGTAAGGAATAATACCTGACTGATTGTAATGGATGATGCAGGTCATAAGAACAACAAACAAACAAACAAACAACAAAATGCCATATGTTATCAAATTAAAAAATATGATTTGTTCTGATACTTTTCTTTTTGAAATATTATAAAATTGATATAAGCTCAGTCACCAGTGAGGAGCTCCACAGATCCTTTCAGTGATAATGCTGAGTCATTATAATCAGATCACTTTGAAGATTCTGTATTTAATCAATCATTTTTTTTATTTATATAGCAGTCAAACATCAAATGACACTCCCTGTGCTGAACAGGAGATAAAAAGAACACAAATTTAATAAATAAATATAGACATTTAAAGGGACTGTTTGTAAGAATCAGAAATACTTGTTAACAGCGACACCTGTGGCCGTTAAGTCAACGAAAGTCAGCATCCTGTTGCTCGCGCTTGTGCTCACTCTACATAGACATGAACGAGCATCGCTCAACACAGTGAGGAGACACACGTCAGCTAAAAGCACAATATCACTCTATATTTCAGCTGCTTGGCAGTAATGTTAGCTGACCAGACGAAGGGCTCTCCATGAATCAAGATCCTAGTGTTGGCTTTTCCTGCTTCAGCCTCCCGACCAGGATCAACGGAGTTTTGGTCGAAGACGATAACGTTTCTCTCTGCGGAGCCCCATCACTTCACAAGACACGGGAAACCTCTGTTGGTCTGGAGGAGCTGCAGCAGTTATTTCTGCACAAACATCCACTGAACATTCACTAGATATTCTCAGAGCTAAACTAACTCTTCTGCAGTGTGGAGTGTGCGCGCATGCACGTGAGAGTGGAGCGAAAGAGCGAGAACGAGCGGGGTGTGTGAGTGAAGGCAGGCAGAGGAGCAGAGGAGCAGAGACTCCGGCCCTGGAGACCAAAGCTACGGTCTCCCCCGCGTCCTCCGACCACGCCCAACACTGTTTAACAGACGGGCTTCACTAGATACAACCAAAAGGTTTTGGTGCTTCACTGTAGTTTGTGTTGGAGTCTGAGTCTGAACAGCGTAGCCACACACAAAAGCGTACATGGGACACCGACCCAGATTGGTTTATACGTGTAAGAAGTTACAAACAGTCCCTTTAAATGAGAAACAATCAAATTAAAATAAAATATAGTATAATAAAAACAGCAACTAGATAAAAGCCAGGCTTAAAAGGTGTATTTTAAATTTCCTTTAAAAGATATCCACACTCTGCTCCACTCAGGTCCTCCGGCAGGCCGTTCCATATAGGCAGTCCTCTCCGTGGGTCTTAAGCCGTGGGCACACTGCCCGCTTCAGGCTCGCGTGACGGCAGCGTCGCATCGTGGCCGTGTGATGCCCACCTAGGGTGTTCACACTAGATGTGAGTTAGCTGCCTGTCGGGAGCGTGTCTGCTACCTGTCAGCTGTGTTTTTGCTGCTGCTGACAGCCCTTTCTTTCTACATAGAGTTTGCCTTTTAATGGCCATTTAACTTCATGATAAATATAATTTATATTTATTTTAGACAGAGAAAGGTTCAGAAACGTGTGGTAATTAGTAAATAATAGTAATAATCCACAATTAAAACGCCGTACTGTATTCATTTATGATGCTTTCCAAGTCACTGCTTGTTCCACATCACTGTCCGGCACATATTTCAGAATAAAAGCCTCGTGTTAACAAATGAAGGAATTCTGTGCAAAGAAAACCCGCTTTAGGGCTTTTATTTTTAAATGAAAGCAGGAAATATTGATTTAAACCCCAAACTTTATCCATTTTTTGAGCTCCCAAAGTTACTGCTCGTTCCACAGCACTGACTGCTCATATTTCAGAATAAAAGCCTTGTGTTAACAAATGAAGGGATTCTGTCTATAGAAAAAACGCCTGAGGGCTTTTATTTTGAAATGAAAGCAGGAAGTGTTGATTTAAAAACAAGTTTACTTAACTTTACTTTTTTTTTCATCTCCGTAACATATTCTACAGATAATCCTCGAAACTGTAGTAAAGTCTTACTGGTATGAAGTTAATATACAGTCACTAGATCACTTTCACTGTCTGTGACATATTCTACAGATGTCTAGACATGTAAACTGTATTATGTAGCTGATATGATGTCCATATACTATCAATAGATCACCTTCACTGTCTGTTGCTGCTGGGACACGCAGCTGAGACGCGAGCGGCTCGCGTGTAAAATAGGCGACCCTTCTATTCTATAAAATAGACGCGCGTCTCATGCGGGCAGTGTGTCCACTCTAACCTGTTAACATGGACGCCGAAATAAAAAACAACACGCCACGCGAGACTCACGCGAGCCTGATGCGGGCAGTGTGTCCACCACTTTAGACTGGACCCTGTAGGAACAACTAGAGACAACTTCCAGAGGACCTGAGGGATCTAGTGGTTACATATCTTAAAACCATATCAGACAAATAGTCGATTTAAGATTTGTTCATACATGTACTGAACACCTCCATCATAAAATAGAGTTCCTTTGCCTCTGAATTTCTCGCTAAACAGTAGGAGGAGTTTTTAAAGCATGAGAGAAGATAGATCAAATATATTTCTCTCTAATAGCTATAGGATGTGGAATAGCGCCACCTGCCACACGGTATTATTAAAACTGTCTTTCCGGGTGGAGATACAACATTTCAACCCGTTCTCATTCCCAGGGCGTCAGATACCGACGCTTTGTCACGGCCGTCGGCGTTACAAGCACAGGGCACCGTTTTGCGGCGGTATGCGATGCAGCAGGCTTTCCATTAACTCCAATGTAAACCCATCTGCGTCAACAATAAATGCTCAGGCAAAGTGCTGTGATAGTGACGTAGTTTAAAGAGCGAAAGAGACACACATCGGGCAGGCAGGAGGGGAGGTGGATGGGTCCAACAAGCACAAGGCTTTTATCTATGATTGTTCGTGTCCAACAAGTGTTTTTGTTTAATTCACATCATTAAGCACGTGTTTACTGCGACCGAAAAGTGACGCAAAAGGCTCGTTATGCACGTGTTAAATGCGATGGAAAAAGTGACGGAGAGGGGTCTGACGATGACAAGTTGGAATGAGAATGTGTTTAACATGTTGGCGCTCTCACCTGCTCCCTCTGTCACTGGCTGGTCACCGACACCTCAGACATGTCAGCTCGCTCTCTCTTTACAAAAACTAATTCATGTTTAAAGGAGGAGAAATTGGGAGCTGTGGCATCAAATTTGCACTCATGCATATGAAATTTTACGAACAAAATAATAAAAGTGAGTTTATGTTCTATGCTCTTATCTGAGTTTTCAAAATAAAATAAATAACATCTTTTCAATTTAATGTAGAAGTGCAAACAAATATCTGCATCACGTACACTGTCCAGATACTGAAAGTTAATCCACATTTTCCAGCCAATCAGAATCCATAATTCTCAGTTAATAGACCCTCTGTGTGTGTCACTTGTGGATAAATATATAGATGTATTTTTATTAGCTGCTACAACTTTAGTATGTAAATCTCCCTATAGATTACCATTGTTAGTTGGTAAACCTGCTCAATTTGACACTTTGAAGTTAGAGAGCATAAAAAAATCAACATTACAATTTTTCAAAATTTTCCCAGATTCATTTAGTGCACCTCGGGGAGAACAGCATGCCTTTTATCAGAGAAATATAGTTCTAATAGCAGCTCGTAATGTCATTTAATGCATCTTTTCTCTTATCGCTGAAATCTGATAGCAACATATCCTCTCCGTCTCCAGGCAGCTGTATTTGGTTTCAAGATCCCGGAGCTAAGTGCTCCCTCTTTTGTGGGCCACATGTGTGCTGTCATTTCTATAGTGCATCCAGCCTCTGCTGTTGTACAGTAGTAATGGAAACATACTGGTGTATCTACTCCAGTCAGTCCCCACTGGCTGCAGGCCTCATTAAAGCTGTGGAGGGCTCAATGGCCTGTCACACCACATCTCTCTGCCCATTTATCTGGGGGTGACCATTGTTCCATGGTTGTGTGTGCGCGCTCTAGTGTGTCAGTGTGTGAGAGACCCAGGATGTGTGCTAGGGTATCAGTAGGTCACTGTGTTAGAGATGTTCACTGTCTGTGTCTATTTACAGCTTCCGTTTCACCACAGGCATCATGTGTCAGGACTTCACACACAAAAACATCCTCACAATCAACACTTCTATCTTTCATTGATGGAATATCAATGTTTTTTTTTTTTTAGCAGAATAGTGGAAAAGCTTAATGGAAAGATTGCTAAAAAAAATCATTTCACAGATTGATAATAAAGGTTGTAATATGGATAAATAATAATTTACTCAGTCTCATGTGTTCACCCCTTTAGGCCATGCTTACAATAGGCGATAATTTATGCAGTGGATATATTGTTGGCTTCTTATTTTTGCACGTTTTCTTCGCAGCCTGTCTGAAAGTCCTTGCACTTTTGGCATTTTTCAGCTTATTAGAATTCCCTGCAGGAATAATCCAAGGACGCCCCTGTTCTGCAGGTGGATCATTTCAGTTGTCAGGAAATGTAGTAAACAACACTCGAGGAGAGTGATGGAGAGAATTGCTTCCATGACACTCAGGAGAAGAATGAAGGATGTCTTGTTGCATTGTATTAAACCTTAAGGACATGGGTCGGGTAGGATTAGGGCCGGGTATCGGTACTCGATTACTTCAAGATATCGACCGAAATAACCCAGTACCAAGTAGTCAAATGATACCTGCATTCAATGTTTTTGTTACCCAGATCTAGAAAAAAAAAGACTGTTTGTATGGTTTCACCACAAGCATGCTTTGATTTAATGTAACGCGTGATTGGCCCACTACCACAGCAGCTACAACCGGGATTGCCTCCACATGGCTCTCAACATGGAGATGGCTGAGCCGGCAGCTAGCAGCTAATGGTGCTAGCAGCTAACGGTGCTAACAGCGTGAACTAACAGGCAGAATTAAAAGTATTAATTTGAGGGGGAACCGGAGGGCTTTATGTTTCTTGCAGCGGTAACTGCCGCATGTGCGCAGTGCGCGGCGGCGATTCGGGTAAGGGTAAAGCCCGGGGCACACATACAACGTCAGGAGCGCGTGGCGGCTGCGCGGCGTGGTGGCTGCGTGATACACGCGTCGGATGTTCACACCAGCTGCGTGTCGGCTGCGTTTCGGCTGCGTTTCTGCTGCTGCTGTCAGCCCTTTCTTTCTAGAGGGCTTTTATTTTGAAATGAAAGCAGGAAGTGTTGATTTAAAAATAAGTCTTTACTTTTTTTCATCTCTGTAATTTTTTTGTATTTTACAGATAGACCTCGAAACTGTAGTAAAGTCTTGCTGGTATGAAGTCAATATACAGTCAATCGATCAACTTCACTGTCTCTGACATATTCTACAGATGTCTAGACATTGAAACTGTATTAATGTAGCTGATATGATGTAATATACTGTCAATAGATCACCTTCACTGTCTGTTGCTGCTGTGAGACGCAGCTGAGACGCACGCGGCTCGCGTGTAAAATAGGCAAGACATCTATTCTATAAAAGAGATGCAGCCGAGACGTGCGTCTTATGCGGGCAGTGTGGCTGCTCTAACCACGGACGCCAAAATAAAAAACAACAGGTAACGCAGCCGCCACGCGCTGCGCACGTTGCCAGTGTGGACGAGGCTTCCGTGTCCGATGTGAAGCAATTGCGGCATCTCCTGAAAGGTCAAGTCTATTCAATTCTGTGGTTCAATGTCACATTGAGGGAAATTCATGCAATCTCCTTTTTTCGGCAATGATATATTATAGGTAAAAAAAAAATTAAAACTGAACGCTGTAATGGTATTGGTACTGGTATTGTGATTTTTAAAACGCCCAATACCTAGTCCTAGATAGGATGCACTGTTAAACATGTTATGCATATAGATTGTTTAATTGTATCCCATGATGAAATTAATCATCATGAATTTTCACACATGCATCACACTCACAAATCTCAAAACTATTTTGGTTGATCTGGACCAGTCCCAAACTCTCTTAGTTGAAGCTCTCCATTTTCTCTCTTGCTTCTGATGAAGCCATCAAACCTCCTTCTTAACTACAGTATACATGTTTGATTTTCACAGAAATCCGAACAATTGTGAATGTTGTTTGAGCTGGTAAAAGGGGCACTCCATTGAGTAAAGCTGGATTTATAACTCTGTGTTAAGTATTGGCGGTGTAACTTACAAGCAGTTGCATGTAGCTGCCACATATCTCCTACATTGTTGATGCATTGATGAAGTTGAAGAAATACACCTTTTCAGTAATGCAGTCACGTTTCAGTAGACTGAAAGTCTTGGCATTTTAGTGAGAAAATCTACTATGGGTGGGTGGGTGGATCAAACAAACACAGGACTTTCACTCAGGAGACCGCTGTACGAAGTAACCGTTGACTTTACAGCTGTTACATAACATTACATAATTACACGGTTATTACGTTATTATTTTAACACAAACCATAACATGAGATTAAACATATTTATGAATCAGATTTTTGGTTCAGAACGTTGACATTCAACGTATCCCATGGTTTGCAGAAACATAAAATTTTTCTGGCGACTGGGTTCATCCACAACACATCTATCTGCTATTGTGATGGTGTTATCAGCAGGTGAATATAAATCGAGACCTAGGTGTCAATAACTTATCTGTAACTATGGCTAATTAGCCAATCACAGCATTCTGCATTTTACATCTAAACTGGTTGATCTTGACATTTGGCAGGACATGAAATTAACAGAGCAGGTTTGTTTGAGTAGCCAAGAACAAAAACAACATATTGTTCAAGTGGAGCTGCAGAAGACAAGTTATTGTGACTTTTAGTCCCTAGTATAGGTCAAGCTCCAAAAACACTGGATCCTTCTTTTTAATCTGTAACGCAGTTTTTGTGTTGAAGAGCAAGTTGAGATAACGCTGATGACATTGTCAGGGGTTATTTTAGCTTTTCTCCTCAGACTTCACAAAGCTCCTCCAGAGCCACAGAAGACTGCAGTTGGAGAACAGGTCTTAGTGAAAAGGGAGAAAGGCTACCGGCTGAGCAATGCTCACCATGACTAATAAACTGACTATTATGTCTGAAATAGGTGGATTTCAAATTTAACAACTCAAATCTGAGTGGTGTTGCCCTTTTTGGACAGTTCTTCCCCTAATTAATTTATCATTTACTGGAAGAGATTTGAAATGACCCAGCAAGCTTTAGGCACTTACTTCATAGACTTACTTCCTATTTTCTTTTCTTGATTTTCTTATAATGTGGTACAAAACAGAGGAGTAAAAGCACATTTTAATATATACATACGTGCCCCCTCCTCCTGAGTTATTCCTGTACCACACAAAAACACCCACAGGTGCCTTTATAATCCAATCTGAAATGTTCTATTTATTTCTAAAGAGAAAATATGTTTAAAGTCCTGTGGCGTCGCCACCAGATGAATGTGAAGTAAAAGACTGTCGCATCGAATGTTTCATGTTCTTTTAGGAATGTTTTTTCCTGTTGGCGTTCAGTGTTCAAGTGCAGAAAACTGAAAAATGAATAAGGTGAAACTGGGAAGGAAATTATGCATAGACTGTTATAGTAAATACACTGCAAGACACATCCAGTAATGTGAGGAAGTCAACAGTAAAGTATGTTTTATGGTCTTGTTTACCGCCCATCAATCACAAGTTAGGTGGTAAGGAAAAGAAATAGAAGAAACTTCACTGTTCTGATACATGATTTAATTAGAAAATAAAGAAATAATTGCCGTAGTTGGGGAATTAACTAATACTTTGAGACAGATGTGTAATCTGCACTAAAACATGTCTAATAAGCCACACCTGCTGCCCAAAATATAATTGCAAACTTGGACTGAATTGCTGTGGACAATAAAAATCACTGAAGCTAAAAGAACACAAAATATAGGCTACTGTCAGGTCGTATTATTAAAGCTCCTGGCTATGGCTTTCTCTGCACAGAGTGTGGATTTGTGGCACATTGACCCTCTAAATTGGGATTTCTTTCCCATCTATTAAAGAAAGTGTGAAGTTTTGTTTCTTTTTTGTTTTAGGGTTTCAAAATGTGTGCTGTCATTGTAGGAAACCCCCTGTGTGTGTGTTGGTAACCAGATTTTTTTAGTACTCGCTGTTTCATTCCAAGATCCATGAAAGATTACTTGAATAAGTCGCACAAAGCTCACGTCTCAAATTATTTTTTTCTAAATGATTAATATCAATGCTTAAGGTCATGGAGGTATCATAATGCACTTAATGACACCCATGTATTGGAACATTTCATGGCGGCATGTTACAAAGTCCTGAAAAAAAAAAATGACTTGGTAACATCATTTGTTAAATCTGAAAATAGGAACAATAGACCATTCTAACTCCATAGCACTTAAAGGGGAAGTGCACCAATTTTACACATCAAAGTCTGTTTACACACCTGATTTGACTGTTATCAGGCAGTTAAACAGGCTTTATCGGTCGCTCTAAACACCATAGATCTGGGTCATTAGGGGCCTACTACGCCTACTACGTTGTAAAAGGGAAAGCGAAACTCAAAAGCAAGACGTTCTAACATGTAAAACTGGATGAAATGTTATGTTTTGAACACAAACAAAAGAGCTTTTTCAGGTTTAGGCAACAAAACCACTTAGTTAAGATTAGGGAAAAAACATTATGTTTTGACTTAAAATAACTACGTTTCAAAAGTGAAAGCGAAACACAAAGATAACTACAATTTGTTGGTTTCACACAGGATGAAAACTTGGATGAAAACCCTGTTTTCCCATCAAACGATATCCTGAATCTCTGACTGAACTGTTGGTGGTCAAGTTGCATTGTGGGTGACAAAGGTGCCAGGTTTTGACAAGGAAGAATCATGGATGTATAAAGAGAACTGGATCAAGCGTTGGAGGCGGGGCCCCGTTCATTCCTATGAAAGTTGCTCAGTGACGCATGAAGACAAAATGGCTCAACTTCAGCCTGGAAAAGTGCACATGGAACATGCACAGTAGTGTCCGCTCGGTCACATGACTCGCTCACGGGGTCCCAACGTCAGGCCGTCGTCACAGCTTGTGCTCCAGCCGTGGTCTGGGTCTCACTCACATGAACGGAGGAAGGGAAATAATTCTGGATTTGGCTATTAATGCGTTTTACAGCTTTTACGACCTGATGATTTAAATAAGGACTATTAGAGTGTTCATACTGGGGAGTTGATTCACCTCAAAAAAATTATCCTCTGAGTTACAGACATCTCTTTCTCAATGTAAATCTATGGGGAAAAGTATTTTTGGGCCAAATGGCATCACGTGACGGACACGGAAGTTGCAGTACCGCCGTTTGGCCACTACAAAAGTTTGGATCAACGACTGGCGATGAAGAATGCGTAGAATGAAAAACAAATCTTGTTTTGCTGTATCGATCGTGACTCCGACAGTGTAAAATATTGGTGTATAAATTGAGTACTCTTCATACAGTATCAAGTGGGATATGGCTTGCTGTATCTTGCCACATAAAAAAGGGTGAGGGTTTACATGAATGCACATAGCGGCCATTCTTTATACAATACTGTTCATGAGAAAAGCAGTGATGCAACCATGTGTGCAAACCAAGCCATGAAAAAGGAGTAACAATGAGATATTTGAAAGATTATCTGTTTAACATGAAGTTGAACATATGCATGGCACTCAGTGAAGGTGCAACAGCAGCTCCTTCTGCAGAGACAGATGCATTCTGTATGTAGGTCAGGAGGAGAGCAGCATGTTGGCTATCACAAACAACACACCACGCCATTGCTTTTCCCTAGGAACTGTAAGGGGTTTGTCTTTTTCCAGGTGCATATACCACCATAAAGCGCCCTTTATGAAACGCACCGGGCCTTCAATTAACTACAATGTAAACCCATCTGCTCCGAGAAAGTGCGTCAAATTTATTTATTTAATTTTTTCATTGTGGTTTATTATCACTATTTACTTTCTTTCTCTTTATTTTTATTTTATTTATTATTTTTTCCCCTATTTATTTTCACATTTTTATTTACTTTAGTTTATTATTATTCCTATTCTATTTTTTTATTCTTTTATTTGTATTTTCTATCTTTATCTCTCATTTTTATTTTTATTTTTATTATTTATTTATCTATTTATTTATTCTTTTACAATTCCTTTTCTATATACTTCTCTTCTCTTCTCTCGTAATATAAGTATAAATAAACTCGTTATTTTTCCTCCCTGTACATTTATGTATTCTCTGGACCTGTGGAAGAAAAATATGACTCATTCCTACTTAATGGAACAATGTATGGACATTGTGGGGATCTCGAAGCTCACGGACTGCCTCCTAAGGACACTTATGACACTGTTGTGTCATGTCGAAACATGTGATTGTGCTGTATGATTGTACCTGTTGAAAGGAAATAAAAAGAAGTTAAAAAAAGAAAGAAAGTGCCTCGAGAGTGTGGTGACGTAGTTTAAAGAGCGAAAAGTCACATCGGACTGGCGGGAGGGCAGGTGCACGGGTCCAACAAAAACAAGGCTTTCATCCAGGATACCGCTGTTTGTGTCCCGTGTGTGAAGTTTCACTTTCACGTTACAGTCAGCTGTTCGTTTGTGTCCCACGTTCACAATTTTAAGTTTCATTTTCACTTTAAAACCGTAGTAGTTTTTAGCGGAAACCATGTTGTTTTTTCCTAAACCTAACAAAGTGGTTTTGTTGCCTAATTCTAAAGAGACACCAAGGGGCAGGACGAAGCACCAGAATGTGACAAGTGGGAATAAGAATGTGTTGGACATGTCCAAAACGGACACTAGAGGGGAACCTGGAGCATCATAGTTTGAAGCATTGGGCCAATGAACAAGCATCAGCATTTGGCGAGTTGGGAGTGAGAATGTGAAGGGAGGCAACACAACTCCTGAATGCTTATTGTAATGATCACAATATTTTAAACTCTCGTGTGTCCTGCCTTGACTAGGCACACATTCAATATGATATGTATGCTTAATATGATATCTTTAAAGCAAATAATGACATTATTTCTACAACTGTGTTGAATGTTTAATATGCATGACTGTGGGTAGATACTGCATGGTATGGTTCTGGGTATTGATGAAGTCTCTATTTTTTAATCTCTTTCCAAGGCTTGCTATTTTGTGCTTGCTTAGCTATTTCCACTCACACTTTGTCTTTCTAGTTTGGGAATGATTCCCTCGGATGCCATGAATTAGTAATGGCAGATCTCAGAGTTGCAGAGAGAAAAGTGTTGGCTATAAGGGAGGCATGTCAATTTTGTCTCATCCATTGCTCTATACAAATATTTTACCCCAGGAACAAGGAGATCAATTATGAGATCAATCCATTTGACCCAAGACACAATGGTGGAATGATAATAGTTTTGCAGGTATTCGGTCATAAACCAAAGTATAGGAAAAATTAAGACTTTGGTCAGATGATGGTGCCAGATGAAAAGTTACGGGAGTTATCTTTATCATTAGGATTTATCCTCATGGAATCATGAGTGTATTTCACAGGATAAGAGAAAAGTTTGACCTGCTGGTGGCACTGGATTAAAGGTCGGAGGGTCACTGGGGACCATAACTAAACAAAATGTCATTGCAATCCATCCAATAGCCTTTGAGATGTTTCAGTCTTGATAAGATAAGTGGTGGACCAGACCAACATTGCCATGCCGCTAGTGCGCACCATATACAGTTATAGTATGAATCAGTTAGCTGCACGTAGCAAGGGGAAAGTGTCTAACGATATAGAGTGCTCCAGGGATGACGTCGTTTTGTAGGCCAACAAGGAAGTCTGGATTTTGGATTTTTGAAAAAAATAAGCTCTGTGGCAAACAAACTTTTATGATACTTACATGTTATCTTCACAAATGAACACCGCTTTTATGATTTTTGAAGCGTGAATGCTCGAGCGTGAGGCTGTAAAGGAGGACGAGTTGGTGTGATGACGTTTAGCAGTCTCATTTAGCCACTTGTAAAGGCTTCAAAATTGTGTGGGGCATTTATTGATGTATTTTATATCGTAGTACAAAACGTTAAAATCTCTTCAGCTTGTGTTAACCACAGACCTGATTTCAGGCATCTAACTAAAAACCCATTGACCATAAGTGCTAAAATGCTAACTCATTTCTGGGTTTTAGGACTCATTCCTGCAGCACTCTACATATATACCATATATACCATATATACCATCAGACTGGAGAACCTGTTGGAGAGAGAGTGGCATTCCCACTGCCACTTGTCCACAATTAAAGAAAGAACCCTAGTTCCTATATTTGGCTCTAAAGGTACATACAGTGCTTTTTTTAATGCACAGACACATGAAAATGTTTTAGTGAAGGTGTGGGTGGGGTTACTGAGAAAAGGTGTCGAGTTAGTTGAAGTCCAACTCTGGAGCCACCTATATGTTACATAGAAATGCCCTTTATTGAATCAATAGTAAAAGAAACATTCATTCTGAAATAATGATAATAATACACTTAAGGAAGACAAATTACAGTATAAAGAGAAGAACAATAAAACAGATGACATGGTTTAGCATTGCACTATGTGCATGTCCTCATACAATAATGCCTCTGGATATCACAGCTGCCTATTAGTTTTTTAATAAGCACCTTCCTATCCACGGTGGGCCATTAGTAGCCCGAAAATAATCACAGCAGGGTCCAAAGAGTCCATCCACGGCCTGAGCCAAAGAGAAAAACAGACGGAAATTCCATCAGTGCAGAGATGCAGTGAGGAATAAAACGTTGTATACACAACTAAAAGAACACGCTTCCTTGAAGCATGACAACTTTGAACAAAAATCTAAATTTAGCGATCGACTGAGCAGCCTCGATAAACACGGGGAGAAAACATTGAAGGGTTTTGCAACAATGGAATGAAGGAAAGATCATTACAGCATGTCGGGAACAGAGAAAGGAGCAGATATCCGTGCGACAGACAAGAAAATCTCTCAAGTTCCCACTTAACTGTCTCAGGTTGAGTGCATCGAGCAGTGACGGGCCCTGAAGCAGCCATGGATCTGAATCTAGTTAACCCCAGCAGAGACCTCCTGTCAGAGAGGCCACTGTGGTCGAGATAGCCACGGTGCTGCTGCTGTGCCGCCTGTTCCAACAATCGCCCCGACACCTCCTGGCTCTGTGACCCCTCGCTGCTCGCTGATCAGCCTTTCCATATATAGCATTCAGACTTACGGGAGACGACTTTGCCCACGACTACAGTCTGTCTCACTGCCTAATCATACATACATTTTTCATGAGAACCTCCACACACACATAAAACCTGAAGGTCTCATGATCTATTAAGCTTCTGTGATAGTATCAAGTTATCAAATGCCTCAAAGCTCAGCTGTCATTTTGACCGTGACAAGTCTCCTGACGGAC
The DNA here is from genome assembly GCF_043250625.1 of Sebastes fasciatus. Taxonomy (NCBI): domain Eukaryota; kingdom Metazoa; phylum Chordata; class Actinopteri; order Perciformes; family Sebastidae; genus Sebastes; species Sebastes fasciatus. Next base: position 27,477,636 of record NC_133813.1, on the reverse strand, counting down.
AGGATTAGCTGCAAGTGAGACTAGTTGGACAATGCATTATTATGTGGTGGAATTGGTCTGTGTTTCAAATTCATACAACACAGTTTCCTGTGTGTGTCTCCGGACCTCAAAACTCAAGATATAATCCTTAAGATTTAAGTCGTGGTTGATTTTCGCACACTTTTCTCATGTCTGCTTCATAATAAAAGTCAGACAAAAGCTTTTAATCGCAAGCGGTGGAAATAGATTGTTCCCAGTAACTTAATACAGCTCTGACAGGGTGTAAAGAGTGTGACTAGTTAACAGTGAGGCTGTTTCAATAGGTAACGTTGTGCTGGATTACATGTGTTCATTGTTTTCCTGTGAATCCCTCATGCTTGGGTATGCAATCTGTCATTACAAAAAATATATGGTAAATACTAAATGTTAATACATTTATTGGCTAATGCAAAAAAACTAAACAAATATCTATCAAAACAGGGTTTGATTTCATGAAAATACTAAGGATCAGAACTTCAAATAATTAGTTTGACATTTTTGGAAATGCACTTATTCACTTTCTCAGCAAGAGCTGGATAAAAAGATCAATACCACTCTCAAGTCTGTACAGTAGGCTAAATATGAAGCTACAGACAGCAGCCTGCTAGCTTAGCTTAGCTTAGCATAAAGGCCGGAAACAGGGGGAAAGCTAGACTGGCTCTATCAGAAGCTAACTACAGCTCACTTATTAACGGGTTATATTTCGTTTGTTTAATCTGTACAAAAAACAAAGTAAAATCACCGGTTAAATCACAACTTGTTGTTTTGGTGCTAGAAGGTGGGTTTTTAGCAGTATAATAAGAACTGCATACCGGACCCCCAGATTGCTCGCCTGGCGCATACGCAAAAAAGTTTTCTAGCTTTGCAGTAATGTTTCTCCTGCTGGCCCTGCCCACGAGTTCTCATTCGACCCATAAACTTTACATTAAAGGGAACCTATTATGCTTTTGTGCTTTTCTCCTTTATATAGTTTTTGTGCATTTAAAAGGTTTGCAAAGTTACAAACCCCAAGGTCCACACTAAAGGGAGTTCCTCTCCGCCACAGAAAAACTGCTCCTCTACTGCCTGAAACGCCTCGCTTGAAGTCCCGCCTTTTCTTCCGTAACGTGGTGATGTCACCAAGTAACACATTTGCATAATACCTGTCATAATAGTCACAATCAATAATCAACCTTGTTTGTAGGTCTCCTGTCAACAATGATGGATTTTTCGCTGCAATACCGTGAGTGGCAACTGGAAGAAATTGGAAACAAGGCTGAGTGGTGGTGCCGTATCCAGTTCTTATTAAACATCCACGGTTTGGACAGAGCCAGGCTAGCTGCTTCCCCCTGTTTCCATAGCGTACAGTGCACGAGATTGGTATCAATCTTCTCATCCAACTCTCGGCAGGTGAAAAGAATATTTGGAACTATCCCTTTAATGAGCTTTCTATAAATCTCTTTCCGTGATGTTCTGTAATTCATCCTCTCCCTCCACCTCTGACTCTTTATAACCTCCCTTTTCTCACTTTGTTTCACTTCGCTCATCCCTCTGCCTTTTCTGTTCTGGATGGGAGGCTAAATTAGTGTGTAATTATAGTCGCTGGCTCTTGGCTGTGTGGCTCTAATGGAACAGAGCCTCTCCATATACCTCGGTAATAGTCTGACAGAATCCAAATGAGAGGGGCTCCCGCTCCCAAATGCTAACTTGATTCTCTGCACACACCTTCCACAGACAGCCTGCACTGTCCAACGCTGGAATTGGAACAAATGAGACACAAAGAAGATGACATGGCTGATAGCTCTGACATTTCCAATGATCGTCAGTGTTGTTGCAACAGCAGCTGTTGCATTCAATTCCACTGTATGTCTGGTGGCACTGCTTTGAATAATGAACTAGTTAGAAAAGTTCATGATGAATTTTTGCTGTAAGTGGAGTGGAATTTTGTGTTGGGTCATTAGAACTACAGTATGTTTTCATACAGAATGCCAGTCATGCATGCACACACACACATAGGGAGATGCTCATTATCTCCTCGGAGTTGTCCCCATTTTTATTCCTTCAGCGGCAGAGAGGTTTGTGAAATCTCTCCTGGAAAAGCACAGCGCCACAGCGCCGATCCTGACCCAGATTCCTTTCCTCATTGTTTAAAGGTAAGGCTCAGATTTGGAGCTGCAGGTGCGCACACATTCTCTCAGCTGGAGCGGAAGCATCGCGGTTACATAAGTCGTTTAAAGAATCGTTGCAAACTGGGGTAATTCAATGTTGTTTTCTCTGGAAGTGGTAAAGATCACACGCCCAGCAAGCTGAGCAACAGTAATGAAGGTAACAGGGAGGAAGAAAGAGGTGGGGGGGTTGGTTCAGGTTCAGAGGAGAAGAAGACAGGAGTGACGCAACAAGGGAGGGCTGGGATAAATTAAGAAGGCAGCCGGGGTCGGCACAGAGTGATAAACTTTGAGAAAGGAGTAGCTGGAGTGGAGAGGGAACTTGTTGAGATGCCACTTATCTCAAACGCTTCTAACAAAACATCACACTGTCGTCCCCAAGCAGCTGAATCCCAAGTCACTTTTGTAGCACAGCAAAAAAAAAAAAAAAAAAAGCTGTAGCGGTTGCAATGTAATTGCCCGTCTTCTAATGCTTTTTTCCACAAAAGTAAAAAAGGGAGAATGAGGGAGAGAGACAATAATGTTGGTGGTGAAAAAAAGCATACAAACAAGCGACACAATGCCACACAGCTTATAAAACAGAGAAATTAACATGTTTTTGTCAATACAAGCAAATTCTTCCATCAAGCCGAGCAAATACTGGAATCTTTACAGAGATATATTATTGTACACCTTCATGATGCATGTAATTATAGTTTTAATTCACCATATGGCTCTTTGTATCTACTAAAAGCTGTCCACAGTGGGCCTGTAAATCCTACACTGTGCTACAGATGAAGCGTTAGTCTGGCTGTTCCCAGCAGTACGGCAACTAGAGCAGCTTCTGATGGAATATTTAATGCAGGAGACTCTAAGAATGGATTCCTGCAACATTTCTCGCATCTCCTCACTACACAGTTTGCCTTCTCGGTCTATACCCTTCCCTCTCTCACTTCACATGCTGACATAACAACCACGCAGAACAGATGCAACGCAAAACACATACAAGTGCGTTTGCTGCAGACAGCTACTATGTGGATTTCTCTATTGACTTATATATATAACTGCTTCAATATGGAAGAACGATGCTTTGGAATTAAATGCGAGAGCAGGAAAAACAGAGGGGAACATTAGCCAGGCCTCGATAAATTATGTACTGCTGAAATGATTCCAATTCTCATTGTTCTCTCCAAAGAGCCACATCTCTCTGGCCCTCACTCTCCATCAATGGATAAAAGATGCAAAGGAAATGAGAAAGAGAGGGGAAGATGGAGGAATTCATGGAAGGTAATTATAGAAGGAGTAAGGGTAGATATGTCTGTGAGCTGAAATTATCCGACTGTTATCTGGCCATTAAATAGGCGTTATCAGTAGCCATAAGCACCACAGATGTGGGTCAGTAGGGGCCTACTACGCCTACTATGTTGTAAAAGTGAAAGGGAAACTTAAAAGCAACACATTCTAACAGGTTGTTAATCTGAATGAAACGTTACGTTTTGAACACAAACAAAAAGACTTCTTTAGGTTTAGGAAACAAAACTACAACTTCTTTAGCTTTAGGAAACAAAACTACAACTTCTTTAGGTTTAGGCAACAAATCTACAACTTCTTTAGGTTTAGACAATAAAACTACAACTTCTTTAGGTCTAGACAATAAAACTACAACTTCTTTAGATTTAGACAACAAAACTACAACTTCTTTAGGTTTAGGCAATAAAACTACAACTTCTTTAGGTTTAGGCAACACAACTACAACTTCTTGAGTTTTAGGAAACAAAACTACAATTTCTTCAGGTTTAGGCAACAAAACTACAACTTCTTTAGGTTTAGGCAACAAAACTACAACTTCCTGAGGTTTAGGCAACAAAACTACAACTTATTTAGGTTTAGGCAACACAACTACAACTTCTTTAGGTTTAGACAATAAAACTACAACTTCTTTAGATTTAGACAACACAACTACAACTTCTTTAGGTTTAGACAATAAAACTATAACTTCTTTAGGTTTAGGCAATAAAACTACAACTTCTTTAGGTTTAGGCAACAAAACTACAACTTCTTTAGGTTCAGGCAACAAAACTACAACTTCTTGAGGCTTAGGTAACAAAACTACAACTTCTTTAGGTTTAGGCAAAGCAACCACTTGGTTAAGTTTAGGGAAAAACATTGTATTTTCGGTTATAATAACTATGAACACAAAGATACATTGTTGGTTTCACACAGGATGCACATTCTGGTCTCCTAGGTGAAAACCCTGTGTTTTGTGTCTCATCCATCATCACTGACCTGGAGTATGGGGTTTCTATACTACAGCACCTGGCTCCTGTCATATTTACTACAGTTGCTAGAGGTCACTGTCATGTTCTTTTATATCTTCTTTCAGTGATCTACCATGTGAATAGATGATACAACCTACTAGTGGGTGTTGCAGGCCCCCATTGACCCACATCTATGTGGCTGATAATGCCTGTTTAATAGCCTGTAAAGTATATTTTAAAATTAGCATCTTTGTAGGGGATGGGAGGTAAGGAAGAGAAGGAGAATGGTATGACGAATGTGGGTGAATGACAGAAAGATGTGGGCAACGCTGAAAGGTTTTACTGATGGAGTATTGGAGAATTAGATTACGGTAGTGGTTACCAACCTGTTTCCTAAGGGAGGCCCTATGAGGGAAAAATCTCATGCACTTTGTATAGGTATTTCATTTTACTCTCAGTATGACTGAGTTCACAGTAAATTACAGCAGAGTGAGCACTAACAGTGTTCATACTGTAGATCAACATGAGGCTGCTATCGCAATCATGTCTCCTACAAAATGTTTTCATATACCGCTGATTTGCTCTGCCATTTTGCTTTGGCATATTCGTTTTCCATAGAGGAAACTTAATTGCTGCCTGATTATGTTTACTGGCAACTGTTTCACCAATCCAGGAAGTGTGCCATGCCTACACTGCACACAAGTCATCAGGGGAGCCATATGGGGGGAAAAGTTAGGACGATTTTAAGGTCGTGTGACTGACAGGGGCCCTTAAAAAAATAATAGAACATTAGGTAATTTTTTTTCAATAGGAAATGATCGACGTATCATCATTAATAGAATATTTCATCTACAGTGTACTAATAAAACTAACCATTTATTTTTCTTGTCTTGTTTTTGGCAAAAAGTAAACATCCAGAGAGCGTCTAAGCCCCTATTTACATGAAATGGTTCGATCCTGCCCCCAAATCAGCAGCAAGAGAATAGTAAGAAAGGAGCGCTGGTGGAGGATCATCAAAGTGCCCAAAGTGGGACCCGTGGCCCAAAATTGGCCCACCATAAGGTTCAATTCCCCCGCCAGATGCTTTTATTAAAAATAAATAAATTAAAAAAATATAATATAAATTGCTTGTTCAAGCCATTTTACTGTTTTTGTGAGGTAAAAATGCTCTTTAAATATGTAGGATCCCTAATTATTCATTATTTTTCTTAATCTGAGTGACACTTAGGAAGTCAGTTTGGTGCGAGTGAGGTAAGAATAAAATGGAGAGGCGGAGATAGTGACACACGGACAAAAGGTATTTCAGTTAAGGGAACTTCGGATCCTAGTACCATTTTCCATATTAATAATACAATAAAATACAATAGGTGTTTGCTTTGGGCCTGTGGCCCACTACTAAATTTCTGTTTTGGCCCTCCAAAGGAAAATGTTTGGGCACCCCTGTTTTAGAAGGTATCAGTCTTGTATCGAATAGTGTGCAGAATGTTGCATGCATGTCTGCACAGTGTTATATTTGAGTAAATATTGTAATCGGATATGTAGGTATTGGACATCAAGAGAGTTGTTTAAAGCTTTGAATTGGTCGATAGGGTTGTGGAGGTGAGGTTACAGTGCAGGGCTGGTGTGGCCCAATGTGATATTTTTACATGGGGCCTAAAATTCCTGGTGGTGCCCCTGCAAGTTATAGGGAGTAGATTAGGTTGAATCAACATCAGATCAAAATTACGTTTAAATACTAATTTAATGTGATAATGAGAGAAATGTAATGCCACGTGTTTTTAATCAACATAATGAGAAAAGAATGTTAATGCATAACATGCCCACTAAACGTTCACTGACATTGTATTTCATATATTTTCTCGATAATATCTTTTTTTTATGGCTATATTGAGGCACTCATTGCCTTTGAGTACAGTTAGGGAAAGATAATTGTTAAATATTAAAAAGAGTCAAAAGGTAGAAGGACAAGAAAGGACACGTTTCCTTAATTATAATTTATAATACAAACCAGGATCTTTAACCAAACTGTTTTATTGCCTAAAACTAATCACACATGGCAGTCAGGCTGTGAACCCGTCTCCACTGTCAAAATCCTGTACGTTGCTCTCCCTCCATCCACTAAACAAATGCACGTACGTTAATTGTGCTTTTGGAGTGGAGCGGTGTCGAGTGCCAGGAGTAAGGAAGGAAAGTAAATTAAATATGTTGACAGTGAATGTAAGAAAACATGAATATTTTATGAATGGTTGAGAGACAGGCCAAATATATACATGTCATTTTGATAATAAATGACAAAATACCTACACAACACATTTGCTGTTGCTTATATTAGTTATACATGAATGTCATTTTTAGGAGGAAGGAGGTCAAACTGTGAATCTGGATGGACTTTGTAAACACACTAATCATTTTTCTGTAAATATATTGCAATGCATCACAGAGAAATAAGCTTTTTAATTTTACTATGCATTTCTCAGCCCATTATCCTTTACGTTCCACTATCATACCTAATAACCCTTACAGCAACTGCATATTTAATGGGTGCATTGGGCTCGTATTTCAGGGCAGATTTTTGTGATAGTGGCTGTTGTCCACATCCAATGTGTTTGATGGTGCTGAAAGCAGTCTCTCAACAAAACCATTTGTATCCATGTTCATCTTTTGTGAGAAAATACTCCATTAACCATGTGTCTTTGGCAACCTGATCACATGGGAAAGCGTAGCCTATAAACAGCACAACACAACATTACAAGACATTCCACGTGTCATGAGCACGCATTTGAACCTTTTGTTACGTTCCCCAAACAAACAAAAACCTGAATGACAGGGGTCGCTACTGGGAAACTAACAAAAATAAACTGCACACAAAAATAATAATGGTTTGTTGGACCTGTCCACCACAAGCAGTCTCTCTCGCTCTTTAATCTACTGCATCTAAGCGTAGCATATTTATGCAGATGCATTTACATTGCAGTCGATAGAGACTACATGGTGTAGAAATGACACAGCAAAAGCAAGAACGGTGTTTTTATTGCACACAAAGTGACCTACGAATTACTGTGTCATTCATACGCTATTTGGTGCGACCAGGCTGCTCTTTGGTGACATGTTCATCTGACAACTATGATTTCCTCTTCTTCTGAAGCATTTCCACATGATTCCTTGACCCCTTTTATTTGTAAAGGAAACTGTTATAATTCCAGCTTCATTTTGTTTTGGTACCGGTAGATTTATATGTACAGCACACCTACATTCACTGACATCTGCACCCTCTATGCTCTTGTTTGAGTCGTTGTACAAGCTGAATATCTGGCAGGTATGATGTCTTAATGAGAAACTTCTTTCCAACAGTTGCTGATCAGAAACTGCCCTGTTTGAGTTTGGATTTGTGATTCAGCCCCCTCAGAGTGATGTTTGCTCAGCAGGAGTTTTCAGTGTGTCATGCAGTGAATCCATGGGGCAGCCTCCTTTTGTTTCCTCATCGTGAGGCACGTCTATCTGTACAGAGTGCAACCGGATCATCACAGGGAAGGTTGTGTGTGAGTATGTATCATCCACAGAACATATCTTCTCCTGTGGTTCATGATATTTGCATATTAATGTCTTGTTTCAAATTGGTTTTCTCAATGTGCTGATATATACAATGAGTGTTACCTCGTCTGCAGCGGTGACGGTTTCACCCAACTAAATAGAAAAAGTATCATTGGATTGTTATCATTTCCTGCCACTTTCCTTTCACTGTGCTGTTGGTTCATTTTCAATTTGCTCGCCACCTGTGGTCCATATTATTTCTCTTTTTTTTTATTGAGAGAATGCTCACATGATTCAACAGATGCCTGCTAGTGGTCACTTCCTGCCTTCATTTTTTGATTTGGAGGAAAAACTTCCCGTCTTTAGTAATCTTGCAGGGTTTCACACTTTCATTTGCTATTTTTTCACCTCAAATGACATATCAATTCTTCTATGACGCCAAAGTCAATATAGCTGTCCTGGTGAATCCTCTTTGGTGACAATAAACGCTAGGAGATAGCATGTTGTAGGTGATCTCCACACGCTCTTCTAACTCTCTCACTCTTCATGGCTGCCTCCACTTTCTCATTTTCACTAGTTCCTCGGGTGCTCTTGACACGTTTTTTTTCAATTATGTAAAGTTAGGTTTGGTAATGCATTTTAGAAACCAAATGTTATATTTGTTGAAATTGTCTTTACATTCCGATAGCAATCAATAAATCAAATGCTCTGACAAAAAAAGAAGAAGGTCTGGTGTCTGTGGCTTTCACAGGATTGTTCATTCATGAATGAAATGAATGGACGGCCTACCTGCCTACCTGTGCGTACTCATGCACTCATTGCATGGCATTGGAGTCTTACACAAGCTGCTAGCTTGACAGCTGTGACTACTAACAGTAGCCATGTTTGTTGTTTATGTTCATGATAATTGCAGAGATTTAGGGCGTTTTGGAGCCGGCGCCGCTAGCTACTTTCATTGGAAAAGAGTTGACAACACTGGGATAATTTTTTTGGTACATTCAAAATCTATTCTATCTATTAAAAACATCTTATGTGACATGAACAATGTGAACTCACCCAGGTGATTCCAGTCATAGATTGTATTATAAGAAGTGGACATAGTCAGTTTGACGTCACCTGTTGGTTTGTGGACTGCCGTTTTGAAGCCTCGAGTTCAGCATTTTGGCTGTCGCCATTTTGCTTTTTTTGCAACCAGAAGTGACACGAGACGGTGGCGACCAAAAAGGTTATAATTAACTTTCATGAAGTGAAAACACACTGTGAAAGGGTTAAAGTTATAAGACAAAAACACGGACAACTCCCAGACTGGACAACGCCGTTATAGCGACATTTCAATCACCAGGTAGCCCCGCCTTAAAGCATCCCCTGCTTTATGGTCTATCTGACTCTAAATGGGACCATCATTTACTAAATGAACATCATGCTGTATTGAAGAAGACTTGAAACTAGAGATTGAGACCATAAACTCATGTTTACCATGTTTACTTTAATAAATCAAGAGAGAAGTAGGCTCATTTTCTCATAGACTTCTATACAATCTGAGGAGTCGCCCCCTGCTGGCTGGTAGAGAATGCAGGTAAAGGCACTTCAGCATTGGCTTCACTTCTCAGACCCAGAGGTAGCCCACTCCAGTGCACAGAAGGTGTCTATGGCAAATGGAGCTATTGGAGGGGGTTACGATGAGGTTATTTTCATTCTAGCTCTGTCTATGCCTCGAGAGATCGAAGGCTAATTTTACAAATTACTATTCAGAGTATTCATTCAAATTTCAGTCTGCAAACACAAATGGATAAAATACTAATATCATTTTGTCATTTTTTCTTACACTCCTTCAATCAGGAAGGCCTCCTGATCCCCTGTGAATCTCTGGTTGGTAACCACTTTATGGTTATGTGGTGAATGAGCAAAGAACGGAGGGAAGAGGATTCTTGCAGAGAGCTGGAAGCCAGCTTTCAATATCTTTGATAAGTGCTTTCAGAACAGCAAAAACTGGCAGTGCACTCCGGTGCCATTTTTGGAAAAAGGTTGTGTGATCTCTCCTCTCTCTCTCTCTCTCTCCCTCGATCGCTTCGCCTGTTCTGTTCTTCTGCTCACACAACACCACGGAGCTTCCATTTTTATGACTTTACATAGTCAGGTGCTATCACAAGAATCAGCGTGAGCACACATCCGATTAATGCGCAGCAAGCTCATTAGTCAGTCAGTGCAAAATTAAATATGAATGCAGAGTTTTTCCAAATACCAAATCCTTCTTTGCTGCTTTGATCTTCAAATCAAAAAACATTTGAGCTGTAACAGAAATGAACCCTGTAGCATCTATAAAAAGGCATGCACTTCATGACCAGAACATAGGAATAACATGCAGAAGCTACCTGCTTGTTGTTCCACTATACAACCCAAATAAAGACGCCTTGGACCCATTGTGCATTAATTGGATTGCATCCATTGCAACAAGTGTTTTAAAAATCAATTTAATATAAAAGTTTTATAAAGATTCCTAAATTGATCTCATTTTTATGCTTGAGACACTTTTGTCCTTGCACTGAGACTTCCGTGCCCTCAGCAGCTGAGCTCTGGGGCCGATGCAGAACTATAAAGTGATGCAAAGCTTTTATAGTCTTTGGAAAATACATGCATTCCATGCTGATGGTGGCGATGAGCCAAAAGTAAAAACATAGCAATCATTCCCAATCCTTTAACTGGCAAAGGAGATACAACAATATATTTTGTGATGTATTTACCCGCTCAGACTTTTTCCACAGCTTTGTTTTCTCTGAGGTCCAGTCATAAATCATATGGCTATAAAGAGATGCGGTGCAGTGATTTTAAAGCGGCCCCACTAAAAGAACATTTTTGTGAGCTGGGAGAACATCTCTTAGGGCAACTCAGAACAGATCTGAAAATACCACCTCCCAGAATCCTGTGCTGCATGAACATAAGAAAATGCATTACCTGGAGGCACTGCTATGTGGAGAGGTGTATTCAACTGGCACACATCCACTCTGTAACCCCACCGTGATGTGTTATTCACAACACAAACCTGTGGCAGGTGAATTCAAAATACATTCCTATCAACAGTGACGGCCTGGGGAAAAAACAGGACACAATTTTACTCCTAAATTATTAAGAAATGTTTGTCTAATGTTTGTTTATGCCATAGTTGCACATAGTAGCTACATAAATAAAGGCAGTCGATACTGTAGTAATAGATCTGGCTGAGTAGATGTCATTTTAGTTCGGGTAAAGAATTTGGATATCATGAGGCCAAAGTCATACTCTGCATAAAAGTACACAGCTATCAGCTCAGATATCATTTAGTGGAATTAAAAAATCTGTTATTTTAGCTGACTTCTTTGTTCATGAATGGTTGTCTGGAAGCACAGTCAGTGCTAGAACATGTTGTCCAGGGAGAAGGCCGTTCACACCGTGAACCGAGGAAGCAACTTCCAGTTTGCCCCAAACTCCTCCTGGTTACTGAAGCCAGACGCAGTTCTGTATTTTCGAGGACATGCACCTCCATAGTGTTATTGAAAATACCAAATCCAGAAGGCTGATGCTATCCCAGGAACTGAGGTAAACAATACAGCAGCATGGCTGTACCTGAACAAATGATTTTCTGGGGAATTTCTGATTCAGAATTTGAAATTCTTGTTTTATTTTAGCCATTTATTATGAAAAAAGAGAAAATATAAAATCCTAATCACCGCTAAATCAAATCAGCTTTGAATGACAGTGTATTGCGTTGTGTATCTATGTATTGAATTGTCTGACATAGAATTTCCCTTAAAGGGACTGTTTGTAACTTTTTAAGCGTATAAATGTAGCGGGTCGGCACACATGCGCGTTCGCATATGCGCGTTCGCATATGCGCGTTCGCATATGCGCGCTCGCGTGTGGCCGGAGCCTCGTCTCCGCTGCCTGCTCTCCTTCACTCAGACAGCGCGCGCGTCCTCGCTGTCTCGCTCCACCTCTAGACGTGAACGTGCGCTCACTCCACACTGCAGAAGAGTTAGTTCAGCTCTGAGAATATCTAGTAAATGTACAGTGGACGTTTGTGCAGAAATAACTACTGCAGCTCCTCCAGACCAACAGAGGTTTTCCGTGTCTTGTGAAGTGACGGAGCTCCACAGTGAGAAACATTATCGTCTCGTTACCGACCGGGTGACGGTGTCTTCGGCTGCCGGCTGCGGTCGGGAGGCGATAACGTATCTCGTTGAGGAGCCCCGCTGCTGAAGCCTGCGCTGAGCAGGAAAAGCCAACACTAGGATCAGCATTGATTCATGGAGAGACCTTCGTCTGGTCAGCTAACATTACTGCCAAGCAGCTGAAATATAGAGTGATATTGTGCTTTTAGCTGACGTGTGTCTCCTCACTGTTTTGAGCGATGCTCGTTCATGTCTATGTAGAGCGAGCAAGCGAGAGCTCGACGCTGACTTTCGTTGATTTCAGGGCCACAGGTGTCGCTGTTAAGCAGCATTTCTGAATCTTACAAATAGTCCCTTTAAAGAGACCATTAAAAGTGCAACACATTGAAAACATGCTTCAAGGTTCTTAATTTGCCATTTGTGAATTCCAGCAAAGCAGTCATTGGCAATGAAAATCTTTGGTCTCAGGTTCCTTCAACAATGCTCATAAAATATGTATATATGAAGGGGGAATCACATGTAAACGCAAAATGATAATCTAAGGCATTAAATAGTGCAGTTAAGATACAGGGCTTACATATAAACATAAGTAAATATAAAAGAGTAAATGTGAATTTTTAATTTAATTCATTTTTAAAATTGTATTTCATATGGTAAAACTGAATGTTAAAAGGATGTAGTATGTATATGCATGATGAGAAATAATATATGTGCATACAGGAATGTAGTGTGTAATATTGAGAAGAACTAAAAATATAAAGACGGAGGTGTAGACAGGAATGTAGTATGTAAAGAGAAGTAATACATATGTATATATGTGTAACAGTTTGTAAGACAGTATGTAAAGTATATAAAGGTAAATAAAGGTAAAGTGCTGTGCTTTTGTCCATGCCAGTGGTACCAGGAGAACTACAGTCAGGTCCTTCTTGTTATCAATAAATCCAGCTGATCAGTACACATAAGATCTGCCATTATCTTTGTTTTAGAGCATTAGACATTAATGCACCCCTGATCTGCATTAATGTCAAACCATAGCAGCTGCACTGTGCAGCTTTCATCTTATGTTCAAAACTAAGTAGAGCAGCATGTACGAAATAATATTCATACAACACTGACTGAACCCACTCACCTCAGCATTGTTATGTGCTGCTGTATTTAATGAAGCCACACACACACTTCCCTTTAGATGTTTTTCCCCTCTTGCTTTTCATCAAACTATTCCTGCTCACTGCTACAGGTCCAATAAATGATGGTATTGGTCATATTAAAAAAAGGGATTCCACGGTTACCAAATGACAGCAACACTGTGAGCTAGAACAAGCACCGACCCTGGTTTGTTTTGTCAATATGCTGTCCTATTCATTACGGAGTTATTATTATTATTATTATTATTATTATTATTATTATTATTATTATTATTATTATTATTAAAAGATGATTGGAATACACTCAGACCTGATGTTGGAAGCGGTGGCACACTGTGGTTGTGTTTTGAACTCATAACAAAGTCAATCAACTATATTGATTAGAAAAATTAAGTCACATCTGGATCCCTCACCAACTTATTTTATTGTTTTTAAGTTGTAAAATTGTATTGTATTTTATTGTTATTTTATTATTCACATATTTTATTGTATTACATTTCTATAATATTATATTTTATGGTTATTTTATTAATCACATATTTTATTAAATTTGTATAATATTATATTTTATTGATATTTTATTAATCACATTTTATTGTGTTAAATCTGTATAATATTATATTCTATTGTCATTTTATTAATCCCATATTTTATTGTATTACATTTGTATAATATTATATTTTATTGTATTGAATTTGCATAATATTATATTTTATTGTATTGATTTTGTAAAATTGTATTCTATTTTATTATTATTTTATTAATCACATATTTTATTGTATTAAATGTATGTATTATATTTTATTGTTATTTTATTAATCACAAATGTTATTGTATCAAATTTGTATAATATAATATTTCATTGTTATTTTATTAATCCCATATTTTATTGTATCAAATTTGTATAATTTTATTCAATTTTATTGATCTAGTTTTTACTTCAAACTGTTTTACTACTATTACTGTTATTATAGCTTCTAATTTTATTACATTTCTTTATTTTATTGTCTTGTGTGCATTGGTCTCAAATTATCACTGTGTTAAATTGTTGAATTGTTTTAGTCTTTTTTGTTGTTTTCACGGTTCTGTCTTACATTCGGCTTGTCAGTTATCTGTACTGCATTAACTTGTATGAAAGGTGCTGTACAAACAATGTTTGATTGATTGATTCCTCTCTGTATGTCTGATTGTTCTGTTTGTGCTTTCCCCTTCCCCACGTACCTCCACCTCTGCAGAGACATCACCCATATTGCTAAATTGGTGACCCTAACTCCACTTACATTAACAATGTCTGAATGAAAACAGCCTGCAATGCCTGCAACAGACACACTTTATTACTTTATTTACCCAAACACACCATTGTTAATAGTGCTGATGCAAAAAGAATGTAACTTCTCTCCCCATGCCTGCGTCTCTTTATGGCTGCGTTAATGTCAAATGGGATGGATGGTAGAGAGGGGAAAGATCCCAATGATTTGTGAGCGTTCACGTCATCAAGACGGTTTTATTATTACAAAATTGGTTTTGTGAAGATTAAAATACTATGCATTGACGACATAACACCATATCCATTTGATTTGGGTTTAATCACCTAATTTGCTTTCGCTAGCATCGATATTGGTTTGTTTTTCAGGCACTTCAGAGTCAAGGTGAATATATTGGAGCTTTCAGAAAAATCTCAGTTTCCCAGTCATAATTACGAGTTGGATGTTGAAGTGAATGTTATTTACAAGTTGGAAACTCAGAATTACTCCGATATGACGTTAACGCGGCATTAGCAACCATAAAATGTGTAAATCAATACTTCATTTGTTAACTGTGACCAGCAGATGTTAATTGAGTAGGACTCTCTGCCCTGATGTGGCCGCAATCTATTGCACCCACAGCTCTGCACTCAGCCTCTCCTGGACCTGCAGAATAAATGGGCTGCTGGCAGTCATCCCAAATCTGATGTGCCATTTTGTCTATGCCATGCTGTGTAGTGAGGACCAAACACACAGGACACAATTGGAAAGTGTAGTGTGTGTGTGCCAGTCAGTGCAGATAAATCAGGACCTTTGGAGCTGTGGTGAAGCTGCGTCTGCCTCTTTACTGAAAGGTGGGCACTGTTAGTCTGGCAGAATGATGATAAACACATGGCATGTAGGAAACACATGCTAACACCCATATTTGCTGTGTGTGGCCTCCAGCTTCCACCATATACAACAGTGTTGGACAAGCCTACCTCATTCAAATTCACTCCACAAATGCAATGAGGCAATGAGGGCGGCATCTTCTACAAGAAGGAGGTTGACATTTATGGTGTCAACCCCCCACCCCCATACCTGTTAAACATCAGCATGTTCGCATTGGCAATGTGAGGATGTTAGCAGGCCAACAGTTCAACTGTCATTAATAGTTTCAGACCGGTGCAGTTGTCATTTTCATGCCCAGCGTCCATGTTGTGGAAGTAGTAATGTACCTGCGCCCATCTGTGTGGACGTGAAGTGTGGTCAGGTGCATTGTTGGCACATTGCTATATTGAGGCAGCATAAAGCGATTGTGCCATTAACCAACAAAACCTGGTCTAAAGTTAATGGTGCAGCATTTTCCTACCATTTAACAAAGGGGGCATTATTCTGTCATCTTATCATAATAATAACATGCGCCTATAGAGGCGCGTACTCTCTGCATATCACACACACAGGGGAGGGCAGCAGCACTCCTCATCCTCAGTCAAATAGGTTGGCCATGCATCTGCAATAAATGCAGTCAAATGGAGCAGTTGATGAGACAGAGGACTGAGAGACGGTGGAACAGAGGGTCCACCGACCAAGGCCTACCTGCCCCCTCCCCTCCCTTCACAATATGCCACGGCAACATTAATTCAGCACCCCCTCTCAATGGACAGCGACAAATAGTAAACGGACTGCCCTCCTAATCAGTAAACACAATATGAAACTATAGTTTATATAAGACAATTCTGGGGCTGTACCGAATAGCTGGAAGCTTCATTCATAACGTTGATAATCAAATTGTATGTTTGTTTGTTTTTTTGCACCATTCTATTCACCATTCAATGTCTATTCAATCTGTTTAAACTTGGTATTTCTGCACAGTTGCAGATAAAGATCAGGCTATACTAATATTATTAGTATTGTACTATTTGTAGAAATAGATCTCATTGGTAGCTTGTTTCCGGCATTTCCAACAACTCCAGAGTGTTGTAAAGACCAAAAATAAAAATGTATTGAAAAAAGATAGATCAACAACATGTTTTTATCTAACAAAATACTCGGCTTCAATCCATATTTGTTGGCGTTTAGCCTTTCAAAAACAACATTTTCACTGCAGAAAAATGCTCGCTTCTCCAATTTTTCCGAAGCCAACATTTAAATAGCAGTGCAGGCACTCCTGGCTTTTAAAGGGAATGGGAGATGACACTCTGATTAGTTTGATTAATGTTATGCTCAAAACACAACTATAATTAATTAAGAGACTAAATACAACCCCTTTGCCCCTTGCGCCTTACTTTGTGCCCAGATTATGCGCCGTTTAACGAGCAAAAGGGAAGTTGGACACGGCCTAAAAGCATTCGTGCCCATGCACTTTAGACCATGTGCTATAGATCATTTGAATAGGGCCCTTAGTCCTTTTAACAGTTACTGTATTTTCTACAGCTACACCAACACGTGGTTCATTTTGGTTTAATTGAAGCAGTAATATACCCTGATAAGTCTATACCGGTTGGAAAAAATATCATTGCATAACACTGTAATACAGTTTTAAGAAGAATGGAGATTAACATAGTACATAATCATACTAATTACGGCTTATATTTGCATTTCGCAAGCTGACCCGCTCACCCGCCCTGTACCTTAATACCTTAATCATTACTAAAGTAACTGTGCTAAAGGTCACACACATTTGCACACACATCATTCTGATAGCACTGAAGCAGAAATCAAATTACATCCTGCATGTGTTTGTTGGCACACGTGGAGTATTTTTTTTTTCTCTCTTTCGTTCTTTTCCTCTCTCATTTGCTTTCACTTTCTCTCCTCCAGTATCACACATGGCCCTCCTTCTCTCTATCCCTCACCCTCTTTATCGGTCTCACTCTCATTCTTTGTTGCTCTCTCTCTCTCTCTCTCTCTCTCTCTCTCTCTCTCTCTGTGTGTCTCATGTTTATTTCATAGGGCCCTCCAGCATCTCAGAATAAATAAATTATACATTTCATTATGCACTCATTTCAAAGCTCCTTTCAGGAAAGGGACTAAGCTCATTTGTCCCTGAGCTTCTGTTTATCCTAAATGACTGCATCAGACATTATCATGAGCGTCTGGGAGCCCCGACTGTCCGTGCTCGTTTGTCATGTTCCAGACCTAATTCCCATAAAGTCCACATTCCTCCTTCTAATACCGCAGTCTGGCGCTGATCCTAGGATTAGATGCAGCAAGTATGCAGAGAAAATATGCAGAAGCATCCACCACATAAATTATATCATGGTAGATGCTCATCAAGTTGATGCTCATACCTGAAGCAGGCGGCTCTCATGTTTTTTAAAAGCATCAGGGTGAAGTTGTTTCACAAATATTACTTGATACTGTAGTTTCATTTATGTATGGCAAACCTCCAGCTAGGAATATCTCTGAAAATTCAGTATTGTTTTGCTTTTGCTCTTCAGTTCCTTTTACATATTGGTTTTAACACACTGGTCCTACTGGGTCACGCCCTATCTGCTTCTTGTATTCGTGCGTTTGTGTGCTGCTGTGCCATGTTGATAGGCCATGTGTGGTGGCGTACTGCTGCTGACCGACTGACGTTAGTAATGCCGTGTTCTTGGCCCCGCTCTTGCGGACGAGCCGCTCACGCTGAGGGTCAGTTTGACCCGTGGTGGTGGTAATGTCAGAGCCAGTGAATTGTCCAAAAAGTAGTTTATTCCCTTCACACGTGGACACACACAAACCGACAGATTTATGTGTATGCACTTGCACAAAGATAGACAATCCATAGGTGCACATATGGTACATTAAATCATGTAGTTTCACACATGCACACGCAGGAAAACACACGCATGCATTCATGTAGATACACAATGCCAATAGAACGCTTGGACACACTCTCCACCCCATATGGACCCTCATGGCCATCTGTCCCACTGTCTGCGTGCCAGGCGCTGCTCGTTGAATCTCCTCTTTCTCTATTGGACCACAGCGCTGCCCCACTGCAGTAGGCCGCTGCATTTTAGCCCTTTTTACATGAACTGTAGTAACCCAACATGAACACTATCCACACTTCAACGAACAGCATCCCAGAGGAGCATCTCCCAGGAGCTGATGAGTTTTAAGCAGTTTCTTCTACAGTGATATTGCAACAGTAAAAGTAAAGAATTTTCTCTTAGAAGATAGATGGATATCCAGTTGGGACTGAGCAATATGGTTGGCATTGAAATATTCATAAGTTGGTGCAAATTTTTTCAAAATATTATCAGACTGAGGTTTAATTCAATGAATTTTAACACAAACAACAATTTTGATTAATCATTTTATTAGACTTTTTGTGGAAATCAGTAATTTGTAAAATACATTACATAAAACAATAAAATATGATCACATCATCACAATAGAAAGCCTATAAGCGATCAATATCACAGGATGAAGCCAACGATATTTTAGATTTTTCTTCTTGTCAAAAATACACACTACCGCAACAAATGTGTATTAATCCGCGGCTGAAAATAATCCCTATTAAATGCACTATTTACTCCTGTTTTGGTAACTTTTCCTAAAAAAAACTACAGTGCTCAGTTGTTTTAGGATATGACACAGCATTTTTTAAATGAAACTATATGTTTTAGACTTACCCATCGGCTATTGGTTTGACGACGGATGAGCGTCTGAGGCCTGGGGGCTATATTTCCGGTAGTCTGACCATGTCAGATGGTTTGTTTCACAGAACCGTCTGAGAAACCATCATTGGAAACTGTTTGGAAAAAGGCAGGCACTTTCAAAACATACTTGGTATGTGATCGGATAAACCATCTGCCAATCAAACTAATGAAAGTGAAACTAACTGAGGGCCAAAAACTAAATAATCTCTAGTTCTGATAGAACTGATGCTACTGCAACATCTATGCTAGTCTCTCCTGGAGACACCTCTCTGTGTCGTCTCATGCTGTGGTCTCACTGGGTCTCAGGTATCACACCCCTGAGCTACGCCGTATAGCTGCACTAGCTCCTCACAGGATGCTGATTGGTCCGTTATCTGGCTACCTGGGCACAAACACTTTACTTGAAGTCTGACAAGATCCAACCAATAAAAAGCGAAATCATCATGAGACGATAGCCGGTGGGTTCTGAGATCACATTTCGGCCAATGCGTTCCTCTGCTTTTACTCTCCACATGGACTGTCCAAAGCCTGCTCGATACTATTTGGACCACAAATGGAAACCAGAACGCTTCCGATACCAAAATCTTTTCCCGTTGCCCACAGATTCTACATGTGAATGCAGAATCTGTTTATAGAGATTAGGCTGAGAGCAACAGAGGTATGGAAGTCAGAAAGCTTTTAGAGACGGAGTAACACATTGTTGGTTTTGGCCTTTTCATGGGATTTTTTTTTTTTACAGTAAGAAAAGTATCACCTAAATACAGTGGTGTAGATACATTAACACATGATCTTTTCCTGAGTCCAGATGTTGTCCTTATTTTCTTTGAGTGCATATATTACACCCGAAGAAAATAAAGCAACTGAATTGACAGAAAAAAAGAGTGAACATTTTATTACAATTATGATACACAACATAATTGGTCAACTTGCAAATACTCATGTAGCCACATTTCAATATTTGCTCTGTAAATTTCCTCTCTTTCTGGTACCTCTACCACATATGTTTGTGTTATAGGCGTTATTCCTCTTTCTAAATATGTAGCTGGTCCCATTCTGGGTGCTACACCAGTGCTATCTCAGAATAAAGAGTATGACTCACACTCTCAACCCTGAGACTGTGGAGCAGGAGCCCCCCAGGGGAGCCAGTCTGTTAGCGAGGCTGTTCCAACGAGCTGATAGGCTCACCTTAAAAGTGTGATGCTGTCCTCCGACATGTCACCTCATCAAAAAAAGCAACCTTTTCACTGCTTGGTAGTGCCTTCTCACGTAGAAAACAAGTGAGAAAACCCAGGGTTATTTTTGAGTTATTTGTTCTCTGCCTCTCCTTTGATCACACGTCTCTTTCTTGAGGAAATCACAAACAGACTGAAGTCCTCATGGAATAAACAACAGTGGCAATAGTGATGGAAGGATAGTGAGTGGCACGGAAAGTTTTACCATGACCTCATGGGCTGTATCTTTTTTAATATAATTTGACATGATACTGAATGAATAGAGTGGTGTGAAAATAGTTTTAGGGCATATATAAATCACATTTGCAGACTTCATGAGATTGACACATCAAGACCAAAAAACATATTTGAGACATCCAGCATACGAGGCAACTGTATTATCTTCCATCCATCCATCCATCCATCAGTGATGTCCTTTGCAGGGTCACAGGGAGCTGGAGCCGATCCCAGTTGGCAGTGGGCAAACGTCAATATATTTAATTTGAGACACAATAGCATCTGCATCCAAAATATTAGCTAACTAAACAAAAAAAGCACATTATATTTACACATTAAGCACTAAAGGGGATGAAAGGATGTCCGTTTCTGCCAAAAGAATGCAAATGTAATCGAGGTAGCCATCACGCTGTGCTCAAGCAGGCAGTTTGGCCCGGGCAAACGCCGGGCCAAACTGCCTGCTTGAGCACAGCGTGATGGCTACCTCGATGATCTACTGCGTCACGAATGCGTGGTGTCCACACCAACAGGGTTGCGCTGCTGCTACTGCGTCAGCACTGCTACTGCGGCGGCCATTTCATTTCATATAAATGTCATTTATATTTATTTTAGACAGAAAAGGATTAAGAAGTGTGTGCTCATTTGTAAATAATAATAATAATAATAATCCACAATTAAAAGTCTGTACTTTTATTATTATTAATTCATGGAGCCGTGCAAGTCACTGCAGTGTCTTGAAAATATTTCTGAACAAAAGCCTTGTGCTAACAAATGAAGGGATTCTTGTCCACAGAAGAAATGCTAGAGGGCTTTTATTTTGAAATAGAAAGTGTTGAGTCAAAAATAAATATTATTTTTTTTCATGTCTGTGACATATTCTACAGATACAGACATTGAAACTGTAGTAATGTTCCTGGAATGATGTCAATATACTGTCAAAAGATCATTTTCACTGTCTGTTTTTGCTGTGAACCGTGCACGTCACACGGAAAAAAATAGGCGAGACCTTGAATCTCTAGATTTGTTACATGAAACACGCAGCCGAGCCGCGCTGCTCACACGTGCTGTGTGGCCGCTCTAACCAGTTAACATGGGCGTCGAACGGTTCTGTGACGCACACGCGCTGCTCATGCAGGCAGTGTGACTCTGGTGTCAGCATTAGTCAAATAATAGAATGTCACAGTTGAACGTCATGTCGTCAACCACATAGCAAGTGTTGTCGATGATTCTTAATATTGCTTTTTTTTAATTTATTGTTGATCATTTTTGACTAGTTGGAGTGTTGTCCTCCTTTTCTGCTGAATTCTTGTAAGGCTACACTAAGGAAGGCAGTTGTAATTGATAAAAAGTGCCTGTTTACAAAAAAAAAAGCATTTATTGTTGGTGTGGACATGAGGGCCTGGTGGTGTATCGCTCCGTTGCACACTAATAAAAGTCCATTTTATAGTTAATAGCTTTAGGGGAGAGCTGAATGATGAATAAACAGTGCATAAAACCAACAGCAAAATGATGATGGAAATATTCATGTGTGACAATGTTTTGTGTTTATGACTTACACAGGATCAACTACATGTCTGACAAAGACAAAGTTTACTGCCCTCTGCCAAAGAATGCAAACCCCTTGTGCCTTAAAGCTGTGCGGTAGAGGATTTCTCTCTCAGCAAGGCGATGACCTCAACATGCATCAAAGATAAGCCTGGACTGTTTGAAGTCCAAGAAACAGCAAGCAGTGTTGCCTTGGAGGCTTTCCCTCACACTCACCAGACACTCTCTCTCTCATACATCACCGTGTGTCATTCAGAACACACTTGAAAGATTGTTGAATGAAAATCTGAAAATTCGAGCGAGATCCATAAAGACTGGTGCCATCAAGTTTGCTCCGAATCCGAACCATCCCATAGATCAGTGCACAGAGAGATTTTCACCTTCTTTACCATGAAGTTCTGGTTCAATGCCCACAGTGATGACCTTACCCTCATCAACAAGATCTTCGATACGCTTCACCGGAGACGGCTTCTACTGAGGAGTCAACCCACAGTTTTCCAGCACAGCACCATGGATGCTAAGATGCTGACCTGCATCTTAACTGCTTCACCCCTAGAAGGCACGCTGGAGGTCACAGCCTGATGAGGCAGACAGAACTACAGCATCATCACCAAAGAGCAGAGAGATAAAGTTACCAAACTGGACACAGTCACGCTCCTCCGTCCAAGAAAATCCCAAAACACAGCTGGCGACAAGGAAGAAGTTGAAGACGTTCAGTAACGTGACTTTTACTCGTTAGGGCAGTCGATAAGACAAAGCTGACCAATCATGTTCAATGAATTCAAATCAATTAGCCACGGACGAAACAATACATCCTGTTTCCTACAACTTAATTATATATGGAGTACTCGTCTCCACTTCCTCCCACTGTACAAAAAGTGAAACCAAAATGTCCCGGATACTGGAGCTGCCATCTTGAGATTTTGACATCATTTGGAGCCAGAGTTACACAACCGCCTGAGCCAATCAAGAGCCGAGCACGGCCACGGTTTCTTAGCGTGAGCCACTCAGACATCATATGGTGCTAACATGGTGCTACTATGTTAGCACCATGGTAGCTGTTTGGCTAGAAAGACACAACAACTAACCATAATATCTCTATATATATATATTATCTCTTTAATTACATCTATGATTAATGACACATGTTCTATGACATGGACTAGTGATGGTTATGGAAAATTAAAGGTTCATCTCCTCTCGTACAATTCCCGAGTCTCCGGCTGCGCTTCACTACCACTTCACTCAGAGCAGCTGTCAATCACAGCTGTCAATCATGACGTCTTACCTCCTTTTTATAGCATTAAATAACTAATTAACTAACTGAAAAATAGTGATAAGTACTACCTAAAATGACAGAAACCATCTTTGGGTAAAATGTATTTGACGTGTACTTTGACTTTTTAGCTTGGCCCAGGTCCCATCCACTGAGGGGGCCATCCAGATGTTTTGGCTTCACTTTTGGGGAGCTGTCCTGTATGGTGTGTGGGGACTGCGTATCGACTGATGTCATTGCTGTCGTGTGATGAGTTTTTTGAGTGAACCCAAACGCAGAGTACAAGCAGGACAGGAAGATTTAAATAAGAGCGAGCTTTAATTCAGCTGACAAAATCCAGAAATCACAAAACGAGGAGGGGAACAAAGTACAAATGAAAACACACCAAAACCAAACTGAGAACAAAAACAAAACTACAAACCAGAGGGTGCGAGAGTCACGGGCAGGAGGAACACTAGGAACACGGAGGACAAGGGACTGGGAAGACAAGTACGAACCAACAAGGACAGAGGGGAAACACACAGGCTTAAATAACAGACAAGATTACACACAGGTGAAACAAATCAGGGCGGGGCAGACAATCAACCAAAAGGCGGGAAAACAGACAAAGGAAGGAAGTAAACCCAGACAAGACACAGGAGGAGTGAATCACCAAAATAAAACAGGAAACACCAGATACATATACAAATAAACCAAATCCAAAATCACAACAGTTCATAACAAAAAGCTGGCACAGCCAGAACATGACATAGCCCCCCCCCCCCCTCAAGGGACGGATCCCAGACGTTCCATAAACAGAACCGGGTGGGCGGAGGGGGGTCCGGAGGAGGGACTCCAGGAACCTTGGGCACTGATTATCTCAGGCGGACGGCCCGAGGGCAAAACCGGGACAGAGCCTGGGAACTCGGGCGGACGGCCTGAGGGCAGGGCAGAGACAGAGCCTGGGAACTCGGGCGGACGGCCTGAGGGCAGGGCAGAGACAGAGCCGGGAAACTCCGGCGGATGACCCGGGGGCCTGGCAGAGACAGAGCCGGGAAACTCCGGCGGACGACCCGGGGGCAGAACCGGGACAGAGTCTGGGAACTCAGGCGGACGACCCGGAGGCAGGACAGAGTCCGAACCGAGAAACTCCGGCAGATAACCCGGGGGCAAGGCAGAGTCAGATCCGGGAAACTCCGGCGGACGGCCCGGGGACAGA
Source organism: Sebastes fasciatus (assembly GCF_043250625.1). Taxonomy (NCBI): domain Eukaryota; kingdom Metazoa; phylum Chordata; class Actinopteri; order Perciformes; family Sebastidae; genus Sebastes; species Sebastes fasciatus. Next base: position 27,453,077 of record NC_133813.1, on the reverse strand, counting down.
ACCGGGACCTCGGGCGGACGGCCCGGAGGCAGGGCAGAGTCCGAACCGAGAAACTCCGGCAGATGACCCGGGGGCAAGGCAGAGCCAGAGCCGGGAAACTCGGGCGGACGGCCCGGGGGCAAGGCAGAGTTAGAGCCGGGGAACTCGGGGTCTTGGAACTGTGGCCCAGCAGTCACAGGAACAAGGTTTTTGGGCTGAAACCCAGGCGAAACAGGAGGTGACGGTTGCGACCCAACCGGCGAACCAGACGGAACAGCAGGTGGCGGTTGCGGACCAACCGGCGAATCAGCCGGTGGCGGTTGCGGACCAACCGGCGAATCAGACGGTGGAGGTTGCGGCCAAACCGGAACAGCAGGTGACGGTTGCGGCCCAACCGGAACAGCAGGTGACGGTTGCGGCCCAACCGGAACAGCAGGTGGAGGTTGCGGCCCACCCGGAACAGCAGGTGGAGGTTGCGGCCCAACCGGAACAGCAGGTGGAGGTTGCGACCCAACCGGAACAGCAGGTGACGGTTGCGACCCAACCGGAACAGCAGGTGGAGGTCGCGGCCCAACCGGAACAGCAGGTGGAGGTCGCGGCCCAACCGGAAAAGCAGGTGGAGGTTGCGGCCCAACCGGAACAGCAGGTGACGGTTGCGACCCAACCGGAACAGCAGGTGACGGTTGCGACCCAACCGGAACAGCAGGTGGCGGTTGCGGCCCAACCGGAACAGCAGGTGGCGGTTGCGGCCCAACCGGAACAGCAGGTGACGGTTGCGACCCAACCGGAACAGCAGGTGGCGGTTGCGACCCAACCGGAACAGCAGGTGGCGATTGCGGCCCAACCGGAGCAGCAGGTGGCGGTTGCGGCCCAACCGAAACGAAGGTCGACCCGACCCCCGACAGGAGACGTGGAACGGAGGTCGACCTGACCCCCGACAGGAGACGTGGAGCGGAGGTCAGCCGGACCCCCGACAGGACACTTGGAACAGTAGTCGGCCGGACCACCGACAGGGCCCTTGGAACAGGAGTCGACCGTACTGCCGACAGGCGACATGGAGCGGAGGTCGACCGGACCCCCGACAACACACCTGGAACATGAGCCGGCCGGACCGCCGACAGGACACGTGGAACCGGAGTCAGCCGGACCGCCGACAGGACACGTAGAACAGGAGTCGGCCGGACCGCCGACAGGACACGTGGAGTAGGAGTCGGCCGGACCGCCGACCGGACACGTGGAACAGGAATCTGCCGGACCGCCGGCAGGACACGTGGAACAGGAGTCGACCGGACCGCCGACAGGACACGTGGAACAGAAGTCGGCCGGACCGCCGACAGGACACGTGGAACAGGAGTCGGCCGGACCGCCGACAGGACACGTGGAACAGGAGTCGGCCGGACCGCCGACAGGACACGTGGAGCAGGAGTCGGCCGGACCGCCGACAGGACACGTGGAGCAGGAGTCGACCTGACCTCCGACAAGACGCTTGAAGCAGAGGTCGCCCGGACCTCCGACAGGACGCTTGGAGCAGAGGTCTGCCGGACCTCCGACAGGACGCTTGGAGCAGAGGTCTGCCGGACCTCCGACAGGACGCTTGGAGCAGGGGTCGGCCTGACCTCCGACAGGAAACTTGGAGCAGAGGTCGACCGGACCTCCGACAGGACGCGTGGAGCAGAGGTCGACCGGACCTCCGACAAGACGCTTGGAGCAGAGGTCTGTCGGACCTCCGACAGGACGCTTGGAGCAGGGGTCGGCCTGACCTCCGACAGGAAACTTGGAGCAGAGGTCGACCGGACCTCCGACAGGACGCGTGGAGCAGAGGTCGACCTGACCTCCGACAGGACGCTTGGAGCAGTGGTCGGCCTGACCTCCGACAGGAAACTTGGAGCAGAGGTCGGCCGGACCTCCGACACAGGAGTAGGCTTGGTTTTGGATGGAACACTGCGCAACTTAGGAGAACGCCGCCTCTGAGACCCACGCTTCCTTCTAGGGGCTCCAACCCCTAGCAGGTCCAAGCTAGTGTCCTGTATATTAGCATGGCGAGCAGCAGACTGTAAACTTAGTGGACCTCCCAGGGCAAGGCGGGTTCCCAGGAACCGATCCGGGGCCGATGCTAGCCTAGAGCTAGCTGACTGCTGGGGCATGGGCCGGAAGCTCAGGAAGCCAACGCCAACAGCCTGGAGTGGAGAATGGTGACCCGTAGGCAGAGAGACCTGATGGGTGAGCATGAACTGGTTTAGTCTTCTTGTCACAATGTCTAATTGGGGCACAAAATGGCTCACCCATGGCTTCTCCTTAAAATATATTCTCTGTACAGCAAGCTGTTCTAAGATGGGACTCCAAGCCTTCGAACCAGCAGAAAAGAGTCTCTCCACAGTCTTTTCAAAAATTCCAACCTTCAAAACAAACATTTGCAGCTCTGCTGGGTCCATTTTAATGGTTGGTTCGTTCTGTCGTGTGATGAGTTTTTTGAGTGAACCCAAACGCAGAGTACAAGCAGGACAGGAAGATTTAAATAAGAGCGAGCTTTAATTCAGCTGACAAAATCCAGAAATCACAAAACGAGGAGGGGAACAAAGTACAAATGAAAACACACCAAAACCAAACTGAGAACAAATACAAAACTACAAACCAGAGGGTGCGAGAGTCACGGGCAGGAGGAACACTAGGAACACTAGGAACACTAGGAACACTAGGAACACGGAGGACAAGGGACTGGGAAGACAAGTACGAACCAACAAGGACAGAGGGGAAACACACAGGCTTAAATAACAGACAAGATTACACACAGGTGAAACAAATCAGGGCGGGGCAGACAATCAACCAAAAGGCGGGAAAACAGACAAAGGAAGGAAGTAAACCCAGACAAGACACAGGAGGAGTGAATCACCAAAATAAAACAGGAAACACCAGATACATATACAAATAAACCAAATCCAAAATCACAACAGTTCATAACAAAAAGCTGGCACAGCCAGAACATGACAATTGCTGCACTATGGAAACACAGTCGTCACAATGTGCTATAGAGATGGAGGCTGATGAGGTGTTAAAGGCTCATCAGTGCAAACAAAAGGATACAGACGTGCTTAGGTGTGGGATTTGGAGAAAATAGTAGCCTGCTATCCTAGTGTTATATCAAAGAGTATAGAAGCAGTTTATACATCCATGGAGTTGTCATGTCGTCCATCTTTATACACAGTCTATGCTTTTAATTAATTGAACATGATTTAGAAAGGTGCATGGCAATCCATAGTAGCTCCCACTGCTATTAAGGAAAACAAAGGCATGTATTCTGAAAGAAATGTACTGTATAAATTCAAGGATGGACACTCTCAGGAGCACAGTGTGCTCCACAGTTGCACAGTAGAGCCGACCATCTGGCCAAATACACGACAAGAAAGGCTTTGGTCAGGGAAGTGTCCAAGAATCTAATTGCTCAAACAGAGATTTGCCAAATGCCACTCAGAGGTCTCACAGAGTACGAAGAAAAAGACTATTCATTCAGATGCAACAAAATGTTATGTAACTCCTCTTCATCTGGTGAAAAGCAGATACTGTCCCTCCGAGACAGAGAGGGACGGTTAGGGCAGTGTGGGGGATGAGTGTGCTTCTCAGCAGCAGGGATTACAAGACTGGAGGAAACAATGAACAGGGCCAAATTCAAAAGATACATTTGAAGAGCACACAAGCCCAGATAATGCTGGAATGGCTTCTGAAAAAATCCCCGAACGCCCTCGAGTGGTCCAGCAAAAGCTTGGACTTAAATCTGTGATCTCAGTGAAGATCACAGTTCACTGATTTGCCTCATGTAATCTGTGAGCGGGTAAAAGAAAGAGGGACAAAATGTCCAAAATGAGGTGGGCAAAGCTGATGTAGGCGAAGGAGAAATCACTGCTGCTATAAAGTACTGAATTTAACAATGCATGAAACAATAATGTGAAAGTTTGTAATGATGAAACTACAGATCACCCAAATCTGCAGATTCCCTCTGCCTTACGGAGCTTTATAGTGAATTTCAGCTTGCTGCCAGGCAGACAGTGTTGATGAACATAGTGGAGCATTTACATTTAGCAGCTAAAGCCACGTTCACAGTACATGACGTTCAAAGTCGTCAGATTGTTGTACTGTTCACACTACACAGACTTTAAGTCGTTGTGGTTTTCACACTACATGACTGACCGGCGACGGGGGCTCACACACACTACAAGATCTTTCACCAGGAGGAATCCCCGATGAGTATGTCTGGTCTCCAACTGGTTGGCAAATGTGTCACACACTAGCCTGTTTCCACACGTCTTTAGTGTTTCCCATATGTAGACCTGTTTTATGTTTATTCATCCCTCCATTATCTGTAACCTCTTATCCTGTTCAGGGTCGTGTGGGGGGGACATTGGGTGAAGGCGGGGTACACCCTGGACTGGTCTCCAGACTATCACAGGACTGACACATAGAGACAGACAACCATTCACACTCACATTCACACCTACGGGACATTTAGAGCCAACAATGAACCTAATCAACCAACCTCTACTAAATTCAATATTGGACTTCAGGTGACCAGAAACACAACTCCAAATGAATGATAATGTTTATCTGTAACTGTTTTGGATGCGTAAACATTTGTCTGTATTATTTGGACTATGTTTCCACTGAGTGCCCAAAGAAAAGGAAAAAATACCGCGGCACCAAAAACATTTTAAGACCCCCTGATACTCTTTGCCTGTGTTGAAGTCCTGCACTTTAGTTTATTGGTTTATTTGTGCTGTGTTAGTTGTATTTTAGCTCGGCTTTTAGCTTGTAGTCTTGTTGTGTCTGTCACTCCCTTTAGTGAATTACAGAGGAACTGTGGCACGAAAAGGTACAAGCCAGACATGTTCCGACTTCAGAGAAGAGTGACAGATCAGCAAATCCCAGACCCACTTACTGACTTGCATCAGACATGTTTCCTATATAGTCATGTTCAGACAAGGTACTCTGCTTTGATACCTGTCATGGTTCTGCATATCACAGAAAGCAGGGAAGTATGGAGGAGCTAGAGCACGGAAGAAAAGTGAGGATGAAAAAAAAAGGTGAGGAGATTTACATCAGCAGCCACTAGAATGACTTGCAGCCTTGTTGTTGCTCTAGCTAATAGGAGCTGACTGGTTCAATCTGGGAGCAGATCCCCCGGGGGAGTCTCTTACCAGTTGGACATGCCCTGAAAAGCTCTCACGAGGCCCTCTCACAGCATCGCTGTGTTGGAGTTGTCCCCAGAGAATTTGAGGGTTGCCTCCACAGGAAGTCTCTGACTGTTGTTGTGGTGCTTATACAGCAGCTCAGAGTACCAGAGACTCCGGGTGGTGTCCGAAAGGGCGCCGACTTGGAACTCTATAGTTCTGCTGGGGGACTTCAACGCTCACGTGGGCGACAACGGAGAAACTTGGAGGGGGTAGATTGGGAGGAACGGCCTGCCTGATCAGGTTGAAGAGAGGAGCAGAGCTGCCAACTGATCACCACCTGGTGATGAGTTGGATCAGACCTGGAAAACCGGCGAGGTCTTCAACTCCCATCTCTGGAAGAATATTTTCACGTGTCCTGGGGGAGGCTGGGGACATGGAATCCGAATGGGCCATTACCAAAACCTCCATTGTGTGGAAAATTAATTTGTATAATGTATTTCATTTATTCATATATTGAACACTTTTCCAAAACAGTTTCCAAAAATCCAGATGGTTTAAGAGAGTGGAGAAAATATTATAGTGTCTGAAACCCAAACCTAAATTACAGTCCAAACCAGTCATCCTTTGTCTAAATGCAATGATGCTGCAGTAGATAGACAGGGCATGAATATATTTAAATCTTGTATCTATTTTTAGCTCATATAAATTTTTGCAAAGGCTAATAAAATATGAAAGATTTTGTGGCTACAACATGTAAAGCAAAAATGATGTCTCTGACGTCGTCTCTGCTGCTTCTGTTCCTCCCTCCAGCAGCAGGATGAATTTTTCATAAGTCCTGACTAAAGAGCAAGACAGATAAAGTAAATAAATATATAAGTGAAAAAATGTGTACAAATCACTTTCTACTGTAGGCCCATAACTTAAGTGGCTCGGCAGCACATGGCTTTGATGTGAGAAAAGACTTATCAGGGATGATTTGTTTATTTGACTGAGCCGGTGTTTGAAGCAGAGCTGCAGGAGAGGCTGATGAATATTAATGCTCGGGTCACGAGGCTGAGTCTCAGACCGATGTGGAAAATTGAGTTATGTCAGGTCATAACCTTGTGTCCACATGTCAATGCAGTGAAGCCTGACATGCTGAGTCTTTGTATACCGGCTGTTTAGGAAGTTTGGGTGCTGATGCTTAATTTCAGTCACTGCCCAGACAACAGCTGATCCGTAGGGGAGCTGTCTAATTGATTGCTTTTTACACCCAAGTTACTAATTTGTCTGTCTTAACTTGCCTTTTTGGTACGCCTATATTTATATATATATATTTATATGACACATTTAAAACCTGTTGATTGGACAGGGAAAAGCAAGCATTAAACATTTTAGCTATCTTCCTCTGAAGTGTTTACTCATAAATTCTAGTCTTTAGATTTAATCACGCAACATTAAGCGAACACTTTATAACCAAGGTGTTGCCATGTGGTTGATCCTAATCTGTGTAATGAAACTTCACATCCATTTATGCCGAGCGAGAGTGCCGCAAATGTCACATCCTCAGGGGACTTACGGACTGTCAAAATTCATAATTCCTATTGACCAATAATCATTATAATCTCATTTCAAAGGCACATTCTGTGTGTAAAAGGAATAATACAAGATGGTTTCTTTGTCAATAATAATTTGTCGTGTAAAGCGCCTTTGAGTATCTTCAAAAACATTCTATAAACAAAATGTATTATTATTTTACACTGAAGTAGAATATAATGGATAAACACCAGAGCTGTCTCACAGGAGACACTTTGATTGTCCATAGAAACACATCATTGAAGTGCCAGTAGTTCCGGGTACACACTTCACGAGAATCAGGTCGATTTTGGGCCCGATTATCCCCCGCCCCTCCTGACTATAGTCACTGGTTCTAAAGATGATGTTTGCAGATGTTCCTGTGGTGTGAGCTACGTTAAGAGTGTTTCCCTCGATCGGCTCGAAAATCCATCCTGGTTGTATCGATTTCAAATCGTAAATATTAAACATGTTCAATATGTACGATCAGATATCCTGTTGTGTGTTGTCTGAGGACAGCCGATGACGCAGTCACGTGGGAGAGGATAGCCAACTGGGAACCAAGCTGACCGAAGTGGAAGGACGACAACCACTGTCATGGCGGCTGCGGTTAATGCAAAACGTGGAGCATAAAGTAGTAGTAAGATAGACCTCAGAAATGGAGGACCAACTTGTTGATTTGTGGCAACAACAAAGCAGTGTTTATTCAACGTGTCTCCGTGACTTCATCCATTTTTTTTCTGTTTTCTTCGTTAATTTTTCTTGCCCGTCGTCCGCCATGTTTGTTTTTACTAAAGTCACGTTTGATCGTGAGAGATTTTGCGAGATTTCTTCTTGGGACTCTTGTTGCTCATGAATGGAGTCTGTCAGTGTGTGGTGTGCTCTTTTGGCCAAATCGTTGCTCATCACACAATAGGAACAAAACTGTTAGATGTAGGTGAGGGCCAGCACCTATAGGCAGGGAGCACCGCCCCTTGTAGGTGTGGTTGAGTGGAGCTTCCTGCCTTCATAAGGCCAGGTGTGGGTGATTACAGTCTCTTTGTCTGACTCCTGGTGGATGTGTGGCAGGTCAACACTGTTTGTTCAGGTAAGGGAGAGATTTTGGGAGGGAAAAATGGCTCTATTGTTTTATAGTGAGTTTAACCACTTCCTCTGTATATAGATTTGTAGTGCAGATGTGTCCTGAACCATCCAGAGTGATGCTCTGTTACCCCATACTGAAAAGGTATGTTGCAGAACAACTTAAGTCTGTTAATATCATATCTTAGGAGTAATATGGTCAATCTAACCCTTTTAGGGAAAGATTCAGCCTTTTGCCTCTCCCTGGTTTAGTCACAGCAGAGCCAGTGATTGCAGTGAAGTAGGGCCCTGAGCAGTAAGGTAACTTAAAGTAGAATGGTAATGTAGGAGGGTTACTCCCTCTGAGGTTTTCTTACAGAAATATTTGATTTTTGCCATGTTTTTTTCAGATTGAAGCTAGACTGCTGCTTTGCCTAGATGTGTTTAACACAGAAGCCTGATTGTGACTACTTATTGTTTTACATGGACTTAAAGAGACTGTGTCCAGCCGCCCCTTTGTTAATTTGGACACATCCAAGTCTGACTGTTGCATCGTCCTGGCTATTACTTGAAATACTTTTTAATTCTTTGTAAACCAGAACCAACTGATTAACATTACTTTGTATTTTTGTTTTGTTCTTCCAGGCAGTGGGAGACATGCGGGCAGAGTAGGCTAGTCGTGGTATTTCCCCTCTCTCCGCGTGCCGTGTAGTTGGCCCAAAAGGGTGACGGTCACTTTTTAGTTTCATACATTATCTATTTGCAGTGCTGGTTGCAGTGTAGTGAAATAGTTCATTGTGTGTTCACATGGTGGGTTTAAAGAGGGGTTACAATAGAATCTCCCCGCAGACAGTACCCTGCCTATAGTATTTGACATTGTTTGTATTTTTTGGGGTTCTAATTTACTAGGGGGTCAGTTGGAGTTTTTATGGAAAAACTGTTTTCTATCTATTGTTGAATAAATATTGTTAATTTATGATTGCTCCTTTTTTTTAGGTTATCCATTTCCATCATTTTCATTCCAATAAATTTGGTAGTGTTGAACTGAATGCACGTCTCCTGCTCTTGAATTTGTGAATTTATTGCTGTCAACACTTGTAATTGAGGCCCATTGCCTGTGGGTTTCTGCAGTAGCATTGCATTGGCCATTCTCTATACTGTGTTGGATAACATGTAACATAACACGGTGTTTTGTGTGGGGTCTCTGTTAAGACATCATATCTGTTAGTGTGGGCCATACCAGTGAGACAATTTATATAATCCCTGGAACTTGTGAACATTCAGTGAATGCAGCAATTAATAATGTTATTAATTGCGGTTCTTTTGCCATGATGTGTAAAACTGTCTGCTGTGAAGAGTCTATTAGCTGATAAACCTGTTAGTGGCACCCCGTTCTCTGGGTGACAGTTGTTGCTTTGTCTTTCGTGTTCTGCCCTCAAGAGACTCTTGAAGCTGCTCGGCCATAACAACTGTGAAGGACCGAATGGAGGGAGTCAGCTTGAAACTGCAGCTCGCATGCTCGACACACTGTCCGTGAGGGCAGGACACAAACACCAGAAGATCATGGTGTCAAACCTGACGGAGAAACATTGAGGTAAAAGTGTTGAAGCAGAGTATGAATTGATATTGAGTAGTAGAACTGCTGCAAAGAGGTAGCGTGTGTGGCTCAACAGTCTCGCAGCACTAACACAGAGTTTAAATGCACCTGCTGGTGATGAGATAATGAGGCACACCTGCTTCTGCAGCTAGCAGGCCAGGAGGGCTGATGAGGTGATGAGCATCAGGTGTGCAGGGCATGGGAACACACTGAGGATGCATGGTGGACAATTCTATACTATTATACTAGCATGTACTGTATCTCTAGTAGTTAGTATACAAGACATCAACATACTATCAAACTGAAACTTTTTAATGTCTTGTGCCATGTCTAATGCCAATGAAGCTTCGCAAAGAGAAAGCTAGATTTAATTTGATTTCTTTTATTTCTGCAGCACTTGCACTTTAAACTTGCTGCAGCTATGAGTAGAGCCTGTGAGATGAAATGTACATCAACAGCTAAATTCGGGAATTTTTTTGGCATGCATCATTTTGTCCCCTCTCAGGTGTTTGCAACGCATTCTGAAAACATACAGAGTTTCAGTATAGATTTGTTAGCAATATTACATGAAATGATAATTATCCTGTTGGCTTTCATCTGGTTCATGTTGCAGTTTTTTGTGAGATTTGTCTACCTTTGAGACATTTTCAGAGTTCAACTTCAATGTGGCTTGTAATTGACTGGATGAAATGACTAATCAGAATCATAATAATCCTGCTGGATAGTTTTCCTAACCTTAAACCCACAATAACAGATTTTTTGAACACTTGGGGGCAGCGGTAACAAGTTGTGATCACAGTATTGACATATCATCTTTAGTCATAACACACGTAATCATTTTTAGCCAAACCATTACTAAACATAACCAAATAGTTTTATTGCCCAAACAAGTAATTTTGTTGGGTTCTTGTTTTGTTTTGTATCAACCAGAACCGTGTGCAACCGTAATCTGGGAGTAATTCCTTCAAAACATTAAGAATGCAGTTTAGTGGTATGGGAGCGTAGGAGAAAGGGTTAGCAGAGGAGATGGTTTCACATTGTAATTGCTATTCATAAAATATTGATTATAGCCTATTTAACCAAGTGTCTAAACATAACCATCAAAATATGTATCACAATTTAGTTGCTGTGAGCAGTTATTGCATTTCAAGAAGGAATGTTACAGGAGATAAATACTATGTTGTCAGTGATGTAAGTTGATGGAAAATGTAATCCAGGTTCTTTTAATGTGTATTTGGTTGCAAATTGGTATTATATAAATGTAATTATTACGAGATGGTTGATTAAAAAGGTATTTATTACCTGCTGTAGAAATTTAAAGCCATAACTGTTTAGCATAAAGTTCAGTAGGATAAAAGAAATGATTCTACATAGACCATGAAAAATATTTCAATTAGTCTGTTGAAAAATAAACATGTTTACATAGCACAGGCATTCTATTATTATGGGCATAAATTAACATTATAATTGCTGTAATATATTTGCTGGTACCAGATGATTTTACAGAACTTAATCAATCACAAATTAAACATGAATTATGGAGGAGGTTACCTGAATAAATGGGAGAAGGAGAGTGAATGCATGCCCTGCTGTACAAAATTGATTTTAATAATGCATGTTCACTGTTTTAGCTTCGTGAAAACAAATTTAGACTCGTGTCTAATTGCTGCTCGCTCCCTTGCGCTAACTGAGATGTGTCAGTGATTTCCCAAACAGAGAGCCAGGTTCTCTAACATCATCACAACATTCAATTAGTAGGAGCAAGATGTACCAAAGGAAACAAATATTTGCCATCTTGAATCATAGATGGTATTTGTCTTTCTTCTCCCCTGTTACTTGACTTGATGCATGCTGGACTGCTGGTGTGATTTCCAATTACATGAAGCTCTGTGGTGTGGGATTGCTTTCACATTACACGGCAGGTCCTGCTGTCAGAAAGAGCAGAACTCCATATTGGAGGAATAACCATAGGCTGTATACCCACTGATTTGTGGACTGTCGTTTTGAAGTCTGGCATTTTGGCCGTCGCCATGTTGTTTTTTGCAACCAAACGTGACACGAGAGGGTGGAGCTAAGGACAACCAAACACTGAATAAGACATTTTCAGGTGGCCAAAAAGGTTATAATTCACTTTCATGAACTGAAAAAACACAGTGAAAGGGTTAAAGTTGTAAGAAGAAAACACGTACAACTCCCATTTACTAAATGAACATCATGCTGCATTGAAGAAGACTGAAACTAGTGATTAAGACCATAAACTAAGTTTTTACAATGTTTACTGAGGTAATAAATCAAGAGAGAAGTAGGCTCATTTTCTCATAGACTTCTATACAACCAGAGGAGTCGCCCCCTGCTGGCTGGTAGAAAGAATACAAGTTTAAAGCACTTCTGGATTGGCTTCACTTCTCAGACCTGGAGGTTGCCCGCTGGGATTAATAGAACCTGATCTCATGGGAAGGTGTATAAATAGCACACCATTTTAAGGATACATACATATTTTATTTACATATGTAAATTGATTGTAATGTACGATGTTTTGTGATTTTATGTGATGTGCTTTTCTGTATTTTTTTATTGAATTTTTCTTAAAAGCCTAACCAGGGACAAGGTCTGCAAATTAGCTATGGCTAGAAGTCCTATGTACGTTGCATCGGTTGCACTTTAATTAAGTGTAACAATGCCTATGTATTATCCCTGTCAAATAAACTAATAAATAAAATAAATAAGGACATTCCGTGTGTCATTATAATGCATTTTATGCCTTGCGTCATTAAACGCCACATTGTTACCGTCTTTTTATACTACGTCATTAGCTCTGAGCGTAGCATATTCACAAGGATGTGTTTACATTGCAGTCTGTACAGATTACATGACGTGACATGTGGATCACTGCCGTCTTTACTAACGCTTTTGTGGCTAAACGCATCATTTTCTGGGGTACTTCTATAAAAATAAACTCGTGGAGATAAATATTTGTTTTTGTCACACAGATGAACCGTATATCAAATCGGCTTTAAATTGCAATGTATTGTTACAAACTGTACTGTTTTTGGATGGGATTGTAGATTGTGTATCTAGATGCATTTTGAGTCATCTGAGAGGGAAAGATACGCAGCCCTGGTAATGAGCTTATGGAGGGAATCCAACAGGATGGCAGAGCAAAACTGTGTTTGATTGATGATCACAAAGCCTCAATGACTACTCGAGGTTGATGCTCCTTTTAAAGTGTTTGCGCTTATCACATCCTGGCTCATTTCCACCACCTGAGTGTGCATCATGTATTACAGAGATGTCAGAGTCAAAACCCCAGTGGAGTTGGTTCAGCAGCTGAACGGACTCACTTCAAGACAAACACTCAAAATGTCTTACTCTCTATTTGCTCCTTCTCTTTTCTTCTCTGTCTGTCTCTTTCGCAGTGACTCATCCATCTATAGACACATATTTTCACAACTCGAGGTGAAACTCACATTTTTACACACCTCTCGCAGTCGCACCTAACAGACAAGGTGTCAGATTCTGTTTTATTTTCTTCACTGAAGTTGCGTCTTTTTCAAGTGTGGGAGTTGGCCTCGGTGTAAGTTCCCACTGAGGCAGAAGAAAGGAGAATACACACCGTGTGTTTCCGGGAAATACACACACATTGTCTGTTAATGATGAAAATGAGAACACATGACTGGATTGAATAAGAAAACAGTCTTATTTATTTACGGTTCCATAGCGTACTTCTTATTTAGTTTCAAGATGTGACTGTGGGTTCAAAGACCTCATTTGAAGCGCTTCTTTGGAAGTGTTTACTCTCTATTCAGCTCAGCTTCTGAACAGTCCCGTCTCTGGCAGTCAGACAGCAATGCAGGCAGTTTGCTCATTAGTGCCCTTATCAAGAGAAAACAGTGCTGATGACATTATACCAATAGGATGAGCAAATATTTGGAAGAATGGGTTTCATTGACCACAAATAAAATGCAAATGTCATGCATTCACAGCACTGGTGCCAAAAACTGAATAAAGGTTTCAAAAGACAATGAGGAGTTTACTTTACACACACTGGCTTATTGGTGACTCCATCCATCCCACATTATAAAGGCCTTAGTATGCTTAAAAGGAAGTGCACCTTGAGGGTTCATTTTGACCTTGGAAGTAGCGAGATTACTTGGTTTTCCCAAACCTCTCAGAAGCATCGTGTCGACTTCCTCAGCGGATGGAGTGTGCTCCGTTGTCATGGAGATGGTTGAGTTATCAGTGACCTAAATATGGAATTTCGCTCTGCTGGCTTCCTTGATCTTTCTCTGGCCGTTCACTGATTTCCTGGTACTAATGGTAAGCCCCCACCCCCCCTTTCCAACAGCTAAATCGAGAGTGGAGAGGCTGCATTTTTGTATCTTTCTGAAACAGACTTTCCGACAATTATGCTCACTTTATGCAGAGATTGACCAGATGTTTGAATGTGTGAAAGTAAGTCAGGGTTCCTCTCTCAACTTCTCCTTTTTTACATTCTTCATACAAATACTGCACTGAGGTCCCTTTTTGTCGGTACAATTGTGCGGCCGTATGAATGCCTTCGGACCATAAACTGTATATGAGAAGTGGACGTAGTCACCGTGACGTCACCCACTGGTTTGTGGACTACAGCTTTGACGCCTCGAGTTCAGCATGTCGGCCGTCGCCATCTTGGTTTTTGGCCGTCGCCGGTGGAGCTAAGTACAACCAAACACTGAATAAGACATTCTTAGGCGACCGAAATGTTAATAACTTCCATGAACTCAAAACACACTGTGAAAGGGTTAAAGTTGTAAGACGAAAACACGGACAACTCTCAGACTGGACAACGATGTGGTCAATCAGTTATAGGCTAATTAATTTTCATGAACTGAAAACACACTGTGAAAGGGTTAAAGTTGTGCGACAAACAGGGACAACTCCCGTAGCAGCGACCTGCCAATCACCAGGTAGCCCCGCCCATGGTCTATTTGACTCTATGTGGGACCAAATTTACTAAATGAACATCATGCTGTATTAAAGAAGACTTGAAACTAGTGATTGAGACCATAAACTCATGTTTACAATGTTTACTGAGGTAATAAATCAGAGGAGTCGCCCCCTGCTGGCTGTTAGAAAGAATGCAAGTTCAAGGCACTCCAGCATTGGCTTCACTTCTCAGACCCGGAGGAAGCCCACTGCTTCAGATAGACTGTCCAAAACGCTGCATCTTTATCCCCACAAGCTCGCACCTCGACTTTGAGTGTAGCCATTCACACTTTTACCTTAGACTTGGTTGGACGATATGTCCTAGGACGGAATTAGTTTGAAGCACACTGAACTCTTAAAGCAGCTATAGTCAATATCTGTTTTTTGTATTAACAGCAGATAACATTTTTGTGCCTAATCTAATATATTTTACAGAAGTAATATTTTGAATTTTTACTTGCAACAGTATTATTTACAGTGTTGTATAGATACTTTTATTTCAAGAAAGGATCTGAACTCGTCTTCCACCACTGTGCACAATTCCATTAGATTTAATAACCTTTCTGTTTCACATTATTTCCTTTGTAAGTTCTGATTGCTTTCAAACCTTGCTCATTTCTAAGCAAATTGATATTTCTTAACATGTAAACTGCAGTAAATGAGCTGAATGAAAAAAACCTTGAAAAAAGGTGTCTGGGAAACTGAAACTCATTTGCATCTTTGCTCCTAAATAGAAGGGCTGTATTATAATACAGGGGTTACAATTGAATATATTGCAATATAGGAGGAAAACTGTCATAGTATAAAGAACACATATGCATACATTTTTTTTATGCAATCAAAACAGTGAGATCTTCATTTGCATTTATCACAGTCCATGTAACAGCCAACATCATAGCACTGCTTTTTGTGCTATCTGTTTCTGTTTCCCCTGCACAAAGTCAATGTACTAATCATCTCCAGTCTTCTGTTCTCAGCAGCAGCTACTAATGAGGATAAGTGTTTCAGCTACCTACTGTATCTGTGTAGCGTTATGCTCCACATATTTTACAACATCTTGGGATGACAACACACATTAGACATTTTCACCATTAGCTTTGAAAGCAAGAAGCTGATCATCCTGATATTGAGAGCTGAAGTAGTTGAGAAGCAAACTGACCACCTGGACTCCTGGGACGTTCACAGCAGGCTGTTAGACTTGTTAGCAGGCAATGAGTCCAGCAGCATAGATGCAGGAAGATGAAAAGCTCAAAGCTGTTTAGTATTCCTGCTGAGGAATGAAGAATTTTAGCAAATAAATCAAAATAAAATGAAATCCACCGAGGAAGAATCCCCACAGACTTAGTAAATGTATGAGGGTGTTATTGTAGAAGTGTTATGTGTACAATAATACACCCCATATAGTCTGGTCACTGACAGCATCATTTCAAAAGATGTGTGTGTTTCCACATCACCTACAACATCAATCTGTCAGCTTTTTTCTTATGTTATTAAATACGCTGAGGTACACATAAAGACAAATGGAGTGTGACAGGGCTCCATAGATTGTTACTGCAGCAGGTCACATTGAGCTGTGAACAGTGCGATACGGTGCCCTTCATCACAGAACGGGGAACTATGGCTGACCTCACACGACTCGGACTAAACACATAACAACAGAGGACTGTATCGGATTACTCAGTGAGAGGTCGCCTGTGTTTGTGTCGTTGATCCTCTCCTTCACCACACTGTGATAAAGGCTGAAGTTGGGTGGCGTGACATGTTGAGGGACGCAAGAAAACGTGTGTGTGTCTCTTGAGGGCAGCTGATGGAGTATTACTGAGAGTAGTACACAAGTGTATCTTGGTCTGGCCTTGACTGGTCTCTGCACCTACAGCCAACCTCAGACGACCTTGAGCATATCGCTGTGTGGCAGCAGCTTCCCTGGCGCAATGACAGAGTCTCGCATGGATCCCCAGGGTTACACCTCTGGGAATAACACAAAGGGGAGTGAGAGAAAAGGGGGAAGGGAGTGAAAAAGATGGAAAGGAAGATAATGGTGAGACTAGACAGGTAAAGAAACAATATGGAGTAAGGGAGGCAGATATTCACTTCAAGGTAGAGCTGACAATAGTGGTTATTAAAACACATAAATTGCGCTGGTATTTTGTAGTAATAAGTAATAGGCATAGACTGCATATAAGAAGTGGACGTATAGTCACCGTGACGTCACACATTGCTTGTAGACTGCTGTTTTGAAGCCTCGAGTTTGACATTTTGGCCGTCGCCATCTTGGTTTTTGGCAACCAGAAGTGACACGAGAGGGTGGAGCTATAAGTGCTATTATTAACTTTCATGAACTGAAAAGGTTTAAAGTTCTGAGGGGAAAACGTAGACAACTCCCAGACCGGACAACGTCGTGGTAGCGACCTGGCCTGGCTCTGCCCAAAAGGTGAAAAACATAAAGCTATCTAATTACACATCATATCTTTGGACAGAGCCTAGAGGACAGGCTAACTGTTTCCTATTGCTTCTCTTGCTTCCAATCTTTATGCTAAGCTAAGCACATTTCCTGCTGGCTCTAGGTTAATGGTGGTATCAATCTCATCATCTCACGCTTGCCAAGAAAGCAAATAAGCATATTTCACAAAATGTTGAACACTCCCTGTAAAGGCGGTGTGACTTATCCCATGTGATGACATTTTGCAACTGAAAAACCTACACCAAACAGCAAGTAGCCTACAAGCGTAGTCCATAGTTAACACTTGGTTTGCCTTTCAGCCACAAATGTCTGCACATAGGGTTATTGTAAGCCATTATATAGCACTTAAACAATAAAAGACTGATATTTCCAAATAGCTGTCAAGGTCAAATCCGTATTCCTTTTAGATCTAGTGCACTCTGCAATGATAGTGAGATGATGAAGTGATTCAGTCATAACCATTCAGCTCGTATAGCCTCGAGCTGGTTTTTCAGCATATCACTGATCTCCATTTGGACCGCAATCCAGCAGTCAGTCATTGATTCTCTGATGGAGGGCCGTGTGGTCTACGAGACAAGATATCATGTTCGGCTTCCAATGAAGTGGGGTGATGAGTGATGACAGACATCGAGGAAATAGATGCGTGACGGGCTTTGATAGCACAATCTCTGCCGACAATCAGCCTGCGATCAGACGTGTCTGTGTGTGCGTGTGTGAATGCACACGTCTATTAGTCGTTTGATGTGCCTTCCTAGAGTGCCTTCCTTGTGTGTGCACATCGTTTTCCTGTACTTTCTGTTTTACCTCTAAATAAAGTAGTTTAGATAATGAGGCTACATTTGTCTGATCAGTGATCAGTCTGATCACCACACTCAACAAGAGCCCCATTGGACTGTTTTTCCAACACATTCTCACTCCCAACTTGTCAAATACGCCAGCTTGGTCCCTACGCTCCAATCTATGGCGCTCTAGGTACCTCTAGCATCAGATTTGCACTCGGGGATGGCGTGTCAGTTTCCGCTCGTTACACGCATAGTGTCTTTTCAAAATAAATTTCCAATATAAGTTTACTTAGTGTTTAGGTTTGCTTACACAACAGAACTATTTGGTTAGGTTAAGGCAACAAAAGGGTTTGGCTTAAGAAAAGATCATGGTGTGGGTTAAAAAAGTAGGCCTTGGTTTGTTATGTAACTGGCATTAGTTAAGTACGGAAGTTACGTAGCAAAACTACGGTCAAATAAGTCAACATTGACTTGGTTTCACATGGGACACGAACAGCCCTGCGTGGACTTTCTCGCTCTTTCTCACGTCAGTTCCGTCTAATAATGACACGGAAGGGTTTACAGTAGAGTTAGTTGAAGGCCTGTTGCGTCCCATACAGATGCTGAAGGGTGCCTCGGTTCATCTGTATCAGACGCTAAAGGGGCACTGGCCAAGCTGCAGTGTTTGTTGAGTTGTTCTTGTAATTTGCGTTAACTCACACCGCATGTTTGAATTACTCTTTCTGCTTATCCAATACAATATGCTTTCTAGGCTGGAGCTGTATGCTTTGATCAATCAGTAATCAACATGGGTGCTCACACTGAACAAAACCCCCGATGGTCTTATCAAACAACATCCTCCAAAATGTTGCCAAAAAAAAAAGAGCAGGCAGCATTACTTGCAATTCTACTTTGATCGGTAATCAAGAAGAACGCGGACCTGCAGATGGCTGCGAAGATTCAGACAATATGGTCTGTTCTGTGTTCAGTTTTACTGCTATCCCAGCAACTGAGATGGCATTAATGCACAACATGCAAAATACTACTCCAAAAATATAAAAAAAAGCTACAGTTTCTAACAGACAGCATCTTTTGACAGCATCAGATTACAACAAGATTACAGGATTACAACTGGGTAAAGTGAGTGCTGCAAACCCCAGGTTCACTATCAATTGTCTTTTTGTAATTTGATTAATTGCAAGTGGCAATGTCTTGCAGAGGGACCCTGTTTCAAAATCTTACTTTTAGAAGTGTCTCGGCCCAAAACCAAATTTTATCCCTGTGGTCCCCTAATCAAATCAAATTGAGGGGTGTTGCCATGGACAGATGAACCTATTAGGGGCTAAACTTTTAAGAATTTTTAAGAATCACGAAGATTGGTTGTTGTTCGATTCTAAAATTAGCCAGGATGACCAGATAGGCAATATTGCTAATGCTGAGCAGAAACTGCATGAATAAGACCTAGTTCCCAGACCGTACAGCAATAACAAGAGTACAATAATATCATAACCGATAGAAAATTATGGCCAGAACTATGAATAATAAGTTGCAAGAAATGCTAATTGTCCTGGCAGAATGAGTCCTCCCAACCATTAAATACTCAGCAGACTTCAGAGGTAGACATGACCACTGGTATAGGCAACTCAGTGTTTGTAGTTGTAGCCATGAGCTAGTTATTACACTAGAACTCGTGTATTTCCCTGCAAGGCAATAGATGGCTGAGCACAGTTCCCTGCCTTGAGCTAATGAGGTCCCACCAGAGTGAGTGTGATCAACATTAAGACATGAAGCAGCTGCATTACAACGCTCTCTGAGGAGGTATAAGCTCTCTTCTCTGTCTTTACTTTCTTCTTCGTCTCACTTCAGCTCACCACTGATACTCCCTCTCGCTGTTTCTCTTGTCCTCCTTTTTTTTTTTGGTTAGCTCTTAATCAGCAGGCCTTGTTTAGCTCCTCTTGTCACCGTTACACTCGTTCTTTGTCGTGGGATCCAGTTGATGTAATTAGGCACGATGAGATTCCTCCACATCTGGGTCAATTTTCTGTTTGAAAATTAATTTTACATGAACCTATTTCTGGGGCTTCCCAGCACACTCGAGCATGCACGCAACCACATGTGCAGACACGCAAGCTGCACACACACACACACACACACACACACACACACACACACACACACACACACACACACACACACACACACACACACACACACACACACACACACACCTATTCATCACCAACCAATCCGACCATCCCCCTATCAAGGAAAGAAAAACGAGACAAGTGTGTAGGGGAGCCACACACACAGACACACACACACACATCCATATTTAGTATTTTACCATGCAGGCAAGGAAAGAGGCGAAAGGCATCATGGTTATTATCCTCCAGGAGCAGAGTAATCTGCTGAGAAGGGGGAAGCGGACGATTTGGATGTGTAGATAATTAAATCCTGGCCTGTGAGAGGACTAATGATAAGATTTTCTCAAAGCTGCTCTACCTTATCGTTTTCATCTGAGCCATGAAAACAGCACTGACTGCGAATCATGCTTGCGCTTTTATTCATCACTCAGCAGTTCACTCCCTGAGAGCAACTCTTCTGAGACCAGGGGAAGACGAGATTCTAAGCCGGCATGAACCTGATGCTCTGTCCTACAGCCAAGGATGAAGGGGGACCAGCTAGAACCGCTCTACTCAGATCTGACTCCAGGTCTAATTATGCGAGGCTTCGATAGCTTTTAGGCTCATTTGACAGATTCCTTAAATGGGTCATGTCATGAAAAACTCACTTTTTCAGTGCTTGTGCACATACAGTTGGGTATGTGGAGTACCTACCAACGCACAAACTGTGAAATAAAGCAATCCAGTCATTTTTTTGCGGGCTGCCCTTCAGATTTAGCTCCCCTATCTTAAAAGACCGGCACTAAAATGGAGCGTTTCAGGCCCCGTCACATACAGATATTTATAAAAACAGATATTTTCCTCTACGTTTTGGCCTCTCATCCACACGTAAACTGAGTTTTGGGTCACAAAAATGGATATTTTTGAAAACGCCTTCTAGGAGGCAGATTCTTAAAAACTCGGAACGACGTTGTCTCCTCATTTTGTGCATGCCCATTGTTGCTTCGTGTAATGAGCAGAAACAATAACAAAGATCGCGGACTACCGGCTTTTTTGCATTTCGTTAGCACTGCTCGGAGTAATTACTACTACAGTCACAGGAGACCAAAGCAGAGACTCATTAAACACGTGGAGGCCGAATGGTGATTGAAGGCGAGGTTTGGAGCACTCTGAAGGGCTGTGGACATAAATGACCTCCCTTTCCTCAATTATGCATTTAAAGAGACAGTTGATGAGTGATGACAGGAATCCCAGCCTCCACCCCCACCCCCCACCAACAATAACAGTTATCCAACTGACTGTAATGAAGCCAAAGGAAAGAGAGTGAGAAGGCTGGTAACAAAATTCATTGACCATTAACTTGTGATCTCATTTGTGGTGACGTAAATATTCGGCGAGCGTTTGGAGTCGTTTTTGCATTCAAATATGGACGGAGATATTTAGTAAAATGAAGGTCGTGTAGACAGATTTTTTCTTTTAACGGGGGAAATATCCGTTTTTAAAAATGTCTGTATACGTGCCTCAGAAAGAGGGTGAATACAGGTATATTCAGACAGACAGTATGAGAAAAATGATGTGTTTTTAGAACATTAAAGCATGTAAACATGTTCTAGTAGAAACCCAAAATACAAGTATGAACCTGAGCGTAATATGTCCCGTTTAAGACTGTGATGGGGTGGGAGGAGGGATGCTGTAAAAGTTTGAGTTGGTTCTCATCATCTGCATAGTTTGTATTCAGGAACAGGAGAATTAATGCTTCAGAAAGTATGCAGTGATTATGCCTTTTGTATTTACTTTCTTTCTTGCAGATTCCAGAGGTTGCTCTCTTCTCATTTGTTCCACAAAGGACTTGGTCCTCTGCACAAGATTTACATCTAATGAGAAGAATATATTCAGCTTTTAGCTTTAAAGACATCTTTGTTCAAGGTTTTCCTGCCACCACAAAGCGCCTTATATTTTTTAGCTGAATGGCTTATGGTTTATGTAACTTAAGGAATGATAAAATACACTATTTTCCTTTAAATGAACCTTATTAGTAGATTAAATCCAACATGTCGACTCCGCTACACGCTGACATTTCTTTTATAACAAGATCCAAAGACTCTCGGATAGACTGCTCCAAATCTGTTGTCTTTCTGTGGCTCAGTGGAGGATTAGGTTTCTTTTTCTTTCATTTCAGCCACAGGGAATGCCCTGTTGCTATTTCCTCACAACGTTTTTTAGATTGTGCTCAGTTCGGCAACGTGATAGTCTGGGCTATCTTTATTTGGTTCCTCAGCGCTATTGATCTGCAGCTTTGCGAGGGTAGAGGCATGGCGAAGAGGTAATCTCAGACTGGCTGATCGATACCACAGCATTACATGATTCTTGGGGAAATTGTTTGTGGAAATGTCTTCTGCTTCCTACTTTTCCAGCCATTAGAGTACACAAGTCTCACACCAAGGGGCAGTTTATTATGTGGCTCTCTGAGGCTGCAGGCACAGCTGCAGCTGAGCTTAGCTTGATCCTCTGGGGATCATGAATGTCTGTACAGAAAGGTCATGGCGATACATCCAAAAGATATTTCAGTCCGGACTGAATCGGTCGACACATTCTCACTCTTAACTCGTGAAATCCCGCCGCTTGGTCAGCGCCCCTCGGCATCGGGGATCGACGCACAGGGGACCCCGCGTTACTTTTGGACGTTCCAGGGATGGCGGGTCAATATGTTACGTACATAGTGTCCTTTCAAAATGTCACTTGACGTGACTCACAGGACTGATACCAACGATTCACATAACTAACGACTGACGTGACAAAATGTCAACGTTACTTTTAGTTTCACACGGCACACAAACAGCGGTCTCCTGGTTGAAAGTCTTGTGTTTGTTTGACCCGTCCACCTTACCTCCCACACGCCCTTAGTGGACTCTCACGCTATTAATACTACGTCAGTTGCTCCGACTGTCAAATAACGCAGTGGGTTTACATTGGAGCTAGTGGAAAGCCACCGTGGCTGTGGCTCAGAGGGTAGAGCAGGTCATCCACCAATCGGAAGGTCGTGGTTCGATCCCCGGCTGCTCCGGGTCACATGTTGATGTGTCCTTGAGCAAGACACTTAAACCCAAATTGCTCCCGAAGGCATAGCCATCGGTGTGTGAATGAGTATTAGATCCTGATGGGCAAAGTTGGCACCTTAGCAGCCTCTGCCATCAGTGTATGTGTGTGAATGGGTGAATGCTGACATGATGTGTGTGTGAATGGGTGAATGCTGACATGTAGTGTAAAGCGCTTTGAGTGGTCGGAAGACTAGAAAAGCGCTATATAAATACAACTCCATTTACCATTTAAAGGGTGTCTCCGTACGTCAGTTTCCGATGCCGAGAAGCACCGACCAATCGGCGGTATTTGAAAAGTTGGGAGTGAGAACGGGTTGGATCGATGGGCCGAACGAGTGACTGACATCATCACACCACTAATGTGGCTCAAAAAATGCATAACAATATTAAAATCTTATCAATCTGTAACATTTCAAGGAGAAACACCTTTGTGTCAATAAATCAAATTCCATGAGTGATGGAGCTACAGTAATAAATGAGAGAACACTCAATAACTGGGTAAATGAGTAATATGAGCAAAATGATTGTTCAATAGAGACATTAACTGAGCGATATGAAGCTCATTAACCCTAAAGATGCAACATCTGGGCATTTGAAAAATGAATGAATCCAGCTGGTAGAAAGCATCCAAATACTACTATTCAGTTATTACACCACTCCGTCTGTCAGGCTGGCATGTTGTCTAAATAACTTCACCTTGTGGTTGACCTATGAAATGATGTTCAAGATGAAGCTAATAGGTCATAAAGCTCTTTGAAAAAGCCTCATCATGCATTATTTGCTGATTGCTTTACTATTGATTTATCTTGGAGGGAAAAAGAATCCCTGGTAACTGCATACAGGTTGAGTTAGTGCACGGTGACAAGCCTTTAAAGCCCATATGGAAAATGGCTCTTGAAACAGAGGCTCAGAATGCAAATAGAATGGTATAAACCCCTTTCAAACCTCTCTGCTCCTGTCTGCATGACTTTTAATTTAAGCTATTTATCGGTGCTCTGCTCTCTGCTGTGAAAGATGAGTCCTCTGCTGCCTGCTGAAATGAGCACATAGGGTACGGTGTTAAACCTGGCGACAACCGACCTTGCAGAGTGAAAGAGACAGTGCTCAAGCTAATAGCAGTGAATCCTGTATGTCTCTTAATGTGAAATAATCTCCTGCTGCTCAACACTGATTCACTCTCAAAGACAGAGGGTCTTTATGTGCAGTAGAGGTGTTATTTATGCAGCGCAGCAAAGTGATTTATGGTTCTGTCCAGCGACTGTAGTGGCATTTACATTTTGTCACATCACTTTTCAAAAGAGCATTGACAATGGTGGGATAGGGTCGTACTGTAACAGGCTGAGGAACAGGAGCTGGGAGAATCTGTCATAACATTGAAATTCAAATGGCACATCCACCCATGCTTCACCGACAACAAACAAACTCAACCACCAGAAATGGACAGGAGAAAATATGAAATTATGCAAGCAGACTAATCCCATTATGTTATATCAGGGTTTCATGGCTTCTATAGTGTATTTGTACTTGGTGACACAGCTGCAGGACTCTGCCTTGTATTCATCCATCTTGTTTCAGGATGAGAGTTCTTTTGCAAACTATGATCTTCTTTTTGTACTGTTTTGATGTGCAGATGGTCAAAAATATTTGCATAGTTTGGTTTTTAGTAAATCCAGCGGTATTCAATATGAAGCAGGTTGAATTCTTCAGACTCTAAACTTTTTCGTCTTCATGATCAAATGGTACAGATTATATGATGTAGAAATAAAGTAAAGTGTTGTACCTTATCAATACTCTCATATCTGTACACTTCATTTGAAGCTAGAGCAAGCCATAGACTGTATATAAGAAGTGGACGTAGTCACCGTGACATCATCCGTTGGTCTGTGGACCGCCGTTTTGAAGCCTCGAGTTCGGCATTTTGGTCGTCTTCAGCTTGGTTTTTGTCCGTCGCCATCCTGTTATTTTGCAACCAGAAGTGACACGAGAGGGTGGAGCTAAGTACAACTGACCACTGCATTAGACATTTCTAAGCGGCCAAAAAAGTTATAGGCCAATTCTTTTTCATGAACTGAAAACACACTGTGAAAGGGTTTAAGATGTGCTATAAAAACAGGGACAACTCCCGTAGCAGCGACCTGCCAATCACAAGGTAGTCCCGCCCTAAAGCATCCCCTGCTTTATGGTCTATCTGACTCTAAATGGGACCATAATTTACTAAATGAACATCATGCTGTATGAAGAAGACTTGAAACTAGTGATTGAGACTATAAACTCATGTTTACAATGTTTACTGAGGTAATAACTCAAGAGAGAAGTAGACTCATTTTCTCAGAGACTTCAATACAGTCAGACTTCTTGCAATCAGAGGAGTCGCCCCCTGCTGGCTATTAGAAAGAATGCAAGTTTAAGGTTGCTTTTCCATCAAGGACCTGGGCCCTGAGTACACTTGTCCCCAAAGTCCAGTTTGATTGATTAGTGTGGACGCTCCGTACCGTACTCGGGCACGGTTCGTTGATCCGTACCAGAATCCACTTGAAAAGGTGGTCTGGAGTACGGATCATGTGTACTCGGGTACGGTTCGCAATAGGTGTGAAAGCCAACCGTACCGAAACACGGAAGTGGACCGCTATTTAACGCGAGTAACGGTTGCAGTCAGCGAGTAGTTTTGAAAGGGCAGGCTTTTTTCACCGCCGCCGGTCTCCTCCGAAATCTGTATATATAAACCTGTTTCATATCTACATTATGTCTGTATATGCGCGCATCAGAGACAACGTGTAGAGTCGGCCTATTTTCACATCAAACTCGGTAAAATAAAAGTTTATCGTGGTACGGATCAATCGTACCTAATCGCCCTAAAGCACTTCTCAGCACCAGAGTTGCCCACTGGAGCCAGCAGACGATTAGTTAGGCATAGCACAGAGAGTGAAAGTTCCCCTTCCTCAAAACTCCACTAGCTACATGTTCAGCTGCACAATTTAAGAGATGCTTTTAAACTTTGGACAGAGCCAGGCTAGCTGTTTTCCCTGCTTCCTGTCTTTATGCTACGCTAAGCTAATCATCTGCAGGCTGTAGCTTCTTATTTAGCGTATAGATATGAGAGTGGTATCAATCTCCCCATCTAACTCTGGGCAAGAAATCAAATTAACATATTTCCCCAAATTTACTGGTCCTTTAATATGGATTTCAACATACTTCTTAATTAATTCATTATACTTGATAATAAGCTTAATTTGAATAAGTATTTCCACCAAAATGCAATTTACATTGATTGAATTAGTTGCAGAAAGCAGAATTGCAATTATGTTGAAAAACAAATCAGTTTGAAACTTTGCTGGTGAGGAAAATGAACCACCTAAAAAAGTTTTTAGGAAATCAACAGAAATAAATAATTAACTTGCACAATCTCCGTAGAAATAATTCACATGAAGTAGCCTAATTAAGAGAGGGCATGGCTCTACTGAAACAGCCAAATGATAAGACAGGAAATACTGTTTTCATCCTCAAATTGGTAAATGGTGACCTCAAAATACCTTTTTTTCCCCTGGTGTGATTTCCTGGCTAGTACTCAGCCGACTGAATAAATAAATGGATTTATAGAAAGAGTTGTTTCTTGGC
This sequence comes from Sebastes fasciatus, assembly GCF_043250625.1. Taxonomy (NCBI): domain Eukaryota; kingdom Metazoa; phylum Chordata; class Actinopteri; order Perciformes; family Sebastidae; genus Sebastes; species Sebastes fasciatus. Next base: position 27,426,703 of record NC_133813.1, on the reverse strand, counting down.
TATGAAGAAACAGAAAGGCCAGCTAAGATTCTGATTACAAATTGGCAGGTTGACATGAGGTCGAGACAGAGGAAGGTTTGTGATTTCATAACACATATCCCTTTCAGAAATAACCTTCACAGCCCGCCACGCTATTCCACTAATTACTGCTCAGACGCTGTCAATCGGGACATTCATTATGTCTTCTGCAGAGAAGGAGGGGGTGTGTGAGGGGGAGAGGGGAGATAAACAGAGGTATTAAGGTGGTTGCAGCATGGGTAATGAGAAACCTCACAACTCAATACCTGTAGCAAGGAGAAACAAATCAAAAGGACTGACAAGTGTCTAATATGCTGTGGTCATCCGTTACAGCTGAGGTTCGCTCTGTGGGGCTCGCTGGGACATCCATCAATGACTCCATTAGCATGGAAAGGGTGATTGTGGATAATGTCCCTGGCGCTGGCACTCTATGAGTGTGATACTGCATATTATTACCGTAACTTTATCAGAGAGGTCTTGTCCTAGATTCCATCCTCATATATATTTCTCCTTAATCTATCTTATTAAAATGAAATGAGAATTAATTTGAGGCGGGGAGGGGATGCTGCATACAGAGAATGAGCTGGGTGAAAAAGAGCAGGTGAACATTGTGTGTGTGAGACGAGGTGGAACTGGTTTAACAAGAAGAGGACACTGTTTCGGGGGACAAAAGGGACAGAAATGAGAAAGAACAAGTTAAAAGGGGGTGAATGGATGCAGAGATAGGAGGGTGTGAAGGAGAGAGGATTAGAGACGGTTTGGCTGTATGATTTGTTCCAGCTGCATTTGATCGATCCGTTCCAATAGCCAGTCGTCTGTGTGCAATCAGGCATCTTTAACTACTGAGGGGCCTTCTTGCTGCTGTCTCTGGAGATGTCCAATCAGTACTGCTGCTTGTCTCTGCCCTCACACATGTACAAGTTGCAGCTTTGCCCTGAAACCTCGGATGTAGTCACTTTATAGTTATTCAATGTGTCCAGCGTCTCCCTGATGTGCCTGTATCCATTCCAGGAAACATGCGTGCCCACGCACATCACACAAAGTGTGCTGCGGCACAATTTAGTGTCACTATCTACCATCTAGGCTGTTTCTTTTCTCTCCTTTAGTATAACGTTTTTGAGTGCATTCGTATTTCCTCCAAACGTTGTTTACCATTATAGCTTCCTGGAGCACAATACAACCCAGTTTGACTTTCATGTATTGTAATTGACCTTACAGTATAGTCCCAGTTGGTAATAAGTGTTTGTATTGTGACTTTGTACTTTCTTGCCAGCTATTGTAAACACATTACTAGAGATTTTGCCCAGGAGCCAGCTCTGCAGAAATCGTTGTTTTGCTGTCTTGGAGAAGCAAATGGAGATGAGACCCCTGTGCATTCTGTCAGTCTAAGAAAATAATGTTATAGATGTAATGTTATTTTCTTAGATTGAAATATATGGTAAAGTCATCAGATTTATAACATGGATTGTGTTTTTGGACAGGTAATATAAATGAAAAGCAGTTTTCCTGCTCCAGCATCCACCTCATACTGTGGTTGCTGCTATATTATATCACGTTTATTTATTGAGCTTTTTCATGTCTGCAGTGGCTCTTTGCAGTGTTAAAACATGCCAGAAAACATTCTATTTCAATAAGTAATTAAAGCCAACTCATTCATCAGCTGCATAAACAAGCAGGTATTTCAGATTGGAGATTTATCATAATTATAATAAAGTAATGTGGCTGTGACTGTTGCAGGCTGATACCTCATCAGTTCCCAGCAGCCCTGAATTTTTTTTTTTTTTATCAACTATCAGCACACACATTAGGCCTGTAAAGGACCAGTGTGCTGTAGATGTGTGTTAGTGTTGCCAGTGCAGAACTAAGATTTGATAAATTGAACGAGTGATTTTTACACCTACATGCCAAGAGAATATGGCTTTTGGGGAGTATCAGGAAAACAGCTGGTGCACACGGTCTGAAAATGAGGATCTTCGTCATTCAGAGCTGTAGTTTCACATGTTCCCTTTTTGATTTCCTGTTGTCAGGCTATTAAACAGGCATTATCAGCCCATAGATGTGAGTCAAATGGGTCCTACTACACCCACTAGTAGGTTTGATCATCTTTTCATATGGTAGTTCACCAAAAGAAGGTATAAAAGACACAGCAGCGACCTCTAGTCACTGTAGTCATTATTATTAAACACAAGACTTCTTTGTGTTCGTAGTTATTTTAATCCAAAACACAATGTTTTTCCCTAGACTTAACCAACTGTTTTTTTTGTTGCCTAAACCTAAATGAGTTGTAGTTTTATTGTCTAAACCTAAAAAAGTTGTAGTTTAGTTGCCTAAACCTAAAGAAGTTGTAGTTTTGTTGCCTAAACCTAAAGAAGTCTTTTTGTTTGTGTTCAAAACGTAATGTTTCATTCAGTTTTACATGTTAGAATGTGTTGCTTTTAAGTCACTTTCACTTTGACAACGTAGTAGGCGTAGTAGGCCCCTACTGACCCGCATCTGTGGTGTCTATAGCGACTGATAATGCCTATTTAATGTCCTGATAACAGTTGAATCGGGTGCCCAGCGCACTTCTCATATTCTGTATATTTCTGCAGCAACAAACTAAAATGTGATACGTAGGATTTACAACCTATCGAGCTGTTGTTTGCTGTGAACTGGTTTTGTCGGATCAGGTTTTTTTTTTTTTTGACCAATGAGAATAAAGGAAACAATCACACACGCACACACATCTCCTGAGCCCAGGATTTATGTTGATCACATCCCTCGCTTATATCATGTACCAGCGTCTCTTGACTTAAAAATCCAGTGTAGATTTATGGATAACAGCCCCTTCTTAACCTCTTGACCCGTCCAACATGCAACTCCTCCAGCAGGAGAGGCTGTGCAGTCGGGGGGAGGTGAAAACCAGATCAGGGGGAGGGGGAGCGGGGAGATACAGCTGGATCATTGCATTGCCCACGGCGTTCTGCATCGATCAGAGAACAGCAGTATAAGCTATAAGCATGCTCCTGGCAAGGGAGAGTGTGGAAAAAAAACACCTGCCTGAATCTGTCAATAGGCACCTAAATTATGTTGTAGCTGCTATGAATAGACACACTCTTTAGGTTGGTTTATTGGTTTGGTTTTAGACTAGTTTTGCAGTGAGAGGAAAAAAAATATCTCTAATCTGTGTAGGGAAGATATCTATCTGCTAAATACATTTTAAAAAGTAACTAAGATGCAGTGGGCAACTCCGAGGTCTGAGAGGTGAAGCCAATGCTGAAGTGCCTTAAACTTTAATTCTTTCTACCAGCCAGCAGGGGACGACTCCTCTGGTTGCTAAAAGAAGTCTGATTGTATATAAGTTTATGAGAAAATGAGCCTACTTCTCTCTTGATTTATTACCTCAGTAAACACTGTAAACATGAGTTTATGGTCTCAATCACAAGTCTTTTCAATTCAGCATGATGTTCATTTAGTAAATTATGGTCCCATTTAGAGTCAAATAGACCATAAAGCAGGGGATGCTTTAGGGCGGGGCTACCTTGTGATTGACAGGTTGCTATAACGGCGTTGTCCGCTCTGGGAGTTGTCCTAACTTTAACCCTTTCACAGTGAGTTTTCAGTTATGAAAGTTAATTATAACATTTTGGTCGCCTAAAAATGTCTTATTCAGCGTTGGGTTGTTCTTAGCTCCACTCTCTCTTGTCAATACTGGATGCAAAAGACCAGGCTCAGAGGTAGAGCAGATCGGCCATCAATGGGAGGGTTGGTGGTTCTATCCCCGGCTCCTCTGGTCACATGTTGATGCTGTGCCATCGGGGTGTGAATGAGCCTTTATATTAGATCCTGATGGGCAGGTTGGCATCTTGCCTGGCAGTCTCTAACGTCAGTGTGTGAATGGGTGAATGTTGACATGTAGTGTAAAACGCTTTGAGTTGTCGGAATACTAGAAAGGCGCTGTATAAATGCAAGTCCATTTACCATTTACCATTTAACATGGCGACGACCAAAATGCCGAACTCGAGGCTTCAAAAGTCAAACAAACCAATTGGTGACGTCACGGTGGCTACATCCACTTCTTATATACAGTCTGTGCTAACAAGCAAGGAAACAAATGCAACAAAATAAACACTCAACACCGACACTGAGATGAATTAACGAAACCTATAGTACATGACAACTGAACACATGGTTGGAAACTGTGGAACGACAACAAGATGCACAAAATGACAAGTTCAATTCAATTCAAATATAGTTCAGATGCAGCAACTGATTTATAAGTTCATTATGAAAGGCTATGTTCCACATCCATCTTTGTTGCTTTGATATGCATGAACTGTTGCTCGCCTAGTTGTGCGCTTTCAATCAGAGCTCGCCGCTCCAGTATGTGGCTCGTCGGGATGTTTACAGATGGTGTCAAAGCGGAAAAAGAGAGCAAGAGAAACAGAGACAGAGAGGGAAAAAATGAGGGGTGATGGGAGAGATGTAAAACACTAAAGTGATGTTAGAGGAACAAAGAGGATTTGAACCAAATACAAATGCATCAAAGCGCCACATCAGAACATTACAACAGCCAGAGATGGAAGTAATAGAGTACTTTGTGGCCTGTTATAGCACAGATCGTCACTGAGATAAAAATAGACAACTTGGTGAGCCTCAATACTAGTGTGAATTATCAAGCATTAAAGAAACTAATTTAATCTCTTCTATAATTGTACTGATTACATGAGCAGATCAAAAAGAAAAGAAATCAAAGAAAAGAAAGCAAAGTCGAGCGTGAAGCACTGGCAGAAATTGGTCAAATTGTTGGTAGATTCCAGGAAGAACCATTATTTTCCATTAAGAGGAAGCTAATGGTCAACTGTTCATTTACTAATGGACCCTGCAAACACACAAACAGAGGGGGGTTGATGCATCTTCATTTTGTTCTAATGCTTTTCCAACCAACCGAGTTTGAAGACGCACAAGACGCCGTTTCGCCTCCCTCTAGAAGAGAAATAAGCCAGGATGTTGCATGTTTGATTTACAGGCCGTAAAGGGAAGCCTCTCTGGGTGGATATATAAATATCACAGTGTGGAAAAAGGCAGCGTGAACATCGTGAGGCTTGTTACAGTTCTTGGCCAACGCTCACACGAGACACAGAGAAATAAGGCAGAAAATTGCATTGCGGGGAATAAAATGTCTCTTACGTCCACAGATCTCTGCCGTCTACCTCTCTCTCTCTTTTGCTCACGCAGTGTCAAAACAGCCAATTTTCTAATCAAAGCAGTTTGCCGTGTGATTAAATATGAAATGTGATTAGATGCTGCTGAGAAAATGATGGGTTTGTGAATGCATGCCTACACACTCACACAGCATGTGAATGTTCTTGTGTACATGTGCGCTCTTTTCATCAGCAGCTGTCCTCATTGGGACAACGATCTGGAAGAGATCAATAAACAATTATGGCTGTGTGTGTGTGTGTGTGAGAGAGAGTGTGTGTGGTAAGAACTGGTCAGGGTCATGGCTGAGAGCAACAGAGCTCCACTTATCTTCTGTCTTATTTGTGTGCTCATAAATCCTGAGGCTGCTTGAAAAATCCATCGAACTCAAATGTTTCCAGTGACGGGGATGACAAACAGAAGGTGAAGAGGACTCAATATATCGAGTCGCTGCACGTGCCACAGTATTGATGAGTGTTGGCCGAGTGACTGGAAAACTGTAATCAATTACTCATGAAGTCTCTGCTCCTTCATTGTTATCTCAGCCAGGAGATTATGTATTCGGCATGTGTGTGCATCTCTGTCTGTCCACGGCTAATCTCACATACTGCTGGACCCGTCAGCCTAATATTTATTGTGTTCATTTATGACTGTATGCTCAAGGACCTCTTGTGGTTGCAGTGATTCACACTTTTGACACAAACAACCGGCCATGGCCGCAAGTGAACTGCATCAGTTTGAACTCATTTCCGCTACGAATTGTTCCTTGCTTGATTTGCACACCTAGGTATGACAATAGCATGTACGTATGTAAGTAACTATCGTTCTTTAGCAAATGTCAAACTGAATCGAAGGGTTCGCAAGTGATCAACAACCGCTTCTGTTTGTTTCCACTACGGATTAATAAATGTTCCTCTCTTGATTTGTAAGCCTAGGTAAGACAATTGCATGTATGTATGTTGTAGGCGATTTGCCCCTGAAAACGCCGATTGTTTATATGTATGTATAACTATATATTAGCTAATGACAAACGGAACCGAGCACTGACTACAACGGTGAAATGGCTGCAGTCCAGGTTGTCTGTGTTTTTTATGAGCGAGTTTTAATGTTGTTCATTTATGTGTTGTCTGTTACTTCTATTATAACTGTGTTGCTGCTATCTTGGCCAGGTCTCCCTTGTAAAAGAGATCTTTGATCTCCGTGGGACTAACCTGGTTAAATAAAGGACAATAATGAATGTGGGTAGGAGAGCCAGTTAGCTGTAGCTAACAAGGCTAATACAGCTAACAGAGCTAACCGCTAACAGAACTAAACACACAGCAGGACTGACAATTGTGTTCAGAGGAAGCGTTACACAGTGAACTGCGGTTTAGCTGCCGGTGCAGACAGCTGCAGGGATTAAAGATAGAGCGTGAGACGTGTGTGTAAAAAAACGCATCAAATACACTTGTGGTCTAGACGGGGGGGCAATCGTGGTTTGTATTCATTCAATCAAATAATACAGCAGTGGTCGTTGGAGAAACAGCGGGCAGAAATCTGTACTCCACTGAGGGCACTTTCCTGGTTGTAAATGTAGACGGTTCCCCACTTCACTGATTCAACATTTGAATAGATTTTCAGTTGGTGGCTGCAGAACACAGTCTGCGTCTCCTCCAAACATGAGTTGTCTTGTTGGCCAGCAGGTGGTCCGCTGGTATGGCGGGGTCTTCTGAGGCCTAATGAACACTGACAGGCTGGCACCTCCAGATGGAAGTGACATTAACAGCCCTCGCTTGATTTGCTTTCGTCTCCCAAGCTCATTTATCTTCTCTTTCTCACCCACTGCCTCTCCATTCATGCATTTTGTTTTACCCACGCTGATCGCCTCGTGGTTTCAGCTTCATACTTCTAACTGCTATCTTCTAACTAAGAGAGCAGCACATTTCCCAGTTTAGACTATAACTTTAAACCTGCATTGTTGTTTTCTTTTGGCGAGACAAAACCCTGACATCACTTTATATAGTCGATACGGCAAACTTGTTAACAAACAGTATTTAACATCCAGCAGACACAGAGCAACATTAGCATTCATTTGGAGTTGTTGTCCTGTCCTCCTGATGAATATAAATTCAATTTTCAGTCTTCCTTTAGCCCATAGTTGTACTTAAGGCAGAAATCAGACCCAGATTGCTTTTGTTTTAAGGCAACAGTGCAAATTGAGCCACAAGGCAACCTGAAAAAGAAGAAACATGTCGGGGAATATAAAGCAGTAAGGGATATTTGCACAGTATGCCTTCCTCACCACTTTAATAGCCACTATTAGCTATTAATCCCACAATGTTCTTTCAGACTTTACACCTCCATATCCATCCTCTCTCATTCTTTAGGTTTCAGCATTTTTCGCTCTCCTCTTCCCCACCCCTCCTCCTCTTCCTCTTATCCCTCTCCCTTTCTGAAATCTGTATTTTTATTCCCCTCCAGTGGCATTACTGCACCCCCCCCCCCCCCCCCCCCCCCCCCCCCCCTCTGGGACCGCATATTAAACTCGCCTCACGATCGATCTCAGATAAACACATTATGTTCCATCTCGAGCACAAAATGCAATCCTGATCCCGCCATAATGACACGATACACCGGGACATAGACAAATAAGCACAGGTACAGTAAGAAAGCACGCTTCTGTTCTATCCAGAAGGTTTACCATTCAGGTCGCATGTTGTTAACATATAGTTGGTGTTTTGCCTGCAAGACCAGCACACACTGAAATAATGATGCTCATTTTGATGCCAGTCCGAGTTTCACATTTTTTTATTTCTCATTTTTCCTACATCTTAGGTGACGTGGTGTAGAAGGTGCTTCATGTTAATTACCGAGCATGTGGCTTTAAAGGTTGGCCAAGAAGAGGGAGCCCTCCATCCTCAAAGCCAGCTGGAACCTTGGCGGCAGATCAAACGCTTACTGGTTGCAGACGGTGGAAACATGGCCTCAGCTCGCCAGCATTAAGTCATTCGCAAATACATGCAAACACGCAATATGTGCTCGTGTGTGTGTGCGTGTGTATAATGTGCATACATGTTTGTGTGTTCGCTCAGCCAAATATGATCGTTTGACAGCTCGGTGAAGATCCCAGACTGATCTTTTGAGATATAAAATTCACTTTCATCAAAGAGAGAGTGATGTGCTTGTAATGTTGGGAGACGAGTGTGTACGTGCACGATATCTCCGCGTCATGTCTGTGTGTTTGCAGACATGTGTGCATGTTGTTTTGGTGAAGCTGGAGGGCTGCAGCCCTGTTCCTACAGTCTGCATCCACAAAGTGTTTGATCTGAATCCAAGGTTGAGGGCTTCACGGTTGGCCATGAGGATGAAGGTCTCTGTGTCCCCAGACCCTTTCATTCATCAACATACACACACCAACTACACACAGAACAGCTGCTGATTCAAAATAGTGATGTCGTGATATACCGGTATTGACGATAACCTCGATATTTAAAAATAAAATATTGATATTATGTTAATAATGATAATATCATGTAAATAATCCACCACCTTTTAAATCTTTTTTTTATATAGGCTACAGTAATGGTTACAGACTTTCTCTCCACCTCCGTACTCTTGTATTTTGAGTGTAATTCATTTGCCTAAAAAGAGACAAGCTGGGCTGAGACAGAAACAAGACCTCTCAGAGTCTCACCGTCACCCTCCTCCTCCTCCTTCTCCTCCTCCTCCTCCTCCTCCTCCTCCTCCTCCTAACGGTGATACCAAACTGGACAGAGTGGATTGTGTACATGATGATGTTGAAATATAATCTGTTTACAACATGCACATTTAAGGATTACAGCATCAATACAGGACAGCAGTACACACACTATATGAGAATTATGCATGTAATAATGATGGCACTGTACAATTCCACTTTGAAGAAAATATCCCCCCGATAACAACATTATTTGTTATCTAAGAAGCAATAATCACTGTACTTTTACTAAAAGGCCTCCATACTTCTCCCACCACTGCCAACCCCTTATTGCTACTGTAGCCGGGCTCATCACATACAGTAACATGGCTTGTCTACCACCAGCTGATACAAAGCGGCCACAAGGTGACCCTGCTGAGGCAGCTCTTTACCTCCCGTTCCCGTCTTCAGGGATTTCATGGTATAATGCCACAGAGCAGGCTTAATGTAAAGACCAAAGCGAGGGAGGGAGGGAGAGAGACATAGAGAAATGGTGTTACTTCACCATTTCCAGCTGCTCTTATTTGTTGCGGATTGAGCCGAGGCCAGCTGTGAGAGGAAGGAGGTAATTTAAGCACCTGTGGTGGATTGAAGACCTCTTGTTTCTCTTCCATCATCCTCCCTTTTCTCCCTCTTGTGTTTATTGCTCCCTCTCTCTTTCTGTTCTATTTTCCCCGCAGTAGTTATTCCTGTCTCCCTCTCCTGCAACAATCCCCACCTCATGAGCTGAAATTATTATGTTCCCTCATATACAGCAGAGAATAAGCAAATAGAAAGTCAGTCCCAATGTGGAGGAATGCTACGCCAGAAAGATCTGCTGCTGTTGTCCACGGGTGAGGAGGGGAATAAGAAATGTTTTCAGATGACATCTTTCGCCTTTTGCCGGCTGGATTTAATCTCAAACCCAAAACTTTGCTTTCTGCTTCACTGTCTGTGTGTCAGACGAAGGAAAGGAAAGTGTGAGCAGCTGTGAGAGGCTTAAGTGACTGACACAGGGAGAGTGCTGCAGAGTGCTAACACTCTGAGGGTGATATTGAGAATGTGGGAGTATGAAAGCTAGATTGAAGGCGACTGGAGTATTACTGAAGCAAACTGACAGAGGAAGAAAGAAGAAGAAATAATTAGGCCAAGTCTGTCTCTTTTTACATTTGCCTCTTTGTGTTTTCACTTGTATGTGCTTGAGAAAGTATAGTTGTGTGTTGCTGTCTGTGCATCTTGGTTTGTGTGCCCGTATGCACATGCATGCCTAATCAGAATCAGAATCCGGTTTATTGCCAAGTAGATGTTCACATACAAGGAATTTGCTTTGATGTATTAATCTAATAAACATGATAAGAGAAAATGTTATTAAAAATAAAAGTACAAAAATCAGGAGACATACATTTAGAATAGAAGAAAATTACAATTAAAATACAAAAAATACTATAAAAACATGTTCAATATGTCTGAATTAAGCTGTATAGAATAACAATTTAAATGAAAATATGAAAAATACTATAAAATAAGTACAATATCTGAATTGAAATGAAAGCTGTATAGAATAAAAATACAATGAAAATATGAAAGAAAATCCTATACAATAAGTTCAATATCTGAATTAAAATGAAACAGCTGTGCAGTGTTTAGAAGAGGTAAGTAAGCCTGCACATGATTAATGATGAATGCAATCTGCATTTACAGAGCAAAGTCTTTTAAATATAATATTCCAGAAGATAAATGATGTATTCTCCTCAATTGTGCCCAAATCCTTTCAGGAAAGGAACCTTCAAATATGGATTAAGGCTTTAAAAGGAATAGAAAGACAGATTAGGCTTTACGGCCCATTCACAGAAGAAAAAAGGAGATAATACAGATTATATTGCATGCACTAGAAAATAAGAGTTTTATTGCATTTCATAAGCATGTGCTATATTTTAGTCGCCTTTATATATGCATAATTCACATTCCGTCTAGAAGTTAGAGAAGTAAATGATTAGGTCCATGCGTCATCTCTGCCAGACAGCACCCATCTGTGCTTCGAGGGGTAACATTACACTAGTGAGTGTGTGTCAGTGGAGGCTGGTGTGTCTGTATTTGTGCAAGAGCGAGAAAGAAAGAGCAAAAGAAAGGGACAGCGGGAGGGAACATACTGCCAGTGAGCATGCACAGCTTGAGTATATATATATATATATATTTTTATTATTTTTTTTACAGGTTCCCCTTATTGGGGAAGATAGTCTGGATGCTTCTGGGTGTAAGGCGTGTCATTAAAAGTTTCGCAGGCACACTGGATAGCTGTCAGAGCCCATGCCAATTAGTGCCACTTTAGGTGTCAGTCTGGTAGGCAGGAGAGACGAGAGGCGAGGAAGCTGAGAGGAGCACCATGAGAACCCTGCTGACTGAGCCTTCCTGCTCAGCTGAGCATCCTACAAAGCGCCGGCTCGGCTTGATACAAATAGAAGCAGAAGCCTTTGTTTCATCCACATGGCAAATTCAATTTTCATTCACATAGGCTATATGTATACGTCTGAGAGGAGAGGACACCCCATTACGTCAACTCCTCTCCAGCTATGAATCACTGCTCTTTTCTACCTGGTGAGCACTCAGTTTAGGAGCAAAAGCATTACTAAAAACATCCAAGAGTCAGGAAAGACACTCAGCTTTGACATCCGTTTTCAATTGTCTTGCTCTGTTAAAGGCACCCTGTGGAGCTTTTGACCTCTAGTTGTGCTGCAGAGAGATGTTTTTGATGAGCCTTTATTGTTTGTACTCTGCTTTACTACTATGTGCACGACACAAGCATGGGGGGGGCGACATAAAACCCATTTGTGCAGGAAGCTGTTGTAATAATGTGCTGTAAAAGGTTGCAGCGCACCAATAAAATAGGAGAGGAAGAGAAAACAATGTTAAGATATTCAGGAAAAGGCTTTGGAAATGTTTTATTACACCTTCAGGGGAAACTAAATGTATTTAGGTGAGAAACAAGTGTGATCAAACTTTCTTTGTTTACAAGGAAGACTCCACGTGGTACCTTTAATCTGTTTTAATCTGTTAAAAGGACAGATGAGTCACAGAGAGGATTATACCAGTAATGAAAGCAAGGGTAATAACCAGGGCTGTCAATCGATTCAAATATTTAATCATGATTAATGGCATGATTGTCCATAGTTAATCACGATTCATCACAAATTAATCACACATTTTTGTATCTGTTCAAAATGTACCTTAAAGGGAGATTTGTCAAGTATTTAATGCTCTTATCGACATGCGTTATTTAACGTCCTTCTAAACCAGCCAGCTTTGACAGCCCTAGTAATAACTCAACTTTTACTTTATACCGTATACCGAGCTACCGGTATGTTCCTATACCCAGGAAAATATGCCTATAAAATCAAATACCAAACCAAATACTATTCAGTACGCTACAAAACAAAACGCAGAGCAAGATGATGTATCACTGACACACTCCTCATTAATAAAATATCTTAATACTTTTTGTTGACATGGAAAGCACTGACATTTAATGCAAAATCAATACAAACACAGGTTCTCGAGCTGTTAAAACACTCATCATAAATATTAGCTCGCTTGTTTTGAAAATGAATGCAAAGGGTAGCCGTGCTGGGAGAGGAAGAGGAGGGGTGAGGGTAAAAAAGATATCAGAGCAGAATGAGTAATGGCAGGGAGGACAAACATGTTGGAGTTAGACCATGGGGTCAAGGATTGTTGAGAATGATGGTGGACAGACAGACAGACAGCAGCCTAACCTTTTAAAAGAAGGGTAGTATGAGTGTTAATAGTGCTGCAGTACTCATTAAATACAATATAAGCTGTTGAATGCATAAGAGTAAACTGTGGTTTCACACTATTGCACTCCTCTGGACGTTGTACAGAAGTGAAGTATCAGCAGGGTCACGGAGACTCGAGGGGAAAACGGTCTCAAACAGTGCAGCAGACAACAGCAGTAGCCGTAGGGCAATCCACACTCCAGCCACAGTATCGACACACGGTCTAAATGCTATAGTGAAACCTAACTGTGTACTGACATCCATTATGTATACCTCACCTATTCATATTCAGGGCCTGCACTGGACATTATAATACAGTCTATGCCCCTAGACAGTTTGCTAATCCTTTGAGAGGCTGGAGTTGATTGATTTTATTACTGGATTTACTGAAACATTGTCAATGTGTAGGTGTTGTATAAGCACTGGTATTAGTGTCCCAAACTTGTGTCCAAACACTAAAATCTATTCATTTTAAAAGTGTGTGTGTTTTTTTTTTGCAACACTAGTGCTGTGTGCTGTCAGTCTGTCGTCTGGTCATTGTGTCTGATGGATTTTCATGAAACTTTGTACAGACATTCACGGTCCCCGGAGCTCGGAGCATGAATCCTAGTGGCTTTGGTGATTCTCTGACTTGGTTTGATTTAGCTCCATCATCAAGTCAATATTTTATTCTGATCAATACATTTGGTTTATGAACAAATACCAGCAAAATAACGTTATTCTCATCAGCTGCACTTTGTGTTTAGCTGCAATTAGCAAATGTCAGCATGTTAACACACTTTGGGGCGGCAGTAGCTCAGTCTATGGGGACTTAGACCCACAAACTGCTCCCCGGGCGCTACATAGTAGCTGCCTACTGCTCCTAATACTCAGATAGGTTAAATGCTGTGTGCTGTGCTGTGTACAATACAATATCTGACAATAAAAAGAAGTTGATTTACATGTAAACTTAGATGGTGAACATGGTAAAAATGAAACCTGCTAAATATCAGATGCAGGAGAGTGCTGGCGAGCTAGCCAGATGCATGGAGGAGCGAGATAGCTGGAAAGCCCGTCTGGTGACGACCCAATGATATCAATTCCGATAGTTGTATTATCACTCTTTTACATCCACTGCTATTGATTTTTGTTATTAGTCCTACTTGTATTAGTTATTACAGCTGCTGGGCTATTATTTTGGTTGCTCTCTCTCTGTCTCTCTGTCTCTCTCTCTCTCTCTCTCTCTCTCTCGCTCAACCCAACCCAACCCAACCCAACCGGTCAAGGCAGATGGCCTCCCACCCAGAGCCCGGTTCTGCTCTAGGTTTCTACGGGGAGTTTTTCCTGGCCACAGCGCGTTGCAATGCTCTTGGTGGGATCTCTAGTTTGGTCTCTAATCTATAGAGTACGGTCTAGACCTGCTCTATATATAAAGTGTCTCAAGATAACTTCTGTAATGATTAGACGCTATATAAAAATAAATTGAATTGAATTGAATTGAGTTGAAGTTAGCATTGTCATTGTGAGCCTGTTAGCATGCTGGCATTAGCATTTATGTCAAAGCATTGCGGTCTCTACGTCCAGCCTCACAGAGCCACTAGCATGGCTGCAGACTCTTAATCTACCTCTTTAATCAGAGGTGCTGACCAACAGTGGGCGATCTGTCATTGTTTAACTGGGGAGATGGATCTGGTTGGTTTTGTTTAGTTCATCCGTGACTAGCAAACCGCCCCAAAAAACACTGTTTTGGTTCTGTATTCTTTGGCTGGGACTCAGAGAAGAAGTCCCAAAAACAACTCTGTCTGCTACTTCAGCACCACGGACAGCACCGTGGATTCATCAAAACACAGCACAGTCAGGCTGCTGATATTTCAGAGCCGTGGTCGGGGCCATAGATTCAACCTCAGTCAGATAAAAGATCAATGAGTCAGGCAGACTAGACTAACATACTCAACTAAACAACCCCTCTGTCCCTGCACTCCCTCTGCTACTAGGGGATGGAGAGGGGGGATGGCAGGTAAAAAAGAGGGATGCATTTTGGTCATTATAAAGGAGGATGACATCCCCCCCCCCAAATCGCCTACTGATGACAAATATTTCGATGTGTAGATTGAAAATTGTAATTTAGAATTTTTTAATTTGTTATCTTTTATATTAAAGGTCTCAGGTTTTTGTAAAAATTGAGTCTTTTTTATTATAAAGAAGGTTTAAGTGATATAGAAATACTGTGAAAGTATCGAGATGCTCAATCCACAGTGAAATACACACAGCCCGTATTCAGAAACTGTTTTTTTTCTGTCAGGATTTCTGTCCATTTGTGTTGTCACAAATTCACAGTTTTAAATGTACACGTTCTAAATGTGTCCCAGTTTATTTCCAGTTGCAGTGCATGTGAATGACATCAGCTGACAGGAAGTAAACATGGACCCAAGCTGTTGCTTAGCAACGGAATTCCATTAATATGTGCTAAAACGGAGCGTTTCAGAAAATAAAGGTTTTTTTTAACATTAAAGCATGTAAACATGTTCTAATAGAAACATAAAATACAAGTGTGAACCTAAAATGAGCATGATGTGGGACCTTTAAGTATTTTGAAACTAATGTATTATTTCAAATATTGTGAACAATTCAGAAGAATGGGAAAAAAAACTGAATATTAAAAAATGTAAGACAGTGGTTTCCATGGTTTTCACAGGGCATAGCAAACTGTAAGACAACTGTAGATGGTGTGTGTGTGTTGGTGTGTGTGTGTGTGTGTGTGTGTGTGTGTGTGTGTGTGTGTGTGTTTGTATCATTTGACTCATATTCTCAAAACCAAAAGCTTTTGAATTCTTTTTTTATTTACAGTATTAATAATTTGGGTTTCAGTTTCAGAGAAATGTGTGGAAATTCACTGAATCTCACCAAGAACTTGCATCAACAGATGCTACCACAGAGCACAATCAATTACACACAGGTTGCTCCCAGAGTATCGACGGAAAAAAAATCGTCTCCGAGTGATGAAAGGTTATGGAGCCGAGACACTACTGGAATCAATTCAGCGTTGTCTTTGTTCCAATTATGTCGAGCCTTGTGGAGGTGTCACACAGATTTGTCCACAGGCTGTTAGTTAATTTGTACTGTACATTTGGTGATACGATAAGAGACAAACTGAAACTGTGAGCGGTATTAATTAAAATGCTATCCAGCTGTCAGCTTCCCTCAGAAAAGTTTCTTTCTTCAATATGTTGTGAGTATATCGAAACAATTAAACACAAAACACGAGGTGCTCTTCCGTTGTCTGTGCTGTTTGCTATTTCTTCTTTTCATTAATGATCTCATCTGTATGTCTCAAATATCCTTATTTGTAGTGTGGTTTTCATCCACTAGCTTTTTGTCTCCACAGGTTAGCAAGAGAAATGTGCTTACAAAATTGAAACTGATGTTTGATTATACATCTTGTCAAAACTAGCCAATGAGCTATCAGGTGTTTTTAAACATGCTAGCGGCATGACTCGTTGTATGACAATGTTAGTCGATCTGCCACTTCGTTCCCTCCTGAAATATCTCAACTAGGGCTGCCAATCGATTAAAATATTTAATCTTGATTAATCGCAAATTAATCACATATTTTTTATCTGTTCAAAATGTACCTTTTAAAGGAGATTTGTCAAGTAATTCATACTCTTATCAACATGGTGGTCAAATATGCTGCTTTATGAAAAATAATGTATATATTTATTATTGGAAATCAATTAACGACACAAAACAATGACAGATATTGTCCAGAAACCCTCACAGTTACTGCATTTAGCATAAAACAATATCCTCAAATCATAAGTGTGCTGACTTGACTATGACTTGCCCCAAACTGCATGTGATTATCATAAAGTGGGCATGTCTGTAAAGGGGAGACTCGTGGGTACCCATAGAACCCATTTTCATTCACATAACTGGAGGTCAGAGGTCAAGGGACCCCTTTGAAAATGGCCATTCCAGATTTAGCTTTTTGGAGCGTTATTTAACCCCCTTCACAACCAGCTAGTATGACATGGTTGGTACCGATGGATTCTTTAGGTTTCCTAGTTTCATATAATTCCAGTATCTTCACTCCAGCTTGAAAACTGAGCCCTTGAATCCAACTGACTTTGGTGATCCCCTGACTTCTCCTCTAGCGCCGGGATTGACATCCAGGGGGGGAGGGGAGGGGTAAAGGGGTTGGGGGGGGGGCAGTGTCATACATGAAACCTGCCTTGGCGGAGGACTGCGCTCTCTGAGTGCACTTCTAGTTCATCTATTCGGCCAAAACTGTTCAAACTGTCTTCTGCAGCTACTAAAAGTTTAGTTACAAATGGTGAGAGAGTCTTGAACTTTTCGAGAGTAAGGTCGTATTGCCTGAGCAAAATCATCTCACTCACTGTTTCCCGGTTCACCAGGTTGTTTGGACATCAGGACTAATGGTCAACATCGTCCTGTTGCCTACGGCAGCAGTAGAGCTAACTGTAGCGTGCAAGCAGACAGTATATTGATTTCAAATATTGCTTAATGTGAGGACCTACAGTCAATAGAGCATCTTGTACAGTTAATTTGCAGTGTGTGTGTGTGTGTGTGTGTGTGTGCATCAATACTGGAGCTACCATTTAAGAGATATTACATATTTGTATCTGTGCAGATAGCAGCCTTGTGATGAGTAATAACTCTTTAGCTATCATCATTAGATGTGCTCTCTCTTTTAATAAAGCAATTACTTTATGTCAGCACAGTCACTCACAGGACAACTCTGGACCTCTGTTAAAAAAATAAATGACACTGAATTATGCATAAACACAAGTTCATTACCATAAATATTACTGAAAGTAATTATCTCCAGGCTGTTCAAGTTGGGATTTTTTTTCTTTAAATGTTCTTCTGATAAATGCTCCGTTCATTATTTGTCAATTTGAAAATTACTAGGGTATGAATATGAAATGGAAATGGACAACATCCTTCATCCAACCATAGAGGAGTAACATCTGTCTTCATAAATCTGACATCAGTACACAGGTTCTGATATATGTATGTATCCCCTGTGAATGCTCTTGTAGAAAACTAGCTGGCATGTTAGAGCGAAAGGAGGAAACAGCTATTTGGAGTTAAGAAGAGTATTATATGCAATATAGACAATGTACAGTACATAAATGTACTTGTGCTTGAACTAATACATGCTTGTAAATGGCTCTGACTTACTGAGCATTATTCATAAATCAGTGAGATAGCCCCTTGTTTTGATTTTACGGTTAGGAAGTTCAAATGTTAAATATGCAAGAATTATGAAGGATTGTCCGATGCCTTTGAAGTTTGTAATTTAACTTGAATGATTTCTTTTCTACCGTATTGTGACTCAGCTAAGAAAAGACTGAGTCACTCCCAGTAACTATGTGCAAAGTACTAACAAATGATAGTTAATGGAATAATTTGACATTTGGGGAAATACACTCATTTGCTTTGTTGGTGAGAGCTAGATAAGATCAATACCACTCATGTCTGTATGTTAATATCAATCTGGAGCAAGCAGGTGGTTATATTAGCTTAGCGTAGCATAAAGACTGAAGCATGGAGAAACAGCTAGTCTAGCTCTGTCTGAAGGTAAAAAATCCACCAGCACCTCTAAAACTCACTAATCAAGACATTTGTTCAATCCATACAAACAATGGAACTGTAAGAACAACAATTGAAGTTTTCCGGGGAGTTATGTGCTGCACTCGTTCTTGACTGAGAGCAGTGGCTTCCTGACTCTTGTCATCCAGCCCAGTCTCACTGCAAAGTATGTAATAGGCCCGTCTTTCCACCGGTAGAAAGCGTGTCAGTGTCACGTTTTGTGTCGCCCAGACGTGAATATTACACGCCTGCATGAAGGTGCCGTGTTATGTAGTGACGGTTGTCACGTTACAACACCAGACAGGGTGTTTTGTTTTGCAAGTTATGTTAGTGACATTTGTCGTGTGTTTTCGCGTAATGACATTACGTTGTTTCCGTGCGTGTTTTACTTAGCTTACTCACTTATTTTAAGCCCAACCATGACTGAGTGGTTTTCTTGGCTTTGTTGCCCCCTTCTGGTACTGAACGTTGTTACAGGCGTGTAATATTCAGGTCATGAGGCAAAACGTGACACTGACACGCTGTCCTCTGCTGGACAGGCAGGTCTATTACACCCTTTGGCGTGATATTGAGTTGTGTCATCACCATGAGCTTTCCAGTTAACCAGCTGACACTCCAGTTTGTCTCAGACAAGATAACCCTCATCTGGTTGTAGCTTCATATTTAGCGTACAAACATGAGAGTGGTATTGATTTTTTCACGCAACTCTCGCGAAAACAAATGTTGGGGACGCAGATCGGAGCTGGTCTGGTTATTGGAAAAAATATTAAAGATAATTATTAATATCAATAAACTTAATATTAATAAATTATCAATATATATTAATAATAACAGGGCACCAAATTACATTGGTACATAAGCTAAAAAAGACATTAAAATGACTTTCAAAAGTAATTCATAATTATCAAAATAATTATTAATTATATTGAATAATATGATTTAATTTATATTAAATCATCCTCTGGACACCACTCTTTGAAACAAAGAGAAAATGATAGCACATTAATGTAGTCTCATAGATAAGTCTCATTAAATACACTAAACTATCAATTTGGAACTTTGATTAATAATTAAATTAATAACTATAACAAAAATAGATAATAAAGGTTGAAGGATAGTGGAGTACTTGACACAGCAGCGGTTGGCATTATTCACTCTTGTACAACATTAAACAGACCAGCATGTATAATCCACAAACATTTATTTACAAGATAATAAAGGTTTAAGCGTGTGTGTGTGTGTGTGTGTGTGTGCGTGTGTGTGTGTGTGTGTGTGTGTGTGTGTGTGTGTGTGTGTGTGTGTGTGAGAGATAGAGACAAGATGGCTGGCTTCTTGTCTCAAGATGTCTGCATGGCCTACAGACAATATGGCTGACTCTACAAAGATGGCTGTATGGTTCATGTGGTCTCTTGCCACCATCTTGAATGGTGGTTCCCAACACAAATTAATAATCATATTTCACAAAATTGTTAAAGGGACTATTTGTAACTTTGTAAGCATATAAATGTAGCGGGTCGTCACACATGCGCGCTTGCATATGCGCGTTCGCGTGTAGCCGCTCTACCCTCCTCCTCTGCCTGCTCGCCTTCACTCAGACAGCTCAGCTCGCTCCACCTCTAGACGTGAACGCGCGCTCACTCCACACTGCAGAAGAGTTAGTTTAGCTCTGAGAATATCTAGTGAATTTAGAGTGTACGTTTGTGCAGAAATAACTGCTGCAGCTCCTCCAGACCAACAGAGGTTTTCCGTGTCTTGTGAAGTGACCGAGCTGTGCAGAGAGTTACGTAGTCTTCTCGTTACCGACCGGGTGCCGGTGTCTCCTCTGCTCTCCCCGGCTGCGGGCGGAGAGAGCAGGGAGACACGCTGGAGAGCCCCGCTGCCTCAGCCTGCACTTAGGCAGGAAAAGCCAACACTAGGATCAGATCTAAATCATGTTCATGGAGAGACCTTCGTCTGGTCAGCTAACATTACTGCCAAGCAGCTGAAATATAGAGTGATATTGTGGTTTTAGCTGACGTGTGTCGCCTCACTGTTTTGAGTGATGCTCGTTCAGGTATATTGTGAGCGAGCCCGACGCTGACTTTCGTTGATTTCACGGCCACAGGTGTCGCTGTTAAGAAGCATTTCTGAAAGTTACAAATAGTCCCTTTAACTATTCCTTTAAATCCAGCACCTCTCTTCTGCTCGGAGTGAAACTGTTACAAAAGAATGAGATGAGAAGAACAAACTTGAAAGTTCTCCAGGATGGTGAAATTGTATTGCAACGTACAGACATATTGGCACCAGAGACGTATAAACCAATTATATCAAAACTGGTTCACGGTGTTATTGAAGAAGTTTGCTGAGGGCTATGATAGCAGAGGGTGCCACTCTGCTGCTGAAGTGAAGCTTTGGTACAGATCAAGGATATCTGCAGCTGGAGGGGAGGATGATGAAGCAAAGGTTGAGGGGGCATCCAGGGTCGACATTTACATCTTTCATCTTTACTGTACTTTTTTATTTTGCAGGTGGTTTTGAGTGGAAAATGAAATGTTTCTAGCTGATGCTCATACTGAACACAACACGCATGTTTACTTTTGAATATATTACAGCACAGCAGAGTGTAATGAGTGCCGTTTGTATGCACAGTCCCTTTGTCAACTCCATAGCAATGAATGACACCTGTTAGCACAGCGATGCTTAATGCAGACATTACAATGCTGCCCTATACTAAGTTCTTCTTTTTTTCCATTTTTATTTGTCATTGTTTGACATTTATTTTAGTGTTAACATTCAAACCCACAACCTTCCTGTTTGGGGTCCACAATACTCCTGAATCATGATGAAACCCATGTCTTAGTATATCTATTGCTTTTTCTTAAATTGTACTGCTGACTTGGCAGAGATGGAGACACACTCTGTAAACTAACATTGTTCTTAGACTTAGAATATATATTGTCAGATAAAGAAAAATAATGTTTTTGATTCAGTGTGACAGAATGAAATGCGCACCAGGAGGAGGGATTAAGCTGATCCCCACCAACAAGGAAATGTAATGATCACAGGCATGGAAATCAAATACAGAGCAGAAATCCCTTTTTTTCCCCGAGGCAAATCACACACACATACCTACACACACACACACACACACACACACACACACACACACACACACACACACACACACACACACCACAAACTACTGGCTTATTGGTTACAACTATAAGGGACCACAATGCACCTGAAGGTAGATTTGCTGTACTCTAAAAAGAAACAGCATCCTGTCAAAAGAGGCCATTTTGCTGCTGCCTTCTGGTCGTCTTTGCAGTTTCAGCTCATCCTCCCCCAGACACAGTAGCCTTAATAACCTCTTAGATGCTATGTAACAGCTTCTCCCATGAGGAATGGCTGCCAGATCGACTCATGTGTGTGGGGGAGAGGGGAAAGGCCAGAGAATGTATTCTTTGCAGAGATGCACATATCAGTACAGCACAGCTCTTTTTCACAGAATAGAGAATAGAATAGAATATATGAGAATATCTTCTCATCTTCATCATTAATTTAAATATTATACTGTCTGTCTGTCTGTCTGTCTGTCTATGCAGGACAATCTCAGGATCCAATTCAAAGTAACATACCGACAAAAATCTAATTAGTAAATGATAGTTATTGTAAGCCTTCCCCATTTTTAGACACACATTGATCATAATGATGCAGAGATGCCATACTCCAGCTAATGCATGTACTTCACCACCACTTCTGACTTCAAAGAGAGCAGCTTCACACCCCCTGCAACCTCTCAATAATGGACCAGGGCCCCTTAAGTGATCTCTAATGGAAGCTCTTAGGGGAGGAGGCACTCATTCATATTCCATATTTCATCCTGCAATACCACCACTGCTGCAAATGGGTCAAATAAAATACCATTGCACACAGGCTTTTGACTCTCCAGGGAATTGCCATGGCCAGAGGGGATGAGGCTGCTGGTAATCCAGATTATATTGGGATTCTCTCCCCCCCCTTTTCCTAATCTGTATTAATCCAAAACAAGCAGTGTGTGGCATAAGAACATGCCAGGGCATATGTGATAGTGTTGACAAATATAGTTTTACACATCATGCCCAGACACGCTGAGGGAAAATCGGAATACTTTGACATTTGGAAATATGTTGTTTCAATCGTACCTCATGTTAATTCATAGCCAGTCGCTCTGCCAACTTGAATCCATTCATCTGGGTGACTCAAAATGCGCTCTACAATTTGTGTATTATGCAAATGCTTTCCTTACAACCTCCACTGTAATTTCTGATGAAATTAATCAACACTGTTAGGGTGTAGTTAAAAGGAACTCATTGAGAATTATGACACGCTGGAATGAAGCATCCGAGGGAGGGAGAAAAGAGCACGCCTTGCTAATTAGCCACCTGCAAACAGGCACACTGATCATCCTGCGATCGCTCGCACAATGTTGTGACTTGTTTTCTCCATTTGCCACCGCGCGGAACACGGCTCCAAGCTAATGCTTCATAATAGACAAAACCACAGTGGCTGTTAGGCCAACATGAATGCCGACGCCAATGTCACCGGAATACAAAATATCAGAAAGGGAGACAGAAAGTGCATCAAATATTGATGCGCTTTACAACAACATCTGCTGTGTGCCATTTATGAAATATTCAGGGAAACACACAGAGAAAGGGAGATACATGGTGGTTTGTCATGATCTGGGTGCTTCATATTTTACAGTATATATGCTGAGCCGTGGAACAGAGCATGAACACAGAGCTTCTGGAGTAGAAGAAGAAGAGGGTGGGAGGAAGGCATTGAAAATCCTCTTATGACACAGTTAACGCCTGGTGTAAGAGAGCAGCAACATAACAGTAAACTCTCAGAGGTAATTTAGGCCAAGAGCGTTGGCATTTATGAGGACTCGGCTAATGACGGCGCTATAACAGCAAAGCCAGTACACTGAAAAAACAACACAATATATCTGTTGTGTTATAGCCTGCCAATCCCTCTGCTTTATCTCAGCTGATAGATAGTGGAGAATAAGAGACAAGCGAGGATGATGGGATAGCGCGTCGTGATCTTCCAGTAAAAGCTTTTCTCACCCACCCCCACCGACAACTCCTCTTCTCCTCATGCATCTATCTATCCATCCATCTATGACTCCTCCCTTCTGTTCTCCACCGTTCCCCTCACCCACCTTCCCATCCCTCGTGCCTCCTCTCCCTCCCCATCGTCTTTCTCTGTTTCCTCTCCCCTCCGAGTGTGTTCTGGGACCCGCTAATTCAAAGACCAAGCGGCACCTCATATCTGCGATCAGTCGGGTTTAACCAAACTCCCTTAGCCTGTCGACACATCCCGAGTTCAAAGAAGACAAAAGGAAGTGTGGCTGTGGGAAGAGTCAGCCCCCCTCCCTTCAGCTACCCTAAATCTTTTAATCATGACACTGACAGAAACTATTTTTTCCCCTTCCATCTCCCTTGATATGCCAGTATTTTCTGTTCTCCTTTCCTTTCTTCTCATGTATTTAAAATCTCCCTCACTCTCTCTCCTTCCGTCTTACCAAATAGCCGACCCTCCTTCTTCTCTCCCTCTCCATTTGACAGCACCCCCCAACCCCAACCCCCCTCGTTGTCTGCCTACTGTAGAGCCTTAATGAGTACACTGGCAAGGTCTGTAAATTATTCAATAACTGGGAGAAGAATCTCTGATTTTCTCCCCTCCCCTTTGTTATTCCGAAAATAGACTCTCATGTTGGGAGCGAATCATTCACAGCTATTAGGAATTGAGATGCTCATTGTTCCATCCTGATGGAGGTAATCG
Source organism: Sebastes fasciatus (assembly GCF_043250625.1). Lineage (NCBI taxonomy): Eukaryota > Metazoa > Chordata > Actinopteri > Perciformes > Sebastidae > Sebastes > Sebastes fasciatus. The sequence goes on along the minus strand of NC_133813.1, from coordinate 27,402,619 downwards.
CCAGTTTGATTTGAAATACCAGGACAATTAGGATCCTATTACTTTTCATTTGCTGCAGCAGCCTGAGAAAACAGTTATGTATCTTCTGTTACTATGGGAGGATCCTTCTAACCACTGAGAAAATAACCCTCATGACATCATCAGAGTAGTTTTCTGAGGTCTGAGAAAAAACCCTCTAATGATTATGTAGTAGGTTGGAAATGATACATGTCTAGTTTTTATTTAAACACCCACCCTATTTTTTGTTAATAATTAACTATTCTAACAGTTTTTACACAGTCCTTATTTCAAGGTATTACACCTACGCATCAGTAGATGGCGCTCTGATGCTGCTGTGGATCCCTTAGGGAGACTGTAGCTACAAGCTCTGCTCATGCGCAGCTCAGAAATTATCAAGCTGTGGCCTGAGCAAGACGCTAACTTTGGTCCTCTCTCTATCAATCCACAGAAACGATATATTTATATTGGCTACACAGTGCTTCCTAGCCTGTATATCCCTTGCTGCAGGTCCACATTTCCTTTGGTGCCGGTAACAATTGGGGGCTCGTCCGTGGATGAGTTCTAGCGTCACTGCCTGGTGAAGTGGGTGCTGAGACGACGTGAACCGGTGTCCAAAGCTTCAGCGAAGGCTGCCATCCAGTGCGTCATCCAGAGAGCGGAGGCCACCTGTGTAGCGTCATAATGGCCACTGTCACCACACGGCGGACGCTGGCCTTCAAGATCCAGAAGAGACTTTCCAAGTTGAGTTCAAGTCAGCTACTGGCAGTAGCGAGTTCAATTGATGATGGCAGCGCAACTAGCGATGTTGATGACCTGAGTGAACCAGAACTGTATGACCTGATTGTTGGCTACATAAGAGGGGAGAGATTGGGAGTCCTAGAGGATGAAGGCATGGCTCAACTCGTCCTCCTTGACGACATGCTGAGTGACATGCTGGCAACAGACACCGCAGCGGTTGGAGCTAGCCAGGCCACGCCCCTTGAGATGGAAGCTTCAACAACCCAACAACAGGGTAGCTCCACTCCCTCACCTCCTGACTACAACCGTCCAGACAGACATCCAACTACACCAACCACAGACATTCCCACACATCCATTGCCCGAGACCAGAGACATTCACACACTTCCAGCACCTATGGGAAGAGGCCGTGGTATGCCAGCTAGGAGCCTCGCCACTCCACTATCGACCAAGTCACTCACAGCAGGTGTTGGGGGTGTTTCCCCTGGTAGGGTGAGTCTGTCCTCCAGCGTGGGAGATCAGGTAATGAGGTTTAATGATGTTGCAGCTCTGCTCCCACGCAGAAAGTTTAAGTTACATATCGGACAAATCTCTGATGTTGGTTCTGACATGTCATACAGCAGCCTTTGTAAACAAATCGATGAAGGTTTGCAAGAAGGGTTTACTGAGTCAGAGGTACTTCGCACTGTGATTAAGATAATAAAACCTGGTACATTCAGAGAGATGTTAACTCATAAAGGTGACTTAACTGTTGATGAGTTGAAGCGGTTTCTTCACATCAGGTACAAAAACAGTACTGAGCTTTTTTAAGAGTTAAGTAATGCTAAACAGCAAGACAAAGAGAGCCCACAGCCGTTTTTGTACAAAGTCATGGGTTTAAAGCCTGTCTCGTGCTGCTGGTATGGAATGCTCGCCTTAGTTGCAGCTTTCACTACACAGTAGCAGGAGTTGGTTGGGCTTGACGTGCCGAGACAGCTTGTACACGACCCAAAGCCTGTCTGGCCTCACGTGGTATGAGACTGTAATCCACTACCTGGAAGACAATAAGTTAGGGGAGAGGACTAACAAACCAACTCCAAAACTTACCAGAAGCCAGAAATGGTGGAAGGTTAGGCTTGGGGTTAGCAACCCCAACTTGTAAAAAACCTATACGCTACAGAAACGTTGACAACAGAAAGACAGAATCAAAACCTGGTAGAGGAGGGTTCCTCATCAAGAGGAAATATGACACTGTGTGATGAAAGCCACAAAGTCAAGGAAGTCACAGAGCCGAAACCCCTTCTGTCAACCAGAGACATCCGGATTGGAACGTGGAACGTTAGGACCATGTATGAGACCGGAAAGACCATGCAAGCAGCAGCAGAAATGAATAGATACAACCTAGACCTGTTGGGAATCAGTGAGACAAGATGGATTCAATCGGGACAACAAAGACTGATGACAGGAGAGCTGCTACTCTACTCGGGCCATGAAGAAGACAAAGCCCCGCACACAGAGGGAGTCGGTCTTCTTCTATCAAGAACAGCACAGAGAGCCCTGATTGGATGGGAAGCACATGGTCCAAGAATCATAACAGCTTCTTTTAGAACTAAGAAGCAGAAGATCAAGATGAATGTGATACAGTGTTACGCACCAACAAACGACAGCAACGATGAAAATAAGGATGACTTTTATAACAGACTGCAGAGCATCCTGGAACAGATAAAGGAAAAAGACATCAGTATTCTCATGGGGGACTTCAATGCAAAGATCGGAAGAGACAACACAGGCTACGAAGAAGTAATGGGCAAGCAGGGTTTGGGAGAGATGAGTAATAATGGAGAGAGATTTGCAGACACCTGTGCCCTGAACAACCTAGTCATAGGTGGAAGCGTCTTTCAACACAAGAGGATTCATAAAGCGACCTGGATATCACCGGATGGCGTGACAGAGAACCAGATCGACCACTTCTGTATAACCAGGAAGTTCAGGAGATCACTTCAGGACCTACGGGTGAGGAGAGGAGCAGACATAGCATCAGATCACCACCTGCTAGTTGCCACTCTGAAGCTGAAACTGAAGAAGCACTGGATGGAAACAACAACAAAGAGACAGAAGTTCAACGTCCGCCTTTTGGAAGAGACACAGAAAAGGGAGGAGTACACGCTGACTCTGAAGAACAGATTCCAGGTATTGCAAGATCTGGGCATGGAAGAAGACATGCAAGACCAATGGGAAAAGATAAGAGAGGCCGTCACAACAACATGTCAGGAAGTAATCGGACTAAAGAAGTGCCAGCAGAAAGAGTGGATATCAGCAGAAACTCTACACAAGATAGAAGAGAGAAGACAGAAGAAGGCAGAGATTAACAACTGTCGTACAAGAACAACCAAGGCAAAAGCCCAACAAGAATACACAGAGGTCAACAGAAAGGTAAAGAAAAGTGCGAAGAAGGACAAGAGAAATTACATCGACAGCCTGGCTAAAGAAGCAGAAGAGGCGGCAGCAAAGGGAAACATGAAAGAGCTGTACGACACCACCAAGAAGCTGTCCAGCAAGACCAGACAGACAGATCGACCAGTGAAAGACAAGGAAGGGAAGACGATCACAGAACTAGAGCAACAACAGGAGAGATGGGCAGAACACTTTGAAGAACTTCTGAACAGACCTACACCACCTAACCCTCCAGACATTCAACCTGCGGAGACGGATTTGCCCATCAACTGCGGAAAACCCACCAAGCTGGAAATTAAAAAGGCCATCACACAATTGAGGAACAACAAGGCAGCAGGACCAGACAACATTCCGGCAGAGGCGCTGAAGGCAGACATGGACACCTCCGTAGAGATGCTGCACCCACTGTTTCAGAAGATCTGGGAGAAGGAGGAAGTACCAACAGACTGGCAAGAGGGCTATCTGGTCAAGCTCCCCAAGAAAGGAGACCTGAGCAAATGCTCTAACTACAGAGGAATCATGCTTCTCTCAGTGCCAGGAAAGATATTCAACAGAATTCTCCTGGAACGAATAAAGAAAGCTGTGGACCCACTGCTAAGAGACCAGCAAGCAGGCTTTCGGCAGAATAGATCATGCGTGGACCAGATCGCAACTCTCCGCATCATAGTTGAACAGTCATTGGAATGGAATTCTCCGCTATACATCAACTTCATAGACTATGAGAAGGCATTTGACAGCATTGACAGAAGCATCCTCTGGAAACTACTTCGATACCATGGCATTCCAGAAAAAATGGTCAACATAATCAGGAACTCTTACGCAGGGATGACCTGCAGAGTTATCCATGGAGGACAGCTCACCAGAAGCTTCCAAGTGAAGACCGGCGTCAGGCAAGGCTGTCTACTGTCCCCTTTCCTCTTCCTCACGGTTATCGATTGGATAATGAAGACCACAACAGCACAGAGGAGAAACGGGATCCAGTGGACACTCACAACACAGCTAGACGACTTAGACTTTGCTGATGACCTGGCTTTGCTGTCTCACAGCCGACAACAGATGCAAGAAAAGACAACAATACTGGCAGACACATCATCACAAATAGGCCTCAACATCCATAATGGAAAAAGTAAAGTCCTCAAGGTCAACACAACCAGTGAAGACTCAGTGACCTTGGAGGGAACAGCACTGGAAGAAGTAGAAGCCTTTACATACCTCGGTAGTGTCATCAATAAACAGGGCGGAACGGATGCAGATGTCAGAGCCAGAATCGGCAAGGCAAGGGCTTCATTCATACAACTAAAGAACATCTGGAGCTCCAAAGAAATCAGCCGGCGGACAAAGCTCAGACTCTTCAACTCCAACATTAAACCAATACTCCTCTATGGTTCAGAGACGTGGAGGACAACAAAGACCACAACAACAAAAGTACAAACATTCATAAACAACTGCCTGAGGCGCATCTTAAACATCCACTGGCCGGATACCATCAGTAACAATGATCTTTGGCAAAGAACAGGTCAAAAACCTGTTGAAGAAGAGATCAGGAGAAGGAGATGGGGATGGATTGGCCATACACTCCGGAAACCCGGTACCAGCATCACCAGGCAGGCCCTTAGATGGAACCCACAAGGCAAAAGAAGGAGAGGCCGGCCCAAGAACACCTGGCGCAGGGACCTTGACACGGACATCACACAGAGTGGGCTGACATGGAAACAACTGGAGAGGAAAGCCCAGGACAAAAGACTCTGGCGGACTGTGGTCAACGGCCTATGCTCCACAAAGGAGCGAAAGGCTTTGAATGAATGAATGGGTTTAAAGCAGCGTGTTCTATTTGAGTCACAACAGCCTGGTGCAGAGTTTAGCTATGATTCCTTTCTCCACACACTTTACCAAGGGTTAAATGAGGAAAACAACCATGTTCGACATGATCTCAAACCCCTCCTCACAGACTTGCAGGTAAGTGATGACTTTCTCCTAGATCAAATCACTAAGTCTACAAGTGAGGAAGCAGAAAGACTAAAATGCATTGGCACCGCAGCTAAAACCCAACCAGTGACTGTAAGCGCAGCTCAGCTTGATGGTAGTGACTCAGATAAGCAAGCTAAAGTTGACACTGAGTTACAGGCTAATCGTGTTGCTATTAGAGAACTGACTGCACAAGTGTCCTCACTGACCAAGCATCTGGCCCAGATGGTGAGACCTACTGACAGTGTGACACCTGGGGACCCCTGCTCATCAGCAGATTGTCCTCAGACACCAACATCTGAGACCTGGGGCAGATGCCGTGACTGTGTTCCAACAGAGCAGGGTGAGCTGCCCGCACTGCTTTGTTTGTGGCCAAGCTGGACATCGCGCCTTTGGCTGTCTGAAAAGGAAGATATCGGGAAATGGAGCGAGGTCACTGGAGAGGGGCGGCTAGTGACCGAGACAGCTGAAGAGCCCCCAGCACAAGCCAGCCACTCTAAAACAGCGGGCCCTGTTAAAACGGCTTTAAGTGTCAGTGACAGTGCAGTGGAAGCCCTAGTTTCTGCTCTCCAGATTTTGACCTCCAATGAGATCGCTCCTGAGTGCAGTGTGAGAACAGGGAAGAGAGGTGTAACTATTTCTGCAGAGCAGATTTGTGAGGTTCGGTGCAGAGTCAGGGAATGGCCAAGAGGCGGGACACTGCTCTTTCAACCAAACCTAGTGAGCTGTTTGGAGTCTGGAGTGGGTCCACAAAATTTTTTAAAATTCCTATTCAGAACCCCACTAAACATGATATCTACCTCAAAAAGAGAACAGTTCTAGGCACATTGGAGGAAGTTACTGAAGTGAGACCAGTTAACTATTTTACAGGTGGGTCAGAGTCTATGTCCAATCCCACTGTAAACACTTTGTCAGCTCAGCTAAACACAGACAAGCAGAGAGAAACAAGTGACAAACCTGAGATAAAGGACATGACAAAACAGAGATGGCACTCACCTGTCGATGTGTCATACCTGGAGGAGGATGAACAAAGAATAGTCAGAGACACGTTGTATTTGTATTTGCTAAGGACGATTCTGATATTGGTTGCATCCCAAGCTTGCAGCTGAAAATCCATCTAAAGGACGAAATACCAGTCCAAACGTCCTACAATTCTGTTCTCAAGCCTATGTACAAGGAAGTAAGGATTATGTCCAGAACCTGCTCGAACATGGCTGGATCAGAAAGTCCACCTCACCCTATTCGTCTCCGGTGGTCTGTGTCAGAAAAAAAGACAAGAGCTTGCGTCTGTGTGTTGACTTTCAGGGCTTGAACCGCAAAACCATCCCTGACCGCCACCCTCTTCCACGCATCCAAGATCTGTTGGATAACCTGGGGGGCTACTCATGGTTCTCAATACTTGACCAAGGCAGTGCTTACCATCAGGGATTTGTCGATGAGAGTTCCAGACTCATGACCGCCTTCAGCACGCTATGGGGGCTGTACGAGTGGATCCGCCTCCCATTTAGCCTTACAAATGCCCCGGCGGCATTTCAAAGGTACATGGAGGGTCTAAGGGATGAGTGCTGCTCTCCATACTTGGATGACGGGCTCTGCTTTTCGAAAGACTTTTCATGACCATGTTGACCATCTAAGGCGAGTGCTCTATCCTTAGAGAGCATGGTGTAAAGCTATGCCCAAAAAAATGTGAGTTGTTTAAAAGTCAGGTCAGGTATGTGGGGCGCCTAGTGACCCGTGAAGGTGGTCAGATAGACCCTAAAGACCTTGAGGCAGTTCAGCATTTGAAGGATAGAGAGCCAAAGAATGTGGGAGAGGTCAGAGCTCTCCTAGGATTTCTAGGTTACTACAGAACTTTCATTCAGGACTTTTCTAGTATAGCCAGGTAATAACCAGCTAATAGAGAGTCCTAGAGAGTCTAGCCAGAGAGTCATCCTAGCTAGATCTAACAAGACCAAGCCAAAAGGCACAAATAGTGGTCAGCTTTCATCCAAAGCACATGTTCAGTGGACACCAGAACACAGGGCTGTGGTGTTGCGCCTTGTTGACATGCTAACCAGTCCACCCATCCTGGCCTTCCCAGACTTTGATTTACCCTTCGTCTTTCACACCGACGCATCAAATGAAGGTCTGGGGGCTGTGCTCTATCAACAACAGGGAAAAAAACTCTGTGTCGTCGCTTATAGTTCCAGGACACTTACGCCAGCTGAGAAAAAATTACCATCTCCATTCAGGCAAGCTTGAGTTCCTTGCATTGAAGTGGGCCATCTGTGATAAATTTAGAGATTACCTCTATTATGCACCCACCTTCACCGTATTCACTAATAAAAACCCCCTTACTTACATTTTGAGCACGGCCAAGTTAAACGCAGTTGGACATTGTTGGGTGGGCGAGTTAGCCGACTTCCATTTCACCATCAAATATTGGCCAGGCAAGTCAAATGACTCCCTGTCATGATATCCAGGGAAACTTCACAACCACCTAAAAGAGTACACAGAGTCTATGTCCCCAGATGTAGTCTCTGCCATCTGGCAGGGGGACAAAGCCATGAGAGAGAGTGATGTGCCATGGGTGGATGCATTGCAGCTGCTTCATGTTGCAGATGACACATCTCAGGAAGGCATTCCAGTTATGACTCCAGAAAGTGTTAGAGCTGCTCAGAAGGATGATACTCCCAGCTGCGAGGTGATAACCCTGAAAAAAAGAGGATGGAATCCTAATGACAAAGACAAAAGTCAAATGGGACGCAGGACACGCAGACTAATACATGAATGGAACAGACTCACACTTGACAAGGGAATATTGTACAGCCAGACAGGACAACGGAAACAGTTGGTCCTCCCCAGTAAGCTGAAGTCGACTGTGCTAAAACACCTGCCTGATGATATGGGGCATGACGGCGCAGACGAAGTCATTCACTTGGCGAGAGAAAGGTTTTATTCGCCTTTTATGCAACGTGACATTGAAGACTACGTCATTCACCAGTGCCAGTGTGTTAAACAGAAGCGGCCAAGCATTCCAGAGCGAGCACTTATGGGTTCGATAACAACCAGATATCGAACCCATATAATGGGTTCGACAAACCCCTATGAACTCATCTCTGTTGACTACCTCCATCTTGAACAGAGTAAAGGTGGGTATAAGTACATTTTAGTCCTGATAGATCATTTTACTCGCTTAAGCCTACCCGACCAAGAAGAAGTCAGGCAGAATGGCAGCTGAGAAGATCTCCTATGACTTCATTCCACGCTTCAGGTACCCTGAAAAGTTACATCAAGATCAGGGCCGGGAGTTCGAGAACCACCTTTTCCAGAGACTCCAGCAGCTTGCAGGGATCACCCACTCTCGAACGACCCCCTATCACCCGCAGGGGAACCCCGTTGAGCGTCTGAACAGGACACTTCTACAGATGCTCCGCACTCTGCAAGAGGAGAAAAAGGCTGAGTGGAAGGACCACATACCCAACATAGTCCACGCGTACAACTGTACGAGACATGAGGGAACCGGCTATTCACCATTCTTTCTCTTGTACGGAAGAGCCCCACGTTTGCCTGTTGATTTGCTCTTTGACCTGAAACCTGAGCCACAGTCCAGACAAGAGTACGCACAGAAATGGCCTTTTTTCTCTTGCAGGAGGCATACAAGGTTGCTTCAGAAAACAGCAGAAAGTGCTCAGCTAAGGGGAAAAAATACTATGATCGACATGTTAAAGGCATTGTGCTGCAGCCTGGAGATCGGGTGCTTGTCAGAAATCTGTCGCAGAGGGGTGGCCCAGGCAAACTTTGTGCTTACTGGGAAAAGAGAATTCATTGTGTTGTTGAACAGATTGGAGATGGACCTGGGTACAAGGTTCAGCCAGAAACAGGAGATCAAACCCTCCGTGTCCTGCATCGTAACCTTCTGCTACCTGTTAACGATTTGCCCTTCGAACAAGATGAACAGAGTCAGCATGCACCCAAGAAAAGACAAAAACAGAGAGATAATCAGACAAACGATAGTGAGACAGTGAAGCAGGAGTATGAACATTCTGATGAAGAGGAGGAATACACATATTGCCTCAGGACCATACCTGTGTATGAAAGGAGGACAGTCAGACCCCCAATGACTGTACATTGACAATCAGAATTAGATTCTTGACAGCTACACATTACTTGGGTTAGTTTGGTCCTAGATGGGGATCGGGAGACATCTCTTGAAGCAGGAGAGAGTGCAGTAGTTTGGAAATGCTACATGTTTAGTTTTTATTTTTCACAATGATGTCCAACTTGTAAGGATCATGCATTTGTGGGATGAGCAGCACAGCTGATAATGTGGTTAGCGCCAAAGAAAAATTTGCCAAAATGCTCTGCCAATGGTAAACAGTGTATTCTCATAAGACTACCAGGAAGCCTGCAATGACTGCCCTTCACCGTCAGGCCCGTTTGCGCTGGTGTCGACAACACAGACAATGGAACCTGAACATGTGGGGGAATGTCATGTTCAGTGATGAGTCCAGGTTCTGGACTCTTGTTTTGAGTTATTTGGTGGATTGGATAATTGAACTCTCTATCAGTAACAAGGAACAAACGAGACATATTGGCTATTTTACACTTTATTCATTTAATACACCGTCAGGAGCCTCAGTAGCCTTGGAAGATCCATACGCAGCCACAACAGCCTGGCACCTCCTCCTCATGCTGGTCACCAACCTGGTCAAACGTTGATGTGGGATGGCGTTCCATTGCTCAACCAGGATTCGTTGCAGGTCAGCCAACGAGGTTGTGTTGGTCACTCTAGGTAGTCTGTGATAACCCTGACTCTGTGGGGGTGAGCGTTGTTTCTTGGAGGATGAAGTTAGGTGCCAGATTGTGGAGATATGGGATCGCCACTGGCTGCAGAATCTCATCCCGATATCTCACTGCATTGAGATGGCCTTCAATGATGACAAGCCTTGTTTTGCCAGTGAGGGAGATGCCACCCTACACCATGACACTGCCCCACCAAAAGCTGTTACTCCATCGGTGCAACAATCAGCATAGCGTTCTCCGCGTCGTCTCCATACTTTGCCATCCAACTTCTGCAGACAGAACCTGGACTCATCACTGAACATGACATTCCCCCACATGTTCAGGTTCCATTGTCTGTGTTGTCGACACCAGCGCAAATGGGCCTGACGGTGAAGGGCAGTCATTGCAGGCTTCCTGGTAGTCTTATGAGAATACACTGTTTACCATTGGCAGAGCATTTTGGCAAATTTTTCTTGGGCGCTACCCACATAATCAGCTGTGCTGCTCATCCCACAAATGCATGATCCTTAAAAGTTGAACATCATTGTGAAGGTAAATAAACAGGCTTTCCAACCATGTAACAGACAGAGAAAAAAATCCACCAAACACAAGTTTCCAAACTTTTTTTCCCCAGTTTATTTATAATGGCTACACAGTGCTTCCTAGCCTGTGTAACCCTTGCAGCCGGTCCAGATTTCCCCTACCGTTGATACCGGTAACAATTACATCGTTCATCTAAGTGACTCAGAAAACACTCACAGTTTGGGTATTATGCAGAAGCTTTCCTCATAACATCCACTGTAATTTTTATTGAAATTCTTGTCCTCTGCTGCTTACACACATTTCTTTAACGCATTGTCACAATCGATCTTTCGGAGGTTGTAGCAGACTAAGATAAATAGAAGATATAAGCCTACCAACCATGTCATACTAGCTTGTTGAGAAGGAGGTTGAATAACGCTCCAAACTTACGCTAAATTTTGGCGAGGAAAAACTGTCATGTCCATTTTCAAAGGGGTCTCTTGACCTCTGACCTCCAGATAAGTGCATGTAAATGGGTTCTATGGGTACCCACGAGTCTCCCCTTTACAGACATGCCCACTTTATGATAATCACATGCAGTTTAGGGCAAGTCATAGTCAAGTCAGCACACTGACTCCCATGTTGATAAGAGTATTAAATACTTGACATATCTCCATTTAAAGGGACTGTTTGTAAGAATCAGAAATGCTTGTTAACAGCAACACCTGCGGCCGTTAAGTCAACGAATGTCAGCGTCGGGCTCGCGCTTGTGCTCGCTCTAATAGACATGAACGAGCATCGCTCAAAACAGTGAGGCGACACACGTCAGCTAAAACCACAATATCACTCTATATTTCAGCTGCTCAGCAGTAATGTTAGCTGACCAGACGAAAGACTCTCCATGAATCAATGCTGATCCTAGTGTTGGCTTTTACTGCTTCAGCCTCCCGACCGCGGCCGGAGGAAACAGGGGAGACACCGGCACCCGGTCGGAGACGATAACGTTTCTCTCGGTCCTGGAGACCAAAGCTACGGTCTACCCCGCGTCCTCCGACCGCGGCCAACACTGTTTAACAGACGGGCTTCACTAGATACAACCAAGAGGTTTTGGTGCTTCCATGTAGTTTGTGTTGGAGTCTGAGTCTGAACAGCGTAGCCACACGTGAGTGCGCATGGGACACCGACCAGCAATGATTTCTACGTGTAAGAAGTTACAAACAGTCCCTTTAAGGTAATATAAATATACATATATTGCGAATGATGGCAAGTCATGTTAACGTACAGTTCAGAGGAAAAGCGTCAAACTATTTAACACTAAAATGTTTAATTTATTTTAATTTGCTTTAAAAAATATATGGATTTAACATGGAAAATATTAAATTGAGTGGAAGAGGTATAATGTGACCAGCAATTTTCATTCATCAGTAGCTTGGAGCGGTAACGTCGTGATCGATACAGTCATGTGATTCAGAGAAGACATATTGCTTGAGTTTACTCAAGTGTGAAGAGTCTGCTAGTAATTAATTTAAGTTAATTTAGTAAGCAGCATGCAGTACATACAGATTGAGTACTGTAGTATGCAGTATGTTAGTATGCAAGTTCGAACATAGCCCTGAACTAGGAAACAAAAGTCAGGATATCTTCTACATGCATGCAAATAAAATTGCTGGTGACAGCTGTGACACTTGACCATACTCTAAGCTTCAAAGCAAAACACAATTTCTTAACCAAACCCAATAACAATCATATTTCAAAATGTCATTTTTTTTTTCAATCATCGTTTGTAATGTTGACTTTGTGAGAGATATAAGATGTATGTCTCCGTACTTAATGAGTTACAAGCTCTGTTAAAAGTGCTGTAATAAAAACTGGGCTATAGCTATTTATTACTCTAAAGGTAATCAATAAAAGCCTCTAAACTCAACGGGAAGCCAAGGCAGTGAAAGTGGGAGGTATCAGATCCCTTCATTTAGTTAGAGATGAAAGCCTAGCTGCTGCCAAAATTGTGAAGAGTGAAGAGCTTCATATACATGTATGAATACATGTCAATGGCTTTTCAATGCTCTGGTTTACAGGTCCTACGTCTATAATTGTATAAAGAGTATATAATGACTGTAATATTAATATGATTAATATAGGTGGAATGAAATTACACCTTATAGTTGGAACCCTCCTGTAATTACTACATGGAATTGATTTATGCCCCATTGCACACTTCCAAATTTTAAAAAAGTGGTTAAGGGGTGCATTACACACTGTATAGGACCATAGTGCACCCGAACTATGACATTATTATTTATTTATTTATTTTTAAAAGTACTAATACTATGGTTCTATCTTAATTTGAGAATTGTTTCAAGGTTTTATAGAGATGTTTTGGACAGTAAAACACAGTTCTGGAAATCTATTGCATAAGTAAATGCCAATATTGATATTTTTGCACTGCTTAAATGGATAGTCAAAATAATTCATAAATACGCGATCTTTGCATCCTTAAAGGCAGGGTTGACGATGTTCTCCAGTATACACTATTTGTTATATTGGTTGAAATGGTCTTTACACCCCAACAGCGATCCATTACTGATGAGCTCTGAAAAAGGACCGGAAAAGAGCCGTCATCTGTAGCTGCTGTAATACTGTAAAAACGTCTACCAATCACTGCCTCGCGGTCCGCTTGGAAAGAACCAATCAGATGCCTCCTTGCCTCCCTGCTCGTACTCTACCCCTGGCGTGCACCAGCCTGAACTCAAAGCTGTTCGCACGTTTCCTGGAGAATGGAAGAGAAGAGTCAGCCCTGCAGTAGCACTGCCGCGGTTACTTGTCTTGAGGTAGTGTTGTTGAGTTGCAGGATTTGCAATATTTCAAAACTTCAAAAATGACTGTTGTCATGTTTTTTAGATGATAGCGGTCAGTGCTGACCTCGCTGTCGCACACATTGATATGCATCAAAATGGGGCTTAATTACATGAAGATCTTGGAACTTTTACTTTATTGTACCATCTTAATCTTCTAGAGGAAATCCAATGGACAATTCCATCTGTGTGAAATAAATCAGCACACTGCCATGAGAAAGAAATGCCTCCCAGAAGCCCCCGGTGCTAAAGATCACCTAGGGAATTGGCATTTGTATAGGCTCAGCATATTCATCTCAACCATCCACCAGTCACTGTACACGCACATACATACACACACATACATACATACACACACACACACACCTCCCCCAGAACCAACCACTCCATCATATGAGGTGTCAGAAGAGGATCAAGAGATGATGAAACAGCTTCATGTGCTGTATAAGACGCCGTGCTTTTGATCAGACCCCCAACCCCCACCTCCTCTTCCTCTCCTGCTGCCTCTCTCCTATTTCCCAGCTGATGTGGGGAGGAAATGTGCCTCCCTGAAAATGAAACAGAACAAACAAATGAGATTGGGTGTGTTGACCTCACTTTGTAATCCCCCCGTGAAATTTGACTTGTGATGCAGGCAGCCATAGTGTTAAAGCAGAAGTAGCGGTGCTCGGCGTGTGGAAAAGAATGTTTTGTTGCAAGAAAGAAATTCATAATTCATGATTCTGGATAAAATGTATGACCTGATTAATGAGGGGATATGGTGCGAGCTCAGAGGGGAGGAGATGAAGACAGAGAAGTAGTGGGTGTGTGATAACAAAGAAGATGGATGATCCTCCTCGGATGTGTGCGGAAGGTGAAAGCACATTTATTTTCGGTACTTTTCGCTTCATTTTACATGTACTGTATATTTGCACATTTGCGAGCTGACATGAACATCACTAGTAGTGTGCAACACTGTATGCCCAGGAAACATCACCCACCTATTATGATGATGAGGTTTACTTTTTCTATTTTGCTACTTTATACATTAATTTCTGGATTTAACACTGATCTGACGCCAACAGTCACTACGTTTACATGCACACTAATATTCCACTATTATTCCGAGTCTGACAATACTTTGAATTTGATACTGGTCATGTAAACAGTATATTACATATATACTTATATATGTCTTTTTAAAAACTTTAACTTTGATTGTTCAGTCATGAATTTTTAATGTTATTGAGAAAAAAATCTTAAGAGTTTAAAGTGAACTTTCAGGGCCTTTATTAAATAATATCTAAAGATGTTTGTTTTTTTAAACTCTGATTGCTTATTTAGATATTGATATTTAATATGATTTGAAGCCACGTATTTAGGGGCTTTAAGGTAGACAACAGCGAATGAATGGAACCAGCGTTGTTCCTACAAAGATCAAAGTTATTGGGCTTGTTGCTTTTATGGATTCACAATCTATTTGTGGTATTTGTGCAGTTTGCTGTGACCACGCACTTTGATCAGCTTCACTCTTCTAACTGCAACAAATTTGACATTTATTACTTACATTGATTAATATCACTGTAAAATAAAGTGCATCCTTAGTTCGGCTCTGCTCCGCACAAGACAGATAATCAGTATAACTGACCATGTCCAGGACTCCTTTTCTCTGTGTAAAGAGACAGAGGCGTCCTATTTCCGGACAGAAAACATGACCTTGTCTCGCCATCGCTCTCTGTTTGTCAGCTGCGTTGTGTATATATCATTATGCCGTTCCAGGTCCCTGACTCAGAAATCCATACCCAGCTGACAGCGATATGACTCCACAGAGAGTCAAAGACTAATGAAGCTTGATTTTTGTTATTCTAAAGATCTGTCATTACATGTTGAAGAAGCTCAAAACATTTTTTGTATATATATACGCAGGGCACAGATGAAAATGAAACAGGAACTCTTTGCCTGCTGCACAACTTGAGCAATTCGACCCATATCATGTGAGAAATCTCATAATAAATGGTCAATTTAGATTATCCGCAGCTCTTTGTTAGGAATTTGCATACTAGAGCAGTGCTGGCGTCTATTAATGGGAAGATGAAATGGAGATTCCAGGATTTCCGCATTGCTGATAAAAGAGGACGAAATGAAAGGAAGAAATGAGCCAAAAAGAGGAAATTATGATTGTTCTACTTTGCATAAGTCTGATTGTGGCAAAGAAAAAAAAGGAGCCTTTGGTGCTCAGTCTGCTTTGTTATCCTTTGAATGGATAATACCTGCATATCTGTGGAGTCAACACAGTCAGCGCGTCTGCACCTGTGTTTTTAAAACGACTCCATACTCCAGAGTTGTCTTTTTAAACAGCTTGCTCTGTTTTTGCAGGTATATTGGATGTGATCTACATCATCTTGACTTGTGGAGGAAACCTGTTTCAATTAAACGCAGTGGCTGCTTTACAAAGATTTTTTGAGAGTGTTCCGAGTATATTGCCGTTGGTTTAAAGTCTGATCTAGATGAGGCCATAAAAAGGTGCTGCCAATTTCCTGTCTGGGGTCGTTGGAGGTTTTAGTGGAGACCTTGGCTCCAAGCTATGTTGCACATTAATTCACTTCTTCCTTTGAGATAAGACCAGTTTCTGGCCCCAATTCCCAACAGAGCACAAGAGAAGGGCAAATGTAGAAAAAAAAACACTGATTACAGGTGTTGGGATGAAAATACAGAGCTAAATAACACCCATGGTCTGGTGCCCATGAAAACCTAAAGCCATCACCCTTCTAGAATTAAATTTGCACTATGGCATTCGCAGAAAGTGGGAACTAATCAAAAAGCAGCCAGACGTTAGTTACAGTATAGTAGCTACATCCCGTCTGCTCATTTCCTGTGCGAGTCCACCGACGGTTGTCTCAGTTTTCACACATCAGTCTGCAGCTCTCCGCGTTCACTCAGGCTTCTCTTTCTTCCAGTGTTACTGTGGCACTTTGTAAATGGGCTCTTATTCCAAAAATCTAATCTCCAAAATCATTGTTAATTATAAATTTGAGGCGCCCGTACAGCTGAATCCTTATTAAGGTTCACTATACCATATTCGGAGCATTAATATAGCAGCAAACAACTATTTGCTACATAAACAAATAGAGGAGTAATGGCGTCCTGAGCAGAGAATGAAGTCACTCTGGGTGTGTTGTAATCTTCTCTGTGCATTGATTACATAGCCGAGCCGGCCGCGCATGACCTTTAGTGCATGTGAGCGTGCCCCGCTGCCTAGCTCATGGCCATCCAATGGCGTCGTCGCTGCAGTGTAGCAGCCACCCACCAGAGGTAACACTGTTGGGTCAGCCGTCGCCATGGTGAGAGCCATGTGGAGGCAATAGAAATGCTCTGAATATCAAATTTAGCAACTTGAAATAAAGTATTTTATTAGAATTATTTAAAAAAAAATATATGAATTTCCACACAGATTTGCAGAGAACTAATTGTGTGGATAAACACTTGGCTGTTAATAATACAGAAGTACCTCAAGCAAAGGAAAAAAGGATGCACCATGTCACCCAAATCTTTTGGATATAACGTTCTATATTGCCAACACACACTGTTTTTTAACCCACACAACTAATGTTAAACCTAACTGCTAAACCTTAACCATAGGGTAAAATGAGCGGGCTGACCAAAGACAGAAGAGGCCTGCTGCTATCACCACCAGCCCTGTGAGGACGTAGTGTTGTGTGGGTGTTTCAGTCAATCTTGTCCCCCACAGGCTATGGAGACAGAGTGCATTCACAAGGGACACACAGGAACAACCTCATGTCAAACATGCATCAGGCTTTGCCGCAATAACAGGGTATGTTTTATGAAGGCGTGAGGCAAATCGTGACCATACGACTGGACAGCAGGATTGTACAGTTAGAACATCTCTGTACATTTTTAATTGCGAACGTAACGTCTGCTTTCAGCAGTCGGTGGCATTGACCGCTTCGCTTCAGTTAACATTGCAGTTTTAAAAGAAGAATCCCAGGTACAGCAGGACACAGGGAGTTTCAACCTTGAGTTTGAAAATTCGACGTTTCCCGGAAAAAAAAATTGACTCCTTGCGCTACCCAGCTAATTAAAAGCAACCTACCACCCTGTCGCCATCAGTTTCCTCCTTATACAGAGAGGTCGGCAGCAGTGGCAGCTCTCAGCCCAGGGAGCAGTGGGGGGTGTCCCTCAACTTGCCTTAATTAAACAAGGATAAAAGTGCACCGACTCAGAGGGAGTGTGGAACAGGAAGTTGAAAGACAGCTTATACCTTTGGTGAATCGAAAGAAATGGTTAGTATTAAAGGTTTCTGTAATTAAAAGTGAAAATCTAACATGTGGCTGTAATTGATGGCCCGATGTGATGAAGTGTTTGTATAGTGGGTGGCAGGTCTGCATCGCTTCGTTCCATAGAGAACATAAGCAATCAGATGGCGAGGGAGCTGGAAATCCTCCCCTCGTAATCTCAAGCCAAGAAGCACAAGCTGAAATAATTTCAGACCAATGGGACATTTGGGATTAACTAAACACAAAGGACTGTTTTTCTTCTCCTGTCTTCCAGCCATGTTTGTGTGCCCATGTGCCAGTCACTGAGGGGCTGCGTGCCAGATCCGTCGGCACAGGCCAACAGAGGCACAGCTCAGCAGTTCGCACCAGTGGATTTTGGGGCAAGACAAGTCCCTGCTGGTGTTTTCTGGGAGTTCTGCCTTACAAAAGAGAAGTCCCAGCAGGTCACAGAGGGTTGACGTTCATATAGTTCCTCGGCGGCATTAAAGACTGTCTTTTACAGTTGGCTACATTTACAGTAAAGTCACACTTGCTGTAACTGTTTATATTCTATTTACCATTTTAACAACTCATTTGATCCTGAGTTTGTCTGCCTAATGTATCCCCTTTTGAATTGCAGTGTTTACAAAAATCTCTCAAAACGGATTTTGTCAAGGTTAATTTATAGGACAGTTTTTATAGAAATAGCCTTTCCCTTCCAATTGGCCGCTTTCATCGTTATCACCACCGGGCAGCTAGGAAATGACTATTAAACTGTGCACAATCATTCGGGAAATTAATTAAAAGGCAAAGCCTTGTCTCTCTGGGAGAGTACCTGGCACTCAGCAGAAGACCAGTGCGCAGAGGCTGCTGCTCAGAAAACAAAGGGAAAGCTTTGTCATGTGTATTAGACACTCAAATACTGCTGTGAGCCCGCCCATTTCTTGTAAGTCATACGGTGAATTATGAAACCTGTCAATCTCTTTTTTCAAAATAAAAAAAATCTTAAGTCACTTCATAGAACGTCAGTCCAAGAAAAACAGGTAGCATTCATGATGCAGAAACAAATGAACAACGAAAGTGTGTTTGTGACAACGAACCAGATTCGGAAAAAGCCAAAGTGTTCATCTCCTTCGGTCTATGATGGGCAAATACATCATATTAAGGTGACTTTTTCATCACAGAATTTATGATCATTGCATTATCCAGTTTTCAAGCTCATGAATTAGGACCGTTGCTTTCAATCTCAAACTCTGTTTTCCTTACCTTCTTCTGTCATCATCATCAGTTACAGACCAGGTTTACAGGCCAAACTTCAAGCCCTGTATTGTGCTACACAGTGCTAAAACCAAGGCCTGTGGAAAGGAGGCTGGGTCACGGGCGGACATGGGTCTTGGGGTATGGGGTAGGACACATGTGCAGTGTAACTGAAGCTGCTGTCGTGCGTTGCGATTGGCTCAATTTCGGTGAGTGCAGACCAGATTTTTACTGCGCATGTGTTGTACCCCAAAGATATGACGTGTGACCCAGCCTCCTTTCCATAGGCCTTGGCAAACCAGGAAATGAGTTAGCATTTTAGCACTTCCGGTTCCCTTGTCTGGAAGTCAATGGGTTTTTGGTTAGATGCCTGTAATCAGGTCTGTGGTTAACACAAGCTGAAAAGATTTGAACGTTTTGTTCTATGATATAAAATAAATCAGTAAATATCCCACTGGTGAATTTTGAAGCCTTTATGTGTCTTAAAAAAGGCGGTCAAAGTGTCTAAATGAGACGACTAAACGTCATCACGCCGACTCGTCCTCCTTTACAGCTTCATTGTGTATACTCGTGGTCATGTGACTGTGGTAGAGTTCGTTTATAGCCTAACGTTAGCTTTTTACTTCTGGTGATTGCATTCACGCCTCAAAAATCATAAAAGTGGTGTTCATTAGTGGAGATTATCTTGCTGAACAAAACGAGTCAGTATCATAAACGTTTGTTTGTCACAGAATTTATTTTCTGCAATAATCCAAAACCCAATAGAACAATCCCATTGGCTTTCTGTCGAGGGAGCCCGTGTGATTCTTCCGGGTTGGCCTACAAAAAGACGTCATCCCTGCAGGACTCTATAGCTAGTTGCAGAACTAGAGCTACAACTATGACTATAGTCAAAAATATTCTGTCTTCTAAATCTTCAATTTATAGAGTAGGAAACACCTAAAGTAAACTTCTGTGTAGACATGAGTCCACATTTTTAGCTACATGGTTCAGTCTATAATCTCGGTGCCAACCTGCTCACTTACTGTGAGTAAAAAATGCTTTTCATTCATTGTTGCTAATGTGTCACCTCAACACTGACTTTGGTATAGCAGCTTGTATTTGGGTATAACACAACGTCTACCCTAATCCTGCTACAAGGGAGGAAAAAATACATTTTGATAGCATTTTGCTTCCTTTATCTGCAGTATTTACTGGTGAAATAAGGGTTATTTAAGGGTCATTTAAGTGTAAGCTAATAGGATGTATAGAGAAAGGCAATTTCATTTTGAAGGAGTAGGGGTTGTTAAAAAAAACTATGCTTCCATTATAAGTTAATTCTTTTTTTTTAATCTAAGCTCAGATGTATTGACGAAAATGTTTTGCTGAAATTAAATGTGATTGGATGTGTTTGCGATTACTAAATGGGTGCATATTTTTACTTTGACTATTTCTAGGAATGTCAGCATTTTCCGGGGTATAACTGCAGCTTGCACATATTAAACGTATACGAGCGGATGTATTTTTCTGTCAGTCCAAATCAAGTTTATTGCATCCGAGGTTGTCGCAGTTCACAAAAAGTTGGAGGAGCTGCATCCGAATGTGAGTTTTATTAACAATACCAAAATAAAAGGGCTGCAGTTTACATGTATTTACATTAAACAGCGTACATGACAGATCTAATTTGAGCAGTTTTTCCACCCAAAGTCTCCCCTCTCTTCATTAACAAGCAAACAACATACATTTTTCATAATCCAAATTAAATTTACACCTGTTCAGACTTTCCTAAACGTATGCGAGCAGATCTATCTTTCTGCCAGTGCAAATGTGGTTTATTGTTGCATCCACAGTTTTTGCAGTTCACAAGTAGAAAGCATTGGAGAAGGAGCTGCATCTGAAAGTGATTTTATTTCAACATCAAAATAAAAGGGCTGTAATTTAAATGTATTTACATTAAACAGCCTACATGACAGATGCACCCAACGTCCCCCATCTCTTCATTAACAAGCCAAAACATTGATTTTTCATAATGCAAATTAAATGTACACCTGTTCGGTACCAGGGTGAAATGAAAGCCTTCTCGTAGCGTGCTGACTTGATGAGCTTTCCCACAATCCTCAGAGCTCTTCTCTGTAGCTGGCAGAGTTCTCCATGCAGCCCTGGGGCTAATGAAGCCTTTGCTTGCCTTCCCACATATTGCACATCTTTCAATTTGGGAGACTGATCACTCCAAATGCTCTGATATCTCTGGCCAACCTTAATTTGCTTTTTTTCTTATTTGTATGCATACGCACCTTTTCTAAGTGGTCTTCTATCTGGAGCTTTTCTTGAATGAACAGAACCTTAACCAATTTAAAAGGCTCCTTGTAGAACACCTCGTGCAACAAAATAAGAGGAAATGTGGAGTGTTTATTGGCTACTCTCTCACCACATAAAAACACTCACCAGCATCTCTTGTTGAGAGAACACTTGTGGCTTTAATCCAAAAAGCCTCGGTATGTTTACAGCACAAACCACATTGATGAAATGCTGCTGAGAAAATGAAATCAATACCAATCAAAGACGTGTCAGTCAACAATCTATCATTAATGACACACTTTGCATTAGAAGATAAGTTTTGGTCGAAACAATCAGAATGATGATTGAACACTTTATTGAATTTCTACTAAAGCCAAAAGGACAATCAAGTTCTAGCCAGTTGTTCAGGCTCGCTCAGTATTTCAGAGACGATATTGAGCTCAATGACATTGACAGAAATGACATTTGATGCTCTCTATCTTCTTCTTCATGGCATCGACAGTCTAGTCACACGCCCAAAACTGATAGCATTTTCAGCAACGTGAAGCTCTCTTTGTAGCTCGATTCAACTGTTATCAGCTCATTAAATGTGCGTTATCAGTCGTTATCAGCCTCATAGATGTGGGTCAGTAGGGGCCTACTACACCTGCTGCTTTGTAAAATTGAAACGAAACTTAAAATCAACACGGTGTAAAACTGAGTAAAGCATTACGTACAAAAAAACTTTGTAAAGTTCAGAGAAAAAGTATACTTAAGTAAAGTTCAAGTATATTTATTATATTATATTAAATATATTATATTATATATTATATTATATTTAAGTATACTAATATTAATGTACTAGTAGTATTTAAGTGTTCTATTTCAATATTTCTTGGAACTAAATTGGCCCGCTTTTTAGTTTATAAAAGTATAATTTTAAGTGTACTTTAAGTGTAAGAATAGTAAACTTTGAGTACACAACTAGTTAACATCTAAGATGTATTTTGTACTGCAACTATATTATGAACTATACTGCAAGTGAATACTGTTAGTTTAATAGTTATATATTTGTAGCCAACCTTTTAGTTTATGAAAGTACACTTTAAAGTTCTCTCAGTAAACTCGGTAAATGTGTTTTTCTCACATGCCTCCACGGTCAATTAAGAATCCAAAAATGTAGAAAATTCTTGATGAATAGAAGTTAATTCATATCAAAACATCCGTTTACAAACTCTCACACACTTTAATAGGCTTCTCTATCAAAGTAAGCACAACTACAAGCCAAGTATACATTTCTGTAGGCCTATAAGGCAAGAATATCACTGTCGTCTTCTCTTATTTCGGTGAATCAATGATAAAACAAACTAGTGGGTGTAGCAGTGTACCACTGATAACGCCCATTGAATGACCTCAGTCTTGTTAAGTTCCAGCTAAAACAAATATTCCCTACTGTTGTTTTATTGTGATGGATGACAAGTGGAATGACAGCACATTGTGCCTTTTTCAAACTAACTTTTGTCCTTAAAATTCTGCAGACATCCGTGACTTTGACGATATGGGCTGTATGTGCCACATCTTGAGGTCCTGCCAGCATTTTTTTTTCAGTCTGATAGAGGCTTCCACAGAGAAGAAATGGAAGTGATGGGTGACATTGGAGCGTTTAGGGAAGCTGACGGCAAGTCAAGACGGCAGTTCTGGATGAAATACACGGGGGCTAAATAGAGTGCCAACAAGCCAAGCTGGAGAGGAGTTATAGACCTGCTCAGACAGCGACTCTGGATACAGCTGCTGCACATAAGTACGAGTTCAGACGGAATCTGATGCAAATGTAAAATGCAAATCTACCTGGTCACTGCAGACTGGTAGTAGCGGTATTATTGCTTCATTTCTGAAGCCGTAAAATGAAGAAAGGGGAATAGAAAGATAACTCTTGTAGTCAGACCTTTGTAAATTCCATGTAAGAAATAGTTTTCCTAAACCGGTTGTCCTTTAGATTATATAATTGGAGCGCTTTTACGGTACTTTTAAACCACTCTAATAAGCTATTCAGTTACTATAAATCATAAAGGCGAATGTCCTTTAAAGGGCAACAGGTCACTTTATTAGCTGCTTGGGAATCGTAGTGCTGAATTAGAATGAGGTATACCATGACTGACTAGCCTGTCACGGAGGCCACTGAGTGAGGAGCATGGGGAGTGGCGGCGGGGCTGGACCCAGCATAGAGATGTGGATGGAGAAAAGACGGAGAGAGGACGTGAGACAGTGGTTGTGTGGAGGTAATATGTGTGGGAAAAGTGGGAAAGGGAGGGTGAGAGAGCAGGTGAAAAAGAGAGAGATAGCGTGTTGGACAGAGAGAGAGAGAGAGAGAGAGAGAGAGAGAGACAGAGAGAGATACTGGAGTAAGCGATTGGAGCTGTGCTCCCCTGTTGTATGCACCAGATGGTGTTCATTGATTATTCATTGCATGCGATGGATGTCACTGTCACCGCACACGGCTCTGCTCCATTCTGCTCTCTGCCTCAGTGCACCTGGGGGCAGAGAGGTGGGGGTAGGGAGAGCTGTATGGGGCATGCGTTAAGCATTAAGCAGTGTGTGGATGTTGCGGGGTTTTGAAACTGCGTCGGTATCTCCAAGCGCAACAGCACGTGTGGATGCCCCAATTTATGCATGTGCATTTGCACAGACGTACGTACAGGGATCAGTGGGATTTAGACTGGAATGTGAAATTGTTTCAGGATTAGTCATCGGTCAAATCTGATTGGTGTTCAGGCATCAGTAGATAACCTGCACTGGTTTGTATGTCTAATTCCAGTTTGATTTGCTGTGCATCATGTGTCATAATGTTAGAATGAGGATTGATGTTTGAGGCTAATCTGAGATTTATGCCCTGCGTTTTTAGACGACATCCATCATCAAACACGCACACAAAATGGCAAAGATACCACCAAGAGTTCAATCACCCGCACTCGACTTTCTCCCACAGGCCAAGCTGTTCCACTCTCTCTCTGTGATGGAATTCACGATTGCTCTGTCACTCCCAATTTGCATTCTTGATGACTGAGGCAGAGACGGTAAGGGATAAAAAATGTGGCGGGGAGTCAGCGGCGGAGACGAGCAACACAATTTGCACAATTGCGATTCCACGAGAGATGAGAGAGAGAGGCGCGTGGGGTTTATGCGTGTGATGTAACCTTTAGAGTGCAGGTCAGAGACTGTACGTGTGATTGAGGTGGAGAGGTTAGGCACATAATTATGCGTTGATGGTGCAAAGGGGGTAAATTGCCTGTAGGTATCGATCCGGTTACCTCAAATGCTGTTCTCACTGCTTCTGTCGAGACTTGTGCTGTCAGGTGAAACTGAGTAATCAGGCTGCACTGACAGCACTCCTGCAGAACAGCAGCTGAGTAAAATGGATGAACACAGTGCCAAATTAGTTTCCAAATTGAAGATATTTGACAACAGCTCGGCTTTCTATGTGAGGAGGCCCTTACGGTAATAAAGTAATTGTGATATCGACGTCTTACGGTGGAGTTGCCAGACAGTCACAAACCAGAGAAGACACAAAAAGCTGTGCTGCTGTAATCAGTCTCTACACAGGTGAGGAAGCTGTGTGGCTCCATTTGAAGTCCTTTATCCATGGCAGGTGGTGATTCTGAAAATATGCTGTGAAAGTCTGAATCAAGTTAGGAAGGGAGATTGCTCTTTGTCAGCGCCACCCTTTAATTTCAATCAGCCGCATCATTTTGATTTTGTCCGCCTGGTTTCATTCCAGGTGAACAGCCGATACTGAATAATTCATTGTTCCGTCACAGCCTGTCCTCAAATCATCTGGAAGCAGGGATTAGAAATGCCTGAAGTGAATCAGAACCCATGAGTCACCACTCACCAAAGACTAATTTAAAGTCATTGAAGATCCTAATCTTAAAAATTTCAGTCACTGCTCACAGATTGTGTTACAAAAGACGCATCTGAATGACATACCTTATCTACTTACGCAAGATACACTTTTCTTGACATTCATGCCAAAAAAAGAGAAACTACATTTCCTTAGATGAAAAATAAAACATCTATTGTTGTAGCTGATAGAGGCATAGGAAAGACATGCTAATTTCTAAAGTCATTTCAGGTGATATCACAACGCCTTTCTTGCTTTTGGGGTGTCATTTCACACCTTTAGTCTGTACTGACTGCAATGTAAACCCATCAGCGTGAATATGCTACAGTCAGAACAGTGAGGAAGAGCAAGTGACTTAATATAAAAAAGAAAGAAAGTCTACGTATGGTGGACGGGTCAAACAAACACAGGACTTCACCCAGGCTGGTGATCGTGTCCCAAAAGTGTTGTTGACTTACAGTATTACCTCCGTCAAAGCCGAAGGCCTGGGAAGAAAGTTATGTTTCTACCGGCGTTGGTTTGTTGTTTTTTACTCCAAAAGTCTGCGATGGATCTGAATGACATTTTTTGGAGGGGTGGGGTGTGGCACAATGAAGCACCATTCGATTTTGGTGGCGATCCAGGGGGAGGGGGTGCAGCTACATACATGAAACCTGCCTTGGCGGAGGTCTGCGCTCTCCGAGTGCACTTCTAGTTTTGAAGTTCAACCATGATGTTTTTCCTAAACCTAACTTAGTAGTTTTGTTGCTAACTAACTAAAGTTACCCCCTATGGCGTGAAATGACACGCAAAAAAGCTTAAAATGCGTATCATGACCATGTCCTTAAAAGTGGCGTGCTATTTATACACCTTCCCATGAGACCAGTTGGATCGATGTCCCATGGACTTTTATAAAATCTAATACAAACTAGAGATCATACTACGATGGGATCACACTAGCCACAATGCCAAATCAGGCCAGGGGGTGTAAATTCCTACCCCCTAATTCTTGCTGGGACCACACCCATCTTCCAGCCCCTTCACACAAAAAGGCATATGAATTGAGTTGACTGCAGTGTAAAAGCATCTGCGTTAATATGCTCCTTTCAGAGCTAGTGACATTTTTGACATGTCTTCTGTACTATGTTACAGTACATATTTTACTTAGTTTACATACTTATTTTAAATCCAACCATGACGTTTTTCCTAAACCTAACTAAGCGGTTTTGTTGCCTAAACCTAACTGCGGACGTTACCGTAGTTTTGTTGCGTGACGTACAAATGAAATATGAAAAGCTTAAAATGCGTCGTCATCACGCGGAATGTCCGTGTAATGTTGTGCTATTTATACGCCTTCCCGTGAAACGGGGTCGCATCTTCAAACTCTGCCTGCATTTTGATCGCAACTACACACTTGTAAAGTTTCGTGACTGCATCTTGCACGACTTGTCCACAGAAATATAAACACCTGGCAGAGTACCAAAAACCTCCTCTGTGGAACGTCCCGCTACAGCAGGTGCCTCCAGGACCACATTTGCCGTGATGACTCACACACTCACACAGTGAAAACCAGCATCGCTGTCACGGCTGGTAACAAGTATTAGACACAAACACTCTCTCTCCATGTGGAGACCATATATTATTGAAAATCAGTGTGGTGGACACGTGACCGGCTGACAGGCTGGAGCTTGTTGCTCTTTGCTTCCCTGTGATGATTGACCAGTGTCCCCCGATGAGAATATACTGGCACGACTCAAACATGAACAAGAGTGTGAAATCTCCCGTGTGCACAGATGGCACACATTTTGTCACCACAGCTTGTTAGTAATACATACCCACACACAAATACATGTGCAAGTACACACAGACACGCACACATAAGGCTTGACCCTTGGCAAAAGACCACCCGCACTGCCAAAATGGGTGGCGTGGCTGTATGCAGCACAACTGTCATCGCTACATGTGGCCACTTAAGTGTGGAAACAAGTGTATGCTTGGTGGGGCACAATTCTGGGTAGTTACACACCAGAGTTCATGAGCATTAATCAACATTTGCACACACACACACACACACGCACACGCACACGCACACGCACACGCACACGCACACACACACACACACACACACACACACACTGGCCAAAGCTTTTTGACTGAGGTATAGAAGTGGTGGGAAAGAGGAACAGCTCTTTGCTAATTAGTCCTGGGTTTAAGCCCTCAGGCAGTCAGGGGTTTAAAGGTTCAAGCCAGACACTGTTTTAGGTCTTGAAGAATTAGATCCAAAACAACGTGATGTATAATAGAGTAGTTTCTGTTGTGCATTCACAAAGTATTCAGACTCTTACACTTTTTTTTCCACATTTTGTTGTTATGTTGTAATTCATTGAAAAGAAAAAACTGAGATATCACTTTGACATGAGTATTCAGACCCTTAACTCAGTACTTAGTTTAAGCACCTCGGGCAGCAATTACAGCCTCGAGTCTCCTTGGTCTTTGCACACCTGGATTAAGCTCTGTCAGCCATTTTCAGGTCTCCTGATTGGGTTCAAATCCGGGCTCTGGCTGAGCCACTCAAGGACATTCACCAAGTCGCTCCTAAGATACCTCTGCATTCTCTTGGCTTTGTGCTCAGTCTGAGGTCCTGCGCACTCTGTTCACTATTCAATATTACATTTTAAATGACTGACGAGGCAAATAAAGTCCTCAACTGTTTCCTACTGTCGGGGGGAAAACCTCCGTTAACATCTTGTTAAATTTATCAGAGCCGGTTGAGCTTACTGGTGAACATCTACTCCTCCTGAAAGTAAATAAATTATGATTTCTTACAGATGTTAACTCATTCGGCAAACATGATTTAACATAATTTGGTATTAATTTGAGCTCTATGTGTCATGGTCTGGCTGTGCCAGAGAACATTGGACTTTTTCCTTTTTGTTTAGATCTTATGTTCCTCCTTTTAGTCTATTAGTTCTGTAGTAGTGATTTGGGTTTCTTGGTTTGGGGTTTTCTGTTATATTGTCTGCATTGTAGTGTTTCCTGTTTTATTTTGAAATTGACTCCTCCTGTGTCTTGTCTGGTTTTACTTCCTGCCGTTGTTTGTTTTCCCGCCTTTTTTGATTGTCTGCCCCGCCTTGATTAGTTCCACCTGTGTCTAATCATCCTGCCCTCCTTGTGTATTTAAGTCTGTGTGTTCCCCTGTGTCTTTGTCAGTTCCTCGTCGCTCCTGCCTAGTGTGCCTCGTCTCCTGTAATAACCATGTTATCCTGCCTGTGTTCCTGGTGTTCTTGTGTTGGTTAGTACTTTAGTTTTTTGGTGTTTTGTTCCTTTGTACGTTGTTTCCCCTACCTGCATTTTTGTTTTTTCTTGCCTATTGGTTTTTGTTTGGAGACTTCAGCTTCATTATTAAGGCTCGCTTTTATGTAAATTTATCTTTCTGCCTGGTCACTCTGCGTTTGGGTCCACCCTTTAAACTCACACCCTGACACTATGTAAAGTGAATAAACGTGATGTTTCCCAGATAATGCTCATCTAGCTTAACAATGTGGTTTATACACTTTTGTTACTGCTGATTTATATAATTGGAGTTCTACGGAGTGAAACAAACATTATCAGTGTCTATTCTGTAGAGAGAGAGTTTCAACGGATCACGCCGACACTGTATGGTGAATGATCTGCACCTGTCGCAGAGAAGTTTAACGTGGAAAAACACATGAATTCCGATATGAGCGTTCTCACAGCGGTCTCAGTGATCGGATATGTATCGGATTTACAACCACATATGAAAGTGGACCAGATCTGATTTGGAATAAAAAGTCAGATCGGTTTTCACATGAGAGCAAAAACACTGGATTTGGGCCACATTTACTTGTGATGTGGACTGAGCCTTAGAATTGAGGCCAAACATTTCAATGGTAGTTTCATCAGACCACAGACTGTTGTTTCTCAGTCTCACAGCTTTTATGTGTTTTTCACTTCCCCATCTGTGCCATGATCTGACACAACCCTGTCTCTGAGCTTTGCAACAGTTCCTTTGACCTCATGGCTTGGTTTTTGCTCTGATGTGCATTGTCAGCTCACATGTGAGACCTTTACATAAACAGGTATGTGCCTTTCTCAATCAAGTCCAATCAGTTGAATCTCCCACAGGTGGACTCCAATCAAGGTGTCTAATCCAAAACATCTCAGGTGATCAAGAGAAATAGGAGGCACCTGAGCTAGAATTCAAGTGTCTGGATACTTTCTTCATGTGATATTTCAGTTTTGTCTTTTTGGCTGGACCGCAGAGGACCAGCCCTACAAACACAAAAGTCTGTCACTGAGTGACTGACTGAGTGATGAAGTTACAGGATTGGTCAGCCGACTGTTGGAGTTTCCTCATTGGCCGTTGCTCTTTCAAAATGAAAAGGTGGAGAACAGTTCTGTGTTTAGGTTTTCTGGGGAGCGTGTCAGCGGTTCAATGTATCATTACATAGTGCTGTTGTTGTGCATGTGCTATTGTTTATGTTCGTTTAAGTTACGTTATGTTGTGCTTCGTATTGTGTTACCGTACATTCACACCAAGCACGGAGCAAATTTTTGTCTCTCTTTCCTCCAGAAATAACCACTGTTGCTGCTTTGTACATGTTGGTGAAGTCCCAGATATGTCAGAAAACCAAACGCTGTTGTGTCTGGGTTCATAACGTCACCCGGCTGCGAGCTGTATTTACATACTGTATCTGTATCTAGCAAGCCACACGTCTCTACTGCGGTATGAACCCAAAATAAACAGACTGTGCTGTGATTTAATATCAATAAACGGATCAAAATGATGCCGAAATAACGACATTATGATGTTGATTTGTAAAAAGACCGAATTCATGCTTTGTCAGGTCTGTCCGCAACACGACAAGCAAACAACTTTTAAAATGCTTATTTTCTGAATGGAGTTCGGATCGATCAGTGCCAGGCTATGCTAACATTGTAACTGCTCCATTAACACTCCATCTAGGAATAAATACGGCAGCAACAACGTCAGTGATGACAGCCGGAATATCTCAACGCTGTTAAACTTATACTTAAAATAAAAGTATGTATATATTGTTACACACCACTTATATGATGAATGCTTTTGATACACATGCTGTAATAAAAAACTGAAATACTTTTAACGTTGCATACTGTATGTCATGCTAAAACCTTTTCACCTTGTATAAAATGTATAATATACTGACTAGTAAATGTTACCATTTACTATTACTGAATGTCATTTGCTTCATTATAAGTTGTCTTTCAATCAAATATCAAAATATAAATGGAAAAAACTGTTCACAAAACATTATAGACATGACCACTGACTATTTGTATAATTTAGCCAGGAATTCACATACTGACTATATACGGTTCAGCCATATACTGGGTTTTGACCGAGTCTTGTTAATGAATGAATGTATTGAGTGCAGATTGAAGAAGGGGAAATGAATTAATACAAAATGTGGAAAAAGTGTGTAATTTCAACAGACTTTACTAGTTCTCCTTTATGATCAGTTATACTTTGAAATAATTTAACCTAACCTTGCTTCCTGAAAAAATGACATCCATGTACAACTAATTTACATTTGTAAATCTGTTTTGTAAGAAATATAATGCTAAACAGACTCCAATTTCTAATTAACATAATGAGAACATATTGAATATATGTGTAAAATATTCACTGGGTATGTACTTACTACTTACTTATGGCCCTACAGACAGCTTTTCTTGGTTATGTTAGGGCAATTTAATTTTGCCATCATATTTTATGATGACAGACATATGATGACATCAAGTGATTCATCAGATTAAATGAGCAAGTCTTTTTTTAATTAAATCTTAAACTTGAAACTATCTTTAATGAATATAAGTCGTCAGTTTAGTTTGATTGCTGCTAGACTGCCCTGTTAATACGTCCTTTGTGTGTGGCGAGTGGGAGAGCAAACAGTTTTTTTGACTGCAGTAAAAATGTTGTATTTGAAAGGCTAAACGCCAACAAATATGCAGAATAAAAGCAGAATGAAGCAGAATATTTTGTTAGATAAAAACATGTTGTGGATTTTGGAAATGAGGACAGCTATCTTTTCCCAATATCTGTTGACTTTTGGACTTCCCAACACTCTGGAGTTATTGGAAATGTTTGGATCACACATGTCTGAAACAATCCTATGGATTCATTCTGGGTCAGACTCGCTTGGGCACGCTTCAAACTCGTTAACATGAGCGTTACCACAGCAAAATTGGAGCGGGAGATATGGCGACGCTCCAAGTTTTTTTTAAAATCCGCTCTGCGCTCCATCCAAAATCCTTCGGCTCACGCTCACACATTGCTCACATGCTCTGACATATAGTCAGTTTTTTTTTATAGATCTGGGCGCAAAAAGGATCGATTGTAGGTATTGTTTAACTGGAGAAGTTTTTATATTACTTGGAACTAGGTTATTTCGGTTAATAAAAGTACAGATACTACGAAGTTATGTAATAAATAAATCAACATTGACTTCTGGCTTTACACGGGATACAAACAGCGTTCCCCTGGGCGAGAAGTCCTGTGTTTTTGGACCCATCCATCCAACCCGACTTCCCCCCAACACGGTGTTTGTTGCTCTTTATACTTTCTGGTTCATAATGAAGTGGATTACATACAAATTGATTTTGTGGAATAAACGCACATTTTTCTTTTCTTTTTTTTCGTAGCTATAGCTACGAACGGTGTATGAGAACAGCTCGGGTGTTTTACAGCTTGTTTTCACTGCCCCCAAGTAGCCAAGACAGTTAATGCAGGTCTAAATATAGAAAAAAAAGTCGTCAACACTGCCTTCAGATATGAGATGACACATGTTGCAACTGGTAAACTAGTAACTGTACTTTGAAGGGAACAGGGATTGTGATCTCATTCTGTACACAGCACCAAGACTGAGTTAGGCTTAGGCGTGATGTCTATATGTGGTACACAGCTGTACAGTATGTGTATGCATGCACGCACCCTTGTGATAACAGTGCATTAAAGAAATGCTAATTAAGGATATATTTTGTTACAGAGCAGGTGTTGAATTGCTGACAAGGACACAATTGTAAACGAAACCAGAGCTCTGAGAATCGCAAACGGGACATCTAACTTTGCCTTTTTATTGCACCATAATTAAAATGAATTGTCTTTACTGCTCTTGTTTTTCTCCCTCAGTCCTATTCTTTATGGTTCTATTGATTTATTATTGGCTGTTATTTCAACCCACACCGGGCTTGTAATAGTTTTAGCTGGGAGATTGCTCCCAGCTACAATCAAAACGTGAGACCTCGGCTTTATTTCTGTTTTGTTCCCCTGCCAGTGTGATGAATCTGAATGGAAAAATTCGTAATGGAACAGTGAAAGAAGGAGTGTGTTTGAGAAGCTGTCGGTATGTGTCACCTTGCATTAAATTTGAAAGGGCTCACAGTAATTGCTTGAGTGCGGGGCAGGTCCTAGGCCGTGGAAATGTTATTACTGCTTTGGTTCTCTTGACAGTTGGGGATTAATCACGTTTTTATATCATATATGGAACCTTAAATATTCGGCGGATTGCAGAACTTAAGGGGGAAACCAAACCAAAATGTGTTCGAACTTCTGGTTCGAAATGACAGATATGAAATAAAACCGCACTTTTATTGGAATAATTCAAACTAAAAGTCAGGGAGAGTTTAAATATTGCAGTAGTATCATTGAAATTCTGCAATCAGCGGATTGGTCTGACCTTTTCATGTCAAGTACTTGGCACCAACATCTAAATGCAGGTTGGGATCTGTAGTGATTCCAGCTGCATCTCTGAATAAATCATTCAGGTCACAGACAGCTGGTTCAAAGTCTGAATTCTCATGAATTTACTTAATCTGACCTGGCAAAAAAAAAAAACATGGGTATTTGCATGCATGTGAGTGCCTTTGTGCATGCATAGAATTAACCAATCTGGTGAAGTCAGGGTCTGTATTTTTTCAGATGGTCAGAGGTGTTGATTCAATACAATGGTCATTTTTGAGGCATTAATTCAGTAAGAGATGGCTAGATTTAGCGAACAAAAGGCTCAATATTAAGAGAGTTCTCAAGAAATCTGAAGAGCAGCAAGGCTTATGTTGAAGAAATACTAAAAATAGATGTTGGGGTGGTGGCAGGGTTGCAGCAGCAGGTTATACTGACACAGGTTGCACACCTGATTTGGATATTACTAATCAGCTGATGAATGAGCTGCTGATTGTGAAGCAGGAATGAAGCAGCTGATGCCAAACAATTAGCTGAAGCAAGCACAACGTCAGTGCTTCAATGCAGTGATTTTTAGTTCTTCAACTAATACTCATATATATCCTGTCATGTGTATTTATTAGGGCTGTCAATCGATTAAAATATTTAATTGTGATGAATCGCAAATGAATCACACATTTTTTATCTGTTCGTCTTAAAGGGAGATTTGTCAAGTATTTAATACTCTTATCAACATGGGAGTGGGTAAATATGCTGCTTTATGCAAATGTATGTATATATTTATTACTGGAAACAATTAATAACACAAAACAATGACAGATATTGTCCAGAAACCCTCACAGGTACTGCATTTAGCATAAAACTATATGCTCAAATCATAACATGGCAAACTGCAGCCCAACAGGCAACAACAGCTGTCAGTGTGTCAGTGTGCTGACTTGACTATGACTTGCCCCAAACTGCATGTGATTATCATAAAGTGGGCATGTCTGTAAAGGGGAGACTCGTGGGTACCCATAGAACCCATTTACATTCACTGATCTGGAGGTCAGAGGTCCATGGACCCCTTTGAAAATGGACATGCCAGTTTTTGCTCGCCAAAATTTATCGTAAGTTTAGAGCGTTATTTAACCTCCTTCGACAAGCTAGCATGACATGGTTGGTACCAGTGGATTCTAGTTTCATATGATGCCAGTATTTTCACTCTAGCTTTAAATCTGAGCCCGCTACAACCTAATAAAGTTGCATTAAAGAAATTAGTGGCGTTAATGCGAATTTGGGTTAACGCGTTAACTTTGACAGCCCTAGTATTTATGATCACTGTTCCTCTTCCTGCTATTTTTGGTGTATGTTGTTGTGATTTTTGAGACTTTTCCCCTTAATCCCCCACATTACACAATTTTACATAGATTTGTAGCAACTTCTTTCACTTAGTTTAGTGCAAAGACACAAATAAGTTAAGTTAAGTTGAATATCATTTAGCAGTTTGTGTCAGCTCTAATAGCGGTCGGACAGTCAGAGTTCTCAAGGATACATAACTCAACCTTCAAAGAGGCCACAGAGACTGTGCCTGAGAGTCAGTTTCAAAGGTAAATTATGTAATATGGTGTCAGGAAGAGTCTGCAATCGTGACAACATGCCATCATGTTTTTTTTGCATCAACATAAAGTGTAAACTGCAGTGCTATGCAACATTTTTGCAACCCTCTTGTTGGCACATACACACTAAGCTTTCTATCACTGATAAGTGGTTTTGTCCTTGGGGGAATGATGCACCTTACAGCTGGCCAAAGCAAGGTCAAACCTCTCACTGTGTGCGTCCTTTACTCCCAGAAGTGCTGCTGCAGTAATCATGGCATTTAGAGGGCAAGTATGCAAAAGATAATTAGCCTTTGCTTCTATTTAAGTCTGGAGTAAACAAGACACTGGTGCAGAAACGAAAGGAGAGAGTCAACGTTCAAAAATGATGAAATGAAATGCAACTGTCAAGTTCACAGGCGTGTGCATGTGTTGGGGCTGTGTGTGTGTGTGTGTGGGGGGGGACTGGGACTAGAGGGAGTGCTGCTGTGTCTCTTGATGCGCCAATCACCGCTTAATATATTCAGCTCCTGACTGACAGCTCATCGTGTCATATGCTGTGAAACCTTCCCCCGAACATGTTTCTCTGTGTGTCTCTCCCAAATCCTATCTCAGGCTCTTTCTGGGGAGCAGAGCAGCTTGTGTTGGCCAAGCACTCGGAGTGAAAATAGAAGCAATCATTTATTCATCGATTGAAACATCAGAGGGCTAAGAGGCAGTGAGGGAGTGGGAGCAACAAAGAGCGGGAGAGATAGACTGGCTTGAGGATAAGGGAGGGGGGGGGGGAATGGCAGTGGTGGGGGTAAGTGAAATTGAGTGGAGAACAAAGAAGGAGATAAAATTGTTGACTGAACAAAAAGTGGACAGTTTTGCCTTAATAAGAAGACACCGCAACATACAAAAGAATTTGCAAGTGATGGAAACACAAATAGAGGTTTTAAGACTATCAGACGGTGACAGATAGAATCCTTGTCGGCTAATTTACAAGAAATGTTTGGCAACCGATATATGTATTTGATATCTAGCATTTATCAAGGTGTCAGAAGCAAATAGTAATAAAAAAACAAACTGTATTAGCTCGAAAACTACAAGGTCAGATGATTTATGTATTTTTAAAACCTGAAAGCAAGCCTATGTGTCATTTCTAAAGAACAGCAGCCACTGTGGCCCAAGTGGCAATCAAGCTAAAGGTGGCTAACATTAGCTAATATAAGCTACTGGTTACACCAGAGCAAGGGCCTTTCTCAAACCGGACCCTTCCAACTCCCACTCCGTGATGGAGGGAACTCCGTTTGTAGTTCCACTCACAGCTAAATGAATCCCCCTTCTTTAAGGAGGAGGGTAGAAATACAGCAGCAATGGGACAAACTTGCCTCTCTCTGGCGGATACTGTCGTAATGTTTCATAGCCATGGTTTTGTATGAAGCGGAGAGAATGTGCAAAGGTTCACAGTATTAAGAATAAAAAGAATATGCAATATACAGAGAAAATAAAAAAAAATAAAAAACTTACTCCCATGCTTCTGTGGTGGCATGTAAACATCTTCTTGTTTTTAACGCTAATGTTCCCTGTAAATACACAACACTTTATAATCAAGTGAACACGTCTACCATTTTCTAGACTAGACATTTGATTCTAAATACAATGTAACCTTGCTAACATCTGTATGACAAAAATGTCTATCTTGAGCAGTTTATATTTGTACGGAGTTGTGTTCCATGACGAACACAAAACACCGTTGCACGTGACCAGTAAGTCGGCATCGATGCAGGCTCGCTTTTAGAGGGTCAAGCCTCGGACACACCAGGAACGTCAGGAACGTCAGGAACGTCAGGAGCCTGTGGCAGCTGCGTGATTCACGCGTCGGGTGTTCACACCAGCTGCATTTCAGCTGCATGTCTGCTACATTGCTGCTGCTACATTTCATTTCATTATAAATATAATTTATATTTTTTTTTAGACAGAGAAAGGTTAAGAAATGTGTGGTAATTTGTAAATAAAAGTAATAATCGACAAATAAAACACGGTACTATATTCATTCATGGAGCTCTCCAAGTCACTGCATATTCTACAACACTGTCCGGCACATATTTCAGAATAAAAGCCTTGTGTTAACAAATGAAGGAATTCTGTCCACAGAAAAACGCTTGAGGGCTTTTATTTTGAAATGAAAGCAGGAAGTGTTGATTTAAAAATAAGTCTTTACTTTGTTTTCATCTCCATAACATATTCTACAGATAGACATCGAAACTGTAGTAATCTTGCTGGTATGATGTCAATATACTGTCAATAGATCACCTTCACTGTCTGTAACATATTCTACAGATGTCTAGACATTGAAACTGTAGTAATGTAGCTGATATGATGTTAATATACAGTCAATAGATCACCTTCACTGTCTGTTGCTGCTGTGAGACGCGCGTGGCACGCGTCAAAAATAGGTGAGACCTCTATTCTCTAGAAGAGAACTGAGACGCGCATCTCACACGGGCAGTGTGGCTGCTCTAACCTGTTAACACGGATGCCAAAATAAAAAAACAACAGGTAACGCAGCCGCCACGCGCTGCTGACGTTCCTGGTGTGTCCGGGCTGTTATATAACCCACTTCCACTCCCTGCTAATTGGTTTGGGATGACACTTAATATGGCGGACCCTCCACAGGAATGCACAAACAGAGTGGAAGTGGGTAGGGAGGGTTTGAGAAAGGCCCCAAGTAAGGCTGTAGCAGTGCAGTTAACTGAACAACAGTGCGTTTTATAGCTTATGAATTCAACTTCTCATTGAGGATGCGTTATTTCTTCATTCAAAAGGATACATAGCATTGCTTTAGATGCAGTGTGTAGGATTTGGCGGCATCTAGCGGTGAGGTTGCAGATTGCAACCAACTGAAATCTCTCGGCGTCATTCTTGTCGTTCGCAGTAAATACGTTCTTCTTTTTTGTGAAGTAAACAAAAACACTTTCTTAGGTTCAGGTTATAAAATCAATATAGTTAGGTTTAGGAAAAAACACTGTTGGGCTTAAAATGACTACGTTTGTACAGTGAAAAAGACACTGAATGCTCAGGACATGAACGAACAGCTGATTGTAGCGTGACGTATGGGACACGAACGGCGGCCTCCTGGATGAATACTTCTCCTACGCCCACCCCGCGTACCAACACACTGTCAGCCGTGATAAAGCGTCAGTATTTGATACCCTGGGAATGAGAACGGGCTGAGGAGAACTACGGTGCCGGTGTGAAAACACAAAAGACCCTCTCTAGAGCCAGTGTTTGCTTTGTCCGTTCTGTATATAAACGGCTCATTCTAAGGTGATTATACACTAAAGAAAACATACTCATTAAAATTATATTACATTTCTGCCAAAAGAACCCCCAAATCGTTACACACTGGTCTTTTAAGACTTCTAAAAAATGTGACACTGTCTGTAAATGCTTCATCTTTTCCCACAACCGAACAAAAGAACGGAGTGGCCT
Source organism: Sebastes fasciatus (assembly GCF_043250625.1). Classification (NCBI taxonomy): domain Eukaryota; kingdom Metazoa; phylum Chordata; class Actinopteri; order Perciformes; family Sebastidae; genus Sebastes; species Sebastes fasciatus. Next base: position 27,364,907 of record NC_133813.1, on the reverse strand, counting down.
CTCTGTGTAATCTTAATGAAGGATAACCCCGGAGGCAGGAAATAAGAGCATTAGTTTGGATGTAAAAGTGACCTCCATATGAACAGCCATGCACTCAGCTGTCAGATGGCAGCTTGTGGATTTTTAAGGCAACAATCCCAGCGTCAGATTTCTCTGTTTTATTGACACGAATCATTAACTATCTCATCTCAGATACAACACATGTCCAGCAAAGCGCAAAAAGAGTGAAAAGCTTTTGTCCTCTGCAAGGGTATACATTTAAACAGCATTATCCTTCACTAGCAGGTGGGGAGGAAACATGACATGAGACAGGATTATCCTCTATATAAAAAAAACTCTCCCTACTACAGGCGCATGATGTGAATTGAAGATAGGAGGACCGGGTTCCCAGGATACATTACTCGATACATTCTGTTTTTTTTTTTTTTTTGTTCAGAGCGATGTGAGCTAGATAGATTCATCCCACGCAGTCCAAATAAACAAATACAGAGAGGCATAACCGGTGCCAACAGTTACAGTGGTACGAGAACATTTGAAAAATAGAATGATTGCAAAGAAAAATAAACAAAACAAGAACTAAGTAGAAAGAAGCAGGGAAAAAAAAGTAAAGTTCTTTGCAAATCCTCAAATCCCAAAGGTATTCTACCTCCCTTCCCCTCCCTCCCTCCCTCCCTCCCCTCCACCCTCCCTCCTTTTTTTATAGTATCATACAGCAAAAGACATTCAGAAGAGCAGACCGGAGTGATAGAAAACACTCATGCAAAGAAAGCCTTTTTCACACATAGTCACTAACACGGGAAAATCATCTCAAACAACAGCGCTGTCAACAGTCAGTGCCTTCAGGTCTTTTAGTGGATGTTCTTATTGTTTGCTGTTTCTCTACAGACTTTTGATTTGCTACTGTACTTGATAAAAACGATATGACACCCATTAGGCTATCAGGTCTTCTGACTAGACTGACCTCCCCCTTTTCTGCCTGTCCATGGGACACTGGGGATCCAACAGTTTATTACACAACAGTCTTTGTTTCAGGACCCCCATTGACCAAAAGAAAAGTTCAGCTGGGAGGATTTCTACAGAAGAACCGGAGCCACAGGAATGAGCTTCCATAATATAAAAAAAAAGGCGTGATGTATTTTTTCTTTTTGGCATCTGTTCATATTCTTTTAAATCTGATGTATTAGTCTACTTTTACAATCATTTTCTACGCGGCAAAAAATTAAAGAGTTTCATTCCAAAATAAAATACCTCTAACAAAATGATGGTCTACTATGGGTAAAAGTTATATTAAGACCTTTTATTTACAAAACTGTTTTATGAACAATCATCTGCGATATTAACTGATAAAGCTTTTTTTTCTGTAACAAATATATCACATTTTGGAATGAAACCCTTCAACTTTAGATTTTTTTTTTATGCACATTCAATCCACTTTGCATTCAGTGTTGATGCAGTCTCTCAGTAAATTTGATATTATAAATAGAATGGTCTTGCCATAGTCTTTTCTTTCGCAGATATATTTTTGTATATAGGGAGATCTCTACACAGACAATATGTATTTATGTATGTAATCCATTTTCTGTGGTTACAGTTCTTCTGAGCGGATCACGTGGAACAGTGTGACATTGTAGAGGACCTGATGGCCATTGTTCCACGCGTAGAGGGCTCGGTCTCGCGGGTTGTAGTCCAGCATTGAGATATGTGAGTACTTATTCTGGAAGGCAATGTCGATGTACTCGTAGGTAGAGGAGTTGGTGGAGTAGGCGTAGTACACCTTGGTGCCTCCCGAGTAGCCATTGGTGACGTAGAGCGTTCCGCAGATCATAAAAGACTCGCCGGCGCTCCTTTTGGGGTGGTTGGTGGTCCAGCTCTTGACGATCTGCAGCGTGTTGGGGTTCAGCTTGCTGAGGACAATGTTGCCGGCGTTCTGGTTGGTGGCGTAGACAGCCCACAGGCCCCCTTCGTCCACCATCAGGTCAATGTCGGAGTGGCCACCCCAGGCGTAGTGATACGCGTTGTTGAAGCCGGCGTAGTCGAGCTGCCGGGACTTGCTGATGGAGGAGGTGCGGAAGTCGAACTTGATGATGACGTGGCTCTGGAATTTGTTGAAGTAGATGGAGCCGTTGTAGACCACCTGACCCGTTCCCGACCAGGGGTGGGGCAGCCGGTGGGACGTGAAGTTGTCTGACGTCATAAAGTCCTGCATCGACTTGTACTCCCGCACGAAGCGGTTGTTGTGGTAACCATCCATGTACCAGACCTACAACATCATGACGAGAAAGAAGAATTAGCATCAAACGCAGCAGCCTTCAACCAGTCCTCATCATTCATCAGTGTGCCGAGAATATCTGACTCTTCTATGCAGATCACACAGAATAAATCACATCACACCCTCAACAAGCATCCCAATTAAGTTATAGCGCTGAGACTTCCTCAAGGAGCAGACCAAACTGAGATTCGGCAGCTTCTGAATACAAACAGTCAGCGTGACAGCCGCAGGGTGGCAGGAGCTGGGCCCCCGCAGGGAGAACGGCCATCATTCCAGATAAAAGGCCCGTCTCAGCGGCTTGGACCCGGCTTTCTTGCTGGTGGGCAGGGAGCTCCTACTCCGGAACTCGTGGTTCAAACACTTCCTTAGTCTCACAGGGACTGAGGCACCTGAAGCCCTTCCTCTACCTGCTTCCATGAGCTGCTGTGATTGACTTAAAAAATGATTCATATCAAGGAAGCAGGTCTCCAAGGGCCCAGGAAAAAAAACCCAAGGTATGGAAACAAAGAGATAAAAAGAAATGGAGCAAATGTCTGCTCCCGTCAATTACTCTCACTCTTCTTTTTCTGCCCTTTGATAACGCAGCACATCTTTCATGTGTTCTGTTCAAAATGTATTCGTTTCTACAAAAAAAAGTTGCCTTTACAGTATGCTAAATATAATCTCAGTCAGCAGAATCTTCTAAAATATACACATTATACAGCCTGTGTTGTCATGACGATTAGCCTTCAGGAAGCACAGCTACTGTACTGTATGCTGCTGGTCCTTCTAAAGTTTGTATCCCCTTTCCTCCCATGTGACATTGAGAGTTCTGTCTCTTATTAATGTGTCACATAAAGTCGGTGCATAAAGAACATGTAGCCGACAAATAAATAATTTATTTCAAGCTGGTACAGCGTTAAGACCCCATAGATTTATCCCCGGCATTTCATTTTTATGTGTTTTAGTAATGAAAGCGGACCCATTTATTGAGCCAACAGAGGCCCCGCTCTGCAATCAGAGGCAATCAGCTGATAAAAGCACAGCGACCAATTAACACCAACTGTTATTAAAATTCACAGCAAGAATTGACCTTCACCTACGATCAAGGCCGAACTCTTACTTTACAGTCAGGGCAACTATTTGTGTTGCACATCTTCAGGGACGTGTCTCTTCAGCATTAAATGTTTACAGCCGGTGTGATTGTATTCATGTTCTCAATGTACGCATTTCAAATATTGTGGGACTAATATTGTTTTCATTAAAGCTTAATCTGTAGATTATCATCAGCCCAAAAAAAGCCCAAATTCAAATTGGTTGTGTTGTTTGACCAACAGTTTAAAACCCAATTATAATCCGTTTACTATCAAACTGTAGAATACTAAGAAAATATCTGAAAATATTTTCAACAGAGAAGGTGAAACCAGTGATTTTTGCTTTAAAAATGAATGAATCAAAATGTTGCAGATTACCTTTCTCTGATCAACTAATCATTTCAGCTCTCAAACGTTGCTATGTTTATTTGTGTATGTGTGGCATGGACAGTGGAAACAGTTGAGGAATTATGAATTGTTTATGTGACTTTTTGTATCTTACAAATTCTGTTAACTGTAAACACTAAGTGTTCAAATCAACGCTGAAAAAAATCACTGTTTTCGTCTGCACATGCACCAGCAGGGTCAAATTAGGAGATTACAGAAAGCAAAGCCAAACATTGAGGATGACAACACACCAGATTATGTCGCTGTCTGCTTTTGGATTTTTAAATTTTGAAAGTGCCTGCCCTGTATAAACTAGCATAAGCAGCAGTTGAGGATTAACCAACAGCCTTAAGGTGGAACATTACATTTAGACATTTGTAATTTTATTTTTGTAATTGATGTTTTCTTATTGACAATATGTCAGTATTTGAGTGCCTTAACTGTTATAGTAAGAATTATGACGAATGAGCCACTGTTGAATGAGCTATAAACTCACAGCTCATAGCTCATTCATAAAAGCTATACATTTTTTTAGCATAGTTCTGGTTGAGCTTATGCTTCAATGTTTGGCCTTAGTTTATAATTTCATCATATTTATATGAACATAACAAAGCTGCATATTTTGTTTGTACTAATGACTGTAGAAGAGCTATTCTTTCAGTTCAGATTTGTCAATGAAGAAGTGTTTATGTTCTTTATGTAAGCCACACTTTTGTTAAGGCAAACATTTAACTTATTTTTGCCAAATAAATGAAAAGCATGTTGAAATCAGAACATGACTTCCTCTCTTTAACATAAATGTACCGAACCAAACCGAAAACCGTGACCCCAAAACCGTGATATGAACCGAACCGTGATTTTTGTGAACCGTTCCAACCCTATTCATGATACGTATCGCCAACACATAGCCCCGCCTTAAACCTGCATTCATTGATTTGTTTGGCCACTGGGAGCAATTTTTGCATATCGTGTATTTCACTTTACAAAGCTGATATGGCAAACCTAACTGCTTCTTATTTATACATCCAGCAGACAACACGAGCAGTGGAATCATGTTTCTGCCCACTATTCCCTCTCCTTCCTCCTCCTTCCTCTTAAGCCGCTAAATGTTCACCTATAGTCGTTAACTTTGTCTGCTGTTTGGTGCAGGTTAGGTAGTGTTGGCTGTAAAGCCAAAACAATGAGCTGAAAGACAGTAAAATGCTCCGTACAGCTGAGGGAAATTTTTTGAACAACTTTGTTGATACCTTACGTTGAGAAAATTAACATTTTTCTACAAAACTTACAATACCAGTTGATAACAACGCATTATGCCGGTATTTTGTAGCACTGTAGCAACATGTCCACAGATGGAAGTTGGACAGTACTGTGTGTACAGAAGTGCTCATAAACAGTATATTATTACAGCTCTTTGACTGTTGATGCACGGAGCAGCCATCTTTGATTTTGAGGTCGGAGTTGCAGTTTGAAATTTCGACTGGGAATACTGAAACTCACACTTCCCAGTTCAAATGGAACGCACCACTTCATTCATTTATAATTCTCTCTCTCTGTCACTCCTTCCACTTCTTCTTACTGATTATGGGCCTTCACTTAACTACATTTTGCAACGATCTCCATCCACCAATCATGTCACTGTTGTGAAACTTTAAATCTGTTCTCCTCTTTGCTGCTGTCGGCTGTCATTTTAGGCAATATCGTTGCCCCCCATCCACCTCCAGTCCTATTCTACTCACCAGCTCACCACCCCCTTAAAATATGATGTCAGGATGGAGTCTAATCGCCAAATACTATTCACATTTCTCATCCTGTTGTGCAAATGTCAATAGAAATATTTGTATATTCTAATGATAATGCTGTCTAAACAAGCAGCCACTCAAAAACGTTGCCTGAACAAAATAAAAGACTCAAATTGCCAAAATTATGATTTAAATCAGAAGCTGTCTGATCAAAACATAATCTGAGCCAGACAGTCCGATGCCCGGCAGTACATTCAACATCACATTAGGAGGTCACTCCCATCCATGCTGTGTGACTGTGTGCAGCGGTACATACCCGAGTATCTCCTTCAGGTGCCAGAGGGTCGGTCATCCAGGAGCCGAACCTGGATCCGGACGTCTTGATGGTGATGGGATCGCTGATGCCCGTCAGCTTGCCACATGCTGCATGGGAAACAAGTGAGATGGGAACATCTAGAGCAACACCCGTTCGGGTATTTACCTCAAACTCTATTACAAGGGATTCACTTTCATTCACTTTAAATCCAGACGAGTTTGCCTGCAGATGGAGGGAGTCGACGTCCAGCTTGTTATTTTCTCTTTGTACTGTACACGAGGTGCTTATTATTCAGTTCACACATGCTAATGCCTGTTTTACTCTCTCTGTGTGGATGTGTGAGAGGAACAGGGAATAAGAGAGGGAGAGCCTCTGTGTATTCTGCTCCAGTGTGCTGCTTGTAAGCTGCTGGAGTGTTAATTAGTGTTGATTGAGGTGTTAATGTGAATTTGACAAAACTAACACTGGGTCCTGTGTCCCTCCCTGACTGGTCAGACTGATGTGCCCTTTCTAATGAGGACAGGCGCCAAATAACAATACCTCCAAACACCGCTGCAGCCCATCCGTTCCTTTAGATATCGGCAGTTTTTCAAGGCAAAAGTCAATTAGATGGTTTCTATGAGTTCATTTTATCCCACGAATGAAATGAGTCGTTCTCATATGCTAATTTAAAAAGTGGGACTGTGACAGTGGCTCACTTAAGGTTTTCATTAACATCTTTCTCTGTGAAGCGTTGCATCCATTAACCCCGAACTAGAACGCTCATCATCCCTCTCTCTTTATATCATCTCTCTTGGCCTGAGAGGTGCTAAATTCCAAATTCAGAGCATATCTATGACTGAGGAATTGCCTCCACACGGCTCTCAACATGGCAACTCTGCTGACAGAGCTAACTGTGACTATGTTTACATGCACAAAATATTCAGTTTTTGGCGCTTATTCTGAAAAGACAATGTTCCTACTAGGGATGCTAGTTTTGAAAATTGTTCTTAACCGACAACCGACCCTCGTTAACTGATTATTAACCGCTAACCGACAAGATTTGTGCCTCACATGCAGCTGCAGTGTATGATCACAACAGACGGTCCCCAGTTCACCGTCCGGGAGCGTTAACTTAGCAGCTACGATGCTGCGTGTAGTGTCGCGGACATGCAGCCACTTTCCCAGTAAAAGTCTCCACCGCACATTCAGTTTAGTTTAGCAGGTTGTCATCTGTGTGTCTGCCCGGCGTAACGACACTCTGTCTGCCCGGATTAACGGTAGCGATTGTCCGACAGTGTGTGTGTTTGTGCTACGTTAGCAGCTCTAGCTCTGCTGGTAGCTTCATACTCACCATTGTCACACACATACGGTCTGTCAGCGCGGCGTAACTTCAGTGAGTTTCCAACAGACCGTGTGTGTGTTGTCGGTGGCGTTCTAGCTGTGAACGTAGCTGTAGCAGACAGTGTGTGTACAGTTTATTTGTTGATGAATAAATACTACGATGCTACAACTCCTCCGCTCAAGCGAGCTATAGACGGGAGCCAACTTCCTGTACCTGTAACGCCGGCTCAGACTCTCTTAAAGTGATGAGTTTTTCTCCGCTTTTTAATTAATTATTAACATTTCTTTTAACTGTTTTAACCGATAGTGTTAATCGGTTAAAATGCTTAATATTGGTTAACGGTTAAACGGTTAATTATTAATATCCCTAGTTCCTACCAAGCTGTTTACGTGGCGAATGAAAATTAATATTCCACTAATATTCCTGTTTACAAGCAGCCGTGCATACTCCGATTAATGTAACCGGGGGCAGACATGTTCGACAGCGCAAACAAAGCCTCCCTCTTTCATTCCTTCATCCACCTTCTTGAAAAGGTCGGCGTTGCGATATTTGCGTATACAAAAACCTGTTGATATCCAAGAATTTCATAATGTTTAAGGCTACATCCACATGAAATGCCGTTTTAAAGCAAAAACCTCCATCCAGACAAGCGTTTTAGGGCCATTACAGAATTGATCTCCGCCTGAAAACGCATATGACGAGACCATTCACCTACACTGGGCATGCGTGTGGATAGGTTACTTCCGGAAAACGTTTGCGTGATAGGGCTGTGATGAATCAGGGAAAGACGAGTCATGACCGATGGGACCCAATAGAGAAGCGAACGTGGGTGTCTGCAACATTATTTTTAAAGGTCTCCGTTTCTGCCCGTACAAACATAAACGCTACCCCGCAGTTTTAAAACTAAAACTGTGTCAGCAGCGTTTTCAAATGTCTCCGTAGCAAAAATGTAATGTTTTTAAAAGAAAAAACATATTAGTGTGGATGTATCCTAAAAGCAGATGAGTTGTGGGCTTTTGTTTTGGGCATGCATCTCTGCAAACTGTGGGCTAGTTCGTTATGCGTCCGTGATGACGCCGTTGGTCAGGACACCGTTATCTACGGTAACCATCGTATGAGCGCAGTGCAGAGCGGCGGCGCTAGCTAATCGCGCGGCCCAGCTACTTAAAGACAGAACACAGAAGCTCAGATTACAACACACTCAGAGTGACTTCACTCTCTGCTCAGGTAGACATTACTCCTCTATATCTTTACATAGACAATAGTTGTTTGCTGCTATATTAATGCTCTGAATTTGGAATTTATTGTTGTGAAAAGTAATTTTACTTTGAAGTCACACAATCCACGTTTCATTTTTGTTGCCTCTGCTCGTCTCATTCTGTTCTCTGTGTCACTCCATCGTCTCATCTGGTCAAATTTCTTTCCCTTACATAATAAAACTGTGTATAATGACTGTTTGTGTGTCTCTATGTGCAACATATGTCGTGCCTGTGAGTGTGTTTGGGCATCACACCTCAGCGGCGGGCTGAGAGACAAACACATGGTCACATGAGCAGCATCTACTATTTCCAGTGGGGGGTTGAGTCCCTTACGCAACCCTCAGTGGGATTAGAGACCGCAGTCATACATTGGCTATTGATTTATTTATTTCTTTTCTCTAATCATGCCCTCTATCTTTAGATGACACTATACTGCAGGCTGCTGGGGGGCCCGCTGATGGATCTGCATTCTGGAGATGCACACGGGGTCTAATCCCCTTTTGGCCTGAATTTGCCGGAGCCGAGGCCGAGGGCAGAGCAAATGGAAAACCTAATAGGAACTGAACCAGCCTTTACCCCCAAATGTGAGGATTTACATATAAAATGAACACTCTTTTTCTGAGGAGTATTTGTTTTTAAAGGACCATTTCAGTTCATTTCAATGTGGGTCTTACTTTTGTAGTTTTCTATATGGCTATTGGCTATGATAGCATTGTACTCACTGAAGTACTTGGTGAGATCTGGGAACGGGGCAACAATGTTGTCATGGCAACGCCAAAGTCCAGTAAGAAACAGGAGTGGTCAGACAGCTTGTACACCTGACTATCTAAACCACTTTATTTGGAGGTAAACCCGAAAGTGAGCGCACCCAAAATATTGAATATAGGGCTGCAAATAACAATTATAATTAATTAAATAATTGAATTGATTAATCTTTCAATAATGTTCTTGATTAATTGATTCTTCGTTTTGTCTGTAAAATGTCAGAAAATAATGGAAAAACAGCCCAAGGTGACGTATTTAGACGTCTCAGTTTGTCCGACCAACTTTCCAAAAAGATATTAAGAAAAGAAATAAATTGGGAGTGCTGCATTGGGTCAGGAAACTCGCTGTGGGTAATGTTGAAGAAAAAACAGGTACTCTTCAAGGATGAGGCAAGTAGTCAAATATCAGTAAAAAACAGTGAGTGTCCAGCTTACTTTGAAAGGAGGTCCTCGGTATAGGATGGCAGTCTGGAAAACATCCAAGGCACTCTGATGGTGAATTTAAAATCCTTCATGAAGGCATCGATGACACCAACGCGTTTCAACCCAACAAGTCTTCATGAGGGTGTGCAGACTGCCAACCTCTACCGACGACTTCCTTTCAAAGTAAACTGGACAGTCACTGTTTTTTATTGTTGCATTCAGTTTACTCTGCTGTGTGACAAAGAAAAACATCAGACCTCATATCTGAGAAGCTGGAACCAGCAAATGTTAAAAATTGACAAAAACAATGAGTTGATAATTAAAACAGTGGCCAATTATTTTTAGATTATCTACAAATCAATTAATTGACTGATGTTTAGCAGCTCTGGTAGATAGTAATCACCTATTGCACACAAAACACTGTCTGTCGATCCAATACCCATACTACCATACTAAGTAGTAGCCTACGCCAGAAAAAGATTTAGTATGTCCTAATACATAGTAGGTCAAATGCAGTATGCCAAAAATACCAGGATGTCCTACTACATCACATTTTGCAGTATGCAAGCCAGCATGCTTTTCTGGCTATTCTGACCCACAATCCTCTTCTGCGCAGTGGATATATGAGCAAGAGGGTCAAAGTTCAGGGCGCAATGTTATGACATTTTGGTTTGGAAACTTTCTTCTCTTATTTCACGAAAAAAGTTCACCGAAACGTGTTTCTGAGAACATTTGAGGCGAGAAATAAGCCGTGCAGTTGCTGAATCTGTCTTTATTTTAGATCAACAATGTTTATTTTAAATGATTCTCGTGAGTTTCCCGAGGTGGCGAATTGCGTCGGACGCCTGTGATTTGCACAAAGTAGACTAGCCCTCAACTTTATTCAAATAAGGAGCGGGCGTCGTGACGCTCCGTTTCTCGAATCGCACCACCACGCTACCAGAATGCATTGCACGGCTGCTTACATAGACAATGAATGGGAAGCGTGGAAAGGACGGAGCCTGTGGACATGTACCATCAGTTATATTTAGTCATTCATATTTAATGTTATAGAAAAATAGTTTTCATGGGTTTTAAAACCTTAACGTCTGACTAGTGATGTTTCCATGTTCCCAGATCTCAGCAGTTAAAAAGGAGCAATAGCCAAAAGTACAAACATTCATCAAAATAAACCAATTCTTCTTTAATAAAGATGAGGGAGAGGGGAAATTAATTAATAAGAGAAACGTCGAGGTTGTTTGTAAAGAGAGAAATATTGATTGTGTGGCAGGTGAACGTGGCTGTAACATTATGGCCTGTAACTGTGTTCTCCACAGAGGAAATGGAAGGTGAGAACAATGGCTGCAGAGCAGGTAGCAGACGGCTTTATGTGCTGCTATGACTTTCCTGCTCCATTCGTCAGGGTTTCGTTGTGAAGGGACTGGATTTGCCTGAAGCTCTCTGTGCCTCCACATTGCTGGGCCACGACACCGGGTGATTTATTTATTTGATTATTGCCCAGCAAGCTGGCATGTCCCCTTGATCGATGGCCATTGTGTCCCAGCTGCCGCCGGTCTGTTAGTCTCTCCGGCACAAAACAGCTTGAAGGACAGCTCTGCAGGGACCCTAGTTACTCTCTTTCACTTTCCCCGCTCGCCTTCACTTTATCACTCTTTCTCCTTCCCCCTCACCACCTCCTATCAATTTGTCCTGTCGCTGTATCTATTATTCAATACTCAAATTTCTCCTGCCCTCCTTATTTTTTCTTTTTTTCCCCCTCTGTTGTTGATGTGCTGATGCAAATTTGTTTAGTGACCTTCGCAAGTTTGATCTCAATAACGGGAGTGTATTTGTGTGCACTATGCATGAGTGCCTCTGCAATGGTGTGAAGATGAAAGGAAGAGCCACCCTCTGTTCTGCCTGAGCCAGTCCCTCGCTGGGTGACCTCGCCTTTATCTCGTCTGATCTCACACAAACACACACTGGAGTATCTCCCGCAGTTCCCCGCTCTCCTATCTTTGGCAGGCTGACCGCAGATGTGAGCGGCGGCATGTGCATCGAACTGCGAGCGAAAACACGGACAAGACTCTCGCTCCAGTCCGGTGGGTAGTGTCAGCAGATGTGGCCAGTAAACAAAATAACTGCATGTGCGTAGATAAAGAGAAATAATGACAGAAGAAGGAACTGGGGAGCTGAGATTAGCTGTCTGCCTTTTCTACTCTACATGTTCAATTTAAATACAATCTCTGTGTCTCCACTAGCTGTCCAAAATGAACAGTAGGCTTTGTAACCAAAAGTTTTTTTTCCCAATTTCATTCTGTCATCTTGCGCTGTGAATAATTTGAAACAGGGACACAATATACCCGTGATGTGCGCCGTGTAAGTGTCTCTGCTCTTGTAATAAATCTTAGTCACTGTAGTGTGGGTGTGCATCTATTAGCACTGTGGGCTGTGACAGAGGTGTGAAGAGACTGAGACAGAGGCTAAAAGCAAAGATAAGACTGTGATAGGAACTCTCTGTCTGTCTGCAGCTCTTTTCCTCTGCATGCTGTCCATTGCAGTGTGTTTGTGTTTGTGTATGTACCTGTGAAACATCTCATGCTTAATCATGTATTTAAACATCCCACCTATTTCATCACAGGAAGCCAGTTTTGCAGGACGCTGCTATACATTCATGGGGGTTCGCAAATTTCGTTGTAATGTATTTAAGGCTGTCAAAATTGAACCCGATAACGCGTTAACGCAAATGCGTTTTAACGCAACTAATTTCTTTAGTTTCTAGCATTAACACAACTTTAAATTTTTAGGTTGTAGCGGGCTCAGTTGTAAAGCTAGAGTGAAGATACTGGTATCATGTGAAACACGTGAATCCATCGGTACCAACCATGTCATACTGGCTTGAGGAGATTAAATAACGTTCCAAACTTGCACAAAATTTTGGTGAGGAAAAACTGTCATGTCCATTTTCAAAGGGGTCCCTTGACCTCTGACCTCCAGATATGTGAATGTAAATGGGTTCTATGGGTACCCACGAGTCTCCCCGTTACAGACATGCCCACTTTATGATATTCACATGCAGTTTGGGGCAAGTCATAGTCAAGTCAGCACACTGACACACTGACAGCTGTTGTTGCCTGTTGGGCTGCAGTTTGCCATGTTATGATTTGTGCATATTTTTTATGCTTTTTCATGCTGAATGACTTATTTCCAAGAAACTCATGAGCACATCTCTGGTAAACAGCAGATTTAAAGTGGTGCATTTGTGTGATTCTTTGTGGAGAAACTCAGCTTTACAGATCAGTCGATTAAATCAACTAATCAATTAGTCGACAAAATCGTATCAGTGTTAGTCGACTAAGAATTTCTTTCCTCGAGGACAACCATATAAAAATTCCCAAATATTCAATTTACAATGACATAAAATAGAAAAGCAGCACATCCTCAACTTGAGGGGCTGGAACCCAGAAAATATTTGGCTTTTTGGTCAATTAATGACTTAACATTGTTATTGATTTTCTGACAACCGACCAACGGTTTCTTTGCAGGAAAAAGTACAGAACTGGATGTAATTCCAGTTCTATGAGTACACGTGTGGCCCTGTAATGGACTTGACTTTCGGTTTGCTTTGACTGTGTAAGAGTATACCAATATCAAAGTCCGTTAGAGGGCGAGCACGTTCAAAATACAACCATACAGTCAGTAAATGGAGATCATGTTCTATGTGTAATATGCATTTGAGTGCTAGAGCATCAGCCACACATAATGTTCCTGTGATGTTCTGAGTCGTGTGAATGTGCCTGAGGATCTCTGTCTGGCCACTCACAACATACTACATATCAGTGGGAGTGTTGGTGCATGCACATGTTTGCAGCAAAGTGTGTGCCAAAAGCTTTCTGTGCCTACCTAATTTTTGCATGCATGCTCGGAGTCTCTCCTCAAGATTTGACACTCTGTTGTGGAGCTCCTCGTAGTCATAGGCCCCCATCTCCTCCTGAAGTTCGTTTAGAACTGACGTCAGATTCTGGACCTCCTCCTTAAACTGCAATACCAATTTGGCATCGGCTTTGTACTCCTCCAACACTGGTATCAACGGTCTAAGCTCCTCCATTTTCGCTTTTATGGCCTGAAAGGATTAGAATAAGCTCGGTTGAGTGTCATGCGCGACAAAAGGAGACTGTCCATAAAAGAAAATTAAAAAACACCTGTCTGAACCTGACTACTCTGTCTCTACTCTGCCTCTTCACTGACATGATGACCCCCTGTCTGTGTCCGTGTTCAGTGTTTGTGTGTGAACAGCTGTGTGTTTGTCTGTGCAGGTGTGTGTCTGAGTAAACAAACCCGGGATATACGCTCCGCCCGCTGGACGAGCAGAGCAGGTGGCTCCGTCCCCGGCAGTGACCAGCCGCTAAAAAGCAAGCCCTCGGTACACCGACAACAATTGGGAAAGCTCTTTATTGGTCATCATCGTTTAAAATGCAACATCGTATTAAGGGTTACATGCTTTTACATGTCACACACAACAAAGTGTCTCGAATTTTACGTCTATAGTTTTACGTATAGATTTGTTGAGTAACCAAATATGCATAGACAAAAGCCAAAATAAAAATAAAATGAATAACAGCAATTATTAATAATAATAATAATAATAATAATAATAATAAATGTATTTACGTTTGAAAAAAGCTTTTAAATGGAAAACTTTGACAGCAGTAACATGCAGGAAGAGATCAGTGGTGGGTTGGTTTGGGAGAAGGGTGGGGTTTCTTAGTCTTAATGGTGCTAAAGGTAAATTAACTGTTTGACGCCCAAATGCTCTCAGTACTGTGGCCCAGTTCAGGGGAATCTGGAATTGACCTGCCTCTTCTTCCCTGTGGCTCTCTTTACTTGTCTTAAAGTTAGCCCTGCAAGCAAGAAAATGACAGACTGTTGACAGGGGCTAGAGCTTGCTAACCTGGCTAACAAGACACACAAACAAACGCACACACACTTAGTATTATGCACTTGAGAAGTGTTACAGAAAAATTGCACACATGCACTGAATGTGGTTGCATGAGGTGAGCATGCATCGGTGATCACACAAATGTATCGGTGCAGGTTAGATGAAGCGTGCTAAAGGTAAGAATGCAGGTAAACTGAAACAATACATTTGTGTGAGTGATTGCAAGGAAGGCTGGGTATCGATCCTCAAGGCTTCGTTGGTACCGTCTGAAATATGTTTGTCACAGAAAGTATTTAAAAGTATTTTGCCATTAAATGTCTCGTCAAGTCTTGTTTACTTGTTCTTTGATTTTGAAAGTTCTAGTACGGCTGCTTGTGTTTAAACAACATTTAGCACTTCTATTGTTAAATGGAGAGCTGGAACAATTAGTCGATTATTCATTAGTCAATCTGCAGCAAAATAATCGTCAACTATTTTGAAAATTGGTTGATCGTTTAAGTCTTTTTTCAAACAAAATTGCCTGAAAATGATTCAATTCCAGCTCCTTCATTTTTGGAGATTTGCTGCTTTTCTCTGACTTGGACTGTAGGTCGGATAAACCAGGTAATCTGCTGATGTCACCTTGAGCTTTAAGACATTACCTGTGATTAAATGTTTCACTATTTTAACAGCCAAACAGTTAATCAGTGAACCGAGACAATAATCTGCATATTGATAATGGAAAAAGATCAATGATACCCCACCCTACATGCAAAATATTTATTCAAAATAGCTTTCTTTTATTTTGATGGGACAGTAAACCCTTTAAGAAAAAAAGGGTTTAGTGTCTACTCGTTAATCAGATCAGATTAAGGATGTGTGTCCCATGTGCAGATATCTTGGTGGTACATTATCTGCTCAGTGTGATAAACATAAATCTCATTATTTCCAAGATGATTTAAGATTCCATTACATGGCTTCATAAAGTGTGTGTGAAATAAGGATATGAATTTTTGCAGCAGGTTTTATGTATCCAATTATTGAACCTCTTTGGTTATGCATGCGTTATGGATTTCTTGGTATGGTGGTTCAGTCAGTTCTGAAAAATCTCCACAGTGGGAACACACAAACACAGAATGGGTACGGCTGTGTGGGATGGGCTACAGGGCAGCGGTGACAGGATGGCGGGCGGGTAGGTGGCTAGAGATCTGCTCCGTACCTTGTATTGCTTGGCGATGTTCTGCTTGTGGTTCTCCTCCACCTGCCTGAACTTGGTCTCCAGACCACGGAGCTGGACCTCCATCTTCTCCACATACTGCAGGTCCCTCTGGGTTCGCTGGTCCAGGACCTGGATGGACTGGGTCATGTTCTGGACCTGAGGTGCCAGATGGACACATTGGACTGAGTCGTGAAATAAATCTCTATTTATTACAGTCTAATTAGAGCGATGAGCACGAGATGCAGAGAAAACGCAACAGACTGTCAATATGCTGTTTTGGCTTGGCTCTCTGCTCGCAGTTACTCACAAACTCTGACATCAGGCCAACTAGTCAGGGGCCTCAGACACATGGGGGAAGTGTAGAATGCATACTGTTAAGACATTTGGTTTCTCCAAAACTGTTGCGGTCCAGAAACTCCAGAAACTTGGCACATCTTCTATCTATACAGGAGAGATCTGTTGATGTCTGTATTTGTTGTGTGGATCAGTTCACACACCGTTCGTAGCTATGCCTACGAAAAGTAATGCACTGTAATCTGTATATAACCCACGAAATCAATACGATGCATGTAATCATGAACCAGGAAGTATTAGGAGCGGCCAACGCCACGTAGGGAGGAGGTCGGTATGGATGGGTGGATCAAAAAACACCGGCCTTTCGCCAAGGAGACCGGTGTTCGTGTCCACGGTCATTTGATTTTCCTTTCACAAACGGATATTAAAAAACAAACAATTTGTGGTTATTTGATTTTGTTTTAAAATACAAAATTAATATTGAAATACAAGAAGTTTTTCTTCATCAGGGTCAAAAAGGGATCAACTTAACTTAAAAAAAACGGGTTGATTTTCATTTTCTATTTCTTAAAACAAAAAATAAAATCACAAGTAGACAGAATATGAAAAAACGCATGTTTTTTTATATTCTGCCATTTACAAAGTAAGAGCGTGCATGAGGACGGTGCTGTGACATGTCTTCTTCCCTGAGACACACTCTTATTGTTTCAAAAAACTACATACCGATCCATGTCCATCACCTTCAGTTACACAACAGCACCGTGCTTCGTTTTCTCTCATACATTTGTAAATGGCAACATCCGGTCGCAGAATATGAAAAAACAGGGCGTTTTTTCGTTTCTGTCTTCTAGTGATTTTATTTTTTGTTTTTAGAAATAGAAAAACGGGTTGATTTTCATTTTCTAAGTTTAGTTCATCCCTTTTTTACCCCGATAAAGAAAAAATGCCTTGTATTTCAATATTCATTTTTGTATTTTAAAACGAAAATCAAATAACCACTCATTTTTTGTTTTTTAATATCCATTTGTGAAAGGAAAATCGAATGACCAAAAGATACACGGACCGTCCAAGTTGATTTATTTGTCGAATAACTTAAATTACGCCACTTCCGGAGTTATTTTAACCTAAACTATGATCTTTTCCTAAACCTGAATAAGTAGTTTGGTTGCCTTAACCGATCCAAGTTCTTTCCTGTGAAGACAGAAATTTATTTTGAAAAGACTGGAGGGGAAATTGACATGTGTCAATTTCCCCTCCAGTCTTTCCGTAGGAAAACGCATGAAAAATTAGGAATAACTTTTGGTAAGATATCATACAAACCGCTGTATGAGGATACGTTTCTACTCTACATTATTTAGGGATTAACTCCATTTTTGGAATAAAAGTATTTTTCATAAATGTGCTTAAATGTTCCTTTAGTGTGTAGTAATGGGGTAGCCTTAGCTTCCAGTCTATGTGTATGGAGCCGGGTTGCATCATTAGATGTGTAGCTTTGGCTGTGTGCCCATGATGCATGTTGGGTTTCCAGGGAGCTCATTAGAGCATGATTCCTATTCTTGTCCAACAGGAAGACCACAAACATGTGTGTGTGTCTTTGTGTGTGAAGTACTGCAGGTAAAAGCAGTAAAGGTGGTCACTCTGGGTATTGTGTCACTGTGACTGGCTGCCATGGTGACGCGTTGCTGAGGAGTTAAACAGTAATTACCTTCTCTAACAGCTGCCTCAGTTGTTTTGTGCGGGCATCCCGTGAACACATGGACTGCTGTGGCGCCACCACAGTGCAGACACACCTTCCCTCACTATCCTGGGCCGAACTGTACACCTGCCACGACTCCTCTGGGTTCGCTGGCAACACCTGAGAACAAAGGAGCGGATGAGTAGAAGAAAAGGGCAGTTGCAGGAGGAGAGGGGAGCAGAAAGAGACAAAAGGGTATCACAAAAACACATCCTCACGTTGAAATTACAAAGGTCATTTTGCTGCTATATTTGCCCATTAAGTGTATTGTGCCTGTGTGATGCCAAAGCCGCATTGCATTAGGACCATCACCACAAACCACCAGGCTCCACCCGTTTTGCACCATCATACAGTGTATAAAGCCACAGGAAGGAAAGGTGCAGCCAATCAAGACAGCCATTCTTCAGTGGGCTGGCTGTGTGGAAGTGTAACGTGCACGACGTCACAAAGAGGTTGTTTTTTATCGCTGAGAGAGAGAGAGAGTAACCTGCTGATCAGAAGAGTGAGTGACTTTGAAAAAGATATTCATCGCTGCATCAGCGCTAAAAAAAAGAAGAAATTGTGCTGATTGAGTCAATTAGTGAGAAGGAGTGACTTCACAAAATCCAAAAGGAGCCGCTGACAGTCAGCTGCTCTGCTTTCTACCAAAGGATGTGCTGACAAGACAAAGACAATCACTACCAAGCACCTGCCGTCATATCTCAGTGTGCATCTGTACTACTCTGTTCCACCGGTCACTGACAACACATTAACATAACATCTCACAAGTCCTGTCTCAAAATCATGAAACAGACATCCAGGATAACTGAATGAATATCAGAGCACTGCTCTTTTTGTTTTCACTATTTATCTATTTCTTTGCCTTCAACATCTATTGTTCTAAATTCCAGAGCAAACCTCCACTTGACAGAGAGCTCCCATTCTTGTCCTGGCACAGAGGCAGCTCACAATGTGCCAGCAGGCTGACAGAGACACAAAGAGACGCTTCTTCTTCTTCACTCTATGACAGTATACCTTCCTTGGCTTTGAACGCCTCTCTCATTCACACAGACTGGGAAAGGAAGAATAAGAACTCCCGCTGTTTCACACGGTGGGGGAAATTATTCTCATGTCAATTGACTTTCTCTTATTTCTATCAATATACCAGAGAAAAAGAACCGAGCGACAACTTTCCACTTAGTGCAGGATCCTCGTGTCCTGTGTCCGGAGACAGCAGCCCAGAGGCATCTGGAGCATCTGGAGCAGCTGGAGCAGCATCAGAAGCATCACACATCAGGAGGATCTGAGATCTCTGATGCCTCTCCAAGTCCTCTTTACTTTTGCATGCGCCTTGCGAGCGCATCACGTTGACAGAATCTCTCCTCTCGTGAACCAAAGCGCACGCATGTTGCCTATCTTTGGATTCAACATTCATTCAGAAAAACTAAATAGCCCCAACCAGCCTGCAGGAAATGTGCTAAAGTCGCGCACTTACTCCCGTGCTCCGGTCCGGGTAGCCTCCCTGCGCCGCGGTGAGCTTGGTGGTGTTGAGCCCCACCAGAGAGGGGAGGGTCTGCGACATCCAGTTGGTGATCATCGCCATGGTGCTGAGCACGACGCCGATCTTCAGCAGAGGAACAGACATCTCTGCGCTGCTTGGACCTTTCTTTTTTTTCTTTTTTTTTTTTAATAATTTAAGCCGTCTTCATTCTACAGACTCCGGGGAGAAACAAGGGAGGCGGGTCATGATGCCCAGTGCGGCTTGCTGGTTCACCCGGGACTCCGGCTCGGCGGGTCGTTTTTTGGACATCTCCAACGAAGACCTGGCGGCGGTGGAGACACGAGCTGGACAGAAGACTCGGGACGGAGACGGAAACTGCAACACTTGCTCCAGAGGAAGGAGGAGAAGAAGAAGAAGAAGAAGAAGAAGAAGAAGAAGAAGAAGAAGAAGAAGAAGAGAAAGCCTGCTGGAGACGTGTTGTGTGATAGCTCCTGTGCCCGCGTTGTCCCGCTCACTGCTGCCTCCTCTCCGGTTCTCCGGTACTATCTGGTTGACGCCCGACGGTCCGCCTCCTGCCTCGCTGCGCTCTGTGATGAAGTGCCACTGACTACACGCACGGGCTGCTCCGAATGGATGAGAGGAGGAAGGAGGAGGAAAGAGGAGGTACTACGGATCCATCTACTCCGCCAGACGCAATGATGTCAGCCAGGTTGGGCTCCGTCCGTGCTAATCTGTGGGATGGCGCCTGATTCGCCTGATTCGCCCACAGCTGGCCGACACCGACCGTCCCCAGAGGGAATGACAATGAGCAGTGCGGCTGAGGTCGGCCGACACTGATGCTGATGGATTATTTATAGCGGACAGTGACAGGGACATTTCTGTCTCCACTGCCCCAAAAGGACAGGAGGCTCTCTGTGAGAGAGGCGCGCCTGCTCCGGACCGTGCATGGTAATAAAAGCTCCTTCTAACTCAAACTATTCAAGTTCACATGGCAAAAATAGGCAAAATTCTTATGCAGAATGTCGCATTTCACTGCCAGAGGGCTTTAAGGACTCTGGGTCTGTTTTAGTGATGGGACACTGGATGATGCCTCCAGCTCCAACAGAGGGCGAGCTGTTGATTCGTGTGACTCTGGCGCCATCGTGTAGCTGATTTTGGCGTTGCTGGAACCAAAAGGGAAGTGCTTTTAAAATGCAAAGAAACATGTACAAAATATGCAAAAAACATCTATTTAAAAATCCAATGCTCAGTATTAAAAAGAAAACTTGTCAATTTCCATTGACTTTGCATTATATAGATGCCATGTTTACGCACTGAATGCATGGTTAGTAGACTCCAAACATTGTGTGTGCATTATTATGAAGTGCAGCTAAATGGTGCTTATTTTGTTTAGATTGATATCTCTCAGAAATGACAAATAATTCATTCAGGCCTATAGGCTAATGATCCAGACGACGGCCTAAATTGCAGCACTGCATGATGCATGAGGTCCCCAGAATAGCACGAGTGGCTCTGTGTCCACAGCTATTTCTGTCAGCTCCATAATGCATTTTTCTGGTAAACTGAAAGATGGAGGCAAAGTTTGCACCCACTGCACCTCCATCTCTCTCCTCTCTTATCTCTCCCACTCCTTTATGACCTTTGAGGTGAGAGCTCACAGTAGTGATGGCTCCACAGATTACTGTGGAACATCTGCGGGGGGGGGGGTCAGCTCACCGCTGTGCACTGCTGTCCAGAGTCCAGTCTGGTCTCCTGTAATATGGTGCAGTTCAGCGGCCTCTAATGACAGAGCTTTCAAAGGGGTGCAGCTTCACAGGTGTGGATCAGTTTTAATGGAGGTGAAACAAATGATCAAACGCTTGGGTCCCACCTCTAATGTAAAGTTAACACAGCAGCATCAGGAGGAACGCCACAGGTGCTCTGATGAAAGAAGCTTGACTCAATGAAAAAAAATCAATTAATCAATCATCAGCCGACTAGTAATCAAGAGTGATTCAAAGAGAGATTTTCCAATTGAAACCACTCATTAGAATTAGAAAACACTTATTGCGGAGGGATTGATGTATACTTCAGTATACAAGATCTCAAATGTGCAAACATAATAATAATAATAAGCATGCTTGCAGCCTGATATAAAAGCCCTGCATCAATAAGATTGGAGATAAGAGTGGTGTTGATCACATTATGGGAACTTTAAGAGAATGTAGCTGGAGTTGTGCTGTTTACTGAAGGTGTGACTTCAAAGTTATTTTCAATAAAGGCCACAAATTATGGTTTAAAAGAGGCCTTTTCCCCTTTCCTTTAGAGTGTTATATAGTTTTTTGTGCATGTAAAATGTCCGCAAAGTTACAAAGCCCAAAGTCCACGCCAAAGGGAGTTACCACAGAAACACTGCTCCTCAACTGCCGGAAACGCCTCGCTTGAAGTCCCCCCTTTCCTTCCGTAACGTGATGATGTCACCAAGTGACACATTTGCATACAACACATTCTCACTCCCAACTTGTCAAATACCGTCGCTTGGTCAGCGCCCCTCGGCCTTAGAGACCGACCCATGGGGTACCCCTCTCGCATTATTTTTGGACGGACCGGGGACAGCGTGTCAATAAACGCTCCTCACATGCATAGTGTTCTTTCAAAATAAACTTCCATTTTCACAGGAAGTTAGGTTTAGGCAACACAACCACTTAGGTAGGGTTAGGAAACCATTGAGGTTAACGTTAACTTCACTGAATAGCGACTAACAATACCTATGAGTCACATGACTAAAGACTGACGTGACAAAATAAGTCAACGTTACTTTTGTTTGCAGCTAGTTTGGCACGCCCTCAAACAAAGCTAGTTAGAGCGGAGCTGGAGCAGAGTCTGAAGAGTTTGGTTGGGTTGATCAATCCCAACAGTGTTTCAGATAGGGTGAAAAGAGGTGATGCAGCACAGCCGGTATGAGAAAATAAAGCTTTTTTTTTAGTATAGGTATGCACCTGAACATAAGCATAATAGGTCCTCTTTAAGGGAGGTGAAAGGTGGTAATGTGCCTGGTGGGACAAACAAGCAGGCTCATCTTTAAAATATAATGCAATATAAAAGCTCCATGAAGGTGGTATTCTGACTGAGCTATTGTGCTCTACTGCATTATAGCGAACAGGTGTTTAGACTGTATATATACAGTAGGAGAACCACATTGACACACTCGGTATCCAATGTTATAAATGCTCACACAGTAGCGAAAAATCACATTTCCAGCCTGCAAGTGAACTCCAAAATGCACCGTATCTCCACCTACTCCTCTTCTGCTAGCTTTCTTTCTCTCTTTCTCTCTCTCTCTCTCTCTCTCCCCACTTGCCTTGTCGCTCCACCAACCATACTGAATAATAAATAGCTTCAACCCCAGCTGCCACGCGTATTGCAATTCAGCTCAACTCCATCTCAGTTTCTCACATAAAAAAAACGGATTGATTCTTCTGCTTTCACACATTAAAAATCCTAAACTGTTTCAAAAACGTTCCCTTGCTGGAGCCCTGTAGACGTGTCTGCAAAGTAGATTTAGTTGTTTCATGTGAATTAGAAGCTATTTTTTATTAATGTAAAAAAAAGAAAAGAAATCTTCATTGTGCAATCTAAAACCTTAACGTGCAGGTGTTAACCTTTGCATGCTGCTTGTTTGAGCTCTGGGGGTTGCAGGGTGTCAAAGGGGCGGCTGCAGCAGTGCCATCTGTGTTTGTCAGGTGTCTGTGAGATGCTTCAGGATGTGGGCCTGAAGCCATGGGCGAGCCTCTAGGTGAGGAACAGATGCCGCTCTCTGGCTGCTTGCTATTCTTCTCTGTGTGAACACCGAGCAGTAGCCTTCTTCAGCGGAGGGGATGGAGGCGAATAAACGCGGGCGGAATTAAAGAGGAGAGCGTGCTACTAATCAGGCGCCACCACGCTCCCCTCGGCCAGATGTTAAGAAAAGAGGCACAGCTGCACCCACGCTGTCTGAAACTGTGTGAGACTTTTGAAGCAAGTGGTCATTAAGAGAGCGTCATTGTTCAGCATCAAAAGGTCGAGGCCGTGCTGCACGAAAGGCTTTTTTTCCCTCATGAGTAATCTGGCAAAAAAAGAGGGCTCTCTATCTCTCTGGATACACCTCTCACTTTTATATCTTCAAACAGAGATGAGATGTGGAGAGGCCTGGCCTTCCCACAGTGTAGGTTTCTATAGCAGGGCTGTATAAATAGAGCCTGTCAGTGTCTCTGGTGTTTCTGTTCTCCTGGAAGGGAGCAGACAGGCGAGGCTGTGGACTTCTATCGACTTACCTTCAAGCAGATGACACGCACTCTCAGGCCATCAGAGAAACACTGTCACAGTAACGCGGGGGCCTCTGACCCTCACCGTGCACAGGACCCCAACCCGCCTGTCACCAAACACGAAGTGAAACACACTCTCTTTTCCTCCCACCTCTGGCTGTCTGATGGTTTCCATCAATCAGTGCAAATAGCCCCATTGTTCCATCATGTCAGCATTTCTGTGTCCAGCTCACATTACAGGCTTATACACATTTGACGCTTCGATGTAGGGAGATAAGAATGGC
The DNA here is from genome assembly GCF_043250625.1 of Sebastes fasciatus. Lineage (NCBI taxonomy): Eukaryota > Metazoa > Chordata > Actinopteri > Perciformes > Sebastidae > Sebastes > Sebastes fasciatus. The sequence goes on along the minus strand of NC_133813.1, from coordinate 27,341,161 downwards.
ACCAGTAATATGGAATTCCACATGAATGCTGTTGCTCTAAATAAAAAAAGTCCCGCTCTCAGCACGCTGACATTTCTCATGCTGAAATCAATCGCTGGCATATTTGTGTCAAGTAAAATATGACATCAATATTGTTCTAACACATTTGTTATCAGGGCCAGCAGGGTCTGCAGCAGCCTACTTCCAACACATTTTATTGAGTTTGTCACTTGGAGTATATTACAGGAACAGAGATTCATTTATTGATAGTACCTCTGTGGCACTTTCTTTTTTTTTTAGTCTCCAATTACCAACCACAATTGGATTCCCACAAGGGTGAAGCTCATGAAATATGACTCTCCGTTCAAGCATGGGCAATTAAATCGTCAAATTCTTCAATCCACAGTGGCAGGGCCTGGTGATAAATAAATCCACTCCCTCGCTCTCTCTCCCACAACATTATTCTGTCTGGGAGAATTTATAAAGGCAACAGTTTAATGCAACACTAACTATTATATGCATTTCTGCAAAACAGAGAGCAGGAAGTAATGACTAGTTTAGAATCACAGAGATGCATTTTATTGACCAGTAAATGTGTTTACTGGGTGGCTTTACATTGTTGGACTAAATATTCCTCCCCCTCTCACACATGCAGGCAAACAGTAAGTCACACTGTGGTCAGTGAGCATGCTCCAAACACCTTCTCTGAGACACTGCATCTGGTTGTGGAGACCAGATTTCAGAGCATCATTCAACAATGGCCTTTTTTAGAGGCAACACATTGTCTCCGAGCAGCCCTGTAGTTGATCAATCTGACCATTTGCTAATGAGAGAATTGACCCATCATGCAATGAACCCACCCCCCCGTATATGTGGCCGGGCGGTGGGGGGGTACTGGATACTGACTGGGCTCTGCTGGATCTGATCCGCGCCCGTCAAGCACAATGTATTCACATCATGTAATCCCAGCCGGTAATCTGTCTAAACGGCGGTAGAGGGCTAATTCACCGGGCTCTTAACGCGAGCTAACCGGCTCTAATCTCTCGGTGGATCTGAAACCAATTAACCGCTGGGTGTTTGTTAGATTTTTAATAGAGGGAAAATGGCGTTAAAAACCTACTTGGGTGAGTTCTGTGCCCATGAAGATGAGGAGAATCAGAGTGAGGAGCTTGCTCGCAGGCTGCATCTCTTTCCTCCGGTGTGTGTGTGGACCAGCGGTCTCACATGCAGATCCGGTCCCTCTTCGTCCTGTCCCCCCGCTCAGCGGTGCTGTCCTCCCGGCTCTCTGTCGCGGTGGAGGCGCTTCGCTTCTCTCTGTTTCGCTGTGATTCTGGTTTGATCCCTCAGCAGCCCAGTGGCACACAGCGACAGATCTGCTTCACGGAATCGTCTCTGTGCATATTCATCTCATATCTGGAGCCGATCTGTCTCTCCTCGGTGCCTCTCCCTCCTCCGATCTGGTCGTGGCCGCTCTTATGTCTCTCTGCGTCGGACTGGGATGAACATTGGGCTGGAGACGCGCGCACACGCTGTCTGTCGGATGGACTCGGCAGCTATAAACCTTCACTCTGATATTGCCAAAAGTTTACCTCCCCGCCTCAAGCTGCCGTGTGAAGCTCTGGATGGAAAAAAATGAGGGTGACGGAGCTGTCCATGGTGCTGAGAGCGGAAGTTACATCGCAGAGAGAGGGAGATTTAAACTGGCAGGAGGACAGCAGGGAGACAGCTCTCCAACAGGATCTGATGGTAGATAGTCCATCAGAAACTGTTGACTAATCAACATTTAGACATATAACAACTGATTCAACACGACAATAGACCCATGACAAATCTAATGGGGCTTATTAGGTACTAGAAAATGCTGCAATATATCACTTTCTCTTGTTCTGGAGTCATCTAATATGCATCTGGGGGGGAAAAATCCTTAGTAATAATACAAATAATACATTTATTTACATTTACATTCCTTATCCTCAGTAGTAACAAAAACATGTTCAGGGTCCGACGTTGTTATTTTGAGGGCTTGGAGTTGTTTTTAGTTGACAAGAGTGTTAAAATCAGTACTAGTGGAAGAAGTATTGAGATCTTCTTAAGTACAAAAATATAAGCAACAAAATTAAATAATCCAAAGCATTAAAAGGCGACAGAATGGCTCCTCTATATTACATCAGGGTTTTTTGGGGGGGCCAGGGACCCCTTACAGTAGGGATGTTAATAATTAACCGTTTAACCGTTAGCCAACATTAAGCATTGTAACCGATTAACGCTATCGGTTAAAACGGTTAAAAGAAATGTTAATAATGAATTCAAAAGCTGAGCGGCTCAGAGGAGCGGCTTGTCACTTTAAGAAGAAAAGCTGGTCCACCTTAACAGTCCACCTTAAGAGGCAGAGCCGGAGTTGCAGGATACAGGAAGTCAGCTCGGTCTCTGGTTCTCTTGAGCGGAGCGGAGGAGTTGTAGTTTCATAGCATTTATTCACCGACAAATAAAGTGTCCACACACTGCTACACCTACGTTCAAAGCTAGAACGCCACCAACAACCTCACACTCACCGCCAACACACACACACGGTCTGTTGGGAACTCACTAAAGTTACTCAGACTACGTGTGCGGCGGCGAGCACGAAGCCTCCGGCAATGCTAGAGCTGCTAACGTAGCACAAACACACACACAGTTTGTTGGCCACTCGCTAAAGTTACGCCGGGCAGACACACAGCTGACAACCTGCTAAACTAAACTAAATGTGCAGTGGAGACTTTTACTGGGAAAGTGACTGCATGTCCGCGACACTACACGCAGCATCGTAGCTGCTAAGTTAACGCTCCCGGACGGTGAACTGGAGACTCCCGTCAACCAATATCTGTTGTGCTCCTGCAGCTGGTACGAGACACAAATCTTGTCGGTTAACGGTTAATAATCGGTTAACGAGGGTTGGTTATCGGTTAAGAACGTTTTTCAAAATGAGCATCCCTACCTTACAGGTAAGAAACTTTTCCAAGGACCACCTCATAATAGTAACACAGATTAAGCATAATGCTTACTACCATTTGTACTCTTAGATACAGTTGGAACTATTTGTATTTTAATTTAAAACTTTTCAACTTAAATACTTCAGAAGTGTTTCTTAGTGATAAACAGAAACACATTTCAGTTTGAATCATGTTAAGATGAGATAATCCTGTATTAGTCCCACAGCGGGGACATTTGCAATGTTATTAATGTTAAACCCACTTATATACTGTTAGACAGGGTGATTTCATTCAAATTGCATTTGGACTCAACTTAACAGCATTTATAACCTACAAGTAACTGATCTTAAAAGCTTCAGAGAGTGAACAGTAGCTAGACTGGCATAGTCCTAATGAATCCAGATATCTAAACTAACCAGTCTAGAGATGACTGTCAGTAAGTGCTTTGACTTAAAACTAAAGAACGTATTGCTGTTTGTCACAATCATATCAGAGTTTCAACTGGCCCAAAGCTAACGTGGGTGGGAGAGTAATGGACACAATATGCTGGTTTTAGTGGTGCAAATGGTCCCCATTGGCACTTGATACACACAATTGTATAATTTATAGCAAATGATCTCGCAGACCCCCTGACAGAGGGTTAGGGACCCCACTTTGAGAATCACTGTATTACAATATTGGATACAATATATAATGTGATTATTATACTGATGCATTATGTGAGTAGTTTTAATGTTTTAACAGTTGAACTAGTTTACTGTTGGAGAGTTCAGTGTAAATCACTGCATCATAATTAAGTCGTATATCATATGTTTTTGCATGTAAAATCTCCATCTTCAAAGTAAGTAGTATACTGTAGTATTCAGTAGTATACTGTAGTATTCAGTAGTATACTGTAGTATTCAGTAGTATTCAGTAGTATACTGTAGTATTCAGTAGTATACAGTAGTATTCAGTAGTATACAGTAGTATACTGTAGTATTCAGTAGTATACTGTAGTATTCAGTAGTATACAGTAGTATACTGTAGTATTCAGTAGTATACTGTAGTATTCAGTAGTATACAGTAGTATTCAGTAGTATTCAGTAGTATACAGTAGTATTCAGTAGTATACTGTAGTATTCAGTAGTATACAGTAGTATACTGTAGTATTCAGTAGTATACTGTAGTATTCAGTAGTATACAGTAGTATACTGTAGTATTCAGTAGTATACTGTAGTATTCAGTAGTATACTGTAGTATTCAGTAGTATACAGTAGTATACTGTAGTATTCAGTAGTATACTGTAGTATTCAGTAGTATACTGTAGTATTCAGTAGTATTCAGTAGTGTACTGTAGTATTCAGTAGTATACAGTAGTATTCAGTAGTATACAGTAGTATACTGTAGTATTCAGTAGTATACTGTAGTATTCAGTAGTATACAGTAGTATACTGTAGTATTCAGTAGTATACTGTAGTATTCAGTAGTATACAGTAGTATTCAGTAGTATTCAGTAGTATACAGTAGTATTCAGTAGTATACTGTAGTATTCAGTAGTATACAGTAGTATACTGTAGTATTCAGTAGTATACTGTAGTATTCAGTAGTATACAGTAGTATACTGTAGTATTCAGTAGTATACTGTAGTATTCAGTAGTATACAGTAGTATACTGTAGTATTCAGTAGTATACAGTAGTATTCAGTAGTATACAGTAGTATACTGTAGTATTCAGTAGTATACTGTAGTATTCAGTAGTATACAGTAGTATACTGTAGTATTCAGTAGTATACTGTAGTATTCAGTAGTATACAGTAGTATTCAGTAGTATTCAGTAGTATACAGTAGTATTCAGTAGTATACTGTAGTATTCAGTAGTATACAGTAGTATACTGTAGTATTCAGTAGTATACTGTAGTATTCAGTAGTATACAGTAGTATACTGTAGTATTCAGTAGTATACTGTAGTATTCAGTAGTATACAGTAGTATACTGTAGTATTCAGTAGTATACAGTAGTATTCAGTAGTATACTGTAGTATTCAGTAATATACAGTAGTATTCAGTAGTATACTGTAGTATTCAGTAGTATACAGTAGTATACTGTAGTATTCAGTAGTATACAGTAGTATACTGTAGTATTCAGTAGCATACTGTAGTATTCAGTAGTATACAGTAGTATACAGTAGTATTCAGTAGCATACTGTAGTATTCAGTAGTATACTGTAGTATTCAGTAGTATACAGTAGTATACAGTAATATACTGTAGTATTCAGTAGTATACTGTAGTATTCAGTAGTATACAGTAGTATACTGTAGTATTCAGTAATATACTGTAGTATTCAGTAGTATACAGTAGTATTCAGTAGTATACAGTAGTATTCAGTAGTATACTGTAGTATTCAGTAATATACAGTAGTATTCAGTAGTATACTGTAGTATTCAGTAGTATACAGTAGTATTCAGTAGTATACAGTAGTATTCAGTAGTATACTGTAGTATTCAGTAATATACAGTAGTATTCAGTAGTATACTGTAGTATTCAGTAGTATACAGTAGTATACTGTAGTATTCAGTAGTATACTGTAGTATTCAGTAGTATACAGTAGTATACTGTAGTATTCAGTAGTATACTGTAGTATTCAGTAGTATACTGTAGTATACTGTAGTATTCAGTAGTATACAGTAGTATTCAGTAGTATACAGTAGTATACTGTAGTATTCAGTAGTATACTGTAGTATTCAGTAGTATACAGTAGTATACTGTAGTATTCAGTAGTATACTGTAGTATTCAGTAGTATACAGTAGTATTCAGTAGTATTCAGTAGTATACAGTAGTATTCAGTAGTATACTGTAGTATTCAGTAGTATACAGTAGTATACTGTAGTATTCAGTAGTATACTGTAGTATTCAGTAGTATACAGTAGTATACTGTAGTATTCAGTAGTATACTGTAGTATTCAGTAGTATACAGTAGTATACTGTAGTATTCAGTAGTATACAGTAGTATTCAGTAGTATACTGTAGTATTCAGTAATATACAGTAGTATTCAGTAGTATACTGTAGTATTCAGTAGTATACAGTAGTATACTGTAGTATTCAGTAGTATACAGTAGTATACTGTAGTATTCAGTAGCATACTGTAGTATTCAGTAGTATACAGTAGTATACAGTAGTATTCAGTAGTATACTGTAGTATTCAGTAGTATACTGTAGTATTCAGTAGTATACAGTAGTATACAGTAATATACTGTAGTATTCAGTAGTATACTGTAGTATTCAGTAGTATACAGTAGTATACTGTAGTATTCAGTAATATACTGTAGTATTCAGTAGTATACAGTAGTATTCAGTAATATACAGTAGTATTCAGTAGTATACTGTAGTATTCAGTAATATACAGTAGTATTCAGTAGTATACTGTAGTATTCAGTAGTATACAGTAGTATTCAGTAGTATACAGTAGTATTCAGTAGTATACTGTAGTATTCAGTAATATACAGTAGTATTCAGTAGTATACTGTAGTATTCAGTAGTATTCAGTAGTATACTGTAGTATTCAGTAATATACAGTAGTATTCAGTAGTATACTGTAGTATTCAGTAGTATACAGTAGTATACTGTAGTATTCAGTAGTATACAGTAGTATACTGTAGTATTCAGTAGTATACTGTAGTATTCAGTAGTATACTGCAGTATACAGTAGTATACTCAAACTGTTCTTGTTCTTGAGTGTACTTGACTGTGTTGCTCTCCATCTATGATTAAGCGTTGCATAAGCACCCCTGACCCTTTATGTTAACGTTGTTGCACCTGTAACGGTGGGACATATTGCATCTTTATCCCTCTTATTGGAATCCAGTGACTTTTTGTAATTCCCCTACAGCTCACCTTCCATACCTTCAACATAGGCAAAGGTCTCATCATCCAGAAGAAGTAGTGAAAACACACACGGGGGCCTTTAATTCAAACTGTTAGAACACACACACAGACTAGATCTAGGAGGGGATCGGAAATTAAGTTATTTTCGTTTAACCCTGTCAGGATACCGGTATGCTTTATGCCTAGAGGCATGTAGAACTCTGATAGCAGTACAGTACCACTGTGAATGTCAACAAAAGGCTCTTAATTGGGCAGTCATGTGGGTCTGAAGCTGATCTGCTCCTGCCTGCAGTGACTGTCTGAACCACATTATATGCTAATAGCTCAGTGGCCTGTAGATAGACTCTCAGCTGAATCTCTCTTTTGGTGGCACTAAGATGCATAAATCACCTTGGGAATGGAGCCAGGTCAGGTTCATATCTCTATTCTTCATGTGGACTCTCATTAGCAGAGTCGGGCTTGTCTGTGCGCACCTGAACGGAGCAACACAAGGTCAGACAGAGAAGAGGTTGAAGCTCTAACAGTAATGGTTTTCAGGATAGCGAGTTAAAGTGCACGACGGCAACTGCTACTTGAGCTTCTGATTGGGTTTGCAACTCCCACAGGCGTTTGCATGCACTCACAAAATGCACGTGTGTTCCGCTCGCTCGATGAGGATTTGATTACAGGGCAGGGGAATGAGATCTACGAGTAATGAAAGTGGAGTGGCACGAAGAGGAACATTTGTTTGTCGGCAGGAGCCCGTCCCTGCGTGGTGGTGCACGGCCCACACACTGGACAGCAGGAGACACCTCTCACTGGTACTTTGGCCAATATTAAAGTTTGTCTCTGTAGCATTGAAGCCTCGGTGGATCCCACCACTAAGCACAGCAGAGCCTCTGATCACGCCTCATGAGCCCTTCTGTTATTAGAAGTTGCAAAGAAGTGTTGTGTTTGTTTGTCTTTGGATGTTTACTGTGTGTGAGAGTTAGATTAATGAATACATACTGTAGTAGATCCCAGCACATTTTGACCTTGCAGTTTCTGCTAAAATAAAAATCCAATTACGGTGACAGGTTTGGTTATGTTGTACAGGTTAGTCAGTGTGAAGTGAGGACAAGATAATGATTCTCCACACTTCCCAACTCGTCACATACTAACACTTGGTCAGACCCCTCGGCGTCACCTTTTGCTTGCAGTAAACGTGCTTAACGTTGTAAATTATACAAAAACACTTGCTTATGTTTAGGCAACAAAACGACTTAGTTAAGTTTAGGAAAAAAACAACATGGTTGGGCTTAAAGCACCAGTGTAACATTTAGGGGGATCTATTGGCAGAAATGGAATATAATATTAATAAGTATGTTTTCTGTGGTGTATAATCCCCTGATTTTGTTACCTTCGAATGAGCCGTTTATATCTACATAGGGAGCGGGTCTTCTCTCCGCGGAGTCCACCATGTTGCACAGCCATGTTTCTACAGTAGCCCAGAACGGACAAACCAGGCTTGCTTGGGCCGGAGTTGATAACGTTGCTTTCTCCAGTCGCCACCGTCGTTCTCCCTCTCTTGCTTCACCACTCACTTCCCTCATAGACACACAGTTTTCGCACTGGCTCTGCTCCAAATGGCTCTAGAGAGGGATATTTGTGTTTTTGCATCATCCAACTGGTTCGCATGAACCCTAACCCTCTAACATGCTCCCGTAAACTTTCCATCTCTGACGCATGTTCTGATCTAGTACAAATAACAAGATCTCTAGTTGCAATAACAGGATACATCTGGTGCAATAACATCTGCGTTCAATGTCCGTGGAGCGATGGCTGTTCCTTCCAGTTTCTGTGAACACACGCTATCTAGTCTATTGTGACTGGACGTTGTGAACACGGGACACGAACGACCAGCTGATTATAACACGAAAGCGAAACGTAACGCGCAGGACACTAACAGTGGTCTCCTGTGTTGTTGGGCCCATCCACCACCCCTCCCGTGTGTCTCTTTCACTCTTTAAACTACGTCACCACAGCTCTTTCCGTGAGCGTTAAATATTGACGCGGATGGGTTTACATTGTAGTTAAAGGAAAGCCTGATGCGCCTCATAGCGGCGTTAAAGGGAGCCTTCTGCAGTGGTATCGAACGCTGACGGCCGTGACAAAGCGTCCGAATTTGACGCACTGGCATTAACAACGGGTTGTCTATTGACGCTAGCGGAGAGATGATCGTGATGAGGACGGTGGTGAACAAGTGATAAACACAGGAAATATGAGATGATGGAGGCAGCACCGATCTGAAGAATTCTGTGAAAAAGCTGTTCAAACAGAGCAAATCTCATCGGGGATGTTGATTTAAATGTGGCTGCTGGTATGGATATTTCTCCTCCAGATTCATTTCCTAACCATCGAGTTCGAAATGCAAATTGCTGGATTGTCTTGTTTGCATGCAGATGTATTTAAATTATCTTCATTGCAGGTGCATCGGAGGGGAAGTGACTCTGAGTAAACTGCATGAGCTGCATTAACGCTCTGTGAAGTTGCATTGAATATGTGAGGTGACTGAGACTGATTGTACACACACACACACACTCTCACACTTTCTCTCACTGTCTTTGCTTCTCTTTGTGCTTGCAGAATGAACTAAAAAGCTGAGATTTGGCATATCCAAGTATCTCAGCAAAATTGATTAACCTTCCAAAATTTGTTCCCGTTTGAGAGAGACCCAGTTCTTTCACCAGTTGAGCGGTTTTCTTCTTCCCAGTTTGGTTTTGCGAGTGTGTGTGAAAGAGAAAGAGAGAGGGAGCGAGAGATGGAGAGAAAATGAGTAAAAGAGCTCCAGTTTAAATTTAGGTCCCAGTAGAATGTGTGTCTTTCCTCTCAGGCATGCTGCCATTACTCCCCCCTTTCATCACTTTCTGTCCCTCTGCTCTCTGCAGCGTCTATGCTACAGATGGCTATCAAAGATAGGTTTCACAAAACTATTGTATCTCAGTGATGCTCTGTTCATCAGCGTGCTGCTGTAGACCTGGTCTGTATGAGTCCAGGACCTTGATCTGATCTGAGCTGCATTAAAGTACGAATTAACAAACCCACCGTGTGTCGATCTGGAGTCAGTGTTAATGCATTGGATAATCACTCCATCGGCATTCAGCCTTCAGACCTTGGGAGGATAAAAATGCTCCAGTGCTGTACAGAGAATGAGAAAGTAGAAGAGGAGAGGAGGAGGAAGGAGAAGAGGAAATGAAAAAAGTGAGTGTAAGAGAATTGAAGTAAGGGGAACAAGGATCTATCCATAGATCTATCTATAATGACAAGTAGTAGTGTTGAAAACGGACAATTATCACTTTACCTCTGAGTAGAACCAACGCCTCTGCACTTATTGAGATTCATAGCTGGCATTTATGGCATGACTGCCTTTCAGAAACTGGAGACATCTAAGGCCATTAGACAAGAGAAGTATTTTCTCATAAAGAGCACAAATTCCGGATTCCTGCGATTGAAAAACTGGTCTGATGAATCACTTTTCACTCATTCATCTCCATCCGGACAGATCTGTGTGAGAATGCAGCCTTTGACGCTCGCTGTCGGTTGCCAGATGTTAAACACGGTTTTCAGGTTTGGAGTGATACAGACAGCCATCAACTGCGAAACATTAGCTCAGATGATTGCTCTACATGATTGTATACCAGCTGAGGGATATTAGATTGTGTTTATAGCATCAGGTGCACACAGTGAGGCAAATATACCGCTCCCATACTGCAGGATGGTAATGTCACCAGACACACTGTTAGAGCAATATAAGAGTGGTTTCAATGGATGTCGGGATGGAGTCAAACACATTATAACGGCCTCTCCAATCACCACATCCAAAAATCATTAAAGTTTTATGGGAAGTTCGGAATCACAGAGATGAATTAGATCGTTAACATCTAAAGTCCATGACCTAACGTCGTTCATCAGAGTCTTTCCTTCTTTAAGTGTGGACTAGTATCTCACTAAATACAGCTGACAGAACACTGAAACAGTTTTAGACATTTCTGCAACTTACAATTTGCTAAACCCCTCCCATGAACAGCGATCATCCAATCATAGCTTAGCAACTGTAACTAGTTATGGCAGATCAAGCTTTGGATTTCCCCCATTGGGCAACTTTGGGGTCTAAGAAGTGATGCCAATGCTGAAGTGCCTTAAACCTGCATTCTTTCTAATGTCCAGCAGGGGGCGACTCCTCTGGTTGTATAGATGTCTGAGAAAATGAGCCTACTTCTCTCTTGATTGATTTATTACCTCAGTAAACATTGTAAACATGAGTTTATGGTCTCAATCACTAGTTTCAAGTCTTCTTCAATACAGCATGATGTTCATTTAGTAAATGATGGTCCCATTTAGAGTCAGATAGACCATAAAGCAGGGGATGCTTTAGGGCGGGGCTACCTTGTGATTGACAGGTCGCTACCACGGCGTGTTTTCAGATTACAACTTTAACATTTTGCTCGCCTAAAAATGTCTTAATCAGCGTTTGGTTGTACTTAGCTCCACCCTCTAGTGTCACTTCTGGTTGCAAAAAACCAAGATGGCGACGGCCAAAATGCTAAACTCAAGGCTTCAAAACGGTAGTCCACAAACCAATGGGTGACATCACGGTGACTACGTCCACTACAAATCTATAATTTCCACACATGTTGAAGAGGTGTGCAAAGAGCAATACTCATTATTTAAAGAGTTTGGACAATGGTGTCTTTTGTTTTAGCTTTTCCAGAAACACAACACAGGAGCAGAGGTGTGAGGGTTGGATTAAACTGTGAGTTTGTCTGCTCTAACATAAACTGCAAACATTAGCATGCTAACTAGCTACAGTAGTAAAGCTAAGGTTACTTCACCATATCATCAGCTCTTTTGTGGGGTTACATCAGAAAAAGTCCCCTTAAAGACTTGGATATTACATTATATCATCGGCCACTTCATTAGGCACACTTGTAATAATGTGATCCAATACAGCTCTGTCATAAATTCTGCCTTTACAAAGATAATAATGTTCAGTTTTGATTGACACCGTCCGAGAGGTATTAATTGAACTACATGTTTATGATTGAGGTTGTAGTTTGCGGTGGTGTTAAACAGCTTGGCTATGCTGCGACCGAAACTGGAGACCAGACGAGTTTACAAGCATTTATTTACAAAGTGACAATACTGAATGAACAAACGTGGAAGTCAGTACGGATGTGTGAAAATGTCTGCAGCAAACAAAGCAAAAAGCAATCGGCGAGGGAAAAGAAGACCCTGTGGGAAGGTGAGGAGCTTTTATAGACCTTTTCATTGCCATTCTGTTGCTAGGGCAACAGCTTCAGTCCAAGTTTACTTCCTGTCATCTACTGCATCAGCAAACTTTGCAACAGGAAATACAAAGGGACCATTTAGAATATTTATGTTGTCAAGTTTGGAAAGGTCTATCAGCAACAACCACACATGGTTAGTCTTCATCCTCAAAGCCTTTTCTCCTGTAACATTAAAATACTTTGAAAATACGAACAATAATGCATATATCTCATCTGTCTGAAATCCCCTCTTATCATATGTAGGCTAATAGTAGGGCTAACTAACTTTACCCTGCTGTACAAATACAATGCCACTCCTTTATTTCCATCCTTCTACATGGATCATCAGCTGGTAAGAGTTCTGCCTTTTTGCCTTGGACTTCAGCTTAGCCCCCTCCAATGAATTGCTACCTCAATGTGGTGGGGTGCCCCAGTGATCCTGGAAGCTGTGTTGTCAGGGGCATTAGCTCCTGGTAGGGTTTCCCAAGGCAAAGTGGTCCCAAGGGAGGGGCAAGACCAAGAGCGATTCAGAGACCCTAATGGAACCGACCAAACGGACTGGTGGAACCTCGCCCGGACAAGGGAAACTGGGGACCCTTCCCGGAGCCAGACCTGGGAGGGGAGCTCGACAGCGCAGTGCGGAGGTGCGGCCCCTCGGTGCAGCAACCAGACAGCCGCCTCGCCAGGAGGAGATGGTGAAGAGGGGAGCGAGGGAGAGAGAGTCGGCGTGTTGTGCTAATTCTTGTCTCATTTGTGGGCTGATAAACAGATAATCCATCTAAACTGGGTTGAAAAACGATGCAATGAATTACGTCTGACTATTAACCACACCCCCATTCTCTGTTTTAGAAAGAACGTTTATTAATAAACAGGAAGTAAAACTGGCTGGAGGGGGGCTTTAAGCATGTGTTTACTGCGTCCGAAAAGAATGATGCCGAGGGGTCTGACAAAGCCCTCAGTACATGACGAGTTGGGATGAGAATATGTAGTATAATTTTATATGCTACATACGGTATGTGCCGTGCAAGAACAGAAAACTTGACAGTCAGTAATTGGGCGGGGTGTAGCGAACGGTCAGTTTTGCCTCCTCCTACCCTTTACTCCATCTTTTGCATAGCTGCAGGTATTAAGGCAGATGGCACGTAGGCCTATAAGAGCTGGTTGTTGTGTAGGTGGCGTAGGCCGCTGTGAGGGTTGCTGAACCCATACAGTTTGCTACGGTAAACACAGGCAACTCAAGGCCCCAGGTTGGAGAAGCCTTCAGGCCGGCCCTCGGGCCCTGCCTTTCATTCACTGACTAAGCACCATGATTTGACTAATGCAGACATTTACTGTACAACAACAGCACAAAACCCTAAATTGACAAATATGCATGCCAAGTATACACCTTCAGCCATAAACGCACCCATTCCACAATGATCCAGACACATTCACTTGCTGTAGATGCTCTTTTATGCATGCTAGTACTTCCAGTCTGATAAACATCTTTACAGTTGAGTGACTGTATGGGTTTAGAAGGTTTCAATATGTCTATATTAGCCTATTTGTTTTCTGCTGCCTCAACCCTCTATTCAAACTTGTGTATTTCTCCCTTCATCTCTTAATTATCCGTTCCATTTATTTCTTTATTCACTACATCCAGTGTTCTGTGCCGAGATATTATCATCCCCACTCAGACTGTGCGGTCGTTCTCCATGTTTGTCTGCCCCCGAATAGGCTGCAATGCTGTTCGCGTCTGTTGTTGCTGGGGGGGATTAAGTCAGCGAACGACTGCTACTGTTCTGATTTATGCTTGTGTGTGTGCGTGCGCACGTGCTTTAGTGACATGCCACTGCTCACAGCCCCTGGAGGGACCTTTCTGCCATAGAGATCCATGCATCATAATGCATCAGCTATATACAAAATTGATGACCAGAGGTTATGTAGGTCAGGCCAGAATGATGCAGCAGACATGCACAGAGGGACATTGAGAGACAATGGGAAGCAGGGAGAGGCTGAACAGACTGGAGGCCATCATGGATAAACAGAAAACCAAAAAACAGTGAGAGGAAATGCTGCAGGAGACGGACCGATGGACAAGCAAAACAAGACGGTGGAGAGAATAGAGCAGAGGAGAAGGACGGAGAGAGCTTACAGTCCTTCTGCATGTTAGTATTTCTGTCATACGGTACCATCCTTTGTTTGCTCATCACACACAGCATCTCTGCGTGGTTCTTGTATTCATGTCAGAGATAATTACAGGACGATGCCGCCAGTTGCCAGATCAGTAGTTAGGGGACGGAGCTGCATCTCAGCAATGTGCTTTCCACCCTACTGGGTTGCCAGATTTGTGAATGTCTTAATCACGGCGTATAAGCTTGCAGCAATGCCTCACCTTCTGCGTGTCCTCAAATAATAGCGTCGCTAGGCTACAGTTTTCTCCACTATGTTTGCCTTGAAGGTCAATGCAGTATATTTTAGCATTCATTTAAATGCTTGTTACTGTACTGTAGAATACAGCTGTTAAAGTGTACAATCAACACTTTGTCATCGATTTTAGTTTTTACTTTGCAGTCGCTGTAAATGTCAGCACTAGTTATGTGGTGATTATAATTGCTGTAATCAATAGGCCTATTTATAGATTAACAATGGATCAAATGATTTCATATATTTGAAAGATGTCGCTTGTAGTGACAAACCCACAGATGAGCTAACACACGCAGGAGTAGAAATATAACATTTCAGAAAATGGAATTACTCAATTAAAGTACCCCAATTCTTTCCTTAAGAACACACTGTTAGCCTTTGCTGTAATTTTACAGTTAAATACTACCTGTAAAAGTAGAAATGAGGAATGAATAATGTCATGGAAATTATCATATAATCCAACAACTGTCAAACATACAGTATCACATCTGTAAAGACAGCATCAAACCAAGTAAACAACCCACAAATAAAATGTTTCAAAGATCCGTAACTTTCAGCTGTAAATGTTTTTTTGTGAGTATAAGTAGTAAAATTAAGCAGTATACAAGTTTTAAATGACTTTATTCATTGATTTGTTGTTTAATTCGTGAGTTTGATCTTTGAAAGACATGAAAGTCTGATTCTAGGTGTTTTTTCTTCTTTGCTCTGTTTGCAGCCATGCTTCACAGTTAAAGAGTATGTTATGCTTTAATAGTGCATTAGGTCAGAATTTGACTTCAAACTGTGTTTAAAGGGTCACATTGCAGCCATTCTCCCGTTCATTATGTGCGCTCTCAGCCTTTGCACGCGGTCCAATAAAGCCATATTAAATGCTGATATGACTTTTGTAAATGTATTATGTGAGGTCTATATATGAGTTATATATATTGCCAGCTATTGTGATATTAACTGAAGCTCATCACCTGTGTTTTAGAATCAGCTATGAATGTTTTTTTTTAATTTTTTCCTTTCAGAAATGACTCCATACCAAAGTCAGCAATTGGTGCCCCGTCTGCCTGAAGATGTCTTTAGTCTTGTTGAAACACCTCAGGAGGTCACACCGGGTGGCCAACATTCAAAAAAGACAGATTCTGCTGAATCAACAGCCGGTCTGAGCCCTGTCTAGTCGTACACTACAAATACAGCGGCCCGAGACTGGACAAGTGGAGGAGCCGGAGGAGCCGGAGGTGCAGACATGTGACGACCCCGACTGTGTCCAGCAGCATGCGAGACCGTCAAAGGCCTCGCTGTGAAGGTGAAGAGGCCGAAGATGGAATTGACCACCTCCCGCATGGGCTCACAGTGGCTGGCGAGGAAGCTCTGCCGCCTGTCGAGGGAAGCTGGAACAGTGAGTGAGGCCGGCTGGAAGGTGACAAATATACAGACAGCGCGGGAGTGATTGGCAAAATAATGGTTCCATCTGTATTTTTCCATTTTTTTATTTTTTTTTACAATCAAAGCCAGGAGACAGCAGCACCAGGAGGGAGAGCCGGGGCCATCAGGCAGCCACCTCAGCAGAAAGCCCTTGTGAGTCTGTGTGTGGGTCCTGGAGACACCTACTGCAGCAGGAACTACTACAGAGGCACTTTTTAGTACTCTGCCAGATGTTTATATTTCAAAGCAAAGGCAAAGGGGCCGTTGCCCCCCCCCCCCACAACCTTTACGCCCCTGATCTGATTTGGCGTCACAGCTGGTGTGATCCCATCGCAACGTGGTCTCTATGAATTCATCCTCGACAGTTTGTATAATATTTCCACATCAGTATACAGTAGGAGACGTGAGGTATGAGTTCTCTTTATTGGAACCTAAATCAGTACGCAACATTTGGCTGATCTCTCTCAGCAAATTATACAATATCTCACCAGTTATATTGTCTGAAAATTAGATTTTCAAGTCTGACACTGTGTAACTGTTTCATACATAAATTGTTCAATTATACATCACGAGTGAAATTGGTTGAACAGCACGCGCGCTACGAGGAAATGAACGGCAAGATGAGTAGACAAGAAAAGTGACTTAGTATTCACAGTTGGTCTGAGGGAAACTTCACCGAGCTGCTCGCGGTGATTTATGAGGCTGAATTTGTTTGATTTGTTCTTGAGAGCAAAAACTGCCCTCTCAGTTTAATAGCGATTTGAATGCGTCTCAGGATTCCTACACGAACATTATACACTAGCACTCGGGAGTTCAGTTAAACACTATTTCAAAGCCCATCAAAGGGAGCATTCGGATTATAGTGATGTATTTGCAACTCTGAGACATCACAGTGTGAGTGTTACAACTTCAAAGTGGTGACTGCAAGTTCCATTGGCTTGAACACTGGGGTGCCATAGAAACCAAAAGAAAAAAAAACAGACCCTCTGTGTAGAAAGAAAGCCGGCCCGTGATTCAGACAGAGTTGAACATCTTCAGTGTGCCAGGATAATCTTTGTAACATCCAAAAGAAGCTTTTATCTGCAAACTCTTTCATATGTACAGGCTGTTTCTAACAGTTGATGTCAGTTTCGCAGAGGGTGGTTACAACCTCACTAACACCTGTACGATCTGAATGCACCTCTGTGAAGCTCAGAATGTGTCTTTTTGGTTGAATGATTGTGTCACAGAGATGTTGGTGAGGCTGTTTATGGATTGCAGTGTATATAAACTGCACCTAATATTTTGTCCACCTCTCCTGCATCTTTAATCAACTTCAGACACCCTGGTATTTTCCCCTCTTTTCATATCTATGTCTCCTCTCTCTCTCTCTTTTTCTCTGTGTGTGACATAGTTTTCATCTTTTTTTTGTGCTGTATCTGGAGGGCGCCCAGGCAGGGGAATTCATCATCCTAATGCGCCATGTATAAGCACTTGTTAAAAACCCCACACTGCATTTTTTCGATATTCATCATGGTTGTAATATTTCTGCTTCGGATGCCTGAGGCAACTTCTGCAGCCGGTCAAAGAGCATCATTGAAGAGAGTGAAATCAAGCTGGTGGAACTCCCAGATATATAAGAGATGGCTATTGAGGAATAGTGTTTTTGCTGGAGGAGAGGTCCAACACACACACACACACACACACACACACACACACACACACACACACACACGTAGCATGTCTAACAGTCAGGAAATTCTTACTGTGTGAAGATTTATTCAGAAATGAATGCATGAACATTACAACTGAATCAATGTGCAGTAAAATGACTCCTGTATTGTTGAGCTACTATGAGCAGGATGTACTCTAATAGTGTATGAAAAAGCTTGTAGGTACATTTCTCAGAAAACGCAGTGTAAACAGATGATTTCTTCCGGGTACCACACACATGTATCCAGATGTTCATATATTACGGCCATGTAGACCGAGATTGCACTTCCTACATATCATTCATTTTCTACTACACAACCACATACATGTTCATGATCACACAAATTCCAAAGCACATTATACACACAAGTGCACTATGGCCACACACACACACACACCGTTGCACAGAGAGCCAGCAGTCTGCCTATCTAAATGTAATTTCCTTTGACTTGTTTATCGCCTTTGTGCCACACACAAACAGAGACACACCTAGAAGCATTAAAAATGAAATGAGTTTGCCCGGCTCTGTGCATGATAATGATGCTGTTTAACTGTTTGCTTTGTCGATGCCCCCCCCCCCAGGCAATGCAGTCCCCTGGGTTTGTGTGAGTGCCATTACAGCCAAGTAAATGTCATCTAGGGGGATAAAATACACTTGGTTTCAAATACATGATATATATTTATATATATACCCATACACACACACACAGTCAGTGTCACGGCAGTTCATGAAATAATCATGAAATTGAATCTTTAATTACATTTTTCCCCGACACTCAGCATGACTTTCAACAATACATTTTTTGTGTGTTTTCCCTACGAACGTCCAGCAACACAAGACACACGTGTCAATTTCCGCTCCAGTCTTTTCAAAATAAAACTACTTTGTTAGGTTTAGGAAAAGGTTTGCGTTAAAATAACTCCAGAAGTGCTGTAACTCAAGTAAGGAAGTTACGTGACAAATAAATCAACTTTGACTTGTGGTTTCACACAGGACACAAACACCGGTCAGTTTATATATATATATATTATATAAGGACTGCCAATCGGTTAAAATATGTAATTGCGATTAGTCTCAGGATTGCCCTTAGTTAATCACAAATGAATCACACATTTTTTATCTGTTCAAAATGTACCTTAAAGGGAGATTTGTCAATTATTCAATACACTCATCAACATGGGAGTGGGCAAATATGCTGCTTTATGCAAATGTATGTATATATTTAAATCAATTATATTTAAATCAATGAACAACACAAAACAATGACAGATATTACCCAGAAACCCTCACAGGTACTGCATTTAGCATAAAACATTATGCTCCAATCAGAACATGGCAAACTGCAGCCCAACAGGCAACAACAGCTGTCAGTGTGTCAGTGTGCTGACTTGACTATGACTTGCCCCAAACTGCATGTGATTATCATTAAGTGGGCATGTCTGTAAAGGGGAGACTCGTGGGTACCCATAGAACCCATTTACATTCACTGATCTGGAGGTCAGAGGTCAAGGGACCCCCTTGAAAATGGACATGACCATTTTTCCTCGCCAAAATGTAGCATACATTTGGCGAGTTAGTTAGCCTCCTTAATATGACATGGTTGGTACCAGCCAACCATACCAATGGTTGGCATACCAATCCTTACATTTTCTAGTTTCATATGACGCCATCCTATGATATATCTTCACGCTAGCTTTAAAATGAGCTACAAATCCCACTCCAACCTAAAAACTGCAAGCTGTGTTCATGCATTAATGAAATTAGTGGAGTTAAAACAAATTAGCGTTGACACGTAAACTTTGACAACCCTAATGTATACTGTATATGCATTAAAAGTATAATCATGAAACAGTTATTTTCCTATACATTGTCTGTGGTTTGTATTATTTTGTAGCAACATTAGATAAAATGTAGATATACATTAGGGTATACTGTAATTACAGCACTTGAATGATATGCAATTGTAGTAATTGAATGAAGTATGAATAGTTTGGCTGTCAAGTAATGCTTTGCCGAGTGCCTTCTCCTAGAACCCTAGCACAGCATTATTTTCACCACAGTCAGCAGTCAAATGATGGAAAGTGACATTGTGAATAGGTGGCACTGTAATGAATTCTGAATTCATTGTAAATAAACTGGTTTAGTGGTTCTCAAAATGAGTCAGTGCAAAGGCCCTCTTTCTATAGGTCGCACCCAGACAAAAAAAAACATGTTTTCATTATAATTCATCCTAGAAAGAGACTCCAATTACATTTCTGAAGCAGAAAGCCTTCATGATCTCAAGCTAGATCCTGCCCCATTTCCTCTCAGTCTTTGTGTTGCATCATCGTATATCAGCCCCGACATGTCAATACTGTACGCTGCTACTGTACACTAATCACGCAAAATGTCAACATGCAATTTCATTGATTTCATATTAACAGCAGAGCAGCCTAACTGCAGTTATGAACCTCTCATTCGGGGTTGTATCTGCACAGAGTGAACACCACCTATTGAATGGAATGGCTGAGCCCTCGTTAGCTGGTCCATCATGCAGCACCGCAGATTAATGTTCACATGTGTCCAGAGACTCATGATCAGTTTGAGGGTAAAACAATAGGAGCTCAGTCTCCCGGCTCGGCCACCCTAAATATTGGGCCCTGCAGGGGAAGAGATCAATGACCCCGCCGGAGGCAGGTGCATGATCCAATTACACCTGCGTAGCAGCGAGCATCCATCTTGCTAGTTGGCATGCACACAGGAGCATTAACCCCTTCACAAACGCTGTGATGGAGGGAGAGAGAGACCCAGTGCTTCAGACACAATCAGTCTCATCCACCCCTCCCCCATTCCTGTAGGCTACCACGGCCAGGCAGCTGTCCTCTCTACACATTTAAGATGTTAGCAAGCAAATGAGCGGCTGCTGTTCAACAATTCTGTTTGTTAAAGACAAGACCACAGCACAACAATCTTTATTTACAGTAAATGTATGCTAGAACATGCTTTAGCAGCAGTGTGCCTGTAAATGTTTATTTTTCACATGCAACTGTCATTGACATTTCTGCATTGCGCAGGCAATCTTGTGCCATTTCCAGTTATTGATGGAATAATATTGGCATCGAAATTATATCTATTAATCAGTGGAGCAGTGGAGATCTCCAGCAGTAATTTGTCACATAAAGAGGTTCAAATTCCTACTTTTCTTTGTGGAAATAAAAGGAGATATTTGTTGAGTATTGATTGAGTTGTTAGCACATTTCTATTCTTTTTGTGCAGCTCCTTCTCCACACGATTACTCAGCAGGCACTCTGTACTTAACTCAATCAGTTGATTGCACAATGCTTCCTCGGTTAGTGCTACTTATACCAGTTGGTGTTGTGTGTAAAAAAATAAAAAATAAGAATGAATAAAAAGAATATTAATTCAGCATTAATGCAGCATGCCAGCAGATAAACTCTCATCTAGCTTGAGGCGACAAACTGTTATGATTACTCTATAAAGTCACTGCCTCTCTATTATTTCAGGAGGCTGCACAGTGAACAGAGTAAATCAACATAACCCTGCAGAACTGCCTTTCGACAAGACGTAATAGAGTTTTTTTCATTTTACAGGAGGAAGTTGTGGGTCTCTCACCGACGTCTTCATATATCAGCGCCGTCTGTGAACAGAGTGCCTGCCTGAGTCAGATTTGTGTCGACAGATCATGTAGGAGAGCGCTGATGTGCAGCTGGCTGCGAACAAATGTTTTTTTTAAATATCTATTGCTCCAACTGGACACTGAGTAAATGAATCATACTCCATCTTGCCAAAAACACTCACTATTCTCTTTCACGTTTGATTGTTTATTTGATGTGTGTGAGAACGAGGCAGAGCAGCATTGATTTTGATGTGCGTACACAACCCAGCCCTAACTTGATGCCCAAAGCATGTAATATTAAACTGCATCGACGCTTCTCTCAGTGACTCTGACACCATTCGCTCAGCTTCTCCAGCTCCTTCAGAACGGCAGGGGAGGCAAATTGTCAGCGTGATGATGAGCGCTGTAGACTTCTCATTTTGAAATAGAATTTCTAATGTCATTTGAACAAGCATCTGCGAGGCTTCGTCGGGATTTCTTTCTGTGTTTGATTTAGTTGCAGTGGTATAAGAAAGGATATTGTGTTTGCAAATGAATTTGAGCCCTAATGCAGAACAGAGATTCCATCCAAACATCATTAGGTCTGAGTCCCCCCCCATCTATTCTAGGCAAAGCCAGGCAGCGGCTATGAATGAGTAATTTGCATCACATTGGGCATCATTAGCAGCCCTTACCAATCTTTAGACAGTGAGTGTTGCTCCTTTTTTTGATGAGGAAAAAAAACCTTAAACTCTGCAGGGAAAAGACGCAACAACTTCTGACAAATAAGATGGCTTTTCTCAAGCTCTAATTTCAGTCTGTGAATAATTCATTATACTTTTTACAGTAAATAATAATGTTAAAGTGACACCCATTGCATGTAATTGACCCTTTGCTCAGCCCGGCCCCTCTCAGCTGCTGTCCTCCAACAGGAAGAGGAACATCCTGCTTCTTCTCACGTACGTTTAATCGTCACCAGCTACATCATTCAGTTGTTGAGAAGGACACACTGGCTTCCATCTGGACACTTATGTTTTTTGGAGTGTATGCTGGACCATCGTTGCCAGTTACATTTATACAGATCATAACTCTTTAAAAGTGCAGTGTGTAGGATGTGGCGGCATCTGGTGGTGTGGTTGCAGATTGCAACCAGCTGAAGCTCCTCCTGTGTGCCAAGCGTGTAGGAAAACTACAATGGCCGACACGAAAACACAAAAGGCTCTCTCTGGAGCCAGTGTTTGGTTTGTCCGTTCTGGGCAGAAACACAGCAGCCGGCTCTATAAAGAGGGCCAGCTCCATATATATCAACGTATCTGTAGCCTACAGCCACCACCGTGGGTTCTCAGCACACACAGGTGACACAACTCCTTGAACGGTTAACAGTCTTTAATTACTGCTGCACACAACTTTTAACTCAAATACATCCGTTTAACAGAAACTTCTTTTCCAGCTCCTCAGCTGCAGGGCGGCAGCTCTCCTCTCTGTGGGACTCCTCCACGTCGGGCACGCTACTGCATTTAAAGGGAGAGACTGATTAGACAAATGATCACCAGCTGTGCTAATCAACTTTCCCTGGCTCAGCTCTCCTGAGCCTTACACACACCTCTCCCTCTCCTGCAGCTCAATAATAGCCATGCCCACCTCCACAGGCTCATTCTAAGGCAGCGAACCCCAACAGGCGGCCCGCGGCCCAGGTCTGGCCCATGAGAGCCAAATGTCTGGCCCGCGCCTACCCATTGGCACTTACATGAATGCACCTGTCAGTCATAACATGTAAAACAAAGTGCAATACGTGAAATAAAATGTGCGCTGCTGTACTTTATTTTGACCTCATCCCACACCGTACACTTGACACTACGCCAAGCGCGCCTAATGTAACTACGTAATGCGTGCTCTACTCTCTATGCCCATGGAATACACCACCTCTCCAGCGAAACCGTCTGTCATCTGAGTGAATTATTGTCAGTAAGCCACCAAAAATCAAACCAAGAACAACACGGCCTGCAGCGTGAAAAAGAGCAAAGTAGACCTGGAAAACTGTCTGTTCAAATAACCTTAGAATCTAAGGTATTGAAAACACAATTCATATTTCCAGGTGCTACACACATAGAAAACATACTTATTGATATTATATTACATTTCTGCCAATAGATCCCCTTAAATGCTACACACTGTTCCTTCTACTTTCCTGTCTAGCATGCAGAATCGTAACCAGAGACTTATGCAATGGTTACTTTTTTTCCATACAGTTGACGTACGTCATACATCG
Source organism: Sebastes fasciatus (assembly GCF_043250625.1). NCBI lineage: Eukaryota > Metazoa > Chordata > Actinopteri > Perciformes > Sebastidae > Sebastes > Sebastes fasciatus. The sequence continues at coordinate 27,317,687 of NC_133813.1, read as the reverse complement.
AAAATGTAACGGCCGACGCACCTTCTCAAGCGCCATTTTGATTCACCTGCTTGGAAGCCCATATAACCTGGTTGGTTCCTGTCCCTGGGATGTTTTTTCTGGAGCTTGCGACCACAGAGTTGGCTGTGGGTGACCTGATATTATTGTGTTGTAACCAGAACAAATGGCTGGTTGGAGCCAAAAGTGCCAGTTTGTGCCTCATTTATCACACAATGCAGGAGAGAGGACACAGCTGTTACGTAAACACACTCTTTAATTCCTTCCTTACAATTGTGTTTTTGGTTTTGGAAAAACTAAAAATCATCATGTCATGAAATCCAAAGCTTGACAGGCCTGCTGTGCCTTTATGGTGGCTAAGCTGTGATTGGACAATTGCTGTTCGAGGGAGGGCTTTTGCAAACGGTCAGTTATATACATTACCTCAGTAAACATTGTAAACATGAGTTTATGGTCTCAATCACTAGTTTCAAGTCTTCTATAATACATCATGATGTTCACCTTGTGATTGACAGGTCGATACCACGGCGTTTTCCGGTCGGGGAGTTGTCCGTGTTTTCAGATTACAACTTTAACCCTTTCACAATAAATGGTAAATGGACTTGCATTTATACAGCGCTTTTCTAGTCTTCCGACCACTCGAAGCTCTTTACACTACATGTCGGCATTCACCCATTCACACACACATTCACTCACTGATGGCAGAGGCTGCTAAAGCCTCGGACACACCAGGAACGTCAGGAGCGCGTGGCGGCTGCGTTACCTGTTGTTTTTTATTTCGGCGTCAGTGTTAACAGGTTAGAGCAGCCACACTGCCAGCGTGAGACGCACGTCTCACGTACGTCACATGCGTGTCTCAGCTGCGTCTCTTCTAGAGATTCAAGGTCACACCTATTTTTGACACGTGCCGCGCGCATTTCACAGCAGCAACAGACAGTGAAGGTGATCTATTGACTGTATATTAACATCATACCAGCAACATTACTACAGTTTACATGTCTATCTGGAGAATATTTTACGGAGATGAAAAAAAAGTAAAGACTTATTTTTAAATCAACATTTCCTGCTTTCATTTCAAAATAAAAGCCCTCAAGAGTTCTGTGGACAGAATTCTTTCATTTGTGAACACTTTTATTCTGAAATAAGAGCAGTCAGTGCAATGGCTATGACTTCGGAAGCAATTTGGGGTTAAGTGTCTTCCTCAAGGACACATCGACATGTGACCCAGAGCAGCCGGGGATCAAACCACCGACCTTCCGATTGGTGGACGACCTGCTCTACTCTCTGAGCCACAGCCACCGCACAGTGTGTTTTTACTTCATGGAAGTTAATTCGTAAATTTTTTGGTTGCCTGAAAATGTCTTATCCAGCGTTTGGTTTGGTTGTACTTAACTCAACCCTCTCGTGTCACTTCTAAAATTAAGATGGCGACGGCCAAAACTCTGAACTCGAGGCTTCAAAACTGCAGTCCACAAACCGACGGGTGACATCACGTTACTTTTGTTTCATGCCAAATATTAAGCATGCCTCCCCTCCATCCTTCTACTTTACAACTCTTCCGCCTGACAGAAAGAGAGACATCAACATTTCTCTTTAGCCAGACAACGGGGCATTTGGTGAGAAGATGAGAGGAGGAGATGAGATTTTGCTTGGAGTGAGAGTGGACCTCTCCGCCTCGGGGTAACTTGAGCTTTCCCTCCGCTCTAGATGTTGCAGCTTTCATCCAAGTAGTCTGGGAAGAAGCCTTTCCCCACAGGAACGACACGCTGCCTTCATTAAGCTCTGCTGTCTGCTAATGCTGCTCTCAGCTGGCTAATATACAGTAGGCACGTTACATTGATATCACTGTGATCTAGAAGATACTCTTATGAATAAAAACATGGAGGCTCCATCTTCTCTGTCCGATGGGTGTATATTATTGAACTGCTGAACTTGCAGTGGGTAAAGTTGTAATGCTGTATCAGTAGAGGATGATAGATCAACTCCACCCTCTGGGCCTGTCTGGCTTTCTCACCGACTCCATCAACAGCAAATCAAATAATAAACTAATGATAAACAGTGACGCTACAAAAATACCCATTCTGGTTTATTGGCCTTGAGAGCACCTCTTCGCCTGCCATGCTTTTACCTTTTGACATCTCTGATCTGTGTTTCCTGTTAGCGTCCATAAGTCATAAAAGTCACTGGGAGTGCTTTTCCTGCAAAGCATGCCGAGCCAATTAGAGATCACTCCCTTCATAGCTCAATAAAACTTTTATAACTCTTGACACTGGGCGTCGGCCAGGGTTTGAGAAGGATTTGTCCAGAAGTAAATGTGCTTCAATTTGTCCCGTGGAGAGAGACAGAGAGATGCTAAAGTAACACCTCAAAAGCCTTCATTAGGCCATTTACTATCCCCAGTTCTTTCTCCGGGCTCAGCAAAGTATCTTCACAACATCAGCAGCTTGGGCAAGTTAACTTCGGAAACTCACATCGTAGCTTCTTTTTGAAATGTAGCTGCCATGCTTTTCCAGGTCATGAAGATGCAATTCATTGTAACTCAGCTGTTTTCCTTTTCATATAAAATGTCCAACAATTTGTCCACTCGAAAAAATGCCTGTCTCTTTCCCTCTCATTGTGTATAGTAAGGACTTGTTAAAGTATCATTAACATCTTGGACCCATACAATACAAAAACATACAAAAACATACCTCAGCTTGCTCGCATATAGAGGAAAGGACAACAATGATGTCCTACCACACACAGAGGAAAGATGAGAAGCGGCAGAAAATCACAGCGAGTGATGGAATATAAAAGGAGTGAAAGAAAATTGGTGTTTGGTGTAAAAAAAAAAAAAAACGACAGATAGGGAAGGCAAACAAAGAGTCAGAGGGAAGAGGAGAACATGCGGTGCGAGAGGAGAGGGGGGGGGGGGGGGGGGGGATTTAAATTCAGCTGAGCAATAAATGTTCCACCTGAAAGACAAAACAGGAGAGCGAGAGAAAGTGGAGGTGGATGGAGTGACTGTGCCAAGATAATGGGGAGGAGAGGTGAGTGACGGGAGTAGATGGTGTCACCGGGAGCATCTTTCTACCTCCCACCCCCTCTTTCTCAAAAAGTGACAGATATGCACACACACGCCCACACACAAATACACAAATGATGCCACCTTCATGCCAGAGAGACTGGTGGAATCAAGAGGGACATGGTGAGAGTAAAAACAAAAACAGCCTTCTCCTCATTATCAGGTTTATCAAATCATTATAAAGGCAGACAGAAATAGTCTGTCAGTCTCTGTCTCAACAACTCTTACTGTCCCTCTCTCTGTTTCATTCTCATTTTTATTCTTTTCTTCATCTGTTCCCATATCAAAGGACTATATCAGTAGTACATTAACAGCAATCTGTGCTATATTTCACATAATAACTGTTTTCTCTCCAGTAAACTAGCAGAGAAGTAAAAACTGAGATATCCCATCATTATGGGCATCCCGTTTATTTTTTTTAGCGTCGTGTGATAATGCAGCTGGGTCTCATTCCCAGGGCGTCAAATACCAACGTTTTGTCACGGCCCTCGGTGTCTGACACCGACGCATAGGGCCCCCTTTAGCGTCTGTATGAGACACACCGGGCTTTCAACTAACTCCAATGTAAATCCATCCACGGCAATATTAGATGCTCAGAGCAACGGCTCTGGAAGTCAGGGGATGTAGTATAAAAAGCAACAAAGTCAGAGTAGGGAGGAGGTGCAGGGTGGATGGTTGGGTCAAATAATCCCAGACTTTCACCCAGGAGACCACTGCTTCTGTCCTGTGTGAAACCAACCAACCAAGTCAACGTTGCCTTATTTTAAGTGACGTAAGTATGTTACCTGAAGTAACTTAACGTAGGTAACATAGGCTACGTCAGTGTTTCCCAAACGTTTTTACTGGGGACCCACTTTTTAAAAATGACAAACCATCACAACCCATTTCACAACAGACCTTATCTATAAACCGTGAGAAGAGCAATTAAGTGCATAAATGAACTTTACTGATGACTCTTTACTGCCATTTCCGCTAATCACCTAATATTATCTTGAATAGGTAAACCAGCTATTTTGAAGAGTTGTACATTTGCTAAATCACAACTTCACTTTATGCATGCGTAATGACTGAGCTTTCCCCCGTAAGTGTTGCCACACCCCTTAATCACTGAGATTGGGAACAGTTGACACCTTGTTTACTCCCCTAGTCTGGCAGCCCCTTAAAAGGAGCAGTTGGTCGCCAAGCGGAGGCTTGGCTCACTCTGTTAGGGCCCCGTTATTGCTGTTGAGGGAGATGAACATCAGACTAAAGCTCTCAACACACCAGAAACGTCAGCAGCGCGTGGCGGCTGCGTTACCTGTTGTTTTTTATTTCGGCGTCCGTGTTAACAGGTGAGAGCAGCCACACTGCTCGCGTGAGACGCGCGTCTCAGCTGCGTCTCTTCTAGAAAATAGAGGATTTCGCCTATTTTTGACGCATGCCGCGCGCATATCACAGCAACAACAGACAGTGAAGGCGATCTATTGACTGTATATTAACATCATACCAGCAAGATTACTACAGTTTACATGTCTATCTGTAGAATATTTTACGGAGATGGAAAAAAAGTAAAGACTTAAATCAACACTTCCTACGAAGAGAATTCCCTCATTTGTTAACACAAAGCTTTTATTCTGAAATATGTGCCAGACAGTGTTCTAGAACATGCATTGACTTGCAGAGCTCCATGAATGAATATAGTACAGAGTATTAATTGTGGATTATTACTATTATTTACAAATTACCTCACGTTTCTTAACCTTTCTCTGTCTAAAATAAATATAAATGATATTTAAACGAAATGGCCATTAAAAAGGCAAACTCTATGTAGAAAGAAAGAGCTGACAGCAGCAGCTGCATCAGCTGAAACGCAGCTGGTGTGAACACCCGACGCGTGAATTACGCAGCCACCACGCCATGCAGCTGCCACGCGCTCCTGACGTTTCCTGTGTGTCCCGAGCGTAAGGTGCCGTTTGCGGTCTGATGCCCGGCACACACAGGGAACATCAGGAGCGCGTGGCGGCTGCGTGGCGGCTGCGTGGCATGGTGGCTGCTTGATTCACGCGTCGGGTGTCTGCTGTGTTTCTGCTGCTGCAGCTGTGTTCTACAGTGGTACAGATGTGGTTAATGTGGCCCGGGAAAGGGAAGTTTGGGGTCTCCTGCTGGAGCTGTTGCCCCCGCGACCCGACCCCGGATAAGTGGTTGAAGATGAAGATGAAGATGAAGATCAAGAGTACTATACTGTCAGATATTCCAATCATGATAATTCTGCAAAAACCCAGACCTTTTGCAACATCTGTGCATGGAAACAGTTAATAAATCTCAAACATTAATTGTAGGCGACTGCATTACTTTGCTAATAACACTGTGCAGCAGACATGGAGCAACATTAGCATTCATATGAGTCATGTTTTGTCACCATCCGACAAAAGTAAATCCAATATTTATGTTCCTCTTAGCTCTGTTTTGGTCTCCACCAGCTTGTGACAAACATATTAACAAGCTAAACTTTGTTTGTCTACTGTTTGGTGTTAGGCAAATAACAATAATAATTATCTGTGGCTGTGTTGTCAATAAGCAAATGAAATGATAGTGATAAATGCAGTTTTAAAGGTTAATCGTTTAGCCTGAAGTCTTGGATGTCTGTGAATGCTCCAAATAAGGCAACTTTTCCAAGCAAATGATATCATACCTCGCACTGAAAAAAGCATTAAAATCTAAGTTCACTGTGATGGATTATCTATTACAAGCCATTTTTAATTCATCTCTAAGTTAATGAGGTTTTCTGAAGAGCTGAAATGAAACCAATGTCTGGAAACAAATGGCTGCCTGGAAGGAATGAAATCAATCTAAAAACTTCTGGTACGGAAAACGGTCGACAGCAATGTTGTGTGCGATGTGTAATTACTGGTCTTAAACATACAAATCCGCCGGTATGGACCTTTTATTTGATTAGTTCATACAATAAAAGAAAAACACTGGGTGTCTGGCACCGTCTCTTTTCCTTTTTTTCCTTGTGTTGTTGTTTTTCTTTCTTGGTCTAAATCAGCATCTCTAATTAGAAGGGGGATTAGATGGCGAGGATAATGTGTTATCACAGCTTCTGTCTGCCCGTGCCTTTTATTAGCTCAGCTCATCATCATGGATCATGGAAGAGTGGGGAGACAGATCTAAGTATTGATGGATTAACACTGCCCCTGAGAAACCGGGGAGCTTAAGCAGGGTACAGCTAATGCTGGCGCACAAATTCATATGAAAGCCGTCATGATCCTTCAAACTACAGTAACCTGCTCCGGGACGTGAGCTGCATGGACGTAAGGAAGTCCAACAACTCAGAGGTCTCTGACGTGTGAGCGGAGGAGGATTTGGAACATGGTGGGTTACGCGTGATGGCCGCTGAATTGAAAATCTCTCTCACATCCTCTCGTATCATGACAAAATAAATGGCCTGTGGACAGGAACCGTGACTCACTGCCGGCGCCGTGACTGGCCCACTGACAGCTGTTTTGGCAAAGCTTCATGATCCAATGTCTCATGTTCAGTCACAGGCTTCATACAGAGACTTTAATCCTTATGAAACATTGAGTTTCTTGGCCACACGCCTAAGGGAACACTGAGACATGGCTGACTGTGTGTGTGTGGCGTTCTGCCTCTCCCTCTTCCTCTCCGTCTCCGTGCATGTTTATGCCATCGTGCTGCAGTTCTGCCATCTGTCCTAGCTGAGAATCAGGTGCTGAATGCTTTGTGACTTGGCTTCCAGCTAATTCCGTGTTCCCCAGCCTCATTCTCTCTCTGAGGCCAGTTTACGCCTAAATGAGCCCAATTGAAATTACAAGGATACTGGCACTGAGCTGTAGAGGTCCAATTTGCATCCAGGAACTAAGGAGTGTGTCAGAATGATAATACCGCACACTATACTGTCACTACTGAACCAAAACTGTTATATATTTGTTTCCATTTTCTTTTCTTTCCTCCAGAAAACAAATTGTAGCACAAGAATGCGAGGTGGTGCTCAGTGAGGACTCAAACAGCTGTTCGGCTATTAAATAATTAACAGAATAATATCAGTAGTAAAGCCTGGTTGCCTGAGCAACTTGGTGCCAAATACAGTATTTTTTTCCTTTTGTGTCCCAGCCCATCCCGTACTGGACACTTGCAGCGTTATCGCAGCACAACATCATTAATAATGCACTGGCTGAGAGAACCATGTGGGCCGCAGTACAAAAGCTATTTTCGTTGTCAAAGCAAATACACTGATTTGTCTTTTATTTACAGCAAAAAATGGCGAGCACGCAGCCGTTATGAGCCTTTTGACGTTTTGTTTGCCTACACTGCTGCTCTCACAGGGCAACAAGGGATGATAAATAACCTTATGTTCTGCTCGCAGAGAGAACACAGATATTGACAACAATATGAAGACTGTCTTGCCTTTTTTTACAAGCGTATCGTCAATGCAGATTCATAGTCGTGGCAGTGAATCACACCCACACGCTACGCTGCTCAGTTAGTTACTGCCACCTACATATAAGAGCCTGCTAGAGTTTATGGCTCCTGCAGCCAGTTGTCATGTTCCACAGCAGCTCGGCTGCGTTCGCTGTAATGAGTGATACCCCCACCTCTCTCCACTGATCTATAGTAATATATGACATCACACGGCCCACTCTCATTCCCTCTAGATCCAATTTCCTTCCTATCTAACCCCAGGGTACCTGACTGCGATGCAGCTAACTCCCACAATCTTGTGCAAATCATTTCGCCCCCTTCGTCTTCCCAGTGACTTTGGCGTTAATGAGTGGATGCCAGCACGTTGCATCAGGCGCTGTGGACATCATCGAGGAGAGGAAGAGGAGGAAATACAGAAGTGGGATATACAGACGTAGGCAAAATTGTTGGTACTCTTCCGTTAAAGAAAGAAAACCCCACAATGGTCACTGAAATAACTTGAAACTGACAAAAGTAATAATAAATAAAAATTTACTGAAAATTAACTAATGAAAATCAGCTGTTGCTTTTGAATTGTGGTTCAACAGAATCATTTTAAAAAACAAACTGATGAAACTGGCCTAGACAAAAATGATGGTAGCCCTAGAAAAGATGTAAAATAATGTGACCATAGGGACATATTAAACTAAGGTGTGTCCTGTAAATAGCATCACAGGTATCTTCAAACTTGTAATCAGTCAGTCTGCCTATTTAAAGGGTGAAAAGTAGTCACTGTGCTGTTTGGTATCATGGTGTGTACCACACTGAACATGGACCACAGAAAGCTAAGGAGAGAGTTGTCTCAGGAGATTAGAAAGAACATTATAGACCTTCATGTTAAAGGTAAAGGCTATAAGACCATCTCCAAGCAGCTTGATGTTCCTGTGACTACAGCTGCACATATTATTCAGAAGTTTAAGGTCCATGGGACTGTAGCCTACCTCCCTGGACGTGGCCGCAAGAGGAAAATTGATGACAAATCGAAGAGACGGATAATAAGAATGGTAACCAAAGAGCCCAGAACAACTTCCAAAGAGATTAGAGGTGAATTCCAAGGTCAAGGTACATCAGTGTCAGATCGCACCATCTGTCACTGTTTGAGCCAAAGTGGACTTAATGGAAGACGACCCAGGAGGACACCAAATCATAAAAAAGCGAGACTGGAATTTTCCAAAATGCATATTGACAAGCCACAAAGCTTCTGGGAGAATGTCCTTTGGACAGATGAGACAAAACTGGAGCTTTTTGGCAAGTCTATCTGTGTCTATGTTCACAGACGAAGAGATGAAGCATCCAAAGAAAAGAACACTGTACCTAATGTGAAACATGGAGGAGGCTCGGTTATGTTATGGGGCTGCTTTGCTGCATCTGGCACAGGGTGTCTTGAATCTGTGCAGGGTACAATGAAATCTGAAGACTATCAAGGCATTCTGGAGCGAAATGTGCTGCCCAGTGTCAGAAAGTGTCATGTTATCATCTTGGCAGCCTAAGGTTTCCTTTTGTTTCCTCTGTTTCCCTGCCCTTTTGTCTCTTGTGTGTTTTCCCCTGGTTTGTCTAGTCTGTCAGTGTGTTGGGAGGTGTGGCCTTCCTCCTCCTCCTCCTCCTCCTTCTCCTGGGCAGGCACTGCTGGAGCAGCTGACAGCAATAATCCAATCAACACACACCTGCAGTATATCTACCCCGGTCTTCCTGTCACTCATCGCCAGATCGTTCCGTCACCCACAGTGGTACATGTCGTATTCAGGCTCCTTGTATTTTGGCTTTTTGACTTGCTCGTGCTCGTGTTTTGGATTTTTGGATTCACACTGTTTTTGTCCTCTGTTCAGGTCTGTTCACCTGTCAGCTGTTGCTGCTTCCTGGAACTAACCTGCCTGCTCACTCCTGCACGCTGCTCCTCCTCGATCTGGATCCTTCCCTCCAGGAACTCCAGCCCTGTTCATAGTTCTATATATATTATTGTAATAAATTATATTTGTTACACCTTAAAGAGACTTGTGTTTGTGCCTGCACTTGAGTCCACGCTTCTGGTGAACAAGATCATAACAGAAAGCTTGGTCTCAGTTGCAGGTCATGGGTCCTCAAACAGGATAATGACCCAAAACACAGCTAAAAACACCCAAGAATGGCTAAGAACAAAACATTGGACTATTCTGAAGTGGCCTTCTATGAGCCCTGATCTAAATCCTATTGAACATCTGTGGAAGGAGCTGAAACATGCAGTCTGGAGAAGGCACCCTTCAAACCTGAGACAGCTGGAGCAGTTTGCTCACGAGGAGTGGGCCAAAATACCTGTCGACAGGTGCAGAAGTCTCATTGAGAGTTACAGAAATCACTTGTTTGCAGTGATTGCCTCAAAAGGTTGTACAACTAAATATTAAGTTAAGAGTACCATCATTTTTGTCCAGGCCAGTTTCATTAGTTTGTTTTTTAAAATGATTCTGTTGAACCAAAATTCAAAAGCAATGTCTCATTTTCATTAGTTAATTTTCAATAATTTTTTATTTATTATTACTTTTCTCAGTTTCAAGTTATTTCAGTGACCTTTGTGGGTTTTTCTTTCTTTAACGGAAGAGTACCAACAATTTTGCCTACGTCTGTATGGGAGAAATGAGTCAACAGAGACAAATGGATGAAAGACATGCCTATGTCCAGCATGAATTTCAGAGCAGACGTCTATTTTTATTGCTGTATATTCCAGCAGTGAATGAATCACCTATGACCCCCTTTTTAAAAAAAAAATCCTGAGATTGTACACAAACTGTTGAAAGCAAAGAGGACCTTTACTGTAGTTTTGTGTTGATTTTGGCATTCCCTGTGGACTAAAGCGGTAGTGTTTCCAAACACCAGAGTCCCTTTTAACCTCTCATTTTACTGCGGCAGGGCCTGACAGTCTGTCCTGCCTGGTCCTGGTTCTGGTTCTCCCGTGCCTCCCTTTCCCTCCAGCGGGCCCATCAATACGGCCTGGGCCTCCAGCAGCGTGGTGTCAGTGTTGGCTTCCAGAGGGGACCGGCGGAACAGCGGGGTGAAGCTCTGCTCCTCGCCAGAGGAGGAGGAGGAGGAGCCGCTGCTGCTGGGGTGGGGAGCTCTCCGCCTCCCACCGTAGCTCCGAAAGCAGGTCGAAGGTTGCAGAGAAGCCGGAACTGGGTCTGTCCGTGGTGGGCTGGTCGCTGCTGGAGGACCCACTGAAGTCTGAGCTGAAGGGGTTCTGGTGAACCTGTAGGATTTCATCTGATTTCTGACCTGGTGGCACAGATGACAAGCATTAAAAATAACTCTATAGAAACAGCCAGTCCTTTCACTGATGGTTACTTATGTAAGTCATATAGAGGCATCAGTATTCTACTGAGACTGTTTCATAACCACTTAAATGTTCCTCACAGTCATTTAACAAACAGACGTGCACATGCATACTTTTCTGTCCACATAGAAACATTATGTAGTCATCGTTCAGACATAATTTGATCACAGATTTATATTTTCTGAGTAATGTAAAACTCACAACAAGCAGTACTTTCTTGACTGTAATGTGTCAGGACATTGTTTTAAAGCAATAGTTTGCCATTTTGGAAAATAAGCTTATCATTTTCTTTTGCCGAGAGTTCACCTTTCTTATGTCTGTAATGTAATAAATGTAATAAGTTACATTTAGCAAAAGATGTCTTTCCAACCCAAAGTGTCCTCACAAGACAGGCTGTGGTATCGGTCCCCACAAGTACCACTAAACCTGCTCACACACATACAAAAAGGGAATACATCCTCTCAATAATTATTGAGCACATTTTTACACTAGATGTTCTGCAATTCCTCCCCCAAGTCTTGCAACTCTCATACTCCTTTGACAGTTGATGCAATGCTGGACGCTTTGCTGAGGACGGACCTCATAATAGACCACTGTGATGTCTGAGAGCCCGCTGTAAAAAATTCTCATGGTCACGGCCTTCACTCTCGGAGCTCAAACTGGGTTTAATTCCATCCTGTCAGCAGTTGCACCACAGCGAGGGCTGTAGCTACCAGCTACTGCAGGAGACGTGGCTCCCATAATGATCCCCCCCCCCAACTGCTGCAGGCTTTTGCTCTCCTCAAAGCTAATACCGAATCCCCCCCTGAAGATGAACGCAGGGTGCAGAGGAGGCCTGACAGCTGTGAATAAACATGATGCCGAGCTATACGTATCCAGACTGTTTGTGAACCCTAAACAAGTCATGCTCAGACAGGTGGAATCCTGCAAATTGCCATTAGGAGCTTGAAGCGGAGAGTTGCCAATCTTTTCCAGACATCCGGTTGGAGGTTCACATTTTGTCCCCAAATTTTCCTCCAAACTGGGCCATGACGTAATTAGTATTCACAGTGGACCATCTGCTTTGTTTTTTTGGTCCTCAGAGGCCATGCATCACATTTCACTTGTTCTAGAAACTTCTAATTCACACTGTATCCTCAATAAAATGACCTGCCCTTGTGTCGCTCGCATAATGGCCCTGTACGCATTCTCTACCTCATTTTGCTATTAAAATGCAGTAGAGTGATGTCTGTTTTGAAGTGGTTAGTGAGATATCACAGAGTTTCGAGCTGTCAGAGCTGTTTCTGCGTGAGACTCCAGTTACCAACTGCACACCTGCGCTGGCACTCAGTAGCATCTACATGTCAGACAGGCACGGCTGCATCCTTCTCTGAACGGTTAGTGACAACAACAAATGGTGAGGAGGGGTGGAGAGGCATAGAGAAACGTCTGGATTTTGGCGATAGTCTGCCACTTTATGACAAATGAGTAGTCGACTGGATTCCTAATTTAATGTTAAGCGCCTTAATTAGAAAGAAGAAAAGCATATGCTCATGAGAATTATCCCCTTTTATCTCATGAAGAAGTTACACTCCAAAGAGACGTGATTGTGTGCAAGTTTGCAATAAAGCAGGAAAGAGAAATATATCTTCTTGATTTATCATTTATGGAATACATTTATTGGAAATTATGCATATGTGTGTGTGAGCAAGAGAGCCAGAGAGAGAAAGAAACTGAGAAAGGCAATTATTTGTGAAACAGACATGCCTTAATTAATAAAGCACTAGGATTCAGAGGGATGTGTAGATTCAGGTAGATTTACTGGAAGAGCAGGAGATGAAAATGAAACCAAATCAATTTAGTGCAAAGAAGTGCATTAGAGAATCTGACAGTACTGAGGTGCTTTTATCATATTTCCCTCTAAACTCAGCAGATTGATATCCAAATCATCCGGCATCTGACAACTACATTTACCTTAAGCCATGATTTATCCACCACAGTGAAACGCAACTGTCTGCTGCAGGTGTGCCTTACCTGCTTGAAGTTATAGGCTTGTTTTCAAAAATAAATTAAACAGCTTGTCACGACATACTGTTGCCTTGATTAATGTAATACATCATGTTGAACAGCATGCTTCTGCTTTTACCATATTGTCTTAAAGAAAACAGCTGTTGACTGTATTCCTTTTATATCTGGGCCCCGTGTTGTTTTTTCATGCCAGATTTGTGTTATTCCTGTTGATCACTGGATACATTTACACAACATGACATCAAATTATGACACTTCCTTTTTTTTTTATTTAATGTTTTTGGTGTTTTTAAAACATTTATTTATAGGACAGTGGATAGTCTAGAAATTGGCAGAGAGAGGGGGTGACATACGGAAAGGGCCGCAAGTTGGATTCGAACACCGGCCTGCCACAGTTAGGACACAGCCTTTTGGGTACCCGCTCTACCAACTGAGCTATCGGGGCGCCCATTATGAAATCTCCTGAGCAGCATGGCCAGACTAACTTGTAAAGCCTGGGACACACCAGGAACATCAGGAACGTCAGGAGCGCGTTGCGGCTGCGTGGCAGCTGCATGGGGGCTGCGTGGCGGCTGCGTGATTCACGCGTCGGTCATTCACACCAGCTGTGTTTCAGCTGCGTTTCTTCTGCTGCAGCTGCTGCTGTCAACCCTTTCTTTTTACATAGAGTTTGCCTTTTAATGGCCATTTCATTTCATTATAAATGTAATTTATATTGATTTTAGACAGAGAAAGGTTAAGAAACGTGTGGTAATTTGTAAATAATAGTAATAATCTACAATTAAAACTCTACTCTACTATTCATTCATGGAGCTCTCCAAGTCACTGCATGTTCTAGAACACTGTCCAGCACATATTTCAGAATAAAAGCCTCGTGTTAACAAATGAAGGAATTCTATCCACAGAAAAAAACGCTTGAGGGCTTTTATTTTGAAATGAAAGCAGGAAGTGTTGATTTAAAAATAAGTCTTTACTTTTTATTCATCTCCGTAACATATTCTACAGATAGACATTGAAACTGTAGTAATGTAGCTGATATGATGTTAAAATACAGTCAATAGATCACTTTCACTGTCTGTTGTTGCTGCGTCCCACACGGACAGTGTGGCTGCTCTAACCTGTTAACACGGACGCCGAAATAAAAAACAACAGGTAACGCAGCCACCACTCGCTCCTGATGTTCCTGGCATGTACCAGGCTTAAGGGGACTAAAAATGAGATGCTACCTGGTCCCAAATGTGTTGGAAATTTGCACATTCATTTAGAAAAATGCAACATATTCGCACAAAACTGAAATATGCACTAAATGTAGGATCTTAAAACTAACAGGAACCCTCTTCAAGAAAGGGCCTCATTGCTCATGATTTTGCCTCCACAATAATTAACGGTTGTGTCTGTATCCTCAGCAGGAAGGCGAGCGTGTTCTCAGTGGGTGTCTGGCTCTGCAAGACTTGTGCCTCACCGCCAATTCTGTTTGTGATTTTCATGGACAGAATCTCAGGCTTGCAGGAGGGGGGTGGAGTGTGTCTGGTGTGGGAACCTGAGGATTGCATCTCTGCTTTTTTTGCGGATGATGGTTCTTCTGGCTCCGTCGACCCGTGACCTCCAGCACACTGGGACAGTTTGTGAAGTGCTTCGGATGAGAGTTAACAGCTCCAAGTATGAAGCTATGAATAAAAGTGAACGGCTCACTCTGGATTGGGAGTAAGTTGCTGCCCCGAGTTAAGGAGTTCAAATATCTCAGGGTCTTGTTTTTACGAGAGAGGGTAAGATGGGGCATGAGATGGACAGGAGGATTGATGCGTTGTACCGTACTGTTGTGGTGAAGAGAGGGCCGAGTCCAAAGGCGAAACTCTTGAGTTACCGCCCTGTCTACTGTCCTACCCTCACGTATGGTTCTGATCCTTGTAGTGACCAAAAGAATGAGATTGCCCTTGAGATAGGTTAAGGAGGTCAGACATCCGAGGGGAATTTGGAGAGGGGCCACTGATCTCTTCGGTGGTTCAGGCGTCTGATAGCGATTTCTCCAGGGTGTCTTCCTTTAGAGGTTTTCCAGGCATGTCCAACTGCAACAAGGCCCTGGGGCATTTGGTTTGGGGACATCTTGGTGTCCCCCAGGAGGAGCTGGGGGACGGAGCTAGCGAGACGAACGTCTGGGCTACCCGGTTTAGCCTGCTCCCTCTGTGACCTGGATGAAGTGGATGGATGGAATCATCAGCCATTCAAGAAGAAGCAGGAGAGATACTCTTTCTTCCCTCACAGTAGAGCCACAATAGACCAGAATGCAATAGGTATCTGTGCAAGACACACTTCATTTTGAATAAAGGGCGTGACAGATATTCGCCAATGTGCGTGACTAATCGGCAAGCTTACTATATTTATGCTCTTATTCCCACCTTTGAATAAAAGCTTTTTCTTCTTCTTCTTCTTCTTCTTCTTCTTCTTCTTCTTCTTCTTCTTCTTCTTCTTCTTCTTCTTCTTCTTCTTATTCTTATTCTTCTCTGGGGTTTGTTGAAAGCCTTTAGGGGAACAGGAAATCACAAACTGAAATAGAAGTGGAAGGTGGTTGACGTAAAGTGGGTGCCCCATAGAAACACCCTACAAACACTCATCACAGGAGTGTCACAGATTGATGATAACTAACAGTGTAAGAATACCTGAGGGTGGATTATTCCTTAAAAACCTAATGCTTCCTGATGCCTGCCGAGGCGCCATTAAAGATGCATCACCCAAGTTCATTTGATCCAGCTCTGTTTTGATGATGAAACATCTTTGTTGTACTTCTAGCAGCGTGTGCTCGGCATCTCCTGATCCAGCTGTCATTTTAGGTTTAACATTGATGACACCTCGCACAGACAAAAAAGTAACGTCAAGTCAGCACTTAGACAGGATCAGTTTGACTGAACTAGAGGTGGTCAGAGCCGTGCTGCCGAGGCACAACAGGTATAGAGTAGTTATCAGGTTCCAACACACACAGTTTGAAACAAAAGAGAGGGTGTCTTTTCATCGATGACCATTTATAGCTTATTCTATTATTTGCCACATGGTATGAATATTGAGTAGATGATTCACTCTTTTGCCCTGCGAGATTAGCTAAGTAGTAGGAGTGAGAGAAAGAGGGAAACCAGTTAGGAGATATAGAGCAGGTTTTCCTCCTGGACTGAAATAGTTATTGTTTGTGTGGATGTTGGAGTGTGTGTGTGTGTGTGTGTGTGTGTGTGTGTGTGTGTGTGTGTGTGTGTGTGTGTGTGTGTGTGATCCAGCAGTCTGGGCTTCTGCTGGTACCAGGGGAGATGCCTGATGACAGCAGTGAGCAGTGTCAACTTAATACCATTAAATGAATTATTCTCCCCATCAGTCAGTCTGGCTCTGGACAAGAGAGTTGCACAAGCTTGACAAGCCGTAGTCCAGCCGGACCGGTCTCACTGATGTCGTTCCAGTACACGGAGCACGAGAACACAGGCTGCATGTTGACGAATGTATTTCACTTTAGAATAATGAGTAGTTCAATGTTCATCTAGCATACACGCAACTGTTTGTTTGCCATTTTTAGTCAGCTACGCCTTTTTCAGTTCTGTTCCTTTTAAGTGTCCTGGTAATGGCCCGGTCACACCAGCATTTAAATTAAACTTTACTGGTGGATTCCCAATGGTGACCAATAGCAAGCTGTCTTTACCTTTGAAGGAACATCCACTTTTATTGAACCCTAATCTGTCGGAGTATAAACTGCTCAACAAAAGGCTATGATTGACAGCCATGAGACAGGAATTGATGGTACAAATATGTCTTTTGGATTAACTGTGTGAAGTTATTGCCACTTTAGCGACCAAGCTAATGTGATTGCTACCTGACCATTAGCAAGCTTATATAGCTCAGCAAGCTGTTATTCCACTTCACTATCTCTATTTTGAATGAAATGATGTACAGTCCCGAGCACTAGTGGACTCAGGTAGGGCCCCCTTAGTGCCCCAATGAAAAAAAAAAAATGATAAAGAGCCCTCTAGGGTGCCTTTCCAGTAGAGAAAATGTGATGAAGTGCCCTTCAGGGTGCCCTTCCAGTGAAGAAAATGTAATACAGTGCTCTGTAGGGTGCCCTCAAATGGAGAAAACGTAATGCAGTGCCCTTGTGCCCTTAAACAGAGAGAATGTGATATAGTGCCCCCTAGGGTGCCCTTCCAGTACAGAAAACATGAAGAAAGAAAACTCAAGGGCCTTAAAATTGAGAATTGAGTGCCATATACTTTCTGTGCACGGTGCCCCAATGAATGAAAATGGTGCCCGTTTTATTTCTTTGCCTCTCAGACAGACGGAGTCCGCCACCGGTCCCGACGACACAATGCCAGGGGGAGAGAAAGCGGTATAGATGATAGAATAGAAAAAATACACTACAAAAGCTATTGTGACTGAATAGCTCTAGCGTGTTATCAGAGAGTAGTTTATCAACCAGCCCTGCAAGTATGCACATACGCCAGTAAGCCTCTGGAACCATTCAAGATGGATACATTTTGCTGAGCTGCTTTCTGGTGTGACCAGGTCTTAAAGGTCCCATATCATGTGACCAGGTCTTAAAGGTCCCATATCATGCTCATTTTCAGGTTCATACATGTTATTTGGTGTTTCTACTAGAACATGTTTACATGCTTTAATGTTAAAAAAAAAACTTTATTTTCCTCAAACTGTCTGCCTGAATATACCTGCATTCTCCTCTATCTGAAACGCTCCGTTTTAGTGCATTTCAACAGAATTGTGTTGCTAGGCAACAGCTTGGGGTCCATGTCTTCCTGTCAGCTGATGTTATTCACATACACTCCAGCCAGAAATAATGGGACACATTGAGAATATTTACGTTTAAAAATGGGAAAGGGTCTAAATATTGTAGATTTGTGACATCACAAATGGACAGAAATCCCAACAGCTTGTTTCAAACGCACAGTTTCTGAATACGGGCTGTGTGTATTTCTCTATGGATTGAGCGTTTCGATACTTTCACAGTATTTATATAGCACTTAAACCTGCTTTATAATATAAAAGACATGAAAACCTAATTTTTTACAATATGGGACCTTTAATGTCAGTAAGCCAGAATATACAATCAGGCTCATGGATCTGGTTAACCGTAATGCAACGCTTCTATTATTAAGGTTACTGATGTGCTTATCCTGCCACGACGTGCAAAAAATGTCTGCCATTAATCAGAATCAGAGACACTTCATTTTCTACTTGGAACATGATCTGAACCAATTATTATTATTGTTATTCAAACTGCAAAACCAAATACATGGATGCTCATGGCAAATGAGGACTGATAATAGCCTACTAAAAATGTACTTAAATCAAAATATTATATAATTTATAATAAAATATGAAATTTGTAATACACTGAACTCAGTTTGAATGTTATGAGAATAGGCATGTAATTGGGGTTGACATATAATCTAATACAATCCAGTATATTAGACCTGGTTGCAATACATGTATTAGTTTTGCAAGCATTTGTTGTGTTCATTCAACTCAACTGTGATTGTTGATTTTTGTATTGAACTAAATCATATGATAACGTTTCAGGCAAGGTTACCATAGACCACAGGTAATAAAAAAACTAAATCAGGTTGCGGTCTTCTATTTTTAGAGCAAAAATAAATAAAAAATCACTCAGTGAAATGATGTTAAATTGCTATGAGCGATATAACCTCATTCTAATTAAATGTTTCTCATAGGACTGGTTGGAGATCCGTCTTGCTTAGCAGACTGCAAAAAGAGTCTCCTGCAGGCCAAAGATGCTTCACTGGTTTGATTCTCCCTGGCATCACTGTCTCCACTTGATGTTTAATCAGAGGAAGCTTCTTCACCTGCTGCAAAAGGTGTTGATGTTGGAATGACAGTGATGAATTACCTCCATGTGCTGTGACCTCAGGTGGTGCATTCGCACTTCCATAATTTAATATTCCCTTTTTTTCCCAAATTATATGTCTTTTTTGGCAGGATGCGGTGGTGGAGGTGGATGATTCCAGGTGACTCTAATCAATACAAAATCAAGTTTGGGCAAGTTGGCTCCCTGATGTTTTTCAAAATTAAAACACCCCCCCAAAAAAAAGTTGTTACGGGGGACAAAGTACAAGAAGTGGAGTAGGAAGGGTCAGACTTCAACTGCCACATATACACACACACACATGCAATGACGAACGCTGCGTTGTAGAAACAGGATTACAAATCATTTGAATGGACATTAGTATGACACAGACTGCAGGCACTGAATGTGGTCAAGGCCAGTCCAAGGAGCCAACCAGTGGCTATTTTAGTGGCTATTAGGGTCAGTGTCTCAGTCTGCAGAGAGCTACACAGAAGGGCCTTGGTCTTCTGTTTCTATTTTGATATATGGAACATATAACAAAATATGTCACAGTGTGATATATAAAGCCAGTATTTGTAATCCTTCTATACATGCAGGGGTATGCATATACGAGTCTCTCTAATTCATGCATACGTTTTAGTGGCTGGATTTGCATCAGCAAATGGCCGAGCCTGGATTCTATTTTGTCATTTTGCGAATGATTTAATAGCAAATAAAGCGCAGGAGAGGAATGTGAGACCCTGCTGTCGATAGCTGCTGCCAGAATCATGAAATATTCAGTTGAGTTGCACTGAAATTATTTTATCACCTGATTCTGTTAGACATATGCTGATGGAAAGCTGAGAGGTGTTGTCTCCCACCCAAGAAAATACAGAAGAACTGATGACTGAATCAATACTCATATATCTTTCCTCACATTGATGAGAATGGCTAATAAATGGTATGCTATTTTGACTTTAATCTGTGTACTTAAAAGAGACATATCCTGCTCATTTTCAGGTTAATATAGTAGTATAGTAAATAATAGTATTTTGGGTTTCTACTAGAACCTGTTTACATGCTTTCATGTTAAAAAAAACACATCATTGTTCTCATCCTGTCTGTCTGAATGTACCTGTATTCACCCTCTGTCTGAAACGCTCCGTTTTAGCACCTGTCTCTTTAAGACCTCCTCCTGTAAAAAGCCCAGGCTGCTCTGATTGGCTTGCGAGAAAAATATGGTGCACCTTTGGTGCAACAAAGGTCATTCTCAAACTGTAGGTGGTATATTCTAATGAGCTGCATGTGACACAGGAAGGGGAGCCACATCTGAACGGCTTGTTGAATCACATGTTTTCTGAAAGACCTGACTGAGTTGTCGTATTTCACAGTTCGTGGGTTGGTAGACACTCCAGATACCCAGATGGATGAGCACTGAAAAAGTCAGTTTTTCATGATCTGTCCCCTTTAATAGACCTTTGAGCAAACTAAGAACATGTGCATATAGTTAATATCCTCTAATAATGGCTATTTATATATCTCCTTTATTTAACCAGGTAAACACTCATTGAGATTAAAATCTCTTTTCCAAGAGGGGAGCATGAACAGATACAACAATAAAGACAAACAATACAAGCAGACAAATACAACGGTCACACACCACTAGTGAATGAGCATGACATCCAGTTCTGATCAATAATGATACCGAAATACTTATATCTTGGGACAATTTCAATATCAACCCTGAGATCTGAGGGAGATTAGACGCTCATTTTTAGCCATTTGAAAATAGCATGATTTTGGATTTGTCTGCATTTAACACAAATTTAGTCACGCACATTCTTCTTAAAATAATAAAATGTAATCCCTATTAAATCCAGGTGTACAAATATAATATATTGCACATCATTATATACAATTATGAGCTCAAATAATGGACTCAAAGGAAATAATGAGTTCAAAGTGTTTGATCATACGTTGTCTACAACCTTTTGCTGAATCCTTGAGTTACTAATGCCGCCTCACAGCCGTGCACACTGGCATGATAAACACTTGCACTGCTCTTCACCTCCTCCAGATCCACTACTACTACTCTCTTTCCCATCTGTGCTTAACCAACGTATTCATCAGCAAAGATATACACCATCTGTGAGGAAAGGAGAGGAGAGAGGAGGAGAGGAGAGGAGAGGAGAGGAGAGGAGAGGAGAGGAGAAGAGGAGAGGAGAGGGGAGGAGAGGAGAGGGGAGGAGATGAGAGAGGAGGAGAGGAGAGGGGAGGGGAGGAGAGGAGAGAGGAGAGAGGAGGAGAGGAGAGGAGAGGAGAGGAGAGGAGAGGAGAGGAGAGGAGAGGAGAGGAGAGGAGAGGAGAGGAGAGGAGAGGAGAGGAGAGGAGGGGAGGAGAGGAGAGGAGAGAGGAGGAGAGGAGAGGAGAGGAGAGGAGAGGAGAGGAGAGGAGAGGAGAGGAGAGGAGAGGAGAGGAGAGGAGAAGAGGAGAGGAGAGGGGAGGAGAGGAGAGGGGAGGAGATGAGAGAGGAGGAGAGGAGAGGGGAGGGGAGGAGAGGAGAGGAGAGGAGAGGAGAGGAGAGGAGAGGAGAGGAGAGGAGAGGAGAGGAGAGGAGAGGAGAGGGGAGGGGAGGGGAGGGGAGGAGAGGAGAGAGGAGGAGAGGAGGAGAGGAGAGGAGAGGAGAAAAAACAACGGTCGAAGAAATATTATGAGAAATTGTTTGATGCCAGCTAACAGAGCCACATATACAAATCTCCCAATTGAATCTGAGAGCAAACAATATTGGTTTCTGTGTTCATCGACCTATAAGCCCTCTTCAGTATATGAAGTTTGTTTATTTTTTGTCTCCAAATGTCAAGTCATAAAAGACCTCCATCTCCTCCAGTCTGTCTCTCTGCGCCCTGGAGAGGGCACCTCAGGAAAGAAGAACATACATGTTCATTTCCATCAGAGTTCTATCAGCAGCTCCGGCAAGTAAATGAAGATGTGCTGGTGTTAAAGGTGAAGTGAATTCCCTGTTTTGCCTGGTGACTTGTATGTGGTTAGTTTCCCCTGTGGTCTTATTGGACGGAGGAAACTTAAAGACCCTAACAACCAATTTTCTTAATCTTCTCATAAACAATGGAGTCTTACATGAAGTCAGTAATTTGAGATTTAAACATGAGACATTACTGTAGTTGTGGTTTTGCCTTTGTTTTCCTCATTGGTTTGAAGTAGATGGGACTCAGTTGGAAAAAGATGTGTCACATATTTCCGTGCAGGCTGTTCTCATACATGGTTCCTAGCTACCTATGTAAAGTAATTTGCATTTCCCACAGAATCAATTTGTATGTAATCCATGAATCAGGAAGTATAAAGAGGGATGCATGGGTGGGTCAGAAAACACCAGACTTCCACCCAGGAGGCCGCGGTTCGTACCCCGTATGAAACCAGAAGTTACGTTGATTTATTTGCCGCTTCCGAAGTTATTTTAACCCAAGATCATTTCCTAAACCTGACTAGGTAATTGTGTTGCCTAAACCTAACCAAGTTGTTTCCTGTGAAGATGGAAGTTTATTTTGAAAAGACCGGAGCAGAAAATGAACCATGTGACTGGTGTTACTGGACATTCGGAAACACACAAAAAATTAGGTATAACTTTTCTTAAGATATCATACGAACCATTATGAGGATATGTTGTTCCATGCAACCATAAGTGTTTAGCAACATTTGAATCAAAATCTGATAACAATTGTGGTTCTTTTTTGCTATTGTTGTCAGCACTGTCAAGTTTTTCAATGTTAAACTCTTGATTCATATTTATGAATATTTTCCCCAAACTTTAACTTTGATTGTTGCTTATTTAGTCATAAATAATGTTACACAACAACATGCCGATGGATAATCACTCTGCTCTCTCATGCAGTCAGAAGGCAGGGTTTTAGTATTATGTAGTATGGTCTCACTCCCAGGGCGTCAAATACCAACGCTTGGGCAACGGCCCTCGGTGTCTTGCTACTGAGGTTAGAATTTTCCCAGTTGAAATGACCAACTTCTGACCTCCAAATGTTCCAGGTGCACGACGCCAAACAAACAAAAACTATGGTGTACACTGTCAGGGCTGCTGCTAGCCATTTGGGTGCCCTAGGCGTAATTGCTTTGTGCAACCAATACTCCCCCCCCCCCCACCACCACCACCACAAATTGTCTCTCACTTTATTCTACGTCACAAGCTCAAAGCGTAGCATATTCACACGGATGGGTTTACCAAAAAGCCAGAGCGGCGTTGTGAGAGCACATTAAATGAGGCTCATTATTCATACGCCATTTGGTGAGACCAGGCTGGAATAATTTACCCCGTCCTTGTTTGTCTCTCTTGAATGACATCAAGGGAAAAAAAGCTGCGCTCCCACTGTGTCTAGGAGAAGTAATTAATGCTGTTAATGTGGGCCCGTCCTTGGCTGCTGTTTGGGTCCTGTACCACACAGGTCTCTTTGACCCTGTCTCTCTACGGGGGACCACAAAGTGTGGAGGAGAGGCCCGCAGCTTCAAAGCTGATACTACAGCATCCTGAAAATAGAACAGAGCTACTGTATGTGAGTGAAGGGGGGAAAAAAGTGCGGGACCATATGCTCTTCCTTCTGGCCGTGAAACAAGATGATCTAATTAAATCAAGTGCTAAGTTTTACATGAGTGGGACAAAGCTTCTCCTGCTGAGAGAAGGTTCAAAGTCATATTGTTAGCTATTCCTTTTTGGCACTGAATTCATCACAGAGATTCAATGCCAAAAGTCCTCAAAGCATTCTTGCATTTTTAGCTCTCATCCACCTAGAGTGAAACACGGTATAAGACATGTGGTATTTATGTTAATAGAGTAATCTTTTTAATCTTTTAACTTTAACCATTTTTAATTCCAGAGAATCTTCAGAGGAACTGAACGCACCAACATCTCAGTGGTTTGTGCCCCTCCTGACAATAGCTGCGAGGAACAAAGAAGCAGCGCAGGACGACGAGACTAATTCAGTCTCAGCATGCTAATGATATCTGCTGACACTTATTTGAATATTATTCTAAATATGAACCAAACTCATGTGTTATTTACCTGCATTCCTGCAGGGAAAACATCACCGGCTGTGTGTGATGTATTTACACATCAAACATCTCCCTCGCTTCCACATCACTGCTCTCCTTTTTTGTCTTCCTCTCCCGTCTGCTCTTATCTCATCTCAAAGGACAGTATTATCTTATGATCTCATTAATCTTAAAATTATAATCTTGAAGTCCATAGTATAAAATGCATTACATTTGTTATACATGCTTAAAATGTAATGAATGCTAGCTTGTAGAATGATAGAACAAGACAGACACAGCTGCAGTTAATAAACGTGTTAATGTTTGAGGTGAGCTTGAATACTTTACTTTTCAAGCATTCACGAATATAAATTAAATTGGGAGGACTGTGTGGCATCCTATAAGCCTCAATCTGAACACCCACACAGGTGTTGAAACTTAGCTGATCAGACCTCTCAGCTCTGCGTGGGCGGGTACAGACCGCGCTTGATTGACACCTGCCCGACTCTCCTGGCAGTCTGGTGGCACCTGTGAGATCCTTCTTTTGGATTTTAATGACAGTAAAATGGATTTGTTTTTAAGTGCTCGGAGGTTTGTGTCCTCAGAAAGCATGTGAAAAGGGATCTAATCAGCCTGAACTGAAACACTTGTGTGGGCTTTGACAAAACTACACTTCCCCATAATAAGCAAAGCTTCCCTTAAAGCTTCAGTCGGCATATATATATAACCTTTCAGCATATTGTAATTCAAGTTTTCTGAGAGAAAACTAGACTTCTGCTCCTCCTCATGGCTCTGTTTTCAGGCTTTAAAAAAATCTAGCCCGTGATGGAAGACTTTAGCCAATCACAGGTCATTTCATTGAGAGAGAGCGTTCCTATTGGCTGTTCTCCGGCTGGTGGGCGGTGCTTGGTATTTCATCAACTGTTCTCAACATGGCTGCCGGGTCACAAACTTTCTCATTTTACAGCTAAACAGTACACTACAAGATGTTTCTGAGAACATATGAGGAGAGAAATAGGCATTAAGCCCGGAACACACCAGGAACGTCAGCAGCGCGTGGCGGCTGCATTACTTGTTGTTTTCTATTTCGGCGTCCGTGTTAACAGGTTAGAGCAGCCTCACTGACCGCGTGAGATGCGCGTGTTTCTTCTAGAGAGTCAAGGTCTCGCCTATTTTTGACTTGTGCCACGCGCGTTTTATTTCTAAACCAACACCTCCTGCTTTCATTTCAAAATAAAAGCCCTCAAGCGTTTTTTCTGTGGACAGAATTCCTTCATTTGTTAACACGAGGCTTTTATTCTGAAATATGTGCCGGGTGGTGTTCTAGCGAACACCACCCGGCATGGAGCTTCATGGAGCTCTCCAAGTCACTGCATGTGTTAACATGCAGTGACTTGGAGAGCTCCATGAATGAATATAGTACGGAGTTTTAATTATGGTTTATTACTATTATTTACAAATTACCACATGTTTCTCTCTGTCTAAAATAAATATAAATTACATTTATAATGAAATGAAATGGCCATTAAAAGGCAAACTCTATGTAGAAAGAAAGGGCTGACAGCAGCAGCTGACACGCAGCTGTAACGCAGTCGGAGTTCGTCAGGATATAGTGACCGTTTTATAAAAATAACTTTTCTTATCATATGTGCTCCATGTCTACCCACTGCAGCTTTAATCTGGTGATGCGAAAAGCACTTCCCCCCTCCTGACTTCCTAGTATAAGTCAAGGCCTACGGAAAGGAGGCTGGGTCACGCGTCATCAACGCATCATATCTTTGGGGGTACAACATATGCGCAGTAAAATCTGGCCTGCACTCACCGAAGTTGAACCAATCGCAACGCACGACCGTAGCTTCAGTTACACTGCGCATGTGTCATACCCCATAGCCCAAAACCCATGTCCGCCCGTGAGCCAGCCTCCTTTCCATAGGTCTTGGTACAAGTACGCTCTGCACCTCTGAGTAGCACTTCTTGGATATTTTATAGGATGATTCTGTGTCTGTTGTTTTCTTAGCTTGTCTTTCAAGTCAGTTTCATAAAAAGGGTGCTTGTAATTTGACAGTTTGCTTCACTGGATAGAGCACATTGTCTCCTGTTTTCCATTCATGATGTGTTCTGAGGTTGGAGCACATTTTGAATGCTCTTTCTAACTTCTGTCTCATCTAATTGGATGAGCTAATGACCGAGGACCTGCAGCTGGGAGATGGTGGGTGGAGTCCGTCGTTGC
The DNA here is from genome assembly GCF_043250625.1 of Sebastes fasciatus. Taxonomy (NCBI): domain Eukaryota; kingdom Metazoa; phylum Chordata; class Actinopteri; order Perciformes; family Sebastidae; genus Sebastes; species Sebastes fasciatus. The sequence continues at coordinate 27,291,748 of NC_133813.1, read as the reverse complement.
ACACTGAAGATGGCTCGAGGCTGAAATGTTTTCATTCTGTCTTTGCTAATAAAAAATTGCAAAAGGAGTTGGAGCTCTTAGATCAGTTTTATGAGTGTAGACTATGTCTTCAGTTGGTGTGCTTAGATGCACCGGATCGATTACAGCTGACACGAGGTTGTGGATGGTTGTGAGCTCCTTACATCCATCAGATGTGTTAAATTACAATCTGCTTCCCGAGGTGCGTCGTCAGTCCTGGATACAGATTCAGATGGCAGCCAGAGAGGATAGCAGCTAACCATCAAATGTCATTTTTGTTTGGGTCAAGAAATGGAGACAAAGCTGTTTTGTGAAATGTAAAATGATGAGGCTGACACAGAGCTTAACACAGCAGCATGCAGAGGCAGCAGTGATACTGGAGAGATGTGTAATGCTTGGGTGGCCAGCCCCTAATCACATTAGAAAAAGCAACATGTTGAACTACAGCCACTCCCCGATCTCAAAGTCTATTAGAGCGGAAAAGCCTGTTATTAATATCCCAATATGACAGTCCCCGTGTTGTAACACTATCTCGTCTCTCTCCGCTATCTGATTCATATGTAAGTAGGTCAGTGGTGCCGGGGCCCGGCTATGAATGGGCTCTGTTAGCCAAAGATCCACAGGCTCAAAGCAATTACACATTAACACGGGGCTCCGTCCCAAATTTCCCTTTTAACGTCTGCTGCTTGACCCTTTAGCTCTTCCTTAACCAGCCCGGACCACACATTAACAGCACTCCTTAACATTTAATCGTTCCATGTGCTGTATGAAAGGTGGGAATGAATACATTATATAATACTTATAATAAGTTTCTAACTTCCCAAGCAATCATAGAATGGGAGAAGTAAGACAACAGCAGCTGGGGACAGTTTGCTATCCACAACAATGACATCCAGAAAGACATTTACAGTGAACTTGGACTGGTGTCCTCTTCTTCTGGCTCACAACAACTTGACAGTGAAGAGGCAGACAGGAATCAGGGAGAGAGAGGGCCATGACATGCAACCAAGGCGCTGCTGAATACGAACCGCAGTCGTGTGGCGTTGTATCCGTTCGGCTACCGAGGCGCCACTTCTTTTGAATTCAGGAACTTTACTTGTAATGGAGTATTTTTAGACTATGGTATTTCTACTTTTACTGAAGTAAAGGATCTCATTAGGCTGCTTCTTTTTTTTTTTTTTAAACAATATATTTATTGAGTTTTTTCCCTTTTTTTCCCCACAAAGGATAGAACACAATCGATACAGACAGCAATACACATTAATTCCCCCCGACGTAAGATAATTGCATGAATAAACTTAGCATATATGATAACCAAGTAACAGTAGTCACAACTGTGATAAATACAAGTAAAGAAAAGAGAAAAAAAGGAGAAAGTAAAAAAATAATAGAAAGAATATATACGTATATATATATATATATATATATATATATATATATATATACACATATACACATATATACATACACATATAAATAAGTAAAAACAAATAAACAGAGAGAATTAAGTAATAGTAGTACAAGAGATAGACAAGCTATATACATGCAGTATATTCTCTTTAATGGTCTGACCATGGAAAACACCATTAAGAGAAGTACCAGGATGTAAAAAGGTTACAAAGTCACCCAGCATTTATGAATGAATATGAACCACAGTCATGTGGCGTTGTAACCGTTTGGCTACCGAGGCGCCACTTCTTTTCAATTCAGGACTTTAACTTGTAATGGAGTATTTTTAGACTATGGTATTTCTACTTTTACTGAAGTAAAGGATCTCATTTGGCCACTTCTTCCATCACTAACCCATCAGCTGGGAACCATTTGACCAAACAACCTAACTGTATAGAAAAATGTAGTTTGGCGTTACTTCAGTACACAAGTTACAAATAAATCAACATTGACCTCAGGTTTCACACGGGACACGAACGTCGGTCTCCTGGGTGGTCCCAGGAGAGTCTGGTGTTTTTCGACCCACCCATTCATCCCGACCTCCTCCCTATGTGGCGTTCACCACTCTTTATAATTCCTGGTTCACAATTACATGAATATGCACTGATTTTGTTTGATACTAAACTAGCTACACTTCAACAGGCTACAACAGTAAATAATACACCAGTCACAGGGGCCATTCTTCTGCAGAACAAGTACTTTTATTTTGAGTACATTTTGCTAATAATACTTTTACTTAAAACCTCTGAGCAACCACACAGGTGTTTTCAGTTAATCTGGCTGATTAGACCTCTTCTCAGGACTGTGTGGGCGTGCAGACTGATTGAGTGACATGTCCCTGAGTCTTCTGTTAGGGCGGGACAAATTACATCTTTGATTTGGGATTCCCACCTTCAACCTGAGCAGAGGTCTAAGCAGACAGAATAACTGAAAACACCTGTGTGACAGAGGCTTTAAGAAAAGGATCTGTCTACTTCCTAGTTCGCTTCCTAGTGTCCTTGAGCAGCTCAGTCAGCTTCAGTGTTTGGTTGATGCTCCACTATAAATTTCCTCGACTACTGCTTTGCTACGAGCACATTTACATGTCCCAAAGTGACCTCTTCACACATCCTGAATCTGCTGCTCTCAAGTGTCTCACCAGCGTGTTATACTTGGATGCTGTTGCAGTCTTTTGACACGTCACCTGTTGCCATAATTGGAGGGAGCTAAATTCCTACCTGCTGTCATTATTTTTCTTCCTCCCATCCTCAACCCACTTTGATACCCCACTTATCACCCCTGCATTGGAAGCACTCATGTGCTTGGATGAGGAATTAGCTTTGGTTTGTGCTTTCCTCACCCAGGATGCTGCTGCCTCAGTAGAATCCATGCATTCTGATCTTCCTGACCCCATCCTGTAAACACCACATTAAATATTGATCACGGTAACATGCACAACAACTTCTTTTTTTTTGTTTTGCTGCGCTCGGCTTAATGTGTGAGGTTTTCCGCTAATGAGACATTTGAAGTGCTGCGAGTCATGTTCACCAGCGAAGATGTGATCAAAGCTGAACGATTATTGAAATGAGAGGGTTAAAAAGAGGAATTTTATTTTAATGATCACTGAGGAAGGTTTGGAGGAGTTATCATACATATTGTACATATATTTTCTGGCTTATCATAATGCGCTGCAAGCAGTGTAGAAACATGAGTTTGAAGTGATAGAAGTACATACATTAGCTGTCCAGGAAGAGTCTCTGTTGGAGGCGTCAGCGGGGACCAACCAATGGATGACTGCATGTCCGGTCACCAGGTGCAGGCTGGGAACTTGTTTCTTGTGGAGCAAGAGTTGATTAAAACATACATGGTAGTGCAGTTAATAGTAGCCTTACCTGGTGTGCATCTCAATCATTCATTTAGCATTGAAATAGTCTAAACTTTCAACACACATTCTCTCTCTCACAAACACACACACACACACACACACATACACACAGCCAAGAGGTTGTTAACATGAGGATTGTATATTTAAATGGATGATCCTGAAAGGCTCCATTAAAAAGGAGCTTGTGTAAAATAGCATGTGGTGAATTAATAACCTTTTGTTTTCCCGTGTGCATGTAAAGAGGGGGCCTCTTACACTTACACTATGGTATCATTTAACATTTATTTTTTTTATTTTAAATAATACAATAAATATACTACAAACGAACATTGGCTTTGGTAGAGTTACAAGTTCATCATTTTCTCTCCACTTCACAATCGTGGACATGAGCTTTTTATTCATCTGTAGCATTGATGTATCCCGATGAATAAAAACGTGGACCGGAGATCACGCTACAGAATCATAACAACAAGAGAAAAAACTTTACAATTTCATGCATACAGATAGGTTTTAATGCTTCAAAAGACATACAAGAGTGGATGGCCACAGTAAACTTGAATTTATTGACATAAAAACCATATAACTTCTATCCTCTTATCCTTACACAGGTTTGACAAGACTGTGAAAACAAACAAAAACAGACAGACAAACGGAAATCTACAAAAATGAAACCAAACAAAAACAATGGCAGCATCACTGCTGGTTCTGGAAATTTACAAAAATTTGTTTCTCCTTTTTTTTTTTATTGAGAGGAAAGTGTTAAAATTTGGGCGTACTGCATCACAATGAAAAATAAAGCCAAAGATCTACAAGCATATTGAGTTATCTTAACAAGAAATGGTTCAAGTCACATATTTGAAGATTTAAAAAAAGAAGGAAACAAAACAAACCTATGTATGAAGGGCTGTAAAGATTCTGTGGTAGATACTAGTGGTCATAAGCATAGAGAGTGCATAGTTTGAACAAAAAGCATAATTACAATAAGGGCAAAAATAGTAGACCTACAAGCTGCATGAGCTACCGCTTTCATCTGGCTAATTTAGTGACCTGCTTCTACTGTGGTTAAATCAAGAAAAATACTTTTCAAGTTGTTTCCCATAAAATAAAACAATGATTTCAAGCCACCACGGCCCTTAAAGCTAAATATATACCTGAAAACCTTTGGTGGAAGGGTTTAGGGTTTCATACACCAAACAAAACTTTGGACCAGATCCCTTTTGGATGCTTCGGCCCGATTACAACAAGTCCACTTCTTAACTCCATCAGTGTGATGTAGCACAGATGATCCAACAGCACAGAGCCACAACGCAGCATCTTAGAGCAATGATATGCAAAAGCCAACAGAGTTTCCTCTCGTTATTCCAACATTTTGGTACAAGTTTCTTATCTGTGCGGTCCGCTGAAGCAGGAGATAATAAAAAGCCGCCATGCTGCACTGATCTGTTGGTGGATATGTAGAGAAATGGCATGCAAACACCACCGCTGAACATTAAAAAAATTAAATAAAAAAATGGATGCAGCAAAGATCCACCTGCGTCGGATGTGGGAGTTAAGAGAGTCAGGGGGCTGCTGGTGACGGGATATTATCACCACAGATTTCCTTTCATTCAAACAACACAAACTAGAAAAATACATAGCACCACAGAAGAGAGAAAATAGCACCTAGTTTTGATTTCTTTGTGTTTTCACTAAAATGTGACATCATCTCCCATTGCATAGTCAGACAGATGTGTATTTCAGGAAAAAAATAGAAGCTGTTTATTAAGTTAATGATATTCTGTTCAGAGGACACAAAAGGAGGAATGTATTCTTTTTTTTGTTTGTTACGCAAATCACATAATATCACAGAGCTTGTTTCCGTCTTTTATTTCCATTCTGCTCTTAAATTACAACAAGGTGTGCTCCACAACTGCAACAAGACAGGACTTCCCAATTTTTTTTTTTTTTTTTTGTTTCGTTTCTCAAATTACAAGTCGAATTTCCTCACTTTGGATATATTTCTACAATTTAGATGTTATCCCCGTATCCATCGTCTCCTACTGTACCTCACAATGAATAAAGTCACATGCATGTTTTGAAGCCAGAAGCAATAAACAATTACCAGGAAAAATATACAGAATGTACTTACAAACATAAAAATTATTTATATATATTTATATATATAAGGTCCATTCCAAGGGAATGGGGAGAGAATTATGCACAAACAAAGCTCCCGTAGCTAATGAGCGAACAAACCAACAAAAGACAAGTGGAAGAAGCCGGGGAGATGAGGGAAAACATGAAATCAGAAGTTAAGAAAGGAGCCAAATCAGATGGAGTCCATGGCAAATACTGCGAGCGTCTGGAACGGCTGCAGCTCTCAGGGTCGCCTTCGTGGTTTGGGTAAAAAAATGATCAAGTGTGATGACATGGGGCTAGGGTTGTGTGTGTGTGTGTGTGAGTGTGTTGTGTAGGAGGAGGATCTGACATCCAGTTTCAAAACTTGCATGTGATGGAGAAGGCACACTGAGGTTTCAAGGTTATTTCCTCTATTCCTATAGAATTTCACTGTATTCTCAACTTGATTTTCATTTTTACTCATACTTGTTGCTTTATGGAAACAAAAGTTACTTTTTTACAAATAGAATTGTCCTATTCTTTTTCAATTGTTTTTTTTTTCTGAGAAAACAAATATATGCTTTTTTTTTCTCCATTTGTTCAGTAAACAGTCTTAGCCCATGAAACAGACAGGGCCCACTTCAAATCCAAACTTCTGCGTGGAGCCGCCGAAATCGTTGAACATGATGTCCACAAATGGCACCTGCTCCACCTTCGGTGTGTTGATCTCAAGTACTGTCTTTTCATAACCCTTTTTCAACTGTGGAGGAGAAAAAGACACAGCAGGAGAGAGAGTTAGTGTGTGAAAACATATCCTTCAGAAAGAAATATTGACTTGAGCCACCACGAAGACAACAGAAACATCCTTTTCTGACAGTGTTCATCAGAGGTACCCCACCAACCGCTTACACAAACACACTAGGGATGCTCATTTTGAAAGATGTTCTTAACCGATAACCGACCCTCGTTAACCGATTATTAAACGTTAACCGTCGAGATTTGTGCCTCTCATGCAGCGGTGTACCAGCTGCAGGAGCACAACAGATATTGGTTGACGGGAGTCTCAAGTTCACCGTCCGGGAGCGTTAACTTAGCAGCTACGATGCTGCGTTCACTGTCTCCAGTTCTCCGTCCGGGAGCGTTAACTTAGCAGCTACGATGCTGCGTGTAGTGTCGCGGACATGCAGCCACTTTCCCAGTAAAAGTCTCCACCGCACATTTAGTTTAGTTTAGCAGGTTGTCAGCTCTAACATTTCTTTTAACCGTTATAACCGATAGCGTTAATCGGTTAAAATGCTTAGTGTCGGTTAACGGTTAATTATGGACATCCCTAAAACACACACATCTCTCTGACTCACCGCACAGCCATCGACCACGGCACGGATGTAGGGGTTGTTATCATAAGACATCTCCTCGTCGTTGGAGCCCAGGAAGCGGATGGCCTTGTCGTAGTTGTCCGGGTCCTGGTCGTGCCAGGCCACCGACTGGTAGCAGTTGTACGTCATGTTCTGTCTGGCCGCCGCGCTCAGCAGTCGCATGAAAGTCATCTGGACCACGCTGATGGGGTTACCCTCGGCATCCACGTAGGAGAGCTGCAAAGAGGATCACAGACGGAGTTGAACAACACCCGAGTCAAAATGAGTGGACCGAGAGGAAGAGCATCCTGAAGATCCTATAAAGATTCACTGAGCACACTGTCGTGTCTATACTGTGCAGCGTTTTCGTCTCTTGGGAGCCATTTTGATTAAATTTATGACTAGTGATTTGTATTCCTGTTTTACTGCTGTGTTTGGATTTCTAGGACGTGTTTCTTATTGACAACAGCGATAGAAAGAGGGGGTATCATCCAAGGATACAGAGTTAATATACTACCATGCTCTGTGAGCGCACAGAATAAACTAACAGAAGTTCAATTAGACACTACAGGACGACATACTGACTTGATCATTAAAGGAGAAGGTTGCTGAAATCCCAGATTTTTCTTCAAATAAATCCCATGAAAAGACCAAAACCAACAATGTGTGAGTTTGTTTCTCAATTCTTTCCGACTTACAAAAGGCCCATTTCCTATAAGAGTTGGGCAATGTAGTTTTTAGCAAACGTTACTCAAACAGCAGCAAAAAGTGCATTTAACAGGGACTATTTTCACACGCGGATTAATACACATTTAGTGCACTACTGAGTATTTACCATATACTGTACATAGGAAGTGGACGTAGTCACCGTGACGTCACCCATTGGCTTGTAGACTACCATTTTGAAGCCTTGAGTTTGGCATTTTGGCCCACACCATCTTGTTTTTTTGCAACCAGAAGTGACACAAGAGGGTGGAGCTAAGTACAACCGAACGCTGAATAAAACATTTTTAGGTAACCAAAAAAGTTATAATTAACTTTCATGAAGTGAAAACACACTGTGAAAGGGTTAAAGACCTAAGACGAAAACACGGGCAACTCCCAGAGCGGAAAACGCCGTTATAGCGACCTGTCAATCACAAGGTAGCCACGCCCTAAAGCATCCCCTGCTTTATGGTCTATCTGACTCTAAATGGGACCATAATGTACTAAATGAACATCATGCTGTATTGAAGAAGACTTGAAACTAGTGATTGAGACCATAAACTCATGTTTACAATGTTTACTGAGGGAATAAATCAAGTGAGAAGTAGGCTCATTTTCTCATAGACTTCTATACAACCAGAGGAGTCGCCCCCTGCTGGCTGGTAGAGAGAATGCAGGTTTAAGACACTTCCAAACAACTTCCTTGTTGGCTTCACTTCTCAGAGCCGGAGGTAGCCGCCTGGTATTTACCAAAGAGTGGTGTTGTGCTGACCCCTGTGGTGTCATATAGCTTTCTGGGTGATCAGCCCGATTCGACTGTCTGTGTTCTCTCTGCAGGTGACCGTTAGAGCAACTGGGGATACCCGAGGGCGTTCCCAGGTTGTCTGGTTGCAGCTGGCAGCCTGCTGGTCTCTGGTTGACTCTCTGCTGGCTGCTGCAGCTTCGCTGCTCTCGTGTTTGGTTACTCACTCACTCACACCCAAATCTTCCACTCGTGCACACCACAATCTACTGGCTTTACTGATATCCACACCTCATACTTTAATTACTAAAGTTACCTTTTAAATATTGTTCAATTTGGCCTAATTTGATTTCATTTGTTAAATTTTAATACGGTGTGTTTCCCTTTTTGTTGTGGCCACTCGAGACAGGTCATAACAGGTCTATATCGGATTGACTTACAGTTTTTTTCAATTGCTAAAACACAATTTGTGAAACTAGGGCTGTCTTTGTTGAAACTCTACACACAAAAACAAAAAACATTCACAGTCTTTTTTTCATTTGTAGCATTCTGTAAATATATACTAAATATGAACACAAATGCTATGGGGAACAAACACATTTATTTATTCTCAATACTCATAACAGTATCAGACACAATAACTTCCTCTATCTCTCCAAAATATCCCTCCTTTGTTGTGCACACCAAAGAGCAAACCTGGATCCTCTTTGTAGTGTTCAAGCTCTGATTTCTAGTTGATCTGATCAGTTACAGGTGTTTTCACAGGTGCATTCTGGGTGCCGGTGATTGATAATTAAATGTGTTGTTTTAATGGCAGTGTTTAGCAAACAACACACAGAATTTTAGTTTTAAATTATGTATTTAATGTAGATAATTATGTGTAGTTATTTGCTTAAAGCAGACGATGTGCTCATTGTTTAGCAGACCTGGTCAATAGATCGGCTACGTGAGCGAGTGGTTTCAATCATTGTACCAGGTTTTGTGTCTTGACAACTGCAAAAAACTGTAAAATAAACTTCAATATTGTTCATCATAATGAAGGAACATGTCAGCCAGTGCAACTGTGTGGCTCACTGATGTGTTTCTTTGCACTACAATGGAGCTCTTGTCAGTAGAATCCCTTCATTGTTGGTTTTGGTCTTTTCATGGGGATTTGTTGACAATAAAAAAATATTGAATATCACACGCCTTATGCTTAAGTAATGTGCAAATATATGCAAATGTCTCCAGGGTGAAGATGAGCGTAGAAAAAAAGACAACATTTCAGGTGTTGATCCGATATAGACAGGGAAGAAGGGCGCAGAATATCTCCACGGTCTAATGCCTGGAAGCTGTACTAATGTGCTTAATGCGGAAAAATCTGCCATCAAAGTACAGAAAATAAGCATAACTAAACACCTCATTTAAATGTTGTAATTATGTAAAATATATACCCAATATGAGCAAATTATGGTAAGTACATAATGTAATTATCTTAATAGGAAATATGTTGCAGTAATATGTTAACTTGCTGCTAATTAATCCAGGATTTGATATTTTTGTCCGTGCGTGACTATCTACATACCAACCATCAGGAATCCATTAGATCCACATAGTGGCTTCGTCTGTCAGACAAACGGGACGTACTGAGAGTAGAGCGCATGCAGCATTCACACCATGCAGCCGGAGCAGCAAACCGTCTGTGAGTCTGGATGTGGTCTTTCTCGACTTCTTCTTCTGGCACATAAGCGAATGTTCACACACAAACAAACGCATGCACATGCAAACCCAGAGTACCGACACTCAATCTTGACGTTAACAGAGGGAGCTAATCATCTGTGCAAAACTTTAGTGCCAATGGCTGATTATGTAATTAATCACAAGATATAATCAATGAAGACTTTGTTGTGCAGTTTGTCTGTGAGTGTCGGCATCGTGGCTCAACAAAGAGCCACTAGCTCTGGTGTTTTCATCCTCAGAGTGGCCAGGTAGTCCCCATGCGTTTCTCACCTACCCCACCACTCTACCATCCCCTTTCCCCCCGTCCCGCGCAGCGTGTGGATCCAGCCCGCCATCGCCAGAGAAACATTACCTCTTTATCATCACAGCCGCAAGTCAACAGTGACTGAGTACCCAGAAGCCCCTGGGTGGTGACTGAGTGCCTGACCTGCTTGACTCAGAGCTACTCCGCCGGATCTAAGTAGTGTTTAAGGGAGAGACACTGGGAATGTGAGTGCAGCTGAGTGGCTGCAGCAGAGAGGGAATGGTACTTATCCCCCCCCCCCCCCTTGTGGAGGATAGATGACCTGCTGACGCAGGGACTTGTTGAGATCTATGACAAAACAATGTGTTAAATGATGTATTCCCTCTCAGGTGTTTTTATTAGCTATGTATGGATGTTGCTTCTTGAGTCATGGGAGAGTCGAGGCACACAGTCACTAGGAGATGCTCTCTTAATGTAGGAGAGGTGTGGCAGAGTGGAGTGGAGCAGCAGTACGCTGTTTCCCATTTGTTAAACTCCATGAGACGCCAAATATATGGTCCACGGACCTCTTCTCCATTTCCTCATAAGAGCATCGCCTCTGTCGTTGGACTGAAGGTGAGAGCAGCCCGTGCTGAATCATGCACCGCCGTAAAGGAAACGACCAACAAGCAAGGTGCCACCGCATCAACATACTTTGCAGGGCAGAACCAGAACCATGCAGAGCCTCAGGCACACAGAGCCCTGGCCTAAGCCAGGACTCTGGGACCGCAGGCGGGGCCACTTACCAGAGAACCTCTCTTGTAGTGACTATACCATGTGCCTGGCGAGTCTTTGGGCCATTTTGCCATTTTGCTCTGTAAAATATAAGAGGCATTCAGGGAAGGGAAAGGGACTTGGGAAAGTCGGGAGTCTGGCTTACCAGTTTACCACGTTTGAATTCACTGAACCAGGAGCCAGGATTCTCTTTGACCCAGGATGTGAGCCTAGCCTGGGGGCATGGGTCGACGGAGAGGCAGAGGGAGGAAAAACAGCAGTGTTAAAGAAAGGAAACATCTTTTTTTTTTTACTCCTCTCTTCTTCCTTCTGTTTGTCCTCTGAGGAGTCTTCTGGACCTGAAAGAGTATTCAGTAAGATCAACCAGACCAACCGGTCCGGGGCAGAAGATTTTAGTAAGCCATTATGCCATTTTGTACAGTACAAACCGTAGCTGGCAGCTAATTGCTGCTAAAAAATTCATGAGTACACAGTGATTAATTAAGCAATGATCGCCTGCAAGGAGCTCTTATACAGCGGCCTCTATCCCTGCTGTTCAGCGTTAGTGCTGTGCAGCCACGGTGCACTAACTTTGTTATGCCATTAAAAGCTGTGAGTTGGCCAACAGGGCACAGCTCTAATGATCTCAGCCATGACAATGATGAATTTCTCTATAATTAGATAGCAGGGTTTGATATGGAACTGTCATCAATAGCTTAATGCGTTAATGAATGATGAGCCGGAGATCACTTATCGCTGGGAGATGGCATACATTAGACCCATGCTGCCTTGAAGGTGACCTCCAGTTGTTTTCACCGAGCACAGGAGGAAATTCTTTCTGTGACTTTCTCTTTTTCTAGAATCCATGACGGCGTGTCAGACTGTGATTCTGTGGACAGTATAGCTATGTGCTCTTATAATAACCGTGCCAATCTAGACGCATGTGGGTGTGTTTTGCAGTCTCCACGTGGAAGACTGACAGCGCAGGCTTTTCTTCAGCCCATCCCCAGCCCGCTATAAAAAGTCTGCTTCATTATTCTAAGCTTAAGCAAACTCCTGCTCCTCTGAGGCTTGGTGAGTGGATCATTAAAATGGCTGTAACACTGTGCTGTTACACAACCCTGACGTGTCAAAGACAGTGTTTCCAATGTTTCACCACTCCGCTTGCCGCTCCCCCCTCCTCCTCCACACACTCATGCATAATGAACCTCAAATCTTCCACAATGTGTCTGTCACCTGCCAAAGGCTTTAGAGGTCCTTAATGGCGTTCAATCTAAAAATGGCACTGAGACAATAGTGTGGACGAGTGAATGTGTGTGAATGAGGGAGTCGTGTCCCCGTGGTTACCGACTGTCACAACTAAACTGAGATTTAGCATGTTTGTAAAATAACTTTGGGAACTTTCATAGGAAAAGGAGGGAGCCCTGTTGCATCACCTCCCACACGGGCTAATCTCATGGAGGCTAATTATGTGGCTACACGAGTAGATACAACAGAGTTACTGTTGCAGCTAGCACTGTCTTGATATTTATTATTTATACATCGCGGTTAGTCCCAGATCATTCTCTTACTTGACTGTCAATCAAATCCCAAACTGGAGGCTGAAAATAGTAAAAATGTTTTCCTTTCTCTTTTTCACACCACATCATCTTGCTAGCACGAATCCCATCCTTTCTGCACAATATATCCAACCATTGTGTGTGTGTGTGTGTGTGTGTGTGTGCAAGTTTTTGTGTGCACGCGACCAGACTTACCCCTTCAGACTTCTTATCTGGGAAGATGCAGCTCTCTCCACCTGCTGTGAAGTTGCAGTAAACCTTGAAGGAGTCCCGGGAGCAGCCCTGGTTCGGATCAATCCAGTACTCACCTGGAGAAATGGAGATGAAGAGAGAGAGAGAGAGAGAGAGAGAGAGAGCGAGAGCAATGATTATAGAATGGTATATATGATCTGAAGCCTATACTGTATTCCTTCAGGTCAACGCAATGTCTGACATCATATGGACCTGTTGTGCTTTTATGTTTTTTCCCTTTCCTTTAGTGTGTTATTCATTATTTGTGCATGTAAAAGGTCTGCAAAGTTACAAAAAAGCCTGTAGTCCACGCCAAAGGGAGTTCCTCTCCCCCACAGAAGCACTGCCCCTGAACTGCCTGAAACGCCTCGCTTCAAGTCCCGCCTTTTCTTCCATAACATGGTGATGTCACCAAGTAACACATTTGCATTATACCTGCCTATAGCGGCTAAATTGGCACGCCCTTACATAAAGCAACTGGGTTTTTCGGGAGGTGTATGAGCTCAAACAGACCGGGTGAAAAGAGGTTCTGCACCACAGCCCGTATGAGGAAAATAAAGCGTTTTTTTAAAGCATGTAAACATGTTCTGGTAGAAACCAAAAATACAAATATGCATCTGAAAATGAGCATAATGGGTCCCCTTTAATTGGTGGTGTTTCCTATTAAATTCAGCATAACAAGTGATGACACCCAGTTTGAGATATTCTAACCAACATCCATCTTGTGATTCCTGCTGTCTGATAATGTCGTCATTCAGAGATGGAACATCATACACACATAGAAATACTGGCATTAACTAATAAACAGCTGCAAGTGCCCTACAGCTGTGACGGATCAGACGCTAAAATATTGAAAACACGATGTGATGATATAATTGATTAATCGTTTGGTCAGAAAAGATTACCTAAAGCCTTTTGGGGGGGGAAGTCGGATGTTCTAATTACTATCACGAGAGAAAAAGACGAGCGGCACTTTTGCTTGGAAAATTACTTCAACGATTAATATATTGTCAAAATAGCTGCCAAATATGTTTCTGCTGATTGACTAATTGATAGGGCTGCATAATTAATCCAAATTGTATTGAAATAGCAACATGGCCCACTGCAATTTTCATATCGCAGGAGGTGCATTATTTGTTAAAGGTGAACTGTGTGTCAAAATACCATCTTAAATGAAATATTATGGTGCTGCACAGGTGACATCATATTCTACAGACTTAAGAAAACATCTTTGTTTGGTACAGATCCCCGCAACATATCACACCATAATCATTATTATATGTTTTTCAATGAAAATGGGAATTATCATTCCCTCTAATATTGCAAATATCAGTCAAATTAAATATTTTTTTCAAATGGTTCAGCCCTACTAATCGATTGATCCACAGGTCTATTTCTCTGACTTTCTCACCATGTGTATTCATGTCTACATCCCCCATTTACCTAACCTTGGCTTTTAAGTGATGTCCATAGTATACTATTTGCAGTGCATGTGTGTGACATCTCACAGCGAGGCTAGCAGCCACACTGCTCTAATTTGCTGCGCATGTGGACAAGGCCCATTTTTTCCCTTCAACATCTCCAGTGAGCTGCTGTGTGATAACGGCCATTTCAGTGGCGTAGTTAAAAAAATGTGTGGCGAACGAGGATGAGACAATAGACCTCATGCCTCATTTTAGACCGAGTGTTAATACGAACCATCTGGGAAGTCGGGGTGGCAGAGCTGCAGGTCTTTGCAGGTACGAGCGGGGTTGGTCTGTGTGCCAAGCGGGTGCTTCATCTGCTCGATCTCCAGCTTGAGCGAGTTGAGCGAGCCAAAGATTTCCTCCATGCCGTCGTCGTAGTCCTTGTAGTTGGCGTCCACGGGCGCGTCGTCCATCATCTGGCTGGCGTCGATGCTCCTACGAGTTCTGCCCTTCATGGAGGACTGCATGGGGAGTGGGTGGATGACATCGCCGGGAGGACCCTGTTATGGAGAGAGACAGTCAGAGATTATGTAAATGTCTGGAGATAATGACTCACACACTGAGGAGAAGATGCAACGAGGCTTTGACTTACAGGAGGGCCAGGAGGTCCAGATGTACCGGTCTCTCCCTTTGGTCCAGTATGACCCTGAGCAGGACAAATTAAAGCAATGTTTGATCTTATATGACAAATGATTTAATGAGTGTCATGTTTAATGCTTGTTCAGTAAAACCCTTACCGATGACCCTTTAGCTCCTTTGGGACCAGCAGGACCCTAAAGACACAAAAATGTCCAAGTAATCAATATTGGCTCAACATTACATGCTATTATTCAGTGTCACACATGCAGTAGCACGACACATATGAGGGATCTTACAGGTAAGCCAGGAGGACCGAGGGGACCAAGTGGACCTGAAGGACCAGCAATACCCTAAAGGACAAAAGAGAGAACCCATAACTGCTTTGTGACAACAGAGGACGTTTAATCCTGTTGCAACAGTATTGACTAGAGTAGAATGTTTGGGTCTTTTAACACACTTAGTTGTGTTTACTTACATTGTCTCCTTTGGAACCGTGTGATCCTGGAGGACCAGGAAGGCCTCTGTCACCCTTTTCTCCCTGTTCACCAGGGGGTCCAATGAGACCAATAAGACCCGGATGGCCCTGAGGGTTAGAGAACAACACAAACATTACATCAATACGACAGTCGATAATACACCATCACAAACATTAGCCATATAATACATCTATCCGGCACACCCTCTAATCATTAGGGTAACGATTCGATGGCTGGAGGCAAACAACACATCTAATCAATCTGTTAGGAGAAAAGCTCCATTAGTCTTAATGCTCCACATCAAAACATTCAGCTCACCTTTTCTCCTTTGACACCAGAGTCTCCTTTCAAACCAGGTAGACCAGGAGGACCCTGTGAGAGGGGTGACACATTGGAGAGAGAGAGAGAGAGAGAGAATTGTTGGATGAGGATTCAGATCAGATGGCACCAGGGCTGTCAATCCATTCAAATATGTAATCACGATAAATCACAAATAAATCACACGTTTTTTTATATGTTCAAAATGTACCTTAAAGGGAGATTTGTCAAATATTTAATACTCTTATCAACATGGGAGTGGACAAATATGCTGCTTTATACAAATGTATGTATATATTTATTATTGTAAATCAATTAACAACACAAAACAATGACAAATATTGTCCAGAAACCCTCACAGGTACTGCATTTAATATAAAACAATATGCTCACATCACAACATGGCAAACTGCAGTCCAACAGGCAACAACAGCTGTCAGTGTGTCAGTGTGCTGACTTCACTATGACTTACCCCAAACTGCATGTGATTATCATAAAGTGGGCATGTCTGTAAAGGGGAGACTCGTGGGTACCCATAGAACCCATTTACATTCACTGATCTGGAGGTCAGAGGTCAAGGGACCCCTTTGAAAATGGACATGACATTTTTTTACAGTAAGTTTGTAGCGTTATTTAACCTCCTTCATGACAAGCTAGTGTGACATGGTTGGTACCGATGGATTCATCAGGTTTTATAGTTTCATATGATGGCTATATACGTATGTCTGGCTTTAAAACTGAGCAGCTGCAACCTAAAAATCACAAGTTGCATTAAAGAAATTAGTGGCTTTAAAAGTAATTTGCGTTATGATCACGTTAACTTTGACAGCCCTCGATGGCACACATTACGTGAAATACCGCAGTTCAAATATCAGGAGTCACTTCTACTCACCATAGGTCCGGGAGGTCCATCTGGGCCTGGAGAACCAGGAAGTCCTTGCTCTCCCTGCATAGAAATACCAATAAAGCAGCGTTTTTACCCCCGTTAACATAACTAGCACGGCTCCTTTATGTTCAGCAGTTTATTGAAAGCATTAACCTGCTCTGTGAGCTCTTTTAATACCACACAAACATCCAATGATTAATTGGTGTGATGGTAAGAAACACTTTACTTACAACTGGGCCAGGGATACCCCTGAGGCCTTCAGAACCGGGCTTGCCAGGTGATCCTTGAGGACCAACAGGACCTGTCTTTCCTTGGGAACCTTCCAAACCAGACTCTCCCTTTCACACAGAAACAGGATGCATGCAAACCATTAGATTGTTGCTCATTTGTTGGTGACTTGACATCTCTGGTGGACAACGTGAACAGAAGATGTGTGTTTGTTGGATGCGTTACCTTGGTTCCCTTCTCTCCTTGTCTTCCTTCAGGTCCTGCTACTCCATGGGGGCCCTATTTAAAAAAAAAAAAAAAAGATTGCAGAGAAGAATATTGTGGAATACAAACACAGAGCATTTTATCATTTTGCAATGACAAGAGAGCACAGGACAGTACTTACTCTCTTTCCAGGTGGTCCGGAGGGACCAGACTCTCCAGTGGGTCCAGGAGAACCCTAGTTTCAATTTGAACAAAATCAAAAATTAAACAGTATTCATTTTGTGATTCAAATCACATTCATCATGAAATAATTCCTTGTCTGCACATAGAGTACAACACTCACAGCTTGACCAGCCTCTCCATCATCTCCCTTGTCACCGGCGGGACCGTCTAACCCCTGCATGAGAAATGAACAGAGCCTCAGTCCTGCTGCATTGCATCAAAAACAATCTGTAAAGAACACAGTTTACACAATTCATTCCCTCATGCCATACGTACAGCTGGACCGTTCTCTCCAGGGGGGCCAGGGTCACCGGGGAAACCACTCGGACCCTGAAATCAATAAAACTCACATTACTTTTTTATTGAGAAATGATATTTAGTTTAAGGTTACAGTCTTGGTCTTCTGTGTGAGGTGTTGAGAGTACACAATTTCTAAAATAAAATGTATTTTCTGAAGGTGGAAAAAGACTTACTGGGCTGCCTTTGGGACCATCATCTCCAGGGGGACCCTTAGGGCCGGGAGGTCCAGCTGTACCAGCCGGACCGGACTCTCCCTTTTCTCCTCGCTCTCCTCTTGGACCCTGGTATAACACGCAGTATGTTAGCAAGTCTAATTCAGAGATGCTTGCAGAAAACAAGTGGAAAGTGACTGAGGAAACTTCATTATACTTTAGAATGATTGTAGATAAAGTGATTTGTAGTCTAGCTGTTGACCAACAATGAAATTATAGTTGGTCCTTCATTCTTTGTTATTCATGTAAATATGGAGGACAGAAGATGGGATAACTCACTGGTGGGCCAAGTTCTCCCTGAAGACCTGGCTCTCCTGTTTCACCAGCATCTCCC
This sequence comes from Sebastes fasciatus, assembly GCF_043250625.1. Lineage (NCBI taxonomy): Eukaryota > Metazoa > Chordata > Actinopteri > Perciformes > Sebastidae > Sebastes > Sebastes fasciatus. The sequence continues at coordinate 27,273,787 of NC_133813.1, read as the reverse complement.
TGATAAGAGAGAGAGGGAGAGAGGGTGTTAGAGGGTGAGAGAGACACATCCATTATCGGAAAGGTGATTTGTTGATCCAACATGGTTCTAAAAATCCCATCATTTACAGCAGCGCTCACTGCTCCGGTGCCCTTGTCACCCAAATGGGGAGGGAAAGAGATGACACAAGAGATTTCAATCCATCAAGTGCGGGCAGATTGGGTGGCTGGAGCGCAGGAGGGCGCTGACCCCACTGTTCTCTCTGGACCCAGCCCATATATCTTGTCCTGTTCCCCCCCTGCCTTATTGGATAGTTGCTCTGTTGACTCACCTATACAGCGGGCACTATCGTTATTCACTGTCACATAAGCCTACCGTCCTCCCTGCTGGGGTTTACTGCAGATGCCACACCTGTTTAAGGGACAAATGTCATATTTGGGAGACGGGGAGCCAATCGATAGCTCTGCAGAGGCGATGCCAAGCTGTGCGCTGATGTGTTCTGATAAGCATGTCCACATTCTCTCTAGCATAAACTGTGAAAATCAGCTGATACTCTTCAATTAGTGTCTGGCTGTCTTCCCAAACCTCTCTTGTTGCTGTCAAGAAATCCACTCTAAGCAGTTGGTACGCCTGTTTAAAAGCATGACTGATCCTCCTGTATTAGGAGCTGGTCTTTATGCAGAGTTGCCTTCTGAGAAGCCCTTAACTCCATCCTGACAACAACCTGCTCATGTTCACCACGGGGGCTGCCTGGAAATCTGCTGACAACAGGGAAACGGAGAGCATGAAAGACAGCTGCTCATCACAGATATATGAGGGATGTGTTTACAAAAAAAAAAAAAAAGCCTGAGCTCAGTCGCTCGCCAGCTACCCCGGGGCCGGCCAATAAAATGCCAGATCAGCTAGAGAGTGATTAGCCAAAAGAGCGCTGCGTTTGTTTTCACAGGAGAAGGACAGGCTCTCCTCAGGGAGATTACAAAGGAGCAAAAGGTGATTCTATTGACTGAACTGGATAAAACAAATCACACCATCACTACGGAGAGAAAGTGATGAGAAAGTGCACAGCGCTGCAGTCCAGCTGCTGCAGACGCTGCCAAAGGAGGCCTTTCATAATGAAACAGCAGCAACAAATAAGAGCCGGAGCTGATTTTATGAGAGACGCCTCTAAATAATGCATTCATCATACAGTGCCTCTGAGTATTAATTCATACTCTCTCCACCCAGCAACGGTACTGTTGGGGATGACAGCACGTCCACTAGATTTGCTGTGCATCTGTCACTCTATGGCAGGAAAACTGTCTCATTTAAAAGGGTATCATATAAATAGGCATGGGAAATATTAATGGCCACAAAAGCCTTTTAAAGAGGTATCATGCACAGTCAGTTTACCACACAGCTCTCAAACAAACTGCTAGCACACTGAATCTGTCGCTTCCAAAGTGTCATAAAAAAACAGTCGACTGGACAAAAACTGAATCCCGTATCTTATAGGGAGGTTACGATGAAAAATGTGCACACCGTCAGATGCCACAGTGGTCTGGGATACAGATAACACTTGGGGACCTTTGTTGTGTTAAACATTCCCATCTAGAGAGACATGCACTGTTTATTTGGAACGGGACTAGAGGCGCCATCTGGAACAAAAGGCTGCAGCACGATGAATACATTGTCAGTTTGAAAGAAAACATTTCAGCAGTTTGAGTGCACGATGGACAACAGCTACTAGCATCCACTCTAAAAGACAGTTTTAGTCCAGGCTGGCTTCTCTGGGAGGTGAGTCACAAACATGACTGTAGAGCAGTCCACATACAGTATTAACATCGGTGGGGGATGTTCTTTTTTCAGTTGAAATGGTGTTCCGAGAGACAATTACAGCTAGGTTGGTAATCATATGAAACTAGATCTAAAAAAATCATCCAACCAAAAAACTCAGCCCAGTGTTGCCAACTCTTTTCCAATGAAAGCAGCTAGCAGCACGAGCTCCAGAAGTCGCTAAATCTAGAGAGAAAGTCGCCAAGTCGGCGACACTGACAGTCCGTCCCCTCAGGCCAAAATGATCATTAGGAACGTGAACAGCGAACATGGTTATTGTTAAAACTCACAGCTGTCAAGCTGTCAGCTGTCTAGCAGCTTTTGGATGGCAATGGGTGCACAGACAAAGCACACGCAGGTAGACGGACAGGTAGCTCGTCCAATCATTACATTCGGTCCCACTGAAATGATCGGACGGGTTTATTCCAGTCATGCCACAGCCACAGATACTGGATTTTTTTTGTCAGGGCATTTGGTTTATTGATTGCTGTCGGGACGTAATGAGAATTTCAACAAATATAACAAAAAATACTTTTGAAGAAGATTACCAACTCTAGCTTTAAATCATAATTTCTGTGTAATTATGGGCACAAAATGTTGTTTTGGTAGACAAATACCTGAGAGGTTAGTGTGTAACTTTTTGTTTACTGAAGTGATTATATTGTCCATTTTACTTAATTCCCTACAGGACAGATATAATTAGTATGAGATATGAAAACAAAACAACATAACCCAGAGGAGTTTTTGTGACTTTGGAGATGTCTGTGTTTACACCAACTAAAGAAGTGGCAGGTGTGTAATTTAAAAACAAAACATCAAAATGACTTTATGTCACTTGACCTGCTAAAACAAAACGTCAGCTGCACTCCCAACCCAGACACAGAGGAGAGGTTTACCTTTTCTCCAACAGAACCGGGGTTTCCAATGCCACCAGGAGGTCCCTGAGGGCCATCGGCTCCCGGGGGTCCTGAGGGGCCTCGGGGACCAGGGGGGCCGGGTGGACCCTACACGGAAGAGAGGATACAGTCTAATGAGTAAAGACACTTCAAACTTCTACTAATGTGATGTACTGAATGATAACACAGTCACTCACCATCTGACCAACGTCTCCAGTTTCACCTTTCTCACCAGGTGGACCAGGCAAGCCCTGAGGAGTGAGCAGAGGGTTTAATCATACTGCCTTAGCGTTTCCTAATGATAATATATGACCATATATGTTTCATCGCAGTCCGCACCTGCAGCCCAACTGGACCAGGAGGTCCGGGGAACCCTCTTGAGCCTTCATCTCCCTTCTGGCCAAACAGACCCTGCTGACCTCTGGGACCAGGCTCACCATCAGCACCCTGCACAAGGTGACAGATGAAAGGGGTCACAATCAGGAGACACAACGCTTGGTGGTACTGTTGAAGGATCTGAACACACAATGCAAACTAGACACTTACAGCAGGACCGGGTGCTCCGACGGGTCCTTGAGGGCCAGTGGGACCAGGTGGACCCTGCAGAGGAAAAGTAACAATCAACTCAAAACTTTCAAAACCCATGAACTCACACAAAGAAAAAAAAATGGATCAGCCTTGCAATCTCAGGCAGTAAAATGATAACTAAATAATGTATTTATGATCGCTGTAAATCAACCACTTACATGCTCTCCTTTGTCACCCTTGCCTCCTTTCTGGCCCGACTCGCCGAGTTCTCCCTGTGGAACGACACGATCACAGTGTGAAATGAAAACAGATAAAACTTTCAACTCTAAAGTAATACACAAGTGAGAGAAGTGAGATCAAAATGTGACAATGAATGATGTTAAATTATCATCAAACACAGAAATATCAAAGCACAATAAAAACCTACACTCAACTAGCAATCTTTTTTTAGAGATCTGGATATTTCAATTACATCAAATGGTGATAAATATAGTTCCCATCTGAGGGGAGGTGAGGAGGGGGGCTTTATCCTGATGGTGCTACTAGCAGCCAAAACAGAATAGATAATTAGTCCCATCTCAACCTGTTTGCACCAGCATTCCCAGAGTGAACCACCTTGCACGGTTCCTTCAAAGCCTCCACATGCTGTGGGTGTTTGGAGGAATAGTGTTAATATCTGCCGAAGCCAAAGGCATCTACTTTTGGGTTTGAGTCAGACAATGCTTTTTGTGAGGCAGCATTAGTCTTAAAATAAAAGCCTTGGAGTAGTTGGTTCGTAGACGGGACTTAAAATGAGAAAGCGTCTGAATGTGTGTAAACATTAGCTTGTGAGCTCCTTTTTATCTGCATGGCAAATAACCCTCTGTATTCTGTGTGTCCGTCCGCACCGCGGGGACCAGCGCAAGGCCAGTTAAGAACTGAGGCGTTCTTCAAAGGATAGGAGATTATCCTCGGAGTATCTCCGCGGCTGATCTCCCTGCAAATGTTTTTAGAAGGGATGAGGAGCCGCTCTCGCTTCTGAATACCAAAGGGTCACTTTCACACATTCTGTCATTGCCACAAAGATTCCTCCCTCTCCTCTGTCTGTTTGTAGAGAGGAGTACAAAGCCGCAACAAGGCAGGTTCACCTTTTAAAGATCTGTTAATCGATGCAAACTCTGTCAGACAAATTCCCCTTAGAGCGTTTAAGGTCACTGGGAAGGAGACATATATCTGGCTTAGATCTCAACTCTGAAGTTCTTTGTGAGCTGGTAAGTGTGCATGTGTGAAAATTGAATGCTTCAATGCAGCTTTTCTGAATTTCAACATAATTCTCTTACGGTAAAACAAGACATGAAAAGCAACCCACCTTGTCTCCGTCCTCTCCTGGTGGCCCAGGAGGTCCGCCAGGTCCTGGCAGACCCACAGGTCCCTGAATACCGTCTCTTCCAGCTGGGCCTTGAGGTCCTTTCTCTCCCTATTTTTCAGAATGTTGTTAGCCATGCTTAATCTGTGAAATTTGCCATTGCAGCATCGTCTCGATTAATGTGATGTTCTTACCGGTCCACCTTTCTCTCCGTGAGGGCCTGGAGGTCCCTGGGGGCCAGGACGTCCGGGGAGACCCGAAGGTCCGGCTGGACCAGCAGCACCGCGCTCACCAGGAGAACCCTACAGCACCGCCGCACAGTAACGTTAGTAATCAGAGTAACTGAACGAAAGATATCAAACACTGAAACCAAATCCTAACATCAGGCACATCCACCAAATAGGTCAGACCTCTCTTATGTAAGTAGCAAACTGTGCATCTCATTATATTATGTAAGAGCCTGGAACAACTGAGGGTGGGAACTTTACTATGAAGACTATGAAGGTGAGAGCGAGAGCGAGAGAATGAGGGTGACAAACTGGGGATGCGGATGCAGTAAATTGTACTCACAGCAGGGCCAGGTGGGCCATGAGGTCCTTCATTCCCTTTCAGGCCGTGAGCCCCCTGCAGAACAAAATAAAATGAAGGCTTCAGAAAACAAACACATCTGTTGGGGAAGCACACATCCTGCCTTATGCTGGACTCCTTCAAACAGGCCCAGCGTGAGGTGGAAAACCTCCTATAGTCCCCAAAGTGGAGGCTGAGCGCAGCCGGGGAGAACCGGTATTTACTAAAAGTGCTGCGAACATCCTTTATGTTACCAAGGAACAGGTGCATCGCATCTCTGCATCCTAGAGTTAAATGAAAAGATGCTCCTGCCGTGATTTCTTTCTAACAAGTTTGCAGTAAGAAAATAGTGTGAATTGCATAACTAGCATTGACATGACTTTGTCAAGTTAGCATGGAATAAAAAATTACAAAATAAACAGCCTAGAGCACACTGTTCCTCTTCTGAAGCCCACTCAGGAATGTGATATCATGTCTGATTCTTCAAGGTAACCACAGTCTAACAGCCATTTAATAGCCCAGAACTATTATGCAATAAGCAAGCTGCGAGAGATATTGAATTTGTGAGATGCTTTTGTGCTGAGCAGAAGCGAATACTAACCACGGGACCAGGCAGACCTCTCTCTCCGGGGAAACCTCTTGGCCCAGGAGGGCCATCCTTACCTGCTGGACCAGCAGGACCGAAGTCACCCTGTAGGTCAAAGCACAACGTCATTCATTCTGTAAGTTTAGTGTAGTTACAAAAACTCGAGATTATTGCAGGTGTGATGCAGATAAGGTGCTTAATAAAAGATACAATATTAAATAGAGCGTCAGGATTCACCTTGGCTCCTTCTTTCCCTGCAGCTCCAGGTAGACCCTGCTCACCAGGTGGGCCTGGGGGTCCAGGATGACCGCGATCTCCCATTGGTCCAGTCTCACCTGTTGGTCCCTACAAATGAAAAAAAACAAAAAACAAACCCAGTTGCAGAGGAGGTGTGAACTACAGTAAGAGGAACACTGAGCAAAATCACCAATTCAATACAAACAAAAAAAAGATGTTACAATTTCTCCATCTCTTACAAAACACGGCGTGGAGAAGCTGAGCATTTGCTGCGTGGGAGGCCTACTAGTCATTAAGGCCACATACAGCTCCGTTATCATCAATGTTCTCAGCTGGCATTAGCAGAGCGGCTGGGAGGGAAAGTCTGTTAAACGCTTATGCATAATGGATGAAGAGCCCATTGCTAATATGAAAGAGGATAAACAACACTTAAGTCACGGCTCGCGAGACATATAGGTACGAGGATAAATCCATATTTATTGTCGGAAAGACAAAATGCTGAGAGCGTATCTGGTAACAATCACCTACAGGTACCTCTGCAACACAGAGTGTAACTTTTAAAACATTTTCAGATGAATACAAATACTTATTTGTTATTTTGCAGCAACTTTATGGAGATTTGTCACGGCACAATAGAATCCAATCAATACTGATGATACATGTAAGGGAGCAACAGGGACTCACCTGAGGTCCAACTACGCCTGGAGGGCCAGGAGGGCCAGTCTTGCCTTGGAATCCCTGTTTATAACAGAAAAAAAAAACAGAGTGACATTACCATACGACGACTCTGTCGAATACAGATGAAGAGCTGAGTAATCCAACTAGATTCCTCACAGTCTCTCCTCTCTGTCCAGGATGTCCAGGCAGTCCGTCTTTCCCTGAAGGTCCCTGAGAAATACAGACAAATGTATGAATAAAGAATGACAGCGGAAAAGGCAGGATGGCTTTATCTACACAGTCGTGTGTGGTGCATGAGGTGTATTGGACTCACAGGAGGGCCCTTTGGTCCTGGGAAACCTGTTGGTCCCTGAGGCCCTGGTAGACCCTGAAACAAATGACAAATGCTCAATAATTAGTTGACTCTATATGAGAAGGACTGCGTATGATACAGGGTTAACAAGTCAATATATTGCCATATATTGTGATACTGTATGAAAGGCCATATATTGCCATTTTTTAAATTCAAATTTTAGAAAACTGTCATGGTATAAAGAACGCACCACCATATGAATACAATCAGAGTAAAAAGAAGTTTACTTATTTGAAGCAATCAGAACAGTGGGATCTATCATCCAACATCTGACTTCAAGAGCGCACATACACTGAGAGGATGCATCTCTTTGGAAATGAAATAAGCTGTGAGTAAATCTTTGCATGCAAACCATTAATTGAAGAAAGAGAACCGATACAGTAGTACAAAACGTAATATCGTGATACCTAATATTTTCAAGATTTTCTTACAGCCGTAGCTAGTTAGTAGAGATACCGGTATCAGAAATGCGTCCGATACTGCCCAAAAAATTCAGGACAGGGTATCGGCGAATGCACCAGTCTATGCACCGATCCAATACCATCATTTATTGACCCAGAAAAAAAATCAACTTCCGGAAATCAATTCTTCTCCGTCGCTCCAAAACAGTAACCTTCACTGTGCTGTCGCCCTGATGGATGCAGCTGGCTGCTACTGTTTTACAGCAGCAGAGAAGAACTGACCGCAGGTAGTTCGTCACGTGATGATAGCAAACAACAATAGTGTGGTGCTAGTGGAGAGTGTAACGGGAGTCAGGTCGGAAAATGTCAGCCATTTGGCAATATCTCACAGTGGTACATCTGTGATACAAAGGTATTAACCTGAGCCAGGCCATACGACAAAATAATAATAATAATAATAATAATAATAATGATGATGATGATGATGATGATGATGATGATGATGATGATGATGATGATGATGATGATGATAATAATAATAATAATGATGATATTTTTATCACGCTGCGATCTCTAATTGGTTTTGGATACCACAAGTTCAGGTATCGGTATCGGGAAGCAAAAAATAGTAACTGAACATCTCTAATATTAATATTAATATTAGAATAGAAAAATGTGTGTTGATGACAGTGTGACGGTACGTACCCTCTCACCGGGAGGTCCTGGTGGGCCGTCATTTCCTGAGTTACCCTGAAGAGGCAAAATAAAGAAGTAAGCTGTGAACTTGCACTACAATATACGGAAGAAAGCGGCGGCGAAATATTTGACGCACCTTTGGTCCGTTTTTTCCTGTCGGTCCTCTCGGTCCTCTCTCTCCTCGAGGCCCCTTCAAAGAAAAGACAGCGTGAATAAAATCCTAGAACGGGTCCTAAGATTATATTTATGATCTGAAAATGTGCATGGTTGAATCAGTGTGGGTTCCCCCTCCAAGCCCTATGCCCGGGTTGAACTTCCATTTCCGCTCAAGTGCCAAGCTCGCCATCTGCATACAAGCACGAGTCTGCTGAGTAAGACTAACCGTTGGTCCTCTCTGTCCGCGTGGGCCAGACTTTCCTGCTGTTCCCTGTGGACACGAAGGACACACACAATGATCAAAGGAGTCACATCACCGAGAGGCTGCATCCTCTCCAGGAATCAGTCTAATGCCAGCAGACGCTAACATTTGCAAACACATTTCCACAGAATGCAGGAGCTCTGAGATCATTATCAATTAGAAATCACCGGTTTCCAAATTACCATCAATATTTATCATGAGTTCTATTAGATTTATTACTACCTCAGAGAAGCACAATATAATGATTTTAAAGCCATATTGCAATAAAAGCGGCTGCATGAAACTTTAATGAGAAAAACAATTACATCTTTTGTGTAGCTATGAAGTTTCAAAAAGTGCTGTTGGAACTATGTTAATGGCACTATTATCTCGTTCTGTCTGGGAGCTTGCTCTCATAAACTTCACAAATGTTTTGTGAAGATGAAAAGCTTTATGCGCCTTTGCTCCTCTCGTGGTGGCGAACCATTACTCTTGCAGGCGCGCTAATGGCCCGTCCCTTAAACAAAGAAAATGAAACATTGCTCAAGTGCCGCAAAGTGATAAATGCTTTTGGTGGTTTCGAAATGAGTTGTGTAAGTGGTAAAGAAAAAGGAATGCAATTGTCTTTCTGTCCTTTGGTTAAAAAAAAAAATCTTTATTTTAGAGCCATGCAACTTCCTCTAGGTTTATAAATCTGGAGCTGGGACAGGAGGACAGGATGACAGGAGCCTGTCTCCAGCGCTACGCCGGTATTGATCCGACCCTTGTAGGAATGAGAAGAATAATAAGAAGCCTTTCTGACATACCCGAGTTCCTTTCTCTCCGTTGGCGCCAGGGAAACCTTGGAAACCTTGAGATCCCTGTGTGAGAAAAAGAGAGTGATTAATCATTTGAGAGACAAACCTTAAATATGATATCCCCTTCTTTATTCCCCGGAGATATCCCCAGCATATTAAATGCAACAGGAGATAGGGTGCACCGCAGATAAAAGCACTGTTTTATTGTTGTCATATCAGGAGCTGAGAGCTGACACCAAAAGGCATATCCAAATCCCCAGCTCTTTGATCAGGGAGCTTCAAGCATGTCCACATGTCAGGCTGCGGATTTGCTAAAGAGGCTAAAGGAAGAGCCATCGAGTTCAGCAAAGCAGACTTCACATGCACATGTATGAATTCTCTTTCAAATACACACAGAAACACACGTGTTGAGGGACATTTTGGGCCAAATAGATTGTCTCCCTTATCAATAGGGTAGGCCTGTCAATCGATTAAAGTATTTAATCGTGATTAATCGCATGATTGTCCATAGTTTATGGCATTTTTGATCTGTTTAAAATATTCCTTAAAGGGAGATTTATCAAGTATTTAACTCTTATCAACATGGGAGTGGACAAATGTGCTGTTTTATGCAAATGTATGTATATATTTATTATTGGAAATCAATTAACAACACAAAACAATGACAGATATTGTCCATAAACCCTCACAGCTACTGCATTTAGCATAAATAAATATACTCCAATCACAACATGTCAAACTGCAGCCCAACAGACAACAATAGCTGTCAGTGTGTCAGTGTGCTGACTTGACTATGACTTGCCCCAAACTGCATGTGATTATCATAAAGTGGGCATGTCTGTAAAGGGGAGACTCGTGGGTACCCATAGAACCCATTTACATTCACTGATCTGGAGGTCAGAGGTCAAGGGACCCCTTTGAAAATGGACGAGACAGTTTGAAGCGTTATTTAGCCTCCATCACAACTAGCTAGTATGACATGGACGGTACCGATGGATTCATCAGGTTTTATTAGTTTCATATGATACCAGTATCTTCACTCCAGCTTCAAGACTGAGCCGCTACAACCTAAAAATTGCAAGTTGCGTTAATGCGTTGAATAAATTAGTGGCGTTAAAACGAATGTGCGTTCACGCGTTATTATGGCGTTAACTTTGACAGCCCTACATTAGGGGTTTAAAGTTTTTTAATACATGTGTACAATTACCTTTGGTCCTTGTCTTCCTGGGTATCCTGGCAATCCGGGAACTCCAAGTTTACCCTGTAAATGAGAAAAGCCAAATTAGAGATGGATTAACACAACAGAGCCACAGAGGACGTTATTCAACTGTCTTTTTTTGGTCAATTCCTACATTATGTAATTTTATAATACCTGATGCCTGTGATGCATACATTAAAATATATGAGGCACCTGGTATTAATATGACTTTGTACATGACTTGTGTTATTGTAGGCCAACCAGGAAGTTAGCATCGCTGGTTCCCTCCACAAAAAGACAATGTGGATTTTGGTTTACTGAGGAAAATCAGCTCTGTGGCAAACACACGTTTATGATACGTACACGTTTTGTGCCATAAGATAATTTCAATGAACACCACTTTTATGATTTTTGAAGCGTGACTGCAATCGCCAGAAGTAAAAAGCTAACGTTAGGCTATAAACCAACTCCACCGTGGTCACATGAAGGAGAGTATACACAAGAGGCTGTAAAGGAGGACGAGTCGCCGTGAGGACGTTTAGTCGTCTCATTTAGCCGCTTGTTAGCAACCACCTTTTTTTTATGACACGTTTATTGATGTATTTTATGTTGTAGAACAAAACGTTAAAATCTCTTCAGCTTGTGTTAACCACAGACCTGATTTCAGACATCTAACTAGAAACCCATTGACTTCCAGACGAGGGAACAGGAAGTGCTAAGATGCTAACTCCTCTCCTGGTTTTAGGACTCATTCCTGCACCGCTCTATATATGAGCAGTCTGTTCCCAGGCGAACACAGAGAATACTGTCTAATCCATCCCATTTTCTCCAACCCGAGAATGAGCTTTTACCCCCTGGCTGGCGATATAGAGTACCCCGATGTTAACTTAACCCTTTTAAAAACTCATTTGCCTCTACCTCAACAAAAATGTGAAATAATGTAACTTGAGGCTGCAGCGGTTGTGCAATAGGTTCATGGTATGATGAAGGGTTGTGCAATACATCGGTTGTTCTTATCACTTGTTGTGTAATATGTGTAGTGTGTGGGTGTGATGCTCTTTAGTTCATGTAGCTTTTTTTAATGTTGTCTGTTTTTATTATTATGGAAGCAGTTATATGATGAGACTATATGCCATGTGTGCAGCATGTGAGTGCAAGACAAATTTCCATATTTGGACAATAAAGTGTATAGTATCGCAAATATTTTGTAGTTTTATGTCTTATCAGTAATGCAAAAATAATAAAATCATCAGCTGAATTTCTATAGAATGTTGATTATTATTATTATTATACTATGTCGGTACAGCTGTGACTGTAAACAGAATAGTAGTGGTATTCTAGTAGTAAAACTACAGATATGAACACCTGCTAAACACAGCTCCAGCTCCAGCTCCAGTGTTTGAGTGTTGACATGTTGGCTGCTGTGCAGGCGTTAATTGAATATGAGAATGACTCAGCTGTTAGCTCATGTGTTATCCAGATACAGGCCAGTGTCTACATCTATAATGCAGTGTTACCGCTATAATGCAAATTCAGATTAAGAACACTTAATCTTTAATCCTTAAGGATAATAAACACATGCACAGTGGTTACTGTGGAACAGAACCGCAGTTTTCCCTCCAACTTTGGCTTAATGACTTGTCGGATCAGAACGAGCGTCTGAGTTTGTTATCACAGTCTCACTGATACTCAACAACTGTCCAAGCCCATTTTTAAGCCCTTTAGTGAAAGACCACTAAAAAGCAGCATCCTTTAGAAAAGAACCACAAAAACGTCTCGAGGTATTCAGCAACAGCTTAGCCAGTGTTCAATTTAACAATAAAGAATGTTACAGTAAGAGCTCAATCCATTTTACGCTCCCAGCTGGTCCAAGAACATGCAGCGATGAAATATCCGGTTGCTGTTCAGAAGGGAACTATCGGAAAAACTATTTTCCATGTCGAGCCCTGCTGAGCTATCATCCCAGATCAAATGAGACCGCTGGTACAAAATGACTACTTGTTTTTGTTCCTATTTTATCAGTCAATGTAAAAGTATCTGTGGGATGTGAGTGTTTTGGTTGTGGGAGCCAAACTGGCTGAAGGACCTTACCTTCTCACCACTTGTGCCAAGAGGACCAGCGTCTCCTGGGAGACCTGAGCGACCCTTTGGCCCCTCGGGGCCATCTTCTCCTCTGGGTCCCGCTGGTCCGAGCTCTCCCTGGAAAGCACAAATAGAAACATGCCTTATACTTCAACATGAGCACTGTCAGCACTAGGGCTGAACACATACATTGTAAATACTTAGAATCAATGGTGGAGTTTTCCTGTAAGGGCATTTTCACAAGCCGTAGTCTGTTTGGTTGGTCCCAATCACAATTAAATTGATGTTTTTGGTTTGTTTTCTATCGGTTTCACGGTGCACAAATCAAAGCAAACCAAATTAAAAAAAAGAAGTTGCTGAGGGGGTGTGTACAAAGGAGCAAATTTATATTTTTCATCTCGAGAGCTGTCAGCTCTATGTGGGGAATAAAGGACTTTGATGATGTCAAAGTATTTGTCACTTTGACGAGGCATTGATCCCTTCTCCTTCAGTTTATGACTTTATAAACGTCTCTTTTTTGTGTCTTTATCATATTCTGTATGTTCTCTTCGACACTACTGCCACCAACCGTCGATCAGTGGATCAGTGTAAAACACTACATCTCACATTATCATTACTGCCCTCAACAGTCGGCAGGAATGCTAATCTACCTGATATTTTCTCCATCAGCTTCTTATTAAGAGCAATGAACACAACATCTTCTACCAATGTCACCACAGTTTGAGTTATTTCACATTAGAGATTTCTGTGCTTGTTTTTCTTCTGTGCTCTCTCTTACAGGTTTGAAGTGGGCGTGGGGGGGGCGGGAGGGGGGGGGCTCAGTTGGAAAAAGGTGACGTCAAGTATTTCCATGCACCGATCAGGATTTAGCAATATCTGAATCAAAATGTGATGATAGCTGTGGGGTTGTTTATGTCACAAGCTGCAACTTTTTCTTGTAAAGCACACAAGTCCATCTGTTCTGGGGAAGTCGGGTCGCCCTTTTAAAACTGAGAGTAAAGTTGTGTAAAGACTCAGGTACAGCTATGTTCCCTAGCCGCCTGCCCCTCAGAGAAGTTAGCGATCCTATTATTGCTTCTCTCTGTAGCGGGCTCCCCTTCTAGCAGGAGACCCTCTAAATGACAGAGTACAAACTCGCTCTGACAACCAGCCGCTGCTGCGGAGACCCAGCGGTGTGTGAACGCTATCTAGTTAAAGGCCTGTGTGGAGTCGCACATGCATGCAGGCGCACCCACACACCCACACTCAAGTACACATTAAACGGCATCAAGCAAACTGTACTTGACTCACACTTGCAAGCTCATCAAAGAGAACACTTTAAATTGAGCACTCGCGCGCACACACACACATACACACTTTTCAGAGGCATGCTTAAAAACAAGTCATTTAGATTCTAGTCCATGTGAGTCTCCTCCAGAACAGAGGGCCTCCTCAGATCCTTGCTTTCATCTGGATCTGCTGCATCTCCAGAGGACAACGGGCGGGAGAACATGTCTCTCTCTCGGGTTTGAAGGGGTTTAGAGAGCCATTGATTTCTCCTTCCTTTCTGTACTCAGCTACACACAGCCTGGTCAGGGATTGGGGGATTGACGTTTGAAGTACGGGTCAGAGCGAGTTATGTTTCTCACTGTAAAAGACTGTTTTCTTTCTACTTGACATTGTAAATCCCTAATGCCGTTTGGAGAAGGAAGCCGTTCCCGGGTACGTCCGTCAAACTTGTGCTTTTCTCTTTAAGCTGTCGAGGTTAGGACTGACTGGGATAGAAAAGGAATCGGAAACTGCTAAACACATACGCACGCACACACGGTAACAGCTGGCAACAGGAGCAACACCTTATGTTTGCTCATTACCCACAATTCAGCAGCAGTCACAGAGGCTTAGGCCATGAGGGGCTAACATCTCAGGAGTGGTTGCTGTTCCACGTAGTTCAGCTAAAGGTCACCCCCAACAAAACTGAGCCTCAAAAATAATGTTGAGTGCAGAAGTTACCGGCGTCTCATTAGTTTAATTTGTGAATGTGTCCAACGCTCACGATGTGATTGACACGTTAAAAACAAAGAAGCCTTACCCTGTCGCCCTTGATACCCATGTCTCCCTTGAAGCCGGGGAAGCCGTCTTCTCCCTGGCAAGAGAGTAAAGGAGACAAAGAGGTGAGGATGTAATGAAGGAGAACGAATGGGATAATACAGATGTTAAAACCATTTGTGTGGGACTCAAAGACTAGCACACACACACAGATGCAGTCTTGGCAAGATCCCCCTGTTGCCATAGAAACTCTTGATCGTCTTTTTTTTTTTTTTTCCTTCTGTACCAGCATCAGTTTTACAGGATTTCATTGAGATTATCATTAGCATGAAACATTTCATGCAAGACCACCACAAATGTTCAGCATAATTCACACAACTAATTCAAACTCTGAAGTTTACCGTCTCTCTTCCTTTCACACAGACTCTTTCTCAGCCAATGAGTCTGAGCTCTCTCACCTTTTCACCCTTATGTCCTTTAAGACCGCGTACGCCATCCGCTCCCTGTGATGCAAGAACAGACAGATGTTACAGGCCGACAGGGTACTCGTTGTGATGATTACAGTTTTTCTAAATTAAGGCTGCAAAGTCAGAAAAGTCATCTGATGTGTCAAACAAGGGTGCTATGGAGGGCACACCATATGTATGAAATGGATGCAATTAAATTAGTCACGATTAATCACAAATGAATCACACTTTTTTTTATCTGTTCAAAATGAACCTTAAAGGGAGATTCGTCAAGTATTTAATACTCTTATCAACATGGGAGTGGGTAAATATGCTGCTTTATGCAAATGTATGTATATATTTATTATTAAAAAAATCATTTAACAACACAAAACAATGATAGATATTATCCAGAAACCCTCACAGGTACTGCATTTAGCATAAAAAAAGTCAAGGGACCCCTTTGAAAATGGCCATGACACATTTTCTTCATCAAAATTTAGTGTAAATTTGGAGCGTTAGTTTACCTCCTTTGTGACAAGCTAGTGTGACCTGGTTGGTACCGATGGATTCATCACGTTTTATAGTTTCATATGATATCAGTATCTACACTAACTTCAAAACTGAGCTTGTTACAGCCTCCGGTTAAGGTTCATTAAAAATTGCAAGTTGCGTTAAAGAAATGATTGGTGTTAAAACAACTTTGCGTTGCGGTGTTATTCTGTTGTTAACTTTGACAGCCCTAGTTTAAATGTGTTTTGTAGATAGACAGTAAATCTGTGACCATTCGTCTCATCTTCCCAGAGAGAGCAGGCACTTCAGACTCCAGTCATGTAACATGAGGGACTTTCAGCTAGAAGTCAAGCCAGCTGTGTGATCCCCACTCTCAGTGGAAGCTTTAATGATTGGATCAGTGACACCCTCTTGCCGATATTGTATTTGATGGGATTTCTTTTGTCTCGGTTTTATCAGCTACTGATGAAGGGCTGTGAGCCTTGAGCTGCCGTCAGCCCCTGTGACTAACCTCAGCACCGTCTTATGTGAGCAAAGTGATGGAAGATCTGAAAAGATGACTTTCCTGTCTTAATCTTTGCATCACTAAGATCGTTTTCACGTCTCCATCCTAGAAGGTCCCTAGAGGTTAAGCTGTAAATTAGGGCTTTAAATCTGTTAAACAACAGCTTTTTACAAAATAACACTTAGTTGTTGGAAAAACCTTGGAAATATTAATATTGGGTTTTTTTCAGAGGAATTTAATTAAAATAATGTGCAACTATTAGCACATAACAGTTGTTAATTACAGTGTACCATAACCTAATGATATTACAAATGGATTTATTAGAAGTTGATAATCATCTCACCTTCACGCCGCGGGGTCCGGGATAACCGATGGGTCCTTGAGGGCCAGCGGGGCCCTGGGGAGATAGATGTTTAGCGAGAGCTTTGAGCACACACACACACACACACACACACACAGTGCTAATTTTATCTACATTAATGCAAAATGTTTTATGCAAATGTGTCTGAACTAGGACAAACAAAGAGGAAAGAAAAGCTTAAACAAATTCATAAAAAAAAAAAAATGTGAGCTCCAAAAGTAAGAGAAATAAAACTTACCAAGTGTCCTTTCTCCCCATTAGGCCCCTCCTTTCCAGGGTGACCCTGTGAATTATTAAGAGAAATGATATTGAATCTCATCTCAGGATAATTACCAACATAAATACAACCCCCCCCCCCCCCTTTAACTGTGGGATTACATTGTAAAACTATGGGAGGATGTATCAAACTGGACAATTGGAATTAGAGCCTTTAGAGTTCAATCTCAATTGGGATTTTGAACTTTAATGCACCAGTATAACAGAGGCACTACCGGCTGTTACCGGGCTCTGAAAGCCAAGACTGCCGTTTTGGGACTTCACAATACATTACGCACATACCGTACATGCGTGTGTGCAAAACACACAATGCAGAAGATGCACATCTAATGTGGATGTCCGGTAAAAAGAAGAGAGAGAAAACAGAAGGAAATTGATTGCATTCTCATGAGACAGAGGAGCTCTGTGAAGCCTCTGATGGGTTTCTAGTAGAGTGAGAGAGAGTGGAGAAGGAAACAGAGAGTCGAGAGGAGGCAAGGAGGGAGCATTGATATCGAGAGAGAGAATACGGCAGTTGATGGAAGATGCAAAGGATGGATGAATTAAAAAAAAAAAGCAATGGCGGAGAGCTATTTCTACTTCAAAAAGACTCTGAAAGCCATTAGAGGACCAGGGGACATTGTGTCCACTCTCCTTCATCTCTTATTCCTCTCTTCCACCAAATCCTCTTTTTCTCTCACAGTTATTCATATTTCACAGGTGCCACCTGGTGCCTTCTAAGACACACCTGCCATCAGCGCAGGTGTCTTCTGTGCTGCCTGTGCTGTCTGGGAAAGGAAGTGTTTGCATTGTGTGTGGGCGGGTTGCTCCACTCTTAACACAGATGTGTTATTCTGTTATATCTTACATATGTTTCAGACAAATTATTATCTCTGTTTGTTTTGAGTGTGAAAGTGTTAAGATAAGATAAGATCAGATCAGATATTCCTTTATTAGTGGGGAAATGTGCAGTCTACAGCAGCAAAGGGGATAGTGCAAAAAACAAGATGCATCAGCTAACACAGTAAAAAAAGAGCTAAACAAAGTGTAACAAAAATATGAACCATTTAAATAGAAGGAAGTATAAAAAAGTAGGAGCAGTATACCCAGTATTGACAATAAACAGACTATTAAAAAATTACACAAGTGGAAAATGATATTGCAGTGAGAATGAAATGAAATTCCAACCGAAAATATTGCACAGTATGAATTACACCTGAGTTGTAATAATGATATTGCACTGTCATTATACAGTATAGTGCAGTTATTGTCAGTATTTGATGTGTAAGTGTATGTTGTTTCTCACAGTCATGGTAATTGTAATTTGAAAATTATTAAAATTAAGTTAAATAAAATGAAATACAATGAAATGAACGTTTCTTTGTATGTGTGGTATATAAACTCACCGGGGGACCATCAGCTCCTGGCATTCCTGGCAAGCCTGGCTTCCCAGTAGGACCCTAGATAGAAGACAAAATAACATGTTAGAGTAAAACAGCATGTAGCAATCAAAGGTTAGAGGTATCAGAGACTATAGTCTGTAAAAACAAGAGTCCACAGCCATGCCAGCAGCTCTCCGATGCTGACACGGTGTCGTTTTGTACTAAATGCTAACATCAGTATGCTAACACACCGATTACTTCTTTTCAGATAATCTGTTCTGTTATTTTTTCTTCATCAAACACCACAGCCTTCTAGTATTTCATTCATAATCAGGAGAAACACAATACCGACATTATTCATTCTCAAACGGTTCAATAATAAACTGAATGCCCTCCATATAAACTGGCAAATGTGATTTAGCTGAAATTGGATTAAAATGTATCAGGATTCAAATCTGTCTGCACTGTCTACTAGGCACTATTCGGTCCTGCGTTGGGGACGCGTTTGCATAATAGTGCGATAAGCATTTGGAGCTGAATAAGATAGCAACTTGGCTTTCAGCTCATGCAAATGAATGAGACAATTTCCTGCAATGTTGTAGATTTGGGGTCGGTGTTTATTAACATTTTATCCAGCTGGCAGTTCTTTTTTTGTTTTGTCCCTGTGGAGTTGCAGAAACAGCATGTTTTATAATTGTTATTGTTATTGGGGGATCAGGTGATATCTTACCTTCTCTCCTGGAGGTCCGATGGCTCCTTGGGGCCCTGCGAGTCCCTGTGGAGAAAAGACGAAATGCTCACGACACTTGATTTGATGAATGAGAAAAAGGATCTAATGTCAGACAACCTGTTCATCACTGACCTGGGTACCTGGGTTGCCTTGCTGTCCAGGAGGTCCTGGCTCTCCTTGAGGTCCCTGAAGGAAAAGTTCATTTTAGAAACCTCATTACAAAAACAAAGATTGATTACTTTAAATGATTTACTTGAGTAAAACCTTCCATGTGAAGGTAAAGAGTGATTTGTTGCTCCATATGGTCCATTAAAAGTGAAATGCTGCTCTAAACAGATATAAATCAGAAGCTGTCCAACAGTGCATCAATGCATTATTACCTTCTTATACCGAAACAGGCAAATAGCCCAATATCTGGCTCTGGCTCAGGGTAGAAAACACGCACACACATACACGCACACACACATACACACACGAACACACACACACACACACATACGCAGTGCACACATTCTCACACCTACATCCCTAATGACAGAAACTGCTGAACCACAAATACAAAATACATTCCCTCTCAGATAACTGGCAATCAATTATGTAGCCCCAGTTCAGGAGAGTAGGGAAGCTGTTGATCTTCCATCTCTACCTAGTTGGAACGTTCCCAACAGAACAGACAAGCTGCTGCAGCCAGGTATTCTCTCATTACGGTCAGACGCTGCAAGAAATTGACCTGGAATGATACAACTGGCGGCGGTGGACTGCTCAAATGGATCCGAACACAGCCAGTCTATTCTTCATTATCTGCTAAGTATCTTCTGATTGTGCTGGTGTGTGTATGTGTGTGTGCGTGTGTGCGTGCGTGCGTGCGTGCGTGCGTGTGTGTGTGTGTGTGTGTGTGTTGTGTTTTTAGGTTTTATCTGGGGAATGGAGAATACTGATATTAGCAATTGAATCAATTCCAGCTTCACTTACGATGTTTCCTTTGGGTCCAGAGTGGCCATCCATCCCAGTAACACCCTACAGCAGATGAGATGAACACAACATTTAGCTCATATAAGGGAAGGCCTTATACCTGCAATACACCCAAAAGGGTTATAGGTGCACTTTTAGCCGTTAAATCTCCCTCTTACGGCCTTAACATAGGGCGACGATGACAAATAAATGACCAGAAAATGGCGAAATACTCACCTGCGAATATTAAATGTTATTGTGAAAGGTAAGAACGGAAAGAGAGGATCTGTTCTGCGCTGTCTTTGTCAAGGTTGAAAGGTGCATTAAAGTTTGCCGTCCTGGTTCGGACTACGGAGCCTCCGTGTCGTTGTTTCGTAAATATAGAAGCAACTCAACCAGTTCCGCACAACGTGATTGGTTGATGCCTTTATTAGCAGAGCGAAAGCTCAGAAAATCAACCTTGTTTCCGAAAAAGAAAAATTACGCCGCTTTTTCGCCACGTAATATTTGCATTCTGTGTGAAAGTATACATGACAAAAACAACAGTTCAAATTAATAGCACGAAAAAAAAATGAAAGAGGACCTATTTGTGCTTTTCCCATTTCCTTTAGTGTGTTTTATAGTTTTTTGTGCATGTAAAAGGTCTGAAAAGTTAAAAAGCCCAAAGTCCACACCAACTGTCTGAAACGTCTTGCTTGAAGTCCTGCCTTTCCTTCCGTAACGTGGTGATGTCACCAAGTAACACATTTGCATAAAACATGCCTACGGCTAGTTTGGCACGCCCTAAAACAGAGCTAGTTAGAGCGGAGCTGGAGCGGTTGTCCGAAGAGGTTGGTTTGGTTGACCAATCACAACAGAGTGGGCTAGCTGACCAATCAGAGCAGACTGAGCTTTTCGGAGCTCAAACGGTGCGTTTCAGACAGAGGGTGAAAAGAGATGCTGTAGCACAGCCCCTATTAGAAAAATAAAGTGTTTTTTGAACATTAAAGCATGTAAACATGTTCTAGTACAAACCCAGTATGCACCTGAAAATAAGCACAATAGTTCCTCTTTAAAAACCACACCTTGGCTTTTGCATCTGCCCGATGTGAATTTGAGCGTATGATTTATTGTTTGTGATATCTACATCTACATTCTGCAGAGGGATATCAGTTCAAAATATGCCACTTGATTGATGCGCACTGTCCACATTAAATTAAATCTCACGAAACAATATAAACATTAGCTTTAAGTCTGGCTCTGCTGTAGACATTTGTCTGAAATGCTGAAGTTAAACTCAATAACATAATGCAACTCTTTGTGTATGCTGTCGGAAATATATTGAGTTATATTTCCCTGTGGGTGCTGTTTGCAGTGAATTTTGTTCCATGAGATATTGTGAAAAAAACATGATTCTGCTCTCTAAATAGTAAATCTATTGTAACAGCATGGATATGAAAAGGTGAGAGGAGAGTACGGGGACTCACAGGGGGTCCAGAAGTTCCCTGAGGTCCTTTAGGTCCCAGCAAACCACGGGGCCCCTAGAGGAAAAAAAGAAGGGAAATGAGATTGAGAATATCACACCTGTGAAGATTGATGAATTATTAAACACGTTCAGCCAAATCAAGTTTCAAAATTATACAACCTGACTTCCCAAATGTCCTTGAGGATATTCTACTGAGTCAGATTGTGAGGGAAAGCTGAAACCCCTTCTTTTACTACACATTAATTCCCCACAGCTACGCCTATCAAACATTGCTTTGAATTTCTGTGCTTTGCCTCATAGCTACAGTTACCTAACAAGACCTATTGTCCTGTCAGGGTGAATGCAAACCAATGTAGCACACCCTGGTGGATGAAATAAGTCATAACAGCAGATATCACAGGCTTTCTGGTGGTTTCTCTTTCCCTGTCTTTCTCCTCCTCCGTGGGGAATATCCTGCCTGAGAGAGTGGGAGGCTATTATAACAAGCTTGATGTGAGCTGCCTGCATTTCTCACCTCCAAAGCTTCTCTTGTACAGATGAAGCACTACAGTAGCAAAGCCTCATCAACATATAGCAATATAATGCTCAGAAAAGGCTCAATTTATATGAATATGAACAGCGGCTGCAGTCTGCAGATGATATATGATATGATCAGTAGGGGTGTAACGATCCATAATATCATTATCTTTACCTTTATTTTGAAGTCAGTCATGTGTGTGTGTGTGAGTATGAAGTCAGCAGTAACGTTACAGCTGTGAACGTAGCAGTGCAGTGTTTGTACAGTTTATTTGTTGGTGAATAAATGCTACTCCTCAAGACCCGAGCCAACTTCCTGTATCTTGATTGCCACCTGCTGATTAAAGTGAAGGGGGTTAGCCCCAAAGTTAGCGACAACTCCGGCCCAGGCTCACTTAAAGGTGCAGTGTGTAGGATCTGGCGGCATCTAGCGGTGAGGTTGCAGACTGCAACCAATTGGAACTTCTCCCATGTGCCAAGCGTGTAGGAGAACTACGGAGGCCCAAATGGCCCAATAGAGTTAGTGTTTGGTTTGTCCGTTCTGGGCTACTGTAGAAACATGGCGACCGGCTCCGTGAAGAGGACCCCCTCCCTACGTAGATATAAACGGCTCATTCTAAGTAACGAACGATTCATATTTGCAGGTGATTATACACTAAAGAAAACATACTTATTAATATCATATTACATTTCTGCCAATAGATCCCCCTAAATGTTACACACTGGTCCTTTAAGGTGGACCAACCTTTAAGGTGGACCAACTTTGATAAGCCTCTCACCAGCTTTGACCAGCAACCAGACCTCAAACAACAGGAGGTCTATTTTTATTCTATTTATTAAAAAGAAAAGACTGTTTTGTCATTTAAATGTCTGGAAGAACCCAGTAATACGATTGTCAAATCATCATTTAGTTGCTTTTTGTGAGTTTCTATAAATGATCGTGGCAGACTTTGAGATATCAGCAAATATCGTATCGTTGTCCAAATGTAATATTGTATGGTGATGAAACTAGTGCATTACACCCCTACTGATCAGATCATTTGATTGTTCACTAACAGGATGAAATGATGAGGGCGGGCCCTCTCAACACCATCCTACCATCTCTCAATACAAGTAATCGAATGGTAATACATGTGATCACTCACTGGTTCACCAGGAAGTCCCCTGGGTCCGATCTCTCCATCGTCTCCCTGGGAAAGAGAGAGAACGGGTCAGAACGTGGAACAAACGGAGCGAGGGTGTGTTACGAAGGATCGAGAGATAATGGGGAAGGCACAAAGAAAAAGGAGGGAAAGAGGGGATCAGGTTGCATCAGCTGTGGGTAATGAGGATGGCGAGGGAGATTAGAAGCAGATGAAGGTGTACAGAGATCAAAAAAATATTAAGGAGAAAATTGAGTGAGAGTGCGGAGACGAGGAGAGCAAGTGGAAGTGAAAAATCTGAGGGCTGAAAAAGGTGAGTTTGGTAAGAGGGAGAAGTTGAACTCGGAGTCATTACTGTCTCTCTGCAGCATAACAATAACGGTTAAAGGATGAGACACATCAGACAGAAAAGGAGAGGTGTGAAATTATGATTTTACCCTTTCTCCATCCTCTCCAGGACCACCGGGAGGTCCAGAAGGACCAGATTCACCCTAAAACAACAAACGTTTAGATTTAACAGTGGCACACGGCAACACAAAGACACACTTTTCATAGCACCATTAAAGAACTCACTCTGTGTCCTTTTTCACCAGGAAGTCCAGCCAAACCATCGAACCCTCTGTCTCCCTGAAGAGCAAAGGAAAATCAGGTTGCATGCCTCTTGTACAGGATTCAGAAACACACTTTTAAACAGGCATTATGAAATATGGTGCATTAAAATGCATTATGAACGTGGTACCTTGGTTCCAGACTGTCCCGGCATGCCCCTGGCACCGTCAGATCCAGAACGACCCTGTCAAAATAACAATAGTTACATAACAGACATCCCGAGACTAGAACACGGCTGGCTTTTAAATCAGCACTACCAAATGCATATCAGAGAGTAACATGTTGCATGCTTTGCTGCTCTCAACTCTGCTTGTGTCATGCTTACCCTTCTGCCAGGCTTTCCGAAGGGTCCAGGGGATCCCAAAGGTCCACGTGGTCCCTGAAACAAAAACACATTAACTTTATAGTTCCATCATGGAAATATCATACTAAAACAAGAGAAGTTGCACATTACTCTGCTTTAAAGGGGTTAGAAAAATCATGTGTTAGAACTATTGCAATAATACTACAATAGTTTAACAATTCATTTGTTTAGGTGAACAAGTTTCCAGGTTTGCTTTGAATTATTTGATAAATGTTGCATTCTTATATCTCATACCTGAGGACCTGAATCTCCAGACTCTCCCTTCAGTCCTGATACACCGGGAGGACCCTGAGCAGGACAAAAAAAGAGAAGATTTAATGGACAGCAAACCAATACAAGTTCTCAACTGTTTGTATAATAACTGTTGATCAATTTTTGACATCAAATTTCTATTGATTTTGATTGTGTTTGTCGTGAAGTGCTTTGAAATACACACCAGAGGGCCGGATCTGCCGGTCAAACCCATCGGACCTGTAGGGCCGCGCATAGCCAGCTGAACACAGGAAGGAAAGGATTAGCAATAAAGATAAAAAAGAATATATAAATATCAGGATAAAAGATGTTGTGCATACATATAGCTGATGTATGATTAAATATAACTTGGATTTATGTGTGTATTGTAAGCGTGTTTGTGTCTGTTCTGTGTGTGAAAATATGTGTGAATTATGCATGCTTGTGAGCAATCGCAGGGTAATAAAACGTAACTATGAAATAAAAAAATGTATATGATAATAGAGGAGTACCAATGACGTATGGGACATATAAAAAAGTAATATTTTTTTTTTTTTAAATCAGCAAACAATAAAAAATATGTATTTATATTTTAACAGGAGAAGCAAGTTTGGTGCATAAAGAAAAACATATATTATCATATAGAGTATAATACTAAGTACTCTTACCCTAGCCTGCTGCATGATGGCTTGCATCTGGCTCTCCTGTGCTGACACAGCAGGTCCCTTCTGTCCAGAGTCACCTCCGGAGCTGAATCTGAACTGTGGAGGGAATCACAGACTGGTGAGGCTTCACTGCAGTAGAGATGATACCAGCACACAAGAGGCAAAATGTGGAATGACCATTTCAGCAAAATAAATATTTTGATTGAATCTATTCCCAACATCTTCAATATTTCTTTAATTCGGTGTCCCCATCTCGAAGCTGTGCAACAGATGTGGAACAAAGCATCAGCCTCCAGCTGTCAAACCAGCACCATGAAAAGCCGCCTCTGCAGGCCACAGGCTTCAAATTCTACTGACATCTGGTGGCGATACGCCGGCACTGCACTGTAGGTGGATAACCAGGTCTGTGGTGCAACGCAGGTTTGTTTGGGCCAAGCATCGTGGGTTGGGTTACATAGCTCAGTCCTCAGGAGGCTGCCTGTCGGTTGGTTTACAGCAACACAACAGTGAAACACTGTGCAGGGTTTCACCATCACAGAAACGCTGTTACCAAGAAGCAAGATACAAACAGTTGATTCAGAACATCAGGGCTGAGTCAGATCTACTGCAGCTCACCCACCACAAACCCAATCTAAAAGTATTGTGCAAATCCCACGGTTTCTTCTTCTTCTTCTTCTGACTGCATTTCTGCTGAGTTTGATTACATATCAGCCCTTCCCTCTGCTATCTTAGTCACAATCAAATGCATGCAGCTATTTCTTTTTTTCCTGCCTGCCAATCTGTGAGCCTTTTGGTCTGTCTTTGATTCTCTCTCTTTTAGGCTTTTCGTCATTCCTTCTCCAATATGCGTTTCTTTACCCACATTCCTATGCATCATCGAACCTTGAACAAAATGTTCTGCTACATCAAATTGTTGCCTAGCGAGGCCAGGGAAAGAGAAAATGGTAACTACATTTTCCCACAGCAGCAACTCATGGTAGAGCAGACTGTCCACAGCAAATAAAGAGGATGCATCCCTAGTCACTGGACCATTTAAGCAAAATATTAACACAGTGTTAAGATTCACAATTTAACCCTGTTATGTTCCACAATTTTAACCCAGAGCCAAAGAGTCCTCTGGTGAAAGAGGGGTGAAACAACAATGCATGTTTCCCATTAGCCTCGGAGCTCAAGGATCAGATTTCAAGCCGTGCTTTGGAAACACCAGAACGACTTGAGTTCCTGTCCAGACGGAGCTTTGCCTCGTGGCTCGCCCAGACAGCTCTGTGGACCCCCGAAACCACAACTTCACATCTGTACAACTAATCAGATCCAACAGCAGCAGTATCAGACATCTCCTAAGTACAAGGAACATTTTAAAAAGGTAGACGGTAAAGGAAGTTGTTAGCACGGCTGTGAAACTGTTGCAGTCCAATCATTGGATGCAGCTGAAGCTACAGAGAGAACCAACAGTGTTGCTTTGCTTCCTGTCTGCAGCTAGACAACTTCCTGGAAGGACACAGGATGGTCTTTACTTTTGGAGAAAGAATGTGGAATAAGTTAAAACTATGTGAAGTCCTTTAATATGCAGATTTGAGTTCATGGAGTCAAAACAACTGAGAGTGCAGGTGATAGACAGGGGGGCTATCTCACTAACTCAACATACCACAAGGGGCTGCTGAAGCACAGATTTACATTACACAATATTTGTAAGAGACAGGCCAATCACAAATGGTTTCAAAGGAAACCCCCTTCATTCCACTACACTGTAAACCACATGTCAGAGTTATTGATAACACAGAGAGAGATGCATCATCC
Organism: Sebastes fasciatus; assembly: GCF_043250625.1. Classification (NCBI taxonomy): domain Eukaryota; kingdom Metazoa; phylum Chordata; class Actinopteri; order Perciformes; family Sebastidae; genus Sebastes; species Sebastes fasciatus. The sequence goes on along the minus strand of NC_133813.1, from coordinate 27,247,279 downwards.
TTGGCTTCAAACGAGGATATAAAGCCACATGGAAAAGCATTTCAAGTGGGGGTTAACATGAAAACGCACAGCGCTTCCTATTATCTTTAACTCTTTGTTTTTAACAACTGTAAATGACTTACAGGCAGCATCAGGACAGTTCCAGGGGGTCCTGGCAGACCATCAGCACCAGGAAGACCAGCACGACCCAGAGGACCCTGAGACGGAAAGTAACACAAACATGAGTGCACGCACACACACACAAATGGGTCTGTATTTTTGGAGCTTTTAAAATCAGTGTGACATATACACTTAATACACACCCTCTCTCCAGAATCTCCAACACCGCCTGGTGAGCCAGAGGAACCTGGGGGTCCGGGGAGACCCTAGGTTAAAGCAAAAGATCTCATTTTACACACATCATACATCCATAATGCATCACAAAGGAGCAGCCACTAAAAGTTCTCGCCTTTATCTTGCAAAGTGGTCACACATGGGGGAAAGGAATGCATGAGGCAATATGGGGCAGCTTGTTGAGTTGTAAATCCTTTGCGAGGCGCTCTTTATTTGTCTATAGCTCAACGCTTGAATGGCTGGCCTCTGTGGGACTCCATCTGCAGGGTGTCAAGAGCAACTGTGTCTGAAAAACTGGTCCTAGATAAATAATTAAGTTCTCCAACATCTGGGCAAGTCCATATCTCTTTGGGTGGAACTGTTTTGGCCAATCCCTTTGCTGGGGATTTTCACAGCAAAGTGTTAAAACTTGAATTTTCCTTTCCAAAGGACATAGCATGCACAGACTAGAAGACCGGGTGACATAAGCTGTTATATAGAAACAGAGCTTACAGAGAAAAAATGACAAGATGTGGACAAGAAGAAGAAAAAGAGGAGAGAAGAGACAGATTGACTTACTGTTGGCCCTTCAGGCCCAGGCGGACCCTCCACTAACATTCCCTGAAACACACACAAGCACAGAAATCATCAGTTACACCACAAGAGTCCCCACAACTACCTCATGGCCTCATTCATCTCCCAGTGTACAGACGCACCAATTCTGTTCATTAACACAGAGCTTTGGTTAAAGGAGGTAAGTGTACATGAATACATGTCCCAACACACACCTGCCTATCAGTTTCCTATCTCAAAGTGAACTTAATGTACATTCCTGCCTGTCATTTCAGTTTAGCTCGCAATCAATCCGCGGAGGAAAGGAGGGTGAATGGCTGCAGACGCCCCGAGGTGCTCTCCTATACCTGGACAAGCCGAGGGAAGAACTAATGAAATTGAAGATAATAATTTGTTCAGACTGTCAGATGAAATATTTGATAATGCATGCGATATGAAGCCACTTTATATATAAATTATGTGCCTATGCTTTGAAATACATTCAATGAAGTGTACTTGCACCTGGGCTGTCAATGCCATAATAACAAGTTCACGCAAATGAATTTTAACGCCACAAATTTATTCAACTCATTAACGCAACTTGCATTTTTTAGGTTGTAGAGGCTCAGTTTTAAAGCCAGAATGAAGATACTGGCATCATATAAAACTAGAAAAGCCTGATGAATCCATTGGTACCGATCATGTCATACTAGCTTTTAGCGAAGGAGGTTAAATAACGTTCCAAACTTACGCTACATTTTGGCGAGAAAAACTGTCATGGCCATTTTCAAAGGGGTCCCTTGACCTCTGACCTCCAGATATGTGAATGTAAATGGGTTCTATGGGTACCCACGAGTCTCCCCTTTACAGACATGCCCACTTAATGATAATCACATGTAGTTTGGGGGAAAGTCATTAGTTATCTATTTACTAATTTTTCTTATATCTTATTCCTCTGTTCTGTATTTACCACTGGGTGTATAAAATACAAGAAACAAATTTGCTAATATTTACTGCACATATTGTGGATGTATAATTCATGAGCAATTTGCAATAAAAGTATATATATAAAAAAAAAAAAGTCAGCACACTGACAGCTGTTGTTGCCTGTTGGGCTGCAGTTTGCCATGTTATGATTTGAGCATATTTTTTATGCTAAATGCAGTACCTGTGAGGGTTTCTGGACAATATCTGTCATTGTTTGGTGTTGTTAATTGATTTACAATAATAAATATTTACATACATTTGCATAAAGCAGCATATTGTCCACTCCCATGTTGATAAGATTATTAAATACTACAAATCTCCCCTTAAGGAACATTTTGAACAGATAAAGAATGTGTGAATTAATCGATTGACAGCCCGAGGGTCTATGCATTGAAATATATTCAATGAAGTGTATTTCTACCATATATCACCATAGCTTAAAACAACAAGTCGTCTCAGTTTGGCGTGGACATCTGACTCCCATTGTTGCAGCTCTGTGGCTACAGACATATTGCTTTGTTTGTTTGCTCCTGCGGTAACATTCTGGCTTCCTGTTTTCTTGTTATGAGGACAGAAACCCACACATTATCATAACTTATTCAAATTATGTGCTGTTTTTTTTCCATCAACCCCCAAGCTGTACTCTCTGAGCATTTTCATCCTGAAAATGACTGTAAGTGATCTTTGACACTCCCCGGGTTATGCCTATGTCTCGCCTGCAGTGTGTGTGTGATGGGAAAGGGGCTAGACCTTGGGGGTGGGGGGATGTTTGTTTGTCATACTCAGCGTTTTGCATGTTTACAAGAGAAAAGACACACTGGGTAGTGATGTGTACACAAGTTTGTTCCTCGAACATGCTCACGCACACACAACCGGTCATCTAGGAAGTGGACACGCACTCCTTTCTGCTCTCACGTATAAACATGGAGACACTCAGAGGGATGTAGACTTACTGGAGCTCTGTGTGTTTGAAGTGAAACAGCTGTAGCTGCATTAGAGATATAAATCCTTTCTGTGTCTTATGTACCTTCGCAAACATCCCAAAGGAGTTGTCCTCACCTGTATACTGTATGAATATCTGTTGGATGTATTCCACCTGTTTGCATTTAAAACAAGCTTAGTTTTTTGGCAGAGAGACAGGAAAAGTCTTTCTTACTCCCTCTTGTTCTCTTCTCTCCCTCCATCTCCCCCTGTGTTTACACACTACCCACACTGTGTTTAGAGATTATTGACAATCCCTGCTTGTCCGTTCTACAAATGTTTATGCTGTAGTCCTGATGACCAGCAGGAGCGAGGCCGTGCTCGAGGACAGGACGAGGAAGGTCCCTGATGAGCGTGTCTGGCCTTAGGTTTCTCATTCACAAGTGAGGGCCGGATTGTATTTAGATGTGGATCATACGTATGTACCGGCAAATATAAACATCCACGCGTACACCCGTGCGCACACAAGAGCACGCAGCCTACATCTGCTGCTCAAGTATGTTGTTCAAATAGTGATACTCACAGGCTCGATGACAGCAGGCTCTCCCTTCTGTCCCTTCTCGCCACGGGCTCCGTCGAACTACACACCAAACACACAGACACAAACAGAATCAGCTCCTCTTCATCCTCCTCATCTTCTATACCATGACTTTGCCAGTATGTCCTCCCATTATTTTTCACCTGAGTATACTGATCGGTCTCAGCAGGCAGCTTTTTGTCCCCTTGTCCACCGCCGTTATAATCCAGGTCGTCATAGGTGCCGTAGACGTCTAAATCGTCGTAGTTGGTGAGGGACTCCTCCTTGAAGCCATCCTCCAGGTCTGTGTAGTCACCCTCGCCTTCCACGCCCAGGCCCGTTCCGGTGGCGATGGATCCCCCTGCTCCGGTGCCGGCGCTGGCTGATCCCCCTCCAGTGGTGGAAGATCCTCCCACAGAGACGGAACCACCTCCTACGGACACGGAACCACCTCCAGCAGACCCGCCCCCGATGTTGATGGTAGAACTGCTGCTGCTACCTCCACCTCCAAGGTCGATTGTACTGCTGCTGCTGCTGCTGCTACCTCCACCTCCAAGGTCGATTGTACTGCTGCTGCTGCTGCTGCTGCTGCTGCCTCCTCCACCTCCAAGGTCGATTGTACTGCTGCTGCCTCCTCCAACTCCAAGTTCGATTGTACTGCTGCCGCCGCCTCCTCCACCACTGACATGAACTGTGCTGCTGCCGCCACCGCCTCCACCAGTGGTGTAATGGCCGTCCTCGTCATAATCATATCCGTCGACGTACTCATCGTCGGAACCTCCGGCCTATAAAAACACAGATATGGTTAATAAAGTGTTGCTTGTTTCAGTTTGAGGCAACTGATAATGAAGAGGTTACTCTGTTACCATAGAAACGCTACAACATTACTTTGCATTTGGGACATACATGTACAGTAGCGTACTAGGGCTGCAACCCAGGATTATTTTCATTATATATCAATATATAGATTATTATTAGGGTGGTGGAGTGGTTAGCCCTCACAGCAAGAAGGTTTCTGGTTAGAACCCGGCTGTGTGGAGTTAGCATGTTCTCCCCGTGTTAGCGTGGGTTCTCTCCGGTTCTCCGGTTTCCTCCCACAGTCCAAAGACTCTAAATGTCCCGTAGGTGTGAATGTGAGCGTGAATGGTTGTCTGTCTCCATGTGTCAGCCCTGTGATAGGCTCTATAAAATGTCAGAAAATACTGGAATATGCTGTTTCTCAAATTCCTGACGTCTTTAAATGTCTTGTTTTGCCCGACTAACTGTCCAAAAAAACTAAAGATATTAAGTTTATTGTCACATTTTTAGAAGATTTGAAAAATGACTAGCTAGATTTATTTTCTGTCAATCGACTAATTGTTTCAGCTCCATTGTGTAAAGCTGCAACGATGGATTTCTATAAAAGCATTTATTCCTTCATGGTGGCATTTTTTAAAAACATCTGCATTGGCTTTGCTTCCCCCATGTGGATTGGTAGATTATAACACGAGGACGGGCCCAAAGAAGCCCCTGTTTATGTATCCCACATGTAAATGCAGGTAGGCCTTGCATAGAGTATGTGACAAAGTAAAGAGTAGGATTAAAAATGATTTAAACAGCTTATCAATACACCTATTAGACCTATCGGTCACACCAACAATAACTGATTGAGGATGTCGGTGTCATTAATGTCAACGTACTGATGTCTTATTGCTGGAGATGGTTATTGAAGATCCTCCTCCTCCTCCTCCTCCTCCTCCTCCTCCACTGGTGATGACCCTCCTTTCGATTCCGGTCCCTGTGCCCTGGTCAATCTTTCCCTCTGCTCCCAGATCCAGTTCACCCCCGGTGCCGGTGCTGGTGATGGTGACACGTCGCGAGGTGTCCCCGTCGGGCGACGCCGTGGACTCGTCGTAGTAGGTCTCGTAGTTACCGTAGCTGTCGTAGCTGTCGTAAGGGCTGGTCTCCTCTCCGTAGGCGTCTCCTCCGCCGGTGGCGGTACCCGACGAGCTCGATGAAGAGCTGCTGGATGAGCTGGAGGAAGTGCCGGAGGATGGGCTAGAGGACGAGCCGGTGGAGATGGAGGTCAACACTTTGCCGCCGGTGGCACCAGAGCCCCTCAAAACCTCCTCCACTGTGGTCACCACGCTGTCTCCATCTGTCACCTGTAAGGCACAGAGGACATGGTCACTCTGGTGCATTTGACACAATATAATTACATTAATACAGGAAGTCCATTTTGTGGCTACCTTGACTTCTTTTGCGGTCGTCTCAGTACCAGTTGCTGAATCAAAAGGCTTGCCATCCACGTCCTCATAGTAAGGGTATTCGTAATAGTAGCTGTCCTCCTCTGTGTTCTATAGGAGAGAAACATGAGAGGGAGTATGACTGAGAGAGAAAAAATAACCATCAATTATTAAAAACGTGATCCACTGCTCTGTTGCTGCTGGGCCTGGCTGATGTATGTGTGACAGACTGAACATTGATCAGAAGCACACAGGAATGCCTTCTACACGCGGAAACCTCACGCTGCATCTCCCTGTTGCAACTTGTTACGACTGAATGACAAATGACTTTTCCACTGCTTTCTTAATGAATCTGTCACACATCTTCAAAGAAAGAACACAGGTCAAGTTGCTGCGTAGCTTGCAGGCATACTGACTGTCATACTAACAGGCCTCAGGGCAAGGGAAAGGTCAACAGCAAGGACTTCCTGTCCATCTTTTAACACTTACTCTGACACACCTTTAATCAGCATGCAGTGTATTGGTATTCAGAGGGATGCAGGCTTAGGCAGGCACCACATCATTCCTGAACATTATTAACTAACTGCATAGCCTGATAACGTCGTTCTTCCCAGTCAGCACTTTCCTCTGGCAGAGTGCAGCTCTCTTGTATAAGCCAAGAGGCTCTTTTCAGCACAGGATCCAACCGAGATCTGATTTGAGTATTACAGACAATTATGGATTAAGGGAAATGAACTTCCTTAGGTAAGGTCGGCCATGAGAACACTTCTCTTGCCGGTTTCTACGATGTGTGTGCAAAAATCCACCAAATTACCTCTAGTAATGGGCGATGTAATGGCCTCGTGTTTGCAAAGCTGCACTGCGAGCTCCAAGCTAAAAGGAACACATTAGAATGATAAAAAGTTAAAGATCGTTACTCACATATTCATCGGTGTTGGGGTCCTGGTTCTGAGGCTGGTCGGGCACAGCCACTTCACAATCGGGGCTGTAGTGCTCACAGTAGTCATAGGCAGCACGATGGTCTGCTACAATCATTAGCTGCTGGATGTCTCCCTGGAAACCGCAAGAAACAGGAAGTCATGAGACCCGCTGGACATAGCTACAAGTCATGCATGGAAATAAACGAGCAAAACAATCGTCAGCGACGGAGACGGCGGTCCCACACTTGGCGACCCCTGGGGGGAAAATTTAAGTGCATAAACAAATAAAGATGAGGGAGAACATCTGCATGCAGCATTATCACATGCAGAACAGGCAGTCCTGAAACTAGGTCAAGCCAGGGGGAATCTGAGGATGACTAAATGATGAAGAACTTTGTCCGCGGTCCAAGAGTGTCGTTCTGCATCAGAGTGTGAGACAAAACACTTATGGCAAACAAGAGTGGAGTTACAAGAGAACATGGAACAACTGACTCCATGTAGCATGCGGACGATGACACAAACAAACACAGTCTTTAACACGATGATGGATTTTGAACAGCGCCCTGCCCCAGATCTGAGCGATTCTGCCTTTGAGCGGATTGTGTAAGATGAATGGATCAACTTAGCATGTGCCACATGGAAAACATGAGCAGACCTGCAGCTACAGATAGCTGACCTGAGCCTTTTGACTTAAAGGAGCGTGTGCATATGCTGAGTTGAGGGTGAAGTGGGGTGGAACAGTAGCAGAAGTGAGAGATTTAAAGGAAGAGGGGAAGAGGAAGAAACGGAGATTGATAGGAAAAGAGCAAGAGAGAACAAGAGGGGGAAAGGCTCAGAAGGATCCCCAGGCTACATAGGGAGCTGGGTGTGTGTGTTTGCCACATGTTTCTGCATATATGGCACTGAAACGCTGTATTGTATCTATCCAAAGCTGTCCTAATCAACACTTCCAAATGCAGTGACATCATTCCACATCAATAAAATACAAACTTAGCTGAAACAGATATATTTTCAGGGGGGTATGAGGATCATGAAGTGACGCAACTATGGGAACGGACCGCCACAGAGCATGAAGTGTTTTTAATTATGACCAACTGCTGAAAATCTGAAACCCCTCAACATGTATTCTCCACGGATAGCTGTCTTTTCTGACTAACATCAATGGATTGCATTAGTGGTCTAAGCAGTGACAGTTCACTGAGGAGCTCCATACCACACAGAACACCCCGTCTCAGATCCTTGAATGACTCTTGCTCTACGAGATGCTGTTTCCTGCTCCGTCCTTGGCTTATACTATCAGTGGGGTTCATGGTGGATGCAGGAAAACAAATCCCAAAACTTCCTCCTAGACAGGAAGACTGGAGTAGCCATTACACAACTCTGAGCTCCCAGGAAACTTTCAAATGGCTACCTCTTTTTTCCAAAGTGGGGATTTGTAAGGAGCCTTTACTTGGTATCAGTTTGACAGACTGTTTCTCCCTCATCCTGGCAACACTGTGTGTAACAGCTGCGCTGAAAGGGGATGATGGGAATTCAGTGTTTGAAATGAGGTCACATTCAATAAGGAATAAGCCCTCTGTACAACAAAACAGCCCTGCCGTCTGGAGAACTGCTTTCCTATTCATATGCCATTCTTCTACTTTCTCTTTCTCGCCATCTCCCAGAGCAGTCAGAGGGATGTAAGCGTAGATCCTGACCACAAGTGGTGTGATCCTAATTGTACCAAGATGAGATAATTAATCATACACCTAGGTATTAATGAGAACATCCTCTCAGCACTGAGGGCACCGTGGCAGAATGTGTTTAATGATGTGTGACATGTACACAGAGAGAGAACGAGGCGTCTGCATGCCTTCGGAGAGAAGTGTGCTGCTGTTATAAGGATCTTATTGAGGCTGGAAAAGCTGATGGCCGTTTTTGATTGTACTAACTCTATAGCCAGAGGCAAAAGAGAGGGGGGAAAAAGGATGAGAAGACGCTGGATAGGGAATGTGGACCTGAGCTGAGCTGTGCTTATTCGTGTTGGACCATTCAGCATGAACGGTTCCAGCCGTCTGAAGTTTTATTCTGTTAAAAGTTCTGGGCTATAAAAAGGGAGGTTAGGCACTGAGCGCCGCACAAAACCAAATGCAGATGGAGAGGCAAAGAAAAGTTAGAAACAAACACTTTTTCACTTAGAGGGACATTTGAGCAACTTAACATTGCACTTAGAGCAAGTCTGGAGAAAAAGAGAGGAAACAGAATGACTCTGAGATATCCTCACTTCTAGTCCTTAGTATGAGCAAAGCTCCAGAAACTCCTACATCCTACAATTCCCATAATGCAACTTCATAGCATCTCTTCATGAGACACTCCCTGCCTTGTAATTTATACGCAGACGTCTATCAACTCTCACACCAGTTTATGATGCAAACTTATAAACTCCAAGTACATCACAATGACATCATCAGTGATGAGATAAGTGCTACAGAAATGAGTAGTAAATGAACTAACATATTAAATCTGTTGAGGGCCCCTTTATTGTTAAGCCTCAATTTTATATAAATAAATATATATATAATTACATATATAGTTATTTGGAATATTCTAATTCTGATCAGATATAAACGATGAAGGGAAATTAAACTGCAACTATATGTCAAAGGTCTGTATTTGATTGGCTACATCACAAAAGGATGCTTGCTCACAAAAATGATTTCTGCGTTGACATAAAAAGGCATCGAGTACATGCGTTCCCATGAAACGGCACACCTTCACAGTAAAACTATTGTCAAAGTCTTGATCCACTAAAGCTGCTTCTGATTTCCTTTCTTTGAGCCAGTGCTGCTCTTTTCAACCACACGTCGCTCGACAGATTCTGGTGCCAAACGTTATATAAGCTGCTGTTTTACAGATGTAAGGAAGCCGTAAATATTCCTATACTGTACTCCAGCTCTACGCTAATGCCAAGTTCTTCATTTAGCATTCTGGCGCTGAGTGGTCAACTCAGCCCAGCAGCCCATTTAAGCAAGAGATATTTACTCCATTACTGTATACGGGGGCTACTTCTCTATATTTTCATGACAGGAAACCACACTGTAACTACTGCATGTGCAGAGTCAGGGATTCAGAATTTGATAACACCGATTGGTTAAACCCAACACTTAAAAAGAACAAGAAATTATAGCTTATTCCCTCACTTCAACGGACGCTGACACAAACGCAGACTGACATGTATGTAAAATGATGAATATGCAGCAACACATGCAAACGCAGACACACAAGAACCACCGATCCCACACCCAAACAGAGCACACCAAAGGGAGGAAGAAATCACACCCAAACCCCCGGGGGAACCATAGAAGACATGCAATCAGCTTTCATATTTGAGAGGGGACGGTGACATTTTTCACTCTGGAGCATCATGTGGCACATCAGAGTGGTGCTTAAGGCAGAAATTTCCGACAATAACAGGGTTGCTGCTGTCAGCATCTCCCTGGACTCCGCTGAAATATGACTCTTCTCTGGGCCAACGCTCTGGTGGAAAAGCCATCGCCTGTGGCTGTGAGCGACGGTCGAGCTCACTTCACATGCTTAAAGAAATAGTTGAAGACACGCACAGAATATGCGCGTGAATCCATATGTGATTAGCAGTTTACAAGATTAGATCACAGAGGCAGAACACAGACTGATCAATAACACTTATAAACGTTCAGATTCATCTATTCTTCTTTCTGTATTTTATTATACTCAAATGTCACATTAACTTTTTTGGCTTCCACTCCCAAACCTCACCCTGTTTCGGCCCACACACATGAATCCCAGCTGGATGTTCTGGTTGTGTCCAGGTGGGGGCAGGAGAGGGCTCTAGTGAGCATGAAGCCAAACATTTGTCTCCGTCTGAACCTGACCCACAATCATGCAGAGTGGACAGAGTTCATTGTGTTCCCTCTTCTGAATTATACAATATGATGCATGATGGGATGGTAGGCAATATCTTCAAAACCTTCTTCAAGGACACAGTGGACGGCTAATGAGTGGGATTAATTATTGCAACACGAGCGGCTAAAACTAAATTAACTGCACGCATATATGCTCTCTTCCTCTCTGTCTTATGCACACACATACTCTGAGCATGAGGTGAAGGGAGTCCAACAAAGACTTATTTTGATTAGGTCTTGAGGTGATGTCAGGCGACCCCCTGCTGGTAAGTTTAGGGGGCTTTGCACTTTCTTGGCTTAGAGCAGCATAGCATGAAATAAACAGCACAAACCAAGGCTCATTATTTCTCCATATCCTCAGGGACACCTGATAATGGCTCTGTTTACCTTCTATACACATCACACAGCTTCAAGAAGAAAAACTCAAGTCTAGTTTCTCATCATTTTCAGCAAAGTCAAAATGGGAAGGAGGGCCCCCCACCCCCACATGGGAGGATAAGACCCTGGGAGGTCCGAGCTCTGGCTGCATTTTAAGGCGAGCTACTTTCACAACATATTTACACAGTCACCCCTGAGCTCGGAGCCAGGTCCTGGTCCCTCTGCCAGCCCACACCGGCACACTCGCAGTCCCAGCGCCTGGGCATACTCCAACCTGACCGCGAAAACCAAACAAAACACTGCAGAGGTCAGCCCGCCGCACAGAGGCCATAAATCAGCATGGACTGGACGCACACACAAAAATGCACGTGGACACATAAACAAACTAGATTGTCTACATAGCTGTGTGAGTACATACATGTTTAAAAACAGACATATGCCTTACAGAGAGATTCCACTCCAAATTTACAGAATTAAACCTTCACCAGACATCAAGCACATTTTCACCCACACACACTTTCCCCTCCAGACTGTAGCTCAATCCCAACGCCGCTCAGAGCAGCTGCCAAGAGCAACAGGCCCGTCTGACACCCCACTTATCCACCGCACAGCACCTTAACCATTCCCTCACCTCTTCACTGTTTTTCTGGATCCCATCTAGGCCTCTCCATCTTCTCCCAGCCCCCTTCACACTCCCTTCTGTATACCATTTTAATTCCACGTCTCTGAGGACGATGGGCAGCCATATTCACATTTCCTGTTCATTTGGGGTGGTGGAAACCAGAGCGGGCTCGCCTCGTCTGACAGACGTAGATTCGCAGTGTTTGACTTGGCCATTTTGCTGAAATCTACATAAAAAAGTGCTGAGGGCACACTTCAGGGCTCGCTGACACAGTAAAGGAATAACAGAGGGAGTAAGGGGGCGAAAGACAAACATCTGACATGAGTTAGGGAAATTCTCTTAATTATCCACGGTGGAAACTCCATCTTCCCTGGGGCTACTGAAGTCTAAGTCCCATTCCTCAGCCTGAGATGTACAGAGGCAGTGTGTTCTGACAGTGAAGCATGACATACACTTTGGACAAGATAATGCAGACAAATGTGACAACAGCAATGTGCATGTACAGTACAGGGATTTAATATTGTATACTTTGGAAAAACTAAAACACCACGCCACAATATAGCATCAAGAAGTGACATTATAGCTACATTATTATTACACAGTGAAATATGGCAGCTATAAATTCTCTACTTGAATCTGCAATAATCTATTATCATCTGGATCACAACATCTGGATTAGTCCAGCTGGGACAGATTGCAGTTCCCAGTTCACTGACTTGATTTTATCTGTGGGTAAACTGCAGTTCAACAGAAAAACACAGGGCTGGGCCATAATTCAACATGATCATTTATCGTCTCTTAATGGGATCATATCGTGATGAAATCATACATTGAGATATCATGATACACAATTACGTCGTCTAAATTGATAAGATCAACAAAATCTGATCGTTTTGCACTAAAGTTCTTCATTAAATGAGAAAATACACTAATTCATGTTGAATATTTATTGATTGAATTACCAGAAAACATGTTTTATTGTGATATATATATCGTTATCAAGATATGAGATGACCTATATCGGGATAGAAGATTTTGGCCATATCACCCAGCCCTAGAAAAACAACATACATAACATACACTGCAGCGACATACTGTACAGTCACCTGCCAGTTTATTAGGTACGCCTAGCTCAACCTAATGCAGTACAGCAGTCCTGTAATAGATGCTACTTATATGAAGGTTTGTGTTGAAACTGTTTTAGAAAAGTGTTGATTAAACTTTAAGATCATTTTGGAGGCTGCAGTTTGTGGTGCTGTTGAATTGGATTGGATTATACTGACAGGTGTTTCTATTATTTTGTCCATCCCATTTATATCAATGACAGTGGGCTACATAATGTAGCAGAAACACCTATAATCGGCCTATAAACCTACTTAACTGGCAACTGTAAGATGACTGAGGTAGATTCTAGGTTCAGGTACGAACTTCCACTCCTTGTCCGAGTTGTCTGCCTTAAAATTAACCATGTTCGGGTGGTTCTAAGTGTCTGACAAATAGGGCTGATCGATTATGGCAAAAATCATAATCCCGATTATTTTGGTCTATTATTGACATCATGATTATTTAACACGATCACTCATTGACTTTAGAAACATGCATATATATAGAAAGAAATGCATCAATCTGGTGCACTTTGAGAGATACATTAAGAGGCTGGATCTACGAAGAGCACCTAGAAAGCATGGAAAACGAGACAGGTCCGTGTTTCAAGACGGGTCAGATGGATTCACTGACATCGCCGCATTGAGGTCAGTCCACCCCGGTCAACAGTTGAAGCGGGGAGCTCCGTCCCTCCCCGTAGGGCGAGAGGGCACAGTGAGCACTAAACGACGAGGTCCGAGCGAGGGGGGCTGTAAAGCTCCACCTTCATCCCGGGCCTTTCCGAGCCAACCTGGAGCCGGTTGTGGATTTTATTATTATTTCATACTTCTGTCACCAGACCAGTCATGAAGAAGGCAGGGCATCTGGTCTCCTCTGATGGGGCTCCACAAGAGACGTCATTATCCATCTATTTACCATCCAAGGTAGACTTCTTACTGCTTTTTGACACCTTTTTTTTGTCAAAGAGGCCAGGTACACTGATTCAAAAGCTTGACTACTGAGTGCAGCTAGTAACAAATAATAAAACAGAAGCCCAGTCATGGCCTGGAAACATCAGTCGAACCAGCTTTACTACGACCTCAGACACTGGGCCAAAATGGGTTTAAATCAGATTCTGAATTTGGATAATCGACTGTACATATGGAAAGTGGTGTGAATCAGAAGAGCCTCTACAGATGAATACATCTTTACCATGGATGACTGAAACATGTGAACTGTGAATATAAGGGGGTGCCGAGCGAACGGCAGGAGGAAAAGTCGTGAGGTGAAGATGAGGAAACAGGATGTGTACAACTCTTCATGCCCTCACAACATTAAAGCTCTTAACGAGCATCACACGCGTGTTTTTACTACTTTTTCCTGGCTGTGCATGGTTGCACCATGGGAGCCAAACAACTGGCTTCATCCCTTTACTCTTATCATACTGCCTTTAACTCCCCCGCTCATTCCATCTCTAATCCTTTACTTCAATATATCTTAACCTCAATCCTCCTCTTCTGAAGCACATCACGCTTTCCTACCTATCCTCCCCAACTCACCCACACACATGAACGTCCAACCCCCCTCCTTGTTCAGACCATCAGCCTGGGACAGCCTATCAGCGGATACCAAGGAAACCTCTGGATGATGTAATTTGGTATGGTTGCTGTTCCAAGACTGACATCAGAGGGGAGAGAGCTCCTCATTTTTTCCAGAGTGTGACCCAAAATCTTTGGCTCCACTGCCCGAAACCTACTGCTCCTCTCAATCCTGAACATCTTGTTCTTCTGATCTACTCTGCTCCATCCAGCTCTCCACAATATGCCAAAGTGATGTCTTTCTGTGACACGCTATATGATCGCCCTCTGCCTCTGACTGCAACAATGGAGGCCAGACAAGAAGCGCTGTGTTTGCACAGCTCCACCTCGGCTACTTCGATTCACTCCAGGTCCCCTGTGGTCCCCTCTGAGTGAGGCCAAGTGGTCCATCTGTCCCGTTTGTGTTCCCCTCAAACCAACCGCAGCCGTTTATTCCACTCGACGTTACTTAGAACCGAGGGATGGGCATTACATTATCTACGGTTGTTCTTGGCACTCTTGCGGGGAAACAACAGTGAACACGGAAATCAAGGGACACACTGGACTTTGTCATGTAGGCCCTGAATTCTGGACAACAGAGATTAAAACACTGGAAAGACACACGTGCTTTCAACATCTATAACCCTACAGCCGTGAGGAAAAACAAAGAAAGGTCATTAGCTGGACTTTATTAAATATAATGCTTCTTTAAGCTGCAATTGGTAACTTTGAGCAAATATGAAAAAAAGTTATTCTCATAAAACTGTCACTATATACAGTACTGCATTATGTTCCTCTGCCTCCACCTGTGCTGCTTATGGCATTTGCCAGATTTAACCACGCCCAAAGGAAAACAACCAATCAGAGCCGAGGAGTCTCTACGGTAGTTGCCAATCACTGCTCGCAAAACTCACGAACTCTGATCAAACGGTCAAACTAGGCAGCGCTGATCAAATATGAATCAATATTCTGTTACTATAATGACTATTTCTCTCCTCAGATGTTATGAGAAACATCTCATAGCGTACTGTTTAGCTGTAAAATGAGAAAGTTCGCGAGTTTGGCGAGCATCGATTGACAGCTGCTGTAGAGACTGCTCGGCTCTGATTGGTTGTTTTAGTTCGGCACGGTGAAATCATTCAAATGTCTCTACAGTAGGAGCCCTACGAGGACACAGAGGAACAGGATTATTTTTCCACAGATTATTTGTCTCATGCCCTACTGTCAGGATATAGTGACAGTTTTATACACATAACTTTTTTATCGGATTTGCTCAAAGTTACCAACTCCAGCTTAATGACTGACTTTAACGTGCACATTACAGTCATTATGAAGGAGTGATTACTATTTCATCTGCAACAGATGAGCATTGATTAGCAGGTAAAATACCCGTCTTCTTATACATATAATCATCACCTTAACTACCCTCATAGTCTATACTGGCACACGCTACAGTACTCTTGTATAAGCTACTAAGAAAAAAAAATAACATTTATGCCACTTATAGAGAGTAGAAACTCTCTCTGTGACCACAATAACCATGTCAGACACCAAACCACAAACCACCTCGGCATACAGTAAGTACTGCTTGCCTCCTGACTCCTGTATGTAAAGAAAAGACTCCTCTAAGGAACTTTACAGGGAAAGAAACACACCATTCACTGTCATTTAAAGGTCTCATTGATAACATTTTTATAGATGACTTTTTTTTTAAATAATACATCTTGGGAGCTTTGAGAAAGGTGCCGAATAAAAGAATTAAAAAAAAATTATGATTGTGAATTAATCTTTTCTAAAAATGTTGGTGGGTCCAAAATGAATGTGTTGTTTATCTCTGTGGAAGATATCTGACGTTTGGTTCCCACTTCTAACAAGGATTGTGAGCCAATAGTAAAACAACGTTGGCATCACATGGTATCTCTGGGTCGTCAGTTACTGTGGAAAAAACGTATAAATGGCTGAGATTGACGGTAAGTGGCTGGCAACCACTTGTTGTGAAGTAAATGCAATGGAACGGGGTGAGGAATGAGACATCTAGTGGCTGAGTGTTAACAATAGCACCTTTAAAAGTGTGATGAATCAGAGTAGCTGTCCTTCCTCTAGTCTGTATGTAAATATGTCTTTAAAAATATCTCTTTTTTTATGGGGAAATTCTTTTTTAGCAGGTATCCTTGTGATGGATGGAAAATGTTTTTGCTCTTTCTCATTATCGCCCCCCTTCTCATGCTGTTTTTCTAAAGAGATTGACTGGAAATCGTAGCCTCATGAGTCAGCTGAACTAATTGGCCTCCTGGTGAAATCACATACGTTGTTCTTGTGTTTTCCTGCTCACCACCTCTTGGTGGTAACTGACTCTGGCAAAAGTCAACAGACTCGACTACTACGGAGGGGAGAAGGGAGTAAGAGGAGGAGAGGAGCGCAGCCTGAGCATAATTTGGAAACTATGTGGCATATTTTCCATTTTCTGCACGCACTGGAGCCTGTCCTGTCTCCCAACTGGCAGACGCACAGCAGGAGGGCTTTAAACATCTCACACAAAATATCTGTCTGTTCCCACGGTAACCATTGGACTGTTACCGCGGCTCTGGTAGCTTGGCTAAGAGTTAAATTGCTCCTGTATCACCTCGATCTCGTGACGAGTATGCTACGGGCTATAATAAAATTACAGCAGGATTACAACTGTGTCGGGTAAATGCAGTCATCCTGTTGGCAACTGGAGGAATTTACTGGTGGCCATTAGGCTTAGCTTAAATAATACTGTAGCTATAATACACCGAAAACATCTGTATTTACGCCTCATTAAATAGTTCAAGTCAACAATTCCACTAAAATGTGAACTTAATCTTAGCAATATAAAACAGTGCTGTGCCTCACGCATGAACCACATCTAACGCTGTTGTGGAGATAAATGCATACATATACAGTACGGGACATGAAATCTGGCTTTGGTTGCGAGGCTGTGATTAATGGTTTGGACTGAGGGGAAAGAAAGTTTTAGTTATATATCTCATCATATATCTATCTCCCCTATGGCTTGGCAGACCAACATTAGGGGATTGTGTGTGTGCGGGGGGGGGGAGTGATGTCATATTTCATTCTTTTTGTCTGCTCTGGCTGAGCAGCAGTGAGGTTAAAGGTCGGCTGGCTCAGCATCAGTCACATCAGTCAGCCTCTGTTACTAATTATTATTGAGGGCCTCAGCCTCACAGACTAATCCCCCTTTAAACAAGCACAACTCTGACGGGACAAAGACAACACTATTCCTTGTGCCTTGTGCCTCTCTGTGTGCATTTTGGTGTGTGTGTGTGTGTGTGTGTGTGTGTGTGTGTGTGTGTGTGTGTCCCTCACAGGGGTCATGTTAAAGAGCCACAAATATCCTCACAAAAGCTCATTTAAGGCACAATCCAAACTTACTCCCATTCTTCACACTGAGTGAAAGCCAAAAGTATTTCAGGTTATGACGCACAGGTATCTCTGGTATCACAGGTATCTCTGGGTATTATAAACCCCAAAGGCTTCCTGTCAGATTAAAGAGGACCTATTATGCCTAAAAGGTCTGCAAAGCCCAAAGTCCACACCAAAGGGAGTTCCTCTCCCCCACAGAAACACTGCTCCTCAACTGCCTGAAACGCCTTGCTCGAAGTCCCGCAACTCTTCCGTAACGTGGTGATGTCACCAAGTAACACATTTGCATAATACCTGCCAAGCGGCTAGTTTGGCACGCCCTCAAATAGGGGGTGTAAGATAATGTCGATACACATGAGTATCGCGATATTATGTTATGCAACACTGTATAAATTTTCCAAAACACTATCAATTTGTATTAACCTCTTAGAAATCAGAAGGCTCCCCGTTGTAGTGGGCTCAGTTTTTAAGCTAGTTAGCTTTCTGGCATCATATGAAACCGAAAAACCTGAGAAAATCCATCGGTACCAACCATGTCCCAGCTTGTCCTGAAGGAGGCTAAATAATGCCCCAAATTGACGCAAAATTTTGGCGAGGAAAAACTGGCATGGCCATTTTCAAAGGGGTCCCTTGACCTCTGACCTCCAGATATGTGAATGAAAATGGGTTCTATGGGTACCCACGAGTCTCCCCTTTACAGATATGCCCACTTTATAGTGTGTATTTCTGGTGTGTTTATACTATAACAGTTTTCTTAAAATAAAATTTAAAAATGGCAATACATCGCCTTGCTTACAGTATTGAAATACATACACAGCCCTACCCTCAAACAAAGCTAGTCAGAACAGAGCTGGAGCGGAGTCTGAAGAGTTTGGTTTGGTTAACCAATCACAACAGAGTGGGCCAGCTGACCAATCAGAGCAGACTGGGCTTTAGTATAGCCAGTATGAGAAAGTGTTTTTTGAACATTAAAGCATGTAAACATGTGTAATAACATCAAGTAGAAACCCAAAATACAAGTATGCACCTGATAATGAGAATTCCTCTTTAACATTCATCTTTCATCACCAGCCACAAAGTGTTTATGCACATGGACAGAAGAGAAAGGAAGAAGTAAAGCCCTCATTCTAATAATGAAACCTGTCGCCGCCTGTTAAGAACCTCTGTAAACAAATATGTTGCAGCCAATTCAGAGAAAGAATTCAAGCATGAAACCACAAACACAAATATAACAGTTTGACTTGTAGGTTTTTACTGCTTAGTAGCCACAATGAGGCAAAGCTTCAAAACGGCAACAACAGATGTAGAGTTGAACAGCAAAACAACTGAAAACAGAACAGGGACGTTCTGTTTTTTTGTGCGGAAGATGTGGAATATGTGGCACCTTAAATTAAAATTTGATTTGCGATTGCATGCATGTGTGTGGTAGAGAGGTTGGGGGATCAGACGCTGGGGGTTCCACAAGCTAAATCCACACATCTATAGAGGATGTGGACGCCACCACAATCCACATTCCGTGCGCCGTGACATGCAGAGTGGGGATTGGGGATGACCATCATTCGCACCACAGCCACATGTGTCTGTACTGCCATTAACGGAGAAACTCATTTGCTTTTACCTCATATGTTTAAGGGCTTTAAATCAAAGTCAATTTGGCCTGAGTATCATCCACAAAAGGACTGTTGTGTACTTACTAGAGTTGTTTAGTACAGCCTTGAAAATAGCAAAACTGCATAACCTATAAATCAATTCTCACACATGTCCCAAATGGACACAGTTTAGTGGAACACTAATGTGCATCTGGTAAAAATGAAACTGACTCGACATGCAAACAGTCCCAAATGGTGCGACAAGCGAACAGACGATAGGATAATACCATTAAAAACATGCAGATTAGGAGTCAAAGTATAATGCCTACCTCAAAGACTTCTTCATCAAGTATTCTAGTTCCAAATACTACAATTCCCTTGGTATCGATGATGGGGTGGGGGCTTCGGAGCAGCTTCTGGGTGGCCTTCTTTTTACAGTCCAGAATGAGGGTGATGGTCTGCTTGTGCACACTGATGGCTACTCGATGCCACCTGGAAGGGAAGGTGAAGTTAATTCACACACTTACTGGGTTACATGCAGCCCACTTACACACGACTAAGAGTCCCTTTTGTTAGGCCTTTCGTTCAAATTCAAATATATCCAATACTGTTTTGGTTTTTTTGGTGTTGCAAACAAAATTCGACGCTGTGCCTGCAAGCAGACGATCTGCATTTGAAGACACTGCAATCCACATTAAGTGTGAGGGATCAAATATACAACATCACAAATGAACACGGACAAGGTTGCATGTCAAAAGGGACACCTGGGCCAGGTGCTGCTTAACAAACTAAACCAGCATCAAAGCAGAACACATCCACCTGGACTTTGATTAGAGGGGAAGATGCATAAACCAAATGCAGGATCTAATATGCTTTTCTAGAAGTGTTGGATGTTGGAGTGCACCTACTTTCCGTCAGCCAGGTTGACTCCTCTGAAGAGGGGGTAGTCCTCGGGGCTGGGTTTGCCTGTGTGGTCCTCGTATAGGAACACTGGAGAGCGGCCCACTTCCAGTCCGAGCTGCTGGATGCCCTGCTCGTTGTACACAGACAACAGGAAGGACTGGCTGCCCTTCTTGGGCTTCACTGTGGCCAAGATGGAAAAGTCCTCTGGGAACACATCACCTGGCAGGACGGATGGCGGGTTGGACAGCAAGAAAAACATTTTGGAGAGTTATAAGTAGCAGTAACCATTCATCATCATCATAAGAGGAATGAAATGTTTGTGTTCAGGATGTTGTAACCGTATTATTTTAGGCGATCGACTGGGCTCTTCGGTGTCAAGAGGGAAAATTATTATTCAGACTTCTAATGGAAAGAAATGTTACAAAAACAGACAATTTGGATTGGAAGGATTCGGAAGATGGGCTTTGAGCAGCGAAAGGAAACACCAGGGATTTGTGGAGTGCTGAAAATGTAACAGGATAGGATTAATCTGAAAGGGATGGCTGGCAGACTAGTCAGAGGACAAAAAACAAAAAGTTAGAAGTGCAAAGTGGAACATTTCCAGCGCAGCACAGGATGAGACACATAATGACTAAAGCATGTGATCCTGAGAGACTTTGTCGAGCCATCCTAAACCCCTCCTTTCCGCCTCTCTCTTCTCCCACAGCTGATCGATCTAACAGACGCTCCACCGGAGGGTTGAAGACGAGGAAATAGGAGTCAAGAATTTACAGGAGAAAGACACATAAGTATGGAAATGGAAATACCAATAATACTTTGGTATTTCAAACACATAAAAAGTGCAGAAACAGACATAAAAAAAAGACGTGTCTGCCTCCATCTGCATGCTTCCACTGTGCAGCCTCAACTATTTCCACCATTTTGCTGAGGGGCACATCTGCCGGTCAGATTCCCTTAGTGGGGTGTTCTCAGGACCCCAGAAAGAGGGCGGCCTCCCAACCACCCGATGAGACTGTTGCTCGCTAATGTCGAGGTCAGACTACACTTGAAGCAAACAGAGCTTTCTGATCCTCTAGAAGAAAAACAAAGCATAGAGGCAATCTGACCATATTGAAACCACTATTGTTAAGAGAAACCAGCTATCTGGATTATATTTAACATGAGCAAAGAAACCACTTGGGTTGCAGCAGTAGCACATCTTTGCTGTTCAGTACTGTAAGTGCAGAACGGAGAGTTCCAGACGGCCGGAAAAGAGAGGCCGGGTTTGTGGCTGCAGTGGTTTTGTTGCACCTCGTGCAGCCATCAAACCCCCTTACTCTGCCACCATTCTCTCAGAATAACAGCACACAGGCTGGAAAAAGCTAAATTGGAGTGACTAACCAATCAGAGGCTGTGGAGAAGAAGACGTCCCTGAGGGGAATGCGGTGTGGAAACCGGAGGTTAGGAAGAGATAGTGGAAAGAAGAAAGAAAAGAGAAGCTTTGTGACCAAATTTTGGCACCATCATCCATTCACTTTCAGCATCTGGGTGTCTGTTCGCCTTCCTGTATTGTCTTCCTGCCTTTTTCTATGATTGCTCCCCCTGCATTAATGCCAGGCATCAAATCGCATCATGCGGAGCGACCACATGCCTTGGCAGTGTGCTCCTTCAGGAATTCAGCTTGGCATCATATGAGAAAGATTGCCTTAATTGACAGATGCTTCGACAGAACGGCGTAAGGCAGACATGAAGAGAGGGCGAGCGCAAGAAAGAAGGAGAAGAGACGGACAGTCCTTCAAAACCATCCAGTTTGGTGACAGAAAGACTCGAGTGGGCAGAATGTCATGAAATGAAAAGTGTTATGATGCAAGACAGGACGGTGGGAAATATCAGAGAAAAGAACCCAGTTTGTCGCTACATCCTGTTGCATGAGCCACGTCTGTCACAGAGACAATGACTCAGCGCTGCCTCAGGATAGGCTGTTATGTGTGGAGGTCAAGGGTCAGCTGAGATGCGAAAGGGACACCATGGCACTGAAGTACAGGGGATGTGGGGGAGGAAATAAATTACTAATTTTCAAATTCAAAGTGCTCTTTTTGCAGGGCAGAAATTGAGAATTAACCACAACACAGTGTCACGACAGTTCGTGAAATAGTCACGAAACTTAATCTATTTGATTCGTGTACACAGACGCGAATTCCTCTTTTTTTTTGTGACGCAACTTTCAACAACATATTTGTCTTTTTTTTTCCTACGAACGTCCAGCAACACGTGACTGTTGCATGTGTCAATTTCCACTCCAGTCTTTTCAAAATAAAACTACTTGAAAAGATGGTGGTTTGGGTTAAAATAACTCCGGAAGTGCCGTAACTTAAAGGCAGGGTTGACGATGTTCTCACTATCTGTTCTATTGGTTGAAATGGTCTTTACACCCCGACAGTGATCCATTACTGATGAGCTCTGAAAAAGGAAAAGAGCCGTCATAAGTAACTGCTGTAATCCTATAAAAACGTCTACCAATCACTGCCTCGCGGTCCGCTTGGAAAGAACCGATCAGATGCCTCCCTGCCTCCCTGCTCCTACTCTACCCTTGGCGTGCACCAGCCTGAACTCAAAGCACGTCACCGCCGCACGTCTACTGGAGAATAGAAGAGAAAACTCAGCCCTGCAGCAGCACTGCCGCGGTTACTTACGCGTTGTTGAGTCCTCCTCCCTGCACGCCGTTTGCCGCTCTTTATACTTCTGGGTTCACAATACATGGATTACATATGACATACGAATTGATTTTGTGCTGACCATCATGAAAAATGTCGATATACAAGAATCAATACATCTAATTTCACAAACTGCTGTGCGACTGAGCTGGAAACCAACAATGAGTCGTTGTCTTTATGTTCACAAGCGTTAAGTTTCGCTAAGTTGTAGTTTTGTTGCCTAAACCTAAAAAATTTAACGTTTCATCCAATTTTACAACGTGTTAGAACGCGTTGCTTTTTCTTTTTCACTTTTACAACGTAGTAGTCCCCTACTGACACACATCTCTGGTGCTTATAGCGCCTGCTAACGCCTGTTTAGAGGTTGAGAGAACATCCATCCGAGAAGAGGAGGGTGAACAAAGGAGGTTAACAAAGAGAAAACCGAGGACGAGAAGAGGAAAAAGAGCACTCTCTGGTGTCTGTGACCCTTC
This sequence comes from Sebastes fasciatus, assembly GCF_043250625.1. Classification (NCBI taxonomy): domain Eukaryota; kingdom Metazoa; phylum Chordata; class Actinopteri; order Perciformes; family Sebastidae; genus Sebastes; species Sebastes fasciatus. Next base: position 27,224,142 of record NC_133813.1, on the reverse strand, counting down.
CTCCTTAGTCTCTCCTCAGGACCTCATAGCAAAGAGTGTGTGTGGGGGGGGTCGGTCAGAAAAGCTCGGGTTTCTAGTCTGGAATGTGTTTCTCAAACCGCGACTTCAGGCCACCAGATGAGAGATACCTCATTCCTCATTTAGTGTGTGTGGACATGGTGGGAATGGAGAGGCTGTGGTGCCAGAAGTCCTGGGAGTTTTCACTGGCAGCACCATCATCAGACTAAAGAGGTCTGGGAATTTCCTCCAGATTAAATAACCAATTAAAATTGCTTTTTATTTTGATAGAATATCTAGCTAGCTTTTGTTTTACTTTGGACTATTATCTGGGAGAACCATAGAGCTGATGGAGAAAGCTCTTATTTACAGGTTAAAAGAGATGGAGAGAGTGGTTTGCCAACCCCGTCTCCAATTTCACACATTTGACATCCACAACTAAATTATTCCTCTTCATCTATCAAACTTACAAAATCTCTAAGAATGCCTCAAAAGTCATGGAGGAGCAAGAGGTATGCCAGCACTTTGACTGATCCCCTCCACCATCTGTCAGTGTGCATACATGCGGGTAAATGGGCTAGAAAGTCTTGTGTCCTGTAATCGGTCATTCAGTCATCGCTGTGTCCAAATCCCTCCTTCTGTATGAGACGAGCAGCATTCCAGTGGGATTGCACATTGCTGCAGAGACAACAAGTGTGCCTGTCTGTTGCTGGAGAGCAAAAAAAAAAAAAGAAAAAAGGGGAGCAACATGGACAAAGAGAGGAAGATGGATGTGTGTGTCCCGCATGTACATGGCTCTAAATGGAAAAGGTAGGACTCAGGATACAAGAGGCCCAAATAACATCTAAATGGAGCTACATACTGTATAATCATATGTCTTTTTGTTTGAGAACAGCTCACTTGGATCAATAGGAGAAGCAGCTCTCTGATCCACCTCTGATTACTTTTGCTTCTGGCAATGTCTTCACCTGGCTCTGCCGGAGGCCAATAGAGTATGAATCATGAGGTATACTGTAAATAGCACATCGTAAAGGAATGAGAGAACAAGTGCAGACTCTAATCATTTAATAGATACAACAAAGACACCTGGAGCAAACTGCTAGTATTATCATCTGTATCAGCTATAACGACGATTAAAACTATTGTTTTTTGGCTAAATGTTCTCTATCATGCATCTAGAGCTGCAACCATTAATCGATCAGTTGATTAAATTAATCGCCAACTATTTTGATAATCAATAACCGGTTTTAGTGCCTTTTTTTCTTTTTTAAGTCTGAATTCTTTGATTGCAGCTTCTTAAATTTTTCACCATTTTCTGACATTTTATAGACCAAACAGCTAATAGATTAATCGAGAAAATAATCAACAGATTAATCAGCGATGAAAATAATCGTTAGTTGAAGCCTCACATGCATCTTCACTTACTGCCATGTCCAATTGTAATCATTCTGTTAATTATCTTCTTGTGTTTTCTTTTAATAAAAAACGGAATTTCTAAAAACACCTGTCTCATTTTAATGTGTTTTTTGGTGGTGTGCATTTTCAACTCAGTCTCACGGCAGTTGGTGAAATAGTCAGGAATTTAATCTATTTGATTCGTGTACATAGACACAAATTTCCACTTTTTTTTGTGACACTCAGCACAACTTTCAACGACGTATTTTTCGTGCTTTTTCCTACGAATGTCCAGCAACACGTGATGCACATGTCAATATCCACTCCAGTCTTTTCAAAATAAAACTACTTAGCTAGGTTTAGGAAAAGATCAAATAAATCAGCTTTGACTGTTGGTTTCAAACGGAACATGAACACTGGTCTCCTGGGCCAAATCTGCTGTTTTCTGACCCACCCATCCACACCGACCTCTTCCCCACGTGGCTTTCGCAGCTCTTTATACTTCCTGGTTCACAATTACGTAGATTACATACGAATTGATTTCGTGCTAACCATCACAAAAAATAAATTGAAATTCATGTCTACGTACACGATTCATTACATTGACTTTCATGACTGTTCCACAAACTGCTGTGTGACTGGGCTGACATTTTATACAATCTCTTAACTGATTAGTGATAAGCCCCAAATGGAGGCATGTTTCTGCTCAAATGAAATGCATGGGGGATAGGGATATTTTTTCATATAATGAATACAGGCATTATTATTGCTTTTACAGCTTGTGATGTTAGCTTAGCCATTTGAATCTAGGCGGCAGCAGAGGGCCCTCACTTAGTGGCCAGTGCCATCTAGCCACAGCAGTCCAGACCACAAGTTTAAATGCCAAGTGACAGCTAAGCCCATTCAGAGGCAACGTAAGAGCCGCTGCATTATTCTCTCCTCGCTGTTTGTGATAATTATGGCAAACAACATAGAAGAAAAGTCACAAAATGTCAAAGCTACAGCCAAGAGATTTATGTCAATTTCAATTCACACTTGTACCTGTTATTTCTCATCTGGATACAGAGAGAGTTGCTAGACAGACTATTGAGACATGGGAAGTGTGCGGTATAAAAGTTAAAGAGGGCCGGCGGCTTCATTGCCCCGTTTCCTCACTTCTCATTCACATCATAAAGGTAAGAAAGGACTCTTCTGTTCTCAGTGCCTCAGTAGTCGCAAATGAATCATCCCTTCCACATGTTTGCCTAATGATTGCATGTCTGCACTCGCTCTTTTCCAACACATCATCACAGACTGTCTGTGGTTGTGGGGTCACGGGCTAGTGTGTTCTCAATCAGAGCTACTGTGGTTTTTATTACCGACATTTTAGTCATAAAGAAATGAGCACGTTCGCGTGGCTTTCTTTTCTATACGTGGCATTTTTCTATGATATAATTTAGGCAAACTGTACGTCCAGGCTTCGGGCCAAACTCGCTCATAACTCTGTAGCAAAAAAAAAACAGATGATGGATAAAATGATCTCACACTCTCTGGAACATATTAGCTGTGCATTCTCTCAATGTCGAGGCGAGAGAGGGACGCATCACAGATGCACAGACTACAGTTTAAGGCCTTCAAGCCACAGACGGCTAGTTATTCTGTTTGCACCTAAAGACTATGTGGTGCCTGTCGTGAACCTCTCCGAGATGGTTTGTTTTATGTAGACTGTTATTTCGGATGATCCAGAGTAGCATGTGTGTAATTATAGCATGTGTATCTAAACAGAGCCTCGTATGGGCTCTGCTGCTGTCATAGAGCTTCAAAGTGAGCAGTATTTGTTTGATTGGAGAGCATGATAGGGCACGCAGGCCACATGAGCTCCGTGGCTCTACGTTAAGCCCCGAAGAAGAGCCGTGACATGGATGAAAGGTCCAGTAAGGCCAATGCAACAGGGCTTTCATCCAATCGGAGCTTTGTGGAAGATTAGCTCACAGGAAGGGTTATTATGTCTCCCTCTTTTCTGCATCAACACCACATCGCTTTATTGGAAAACCGATCACAATCATTTTAGAAGTTTCGGTTGTCAGAGCATTATGGTTTTGATTTTCTGCACTGTAAAAAAAAAAAAATAGCAAGTCTCACCAAGTTTAGATGAAACACAAAGGAAGAAAAGTGTGTGAGGCAGCAGCAGTCTGGGAGAGATGATAGAGGGAAAAATGATGGCGCTTGAGGGAAAATAAAGAGCGAAGGAGGAAAAAAGCAGGAGAGAAGAGGGAGGAGAGAGAGGAAAGTACTACTGCAGCGCACCATAAAGCAGTAACCCAAAGCCACGTCAGCACAATAGAACACAGTGGAACCCCAGACTTCCCTCCCCTCCACCACCTCTATTTTCACTGCTTTTCCATCGTCCGGCTCCTCCTACAACTACACGGCTGGATCTCTCATGCATCTAGTGTGTGTTTGCAAGGGGGGGAATTAGCACACATTGTCTTTATCTATCCCTAAATTATCTTCAGCATTTGCTAAGAATTGTCCAGATGTGCAAGATGCATCAGACTTACAGTAAAGGCGATATGTGTTTTAGTAAGGGGTAAACAAGTTTATGGGGGAGTGAAAAATGAAACAGCAGCAGGCGAACACTACACTGCCTTAAATCCCATAAAGCAAAGATAGAGCTGACATAAATAATCAAGTTACAGAAGCCAATAAAAGAGCTGCCTTGAGGGGAAGGACATGAGCGGGCTAGGTGGCAGCAAATACAAATTGCTTTCCAGCTATGTTTAAATGTTGTAATCCCAGTTTACTATGGGGTGAAAGGTTGTGAAGCCGAACAGATGGAAAGACTGCGTAGCAGAAGACAACTTGTAAGATAAGTTAAAGATGGGAAAACATCTGTCGTGATTAACCTTGCGTATTGAAGAAATGATTTGAAAATGGCTTTGAGCTGGTTTGTTTGAAGTCTCGAGAGAACGTTTAAACAGAAATGCTTTGAGAAACTAAGCGAGATGATGGGTAGAAGTATCCTCATCAGGGCTGTCAAAGTTAACGCGATAATAACGCGTTAACGCAAATTCGTTTTTAACGCCACAATATTCTTTAACGCATTAACGCAGCTTGTGATTTTTAGGTTGTAGCGGCTCAGTCTTAAAGCTAGAGTGAAGATACTGGTATCATATGAAACTATAAAACCTGATGAATCCATCGGTACCAACCATGTCATATTTCCTCTGGTGAGGAAAAACTGTCATGTCCATTTTCAAAGGGGTCCCTTGACCTTTGACCTCCAGATCAGTGAATGAAAATGGGTTCTATGGGTACCCACGAGTCTCCCCTTTACAGACATGCCCACTTTATGATAATCACATGCAGTTTGGGGCAAGTCATAGTCAAGTCAGCACACTGACACACTGACAGCTGTTGTTGCCTGTTGGGCTGCAGTTTGACATGTTATGATTGGAGCATATTGTTTTATGCTAAATGCAGTACCTGTGAGGGTTTCTGGACAATATCTGTCATTGTTTTGTGTTGTTAATTTATTTACAGTAATAAATATATACCTACATTTGCATAAAGCAGCATATTTTTCCACTCCCATGTTGATAAGAGGATTAAATACTTGACAAATCTCCCTTTAAGGTACATTTTGAACAGATAGAAAATTTGTGATTAATTTAAGATTAATCACGTTTTAATCAACGGTTCCTATGATATCTTGGAACCGTTATCTCGTGTCAATTTCTGCTCATTACATGCATAAAGTTTTTTCAAAATAAACTTCCGTCTTCACAGGAAAATAATTTAGGAAAAGATCGTGGTGTGAGCTAAAATAGCTCTGGAAGTGGCCTAACTTCAGTACGGAAGTTACTTTTCACACGTTTCACACAGAGTACGAACGCCTGGGTGAAAGTCTCTACGCAGCATTTGTCGCTCTTTGTACTTCCCGGTTCACGATTACGTGGATTACACACAGATAGATTTTGTGGGATATATATATGATTTACAGTATATTACTTTTCATAGGTGTAGCTATGAACGGTGTGTGAGAACAGAGATACCGTGTGTGTCGAGTCGGACACTCACCTGGATACAGCTGTTTGGTGGGGGCGCTGAGCTGGGCGTCTTTGGATACTCTGTAAGCCACATCGGGTTCTTGTGTTGACCGCCGATGTGAGCAGAAACCCGTAGATTTTTTAACACCCTCAGGTAAACTGTGAAAATCTAAAATCTTCAAGAGGTCTGCTGGTTCCACTGCAGGGAGGAGAAAGAGACACATAAAGAAAAAAAGGATGTTAGATTTAAATAGCACTTAAAATGGCTCCACATTTGTCCAAACTCCATAGTACACATTGCTAAATTTACAGCCGGTATATCATACTGTTTATACAAAGCATATATAGATACAACCCTCTGAAAACCCAGAATTTCTGTCAAATCAAACACGCCTTAATTATGACCATTCCCTCTATTTCCTATCTTTTGCTGACTCAAAAGCTCTAGTTACTCAGCAGGAGATCTCACTGTTGTGGTTCAGAGAAGATTTCAGTTGTCCATTTAGGCGCTAAACAGAGACGTGCCCATTTATAGATCACCATGATCATGGGTTACCGCGGTAGCTAAACCCATCCTCCCATCCATTTCCCTGCGATGCTAAATCTACCGCTGCCTCCCTTTGGCCACAACCGTGCAATTAGCACACTTTCAGGCCAGTTGTCCCGGCTGTTACCAGGCCACCGCAGAAGTACACTGGGTCAGAACGATGTGACACGGGGTTTGACCCTGGACCGCACCCTCGCATGCCAAAACCACCCAGGACAAACAGCTGTTCCTCCAGCCAGATGCACACACAACAAGCTGCACAGTGACACCTACTAACATCCAGCATCGTCTGGACAGAGAAGGGGACACTGGGTCATGTCTATAGGGGCAGTCCCGTAAGGAACGGGGGGCTGTCAGGGTGTTTTAGAGGAGGGCAAACACTAAAGGGACGAAGCAAACTAAACAGAGGACAACAAAGGGTTTTATGGCACAGACAAAAGCATGCTGTGGTATTCTGCTGGATGCATTTTTGTGTTGTGAAGGCAACCCCTTCGGACAAGTACAAAAGCACACACACACACACACACACACAGGTACAGAAGTCCCAGTGTCAGGCTGCAAAGACCACACACACCGTTCAGAGGAAAAACCCTTTCAATAGCCTCATCCATCTGAGAGTGAAAGGGATGCTGGGAAAGGTGGAGAGGCGAACGGGCAGAGCGAGAGTGTTTGTACATTCTGCGTTACCTCCAGCTGGATGTCATTACACATGGCTCACGTGCAGCGCAGATCAATTTAAAAAAAAAAATAAGTGCATTCTTAACAGAGGTCTCCGTTTAAGAACACTTAAGTCTGATTGCATGTTGAGTAAATGATCCTATCACCAACAAGACAAAGACCAAACTACATTAAGCTTACTGAGAGTACGTTCATCAAAAGTAACCTTGACTTACAAAACTCAAAGACTTCAGTTTACAGTACAGACATTAGTCAACAAATGAAATAAGATATAAACACACTTTTTAACAGTTTATACCTGTTTATACACACAGTCTGGAACTAATCTGTGTGGACCATTTCGAGGAGAAAATGTTGGATTTGAGTCAGATAAATGTGATGTGTGGTGATTTCCTAATCAGGATGTTCTCATCTCATCTCTATCTCTCTCCTAAGCCAGCCCACTCTTCCTGTCTCTGAGGAAGTCTATTATCCAATCCCAAATGCTGTAAATCTAATTCTGCACATGTAAATGTTTGCTTTGGGGATATACACAGATCTGTAATAGAGAAATATATTAATCCGAGCACCACACCCATCAGTTTCCAAGCCCACCTAGTCCAGCCTTTAAACATGTCAGAAGGATTCATATTCCTGGAGGTGCATACCGCAGGATGACGGGGCCTCTAAGCAGGTAAAGGGTCCAAAGAAGAAGACAGCTTTGTCTGTCATCAACTCATAATGAAGAGACGGAGAGAAACTCTCCCCATCAGCCAGAAAGTATCCATCACTCACCGTGACGTGATGAAGGAGGTTTGTTTAATGAGCTCTTCGCTCTGCTACAGAATGTCCGATGATGGGAAATGTAGTTGTGTTACAAATGCTCTGATTGAGTCATTAATTGAACAAAACGCGTTCCACATCGTTATCACTTATTGGTCTACAAGTGGGAGATTGTGGGAGCTGATCATGTGATATGAAAAAAATGGGATACACATGATGCAAATCTCTCTGGCTGCTTAGCAACCGAGGCATTCAGGGGCCAGAACGCCTACAATAAACTTCTGAAAAGCTGAGTAAAGGTGTCCGAAGATACAGCATTAAAGCACAGGGACTCCAGGACCCAGGAAAGCATACATCTGCTTAATTGCAGCAGCTGTATATTAAACTTATGACTGTCTTAATAAACACATTCAATTATAATAAACATATTAACCTTTATTAGACTTTTTTAACATTATTGTAGACAACTGCTTAAAGTTTAGAACTCCGATTTTTTAGGGGGCAAACTGTGGTGGTCTAGTTGGCTGATGCTGACTGAGATTCAGCAGAATTATTAGAAAATAATCACTATATGTTTTAGAAAACTGTAGCCTTGAATTTATCAGAAAAAAACAGCAAAATATTCTCTTGACCACACTCTGGAACTTGCATACATTTAGCATCCATCAGACAAACATCATGCAGGATTTTAACAGTCAAAAGATCAGTTCCAGTGAGACGGGCACAGGGAGGCACAGTTTCTAATATAAGAGAAGTAAGTGACGTATAAGCTGGCACATAAAGCGCTTTCATTTAATACCATTCTTTAACAAGGACCATGGTTGACCAAAGAGTTGTTTCTCAGACAGCCACAAATGTTCCCTGTTAAAGCCACAACAGTCTGCCCTGACACTACAGTAACTCCCTCTGACCTGCCAACATCCAACAGCACATTATTCCCTAGGGAAAAAAAATCAATCGATCACTGACGGCTGCACAGAAGGAGTCCATACAAGGCATGGAAATGGCTGCCCTGCGACCGAACGATGCTCTGAACGTGCTTACATGTCACATTAAACCCAGGCTACAGTATTAAAATGTGCCAACGGTTGACGGCGTTCATGTGGGGTTAGTCAGTGATCCTCAGACAGTTCTAACCAACCAGCCGTAGCCTCCCTTCTCCATCTCCTCTTGATTCATCTTCTTGCAGTAACACAGTCTCCCCATCTCCTTATATGGACACAACCGTGCATTAGCCCAGCTGCTAGAGACTCTGTTGGTGACAGGTACAAACACTCACTTCATATCTTACCTCATATAATACTCCTATAGGTGTAAGACTACTTCATGATCATCCTGTCAATGCATTAGCGATCATTTCAGTGTCACCTCACACTTGAGCGTCTAAACAGGAAGAGATAAACAGCAGCAGAGGCTGACGGTAAACTACTCTCCAACAAGCCACAGCCATTTCATTACTTTACAGAAGACAACAGCACACAGTGATAAATGATTCAAATAAGTTCCCTTGGGTAACGGCAGCCAAACACTCACAGAGCATCATACCAATATGGCTGTCATAATAACAATAACAACATCATAATAACAGCCAGCTCAGCACCATGAGGGGAGAAGGAGAGGGGGGAGTCTGTAAAGAGCATCCAGTCGATGCTAACTGTGTCACAACCCCCGCTGAGGAGTGTTGCTTTTGCTAATCCACGCTGACACAAACTAATCCTGTGAAGATCAGTCGCTTTTTGGGAAGGAAACAATTGTCATCGGGATGCCCCTCATTCCTTAGCCGATAACCACTCCTTCCCCTACGTCAATCAACCTCGAACTATTCCACTTTCTCATTTCCGTTTCCCAATTTCCTTTTTTCTCATGCGAAATTAATTTTTTCATCCAAGTTTTCAGATCCCTTGATGGATCTAAAAGCGACCACAGGGCCTCTTCTGGGTCATCTGGAGGTGAGCCAGGTGGAGAGGGCCAATTAGCGGCTCACAGGAAAAGAGGAGGAAGGTGAAAGGATAGCATAATATACCTCTGTCCAGACGCCGACTGAAAAATAATAGACCTATCGAAAACCCGTCTAAGGACGGCAAATGTCTTTTCCAATATAGCGATGACTCGCCTGATGCATTCAGACAGGCACAAACATCATCAGCTCTATTTCCCTCTTTGACGTGTTTACACACCTTCATTCATGGATTTCTGTCACCGCCGGTCGACCTTACAGCGGAAGCCGTCCCGACCACATCCTAAACCGCAGGTATGGGTCTCAGTCCCACCTTGTTAAGCTGAGATGTTTACCCACTTAGTATGGCAGATCCCTCCAGAGACCAACACCTCTGGCACCAGATGCTAAAAATACTTCCCCCTCTGACCACAGCCCCTCACATCCAAGAGGCAGGTCACACACAAACTGTTTATACAACACGGTCTTGTGTACATTTTGCTCTCTGCCAGGCCGCCGTCCCTCTTTCATGCAACGGAGCACGGCATACTGTAGATACAGTGCACCCTTTAAAGGTTGATGCTCTTTGGAGGCTTTTTAATGTGTAAATAAACACCTTTTCTTTCCTTTGCCTATCATGTTATCCATCCATGTCTGGCCCTATTTCAGATGTCTGTAATGCTCCGATCAGCCACAGGGCCTCTGCTGTCCACAAGTTTACAACACTATTACAAGACAAGGACATAAGATGTTAAAGGAGGATTGAAAGTAGGGGAAGTGGGCTGTTCCTTATCAACTCAAAGGATTCACACAAGATTAATGCATCCAGACTCACTACAACTTGTTTCTTGCTACGAGTCTCTCATCTTCAATGCTTCAGAACTCTTTTGGTTCCTGAAAGATAAACTCTTAGAGGGTGTAAAGCATCCTCTTCTACTCCCACAGTCAGATCTTAGCTGAGCCATCTGCATAGTGGGAGCTTGTAAGTGTAATGTACGAATCAAACGCTGCATCTTGATGTGATAAAAGAGGAGCGGTTAACTTCGCCTTCAGCCTTTTATGGGTTTGTTTGTCAGACATGGGCTGCAGCAGAGTAAAGGCTAATGAATTCATAAAAGTATACAGTGTGAATTATTTTAAACCGTGTGGTGAAACTTACTACATTACAAGCAGAGAAAAGTGGGCATTGTGTGGTTTTGCAAATATCCCCCCCCCCTTCCTTGCCCTCCCCTCCCTACCTCACTACACTTTCCTTCCACCTTTTTTCTCTCCCTCTCTGAACAGTAGCTTTTGAGTGCCAGATTCATAATCCCGCTCTCGGCTCGGTGCCAAGACTGTGGTGGATCCCATTCCCCTAACCTATCCATCTACCCTCCATCTTTCATACACACACACACGTATTCTGCAACAACACTTAGTGACTCCAGACAGCACCATTTCATTTGACAGGAGGAGGGGTGCCGGACCAGTGAATTAGGATTTTTTTCATGAAGGGGGGAGGAGGGGATTAACATTCTTCCCTCTTTCCCTGCCCCCTATCCTCCTCCAGCCCTTCCTGAAGTGAGGCCTGACTCTCCAGGCACATGCTTGACCTGGCGCTGAGGACAAGGAGTAATTAGCAGCCATAAAGAGGACCCTGCCTCACTTGGAGAGCAGCGCAGCCCAAAACAAGAATGCCCAATGAGAGACTTCCCCCTCCTAGAGCGCATCACAGACAGGGAGGGTGTTCGAGTTTTTTTTTTTTTTAACTTCACCTGATTCTGTTATGAAACTTTAACAGAAGCCAGCTGTAGTGAAGCTGGAGCCTCACTGTGAATGCAGCAGGACTGACTTTAATTACTTAAAGCAAGACTGTGGAATTAAAAAAACTTTCGTCCTCTTACAAATTAAAATTTATAATAAAAAACTCCAACTCACTTTAACACACTCCGGGGTTTGCAGCTACAGCCTTACCTGGTCTAGCATGACCATGTACCTGAGCTGGGGCCTAATCAATACTAACACTCATTAAATAGGATGTGGTGTTTGCAGTGTCAAATAGTGCCTCTGATCTTTTCCCCTTAAAAGGTTCATGTTTCATCTCATAAAAGTGTATTAACTTTAATTAAGTTTGCAGAAGTACATCCCTCCTCTGTTCTGAAACACAGCGTGAAGCCTTTAAAAACACAAATACTGCTAAATACTAAAGCATGAAGATATCAGGTCCAAGACACACTTCTATCAACACATTGACCTTCTGCTGCTGGGCTTCATGTGACCAGACCTGGAAATCATACTGCAGGCATTACGCTTGCTAGATTGAACGCATTACATACACTGACTGCATGGACATCCTGTAGAGAACACACACACTAGAGCAAGGCAGACATACAACACACGAGTCAACCAACGCCAGCACAAAACCTGAATGGGATGTCAGTTAGCAAGATGGCGAGCGATCACACACACCTCGGCTTAATTAATCACCGCTTCTCTACACGTGAGCTTTGCAGCGAGGATCAAACTGAGGCTCAAGTTGCACCAACATGTGCAGCTATACTGAACTCACACAGACACTGAGCTCTGAAGAGGCACATCACGGAGCTGTTAGCTTCCGTTATATTTCAGTAAGCGGCTACAGTACGATCCAGGGCTGGGTGGTATGACCAGAAATCAATCAATGATAACAAATAGGATATATATTTATGTAATTATAGATAAAGTGACAATAGATAAAAGAAAAGTTAAAAAATACTGATATGGTCTGGCTATAGAGAAACTTACAAACTGTATATAGTAAAAGAGAAAAAATTGGGATCGATGAAATTTCTTTTTTTCTTTTTTTATTATTATTTTAGTTTTTAAATTCTGAGCGCTTTTGTTATTAATAATAGTAGGATTTTTTTTCCACCAACATGTGATCTTAGTAACAAGTATGACAACAGAATGTGCCGTACTTACATTATTTTCAAAGTGTCTTCATGTGTTGTGTTTAGGTTGGCCTTTTTTGTGTACCATTTATGTGCAATGTGAAGTGTATGTTTTTCTTATGTTTTATCAAAAATTCAATAAACTTATTCTTAAAAATATTTATTTGCAACCGGGGCTCCCTGAGAATATGGTGTACAGTGAGATTATTTTTAAAAGAAGAATTAACACATTCGTCCTCTTAAAAATGAAAAATTGAATTTATAACCAATAAAACACACTCACTCTTAATTTAAAATACACTCCGGGGTTTTGCTGCTACTTGGTCTGGTTTGACCAGTAGTTAATGGTGGCCTTATGTTAGCAGATGTTAGATAGATATTACTGTGTAACTGAGTCACTCAATTGACTTTACTTCCTACTTGTGCTTGCGTATTACCATGTGTGGCCACAGTAGGTGCTGTTCAGCAAAAGCTACAACTGCTCACTTAAATGCAAAATTATTAGCATCAGCAATCATCATGTTAGCTGCTTGAACGAATGCCGGCCGGGTGAAGGTGTGCGACTGCGACTCAAAGGCAACTGAGGACAGTGTTTACACCAACATGAGCCAGATTAAGTCTGGAAGTGACCATACATGCCAGCATCAGTTCATTTTATCAGACAGCTTTAATCCAGACTCTTTCAGGACGCTGACCCAGTGACTGCGGCTGAGAGCTGTACGTGAAAGCAGCAGCAGGGAGGAAGAGGCAAAGGAGGAAATGAGGAGTGAGATCTTTTTTTTGTTTGTTTATACACCTTCATTTCCCTGTTCACGATCAACTCACTCCGGCTCTTTCATACTCAGATAGTCAGAGATTAACCCCAGCCTCTAATTGCAAAATTACAGGAAACACCAAGCAAATTTAGAAACACAAGAAATGATAAGAATCCACCCAGAATCTGCAGAGCATAGTCTTTCATATTCAGCCCTACACCCACAGACGTACTGACTCACACACAGACCTGAAAGATGATCCAGAGAACAGAGAGTTTTTCTGACCAGAGCTTCTCTTGTGTACTCTGAGGCTCAGTGCTTTAGCCAGACTCTTATTGCTTTAACAGGGGGAATACCAGATGGTTTACTTCACTGTCTCCGTGCTGCAGCTCACAGCAGTGAGGATAAATCACTGTCTGCCTTCCACCACAGACTAAGATGGAAAAAGTGAGTCAAGATTCCACAGAGCACCTCTGAATGCTCATTTTACAGCAAGAAACTGCAGGAATGGTCCAGTCGAGATGCATGTGGACGGCCTTTATCTCTGTCTTTTTTTATCTCTTCTTTTGTCTCATTTGGCACCAGCTTCATTCAGTTGTATTTTCTAACCTCCATTAGCAGCTTTATTTCCCTGTGCTAATTTTATTGTTTCTCCCACAGCAGATATGGTTTTGATGGCTGTCTGCTGAGAAGTTTATGATAAAAGAGGTCCCTGCAGCGCTGACATTAGAGAACCATTTCCTCTCACCCAGCCTCAGAGATAACCATTATTCCAGCAAACACACTGACATTAACCCAATCTAATAAATGTGAAATTCTGCACAATATTCAAGCTTTTCCCTTCTACCTGGCACCGACACACGAGAAGAGGCCTATCAAACCCAAGTGGCACATTCTCCAACACTTCACTGAGGTGCTTTGCCTCGTAAATAATGATGGGAATCAATCGAAATATGCTATGTTGCCTCACAACGGAAGAATTTCATCATCATTGATGAAAACATTAAAAAACATTAAAAATGATTTACAAGGATATTTTCCGTGCAAATAAATTAAAATCCAGTGATGCTTATAGATAGTAGTGTTTCATTATCACTGAATATACTGACAAAAAGGAAGGACGTGTAGGTAATAAATCTCAAGCAGCCATTTCCTGATGCACAAGCAATCATGTCAACAAAGGGAAAGGAAATCCCAGAGGCAAGATGGGCAGAGTTTAAAAAAAGTAGCTTCACTGAGGTGTGGAAAGAGTGACACAACACGAAAATGGAAAAAATAAAGAGAACATTTACAGGCTATCAATCACTGTTCTTGTGATAGTGGTAATAACACACGGTGTAATTGCAGCCTGAGGTAAGGAAAGCTCGCCATATTGTGGAGTGCCAAATAATCTACCGGAGTTGCAGCGACAGCCATGAAGAGTCTCCTACTGACACTTTTACCAGAATCGTATTGAGCAACATCAATTCGCTGTGGGTGAACACCAGTTACTCTGCCAGTAGGTTGGCTGACAGTCGGCTATTTTACCTGAGTCATCAAAATCGGCTTCCGACCTCATGTCCCTGGTTAAAGGTCCCTTAACCAGGTACATGAAATTGTATATATATATTGTATATTTGTGACATCCAAATGTACAGAAATTTTGACAGCTTGTTTTAAAGGTGTATGTTTCTGAATACAGGCTGTGTGTATTTCTCTGTCTCTCTTCTCTGTAACCCCCAATTACTTTTCATGAGGAATCATACTGTAATACTCTCTGGATTATGTTCCCTTGCATTTTTGGGTGTGCACAAAGTGCAGGACTTTGACACATCCTGAGTGCCGCGTGTGGTTAGGTTGGCATGACAAAAGGATTTTGGCTAAGGTTAGGGAAACATCGTGGTTTTCGGTTACATGTTAATACAGTGTTGACTTTTTAGCATGTAAACAAGACCAGTCTTTCCCTAAACTTAACCTAAAGTGCTGTGAGTGTGTAAACATAACCAAGGTGAAGTTGTATCATGTTTAAGGGTCCAGTGTGTAGGATCTGGCGGTATCTAGCGGTGAGGTGAGGAGATTGCAACCAACAACCAACTGAAGCCTCTCCCATGTGCCGAGCAAGTTGGAGAGCAACGGTGGCCGAGGCGAAGACGCAAATGTCCCTCTCTTCTCTAGAGCCAGTTGGAGCAGAGCCAGTGTGTGGTGAAGTGAGTGGTGAAGCAGGAGAGAGAGAGAGTGGCGGAGACAGGAGTGAGTAACGTTACTGACTCCAGCCCCAGCAGGAATAGTTAACAGCGTTTGGTTTGTCCGTTCTGTCGGTGCAACATGGCGGACTGCGTGGAGAGGACCCGCTCCCTATGTAGATATAAACGGCTCATTCTAAGGTAACGAAAACACAACGATTCTTATTATCAGGTGATTATACACTAATGATAACATATTTATTAATATCATATTCTGAATTGTTACACACTGCTCCTTTAACTGCTACGATATTGTATTGCCAGTGTGGATATTGTACAACAAAAATCAGTTGTTAAGTTGTTAATTAAGGGCTTTTCGTCATTATGTTGGTAGAAAACGTAATCCAGACAGCATTACATTTTTGACTACATTAATTCACTGTTGCAAATTAGAACTATGTAAATGTAATTTCTAGGCGACAGTGTTTCTCAAACAGCTTTCTTCATTTGTCTGACGCATTTCCTTCAGGTTGCCTCCTACACTATTGTGTTGCGGTCAGACTCTTGGTCCCTTGTTACAACAAATTAATCAAGCGCAAGACTTAATGAGAAAATACTGCTGAATGAGCAGAAACTTGAAGTCTTGATTTAATGTCGCCTTTCCATTCCAACTCCTACTTATTTCATCACCTAATAAAGTCAAAATAGAATACATCTGACGACAGTGAAGCTTCTGGAGTGAGCAGAAACCATTGTATCTCCCCTAGTAGGAAAGAAATGCTTACAGTCAGTATTCCTCAGGCCCAGGCTGTGGCTAAGCTCGGGCTGGGGAAGGAAGGGGGGAATGGGGTTGGAAAGGATGAGTCATACATTGCTTTCCATGCTCAATGATTATAATACCCCATTACAGAGAAAAGCACTGTTTCCCAGCTCAAGTGAATACTCGGCTTGTGAGCCTGGACCAGACTTCACTTTTTCACTCTGCCATGCACTACATACTGCAACAAAGCATACTGTTGAAAATCAAATACAGGAGTGGGAGTTGCATCATGAGGTAGCACATCCAACTTTGACATCACTGATGTGTTCGTGTTGACTTTTCAAACTGTCTCCATTTTGTTCCCTTTTCTCTCTGTCAGGCAGTAAAGAACAAATGATCCATCTTTGAGTGTTTTTAGCTTTGTGAAAGCGACACCATAAAGAGAAAACCATCTGTATCTGGCTTGAAATCCCTCCTGCTGTGCCATGAGCACAGAGGACCATTGAGCAGTTCAAAACAATTATTTGACCCTTAATTAGTCTGGAAAGGAATAGACGATATACCGTCCAGGATGTGGCAAATAATGCAGTGTTTGTGCAGCACAAAGGGTCTCCTTAACTCTGACACAGGGTCAAAAACGTGTCCCGCATATTTTGTTTTATCTCCCATGTTGTTATCAGGCATTAGAGCTGATTTACAGGGTCCTTTCCACAAAGCCTGCATTTACAGGCTAAAGTGGCACACATGCAATTGCAGGGTCACTGCTTTTCTCCACAGTCCAGCTAACTCAGATTCCTGCCACAGCGCCACGGCAATAGGCACACACAAGAAGCCACTTTTTCCTCACTGCCACTTATCTGATTGAGTAGGACATGACCCCAAGATTGCCACTTAAAGGTGAGTAAGAAACAACCTACTAAAACCCTGCAGAAACATTACAGTTCCATTCAGTTCCATTTCAGTTCCTACTGAAGAGGAAGACTATTGAGCAAGTGAAGTCAGAGACTCTAAAAGCATCATGGCTGCCATGTGGCTTGGTGACAACTCAAAGGCCTTTTACATATAAATGAATGTACATTAACATCCGGGCCTTTGCCAAACGAGTTCACACAATGCTGATTAAGCCTATCGCTGCAGGGGAAAGCTGTCTGTATTTCGCAGTACTTCAGAGTTATTGTGTCTCGGGTCTGTGGCGACTTTCCGGCGTTGGCGCACCAGAAGTGATGCGTTTTACGTCAATCAGCCTGAGCTAAAGCAGGCACGGGAGAGGAGAGGGACCATAGTGACGGAGCAGCAGCTAGTAAGCAGCGAGTAAGCTATGGAAAATCCTACGAAGCGTCTAAGAAAACTTTCTGGAGTGGAGGCTCCAGATTTAAAAAACAACAACTCTGTGTTCAGAGGAAGGATTAAAGTCAAAAAGAAAGGTGAGGACAAACACGGATCATTACTGGTGAAGCTTTGGCGTTGAAAAAAGAGAAGGGATTCCGCGGCGCGCGCCTCCGTAGATGGCGGAGGCGTTTATGCTCAGCGTGTTGTTCGTTGCAGTATGCTCCAAAACGCCAGGTGGCGTACAAACAAAGTCGTCTGTGCATAGAAGCAAAAAGTCAACGAATGTTACAGGAAAAACGTTACCGCAGAACACAATGTCTCATATTCTCATATTCATATTCCACAGCCTGCAGCAGAAAGCCTCTCTCAGTGTGTTGCCTATTTCTTTCCAAGTATTTAATGTCATGTGACTGTCCATGTGGTCATGTGACTGTCCCTGTGGTCATGTGACTGTCCATGTGGTCAAGTGACTGTCCCTGTAGTCTCTAAATGAACAGTCGTAGAGACGTCTGTACAGGCCAACCTGCTTGGCCAGTCTTCCCTCGAAGGCGTCCATGTTGAAATGAAAGCGCCGCGACAACTTGCGAACAACGCGAAAGCCCGATGACGTAATTTTATAGCAAGCGCACCTCACACCGGCTTCACATGCGGCAACCATAAACCCACCTTAAGGGAGGACAAATGTTGCGTTACAGCTCTTGGACAGGTCAGTATTTGTAAGTTACTAGTGCGGTGCCCGTTCAAAACGTGCCCTGCATATCCGTATAAAGAGAACTGGATACAGCGTTGGAGGCTCCCGTTCATTCTTATCAGAGTGTCTCAGTGGCGCATGAAGCCTAAACGGCTCGACTGCTGTTATACAGTACCCAGATCATCCGGTGATCTTCCTCATCCATTGGGCCCGTAGAGCAGACGCAGTAGCGTTTCCTTTAACTGATCCCAGCCCTCGCTCCAGCCTCGGTCTGGGTCTCATTCACATGAACGGAGGAAGGGAAATAACTCTGGATTCAGCTATTAGTACATTTTACAACTTTTAGGGCCTAATGATATAAATAGGGGCTATTAGAGTGTTCATACTGGGGAGTTGATTCACCTAAAAAAATCATCCACTGAGTTACAGATGTCTCTTTCCCAATATAAGTCTATGGGGAAAGTGTTTTTGGGCCCAATAGCATCACGTGACGAACACGGAGGTTGTAATTCCACCGTTTGGCCACTAAGAGAATTTGCTTCAAACCCCGGCGCTCTTCCTCGAGGCTTGGGGGGGCGATGTGCCAAGCTCACCTGCAGGCGTACGTCCTGAGCAGCGTCGACAGTGTTTGTGTAATTTCTCTTACTTCCATAAGGGGAAGACAAAAGTTCCTCACAGGTTTAAGTTTGATTTTGATGGATCTCAACGAAACCAACTGTTCTTTCATTCAGTTATATAACTAGGTATGACATTAACAAAATGAAAAGGACTTTAGATGTATGGCATCATTCAGGGCAACCAGCTGTTAGCATCCTGTAAAATGTACAAATGACGCACACCGGAAGTTATGCACTGATGATTCAATCACCTCTATACGCTTCTCTAATTGGCCTCATGAAGAACTTTATGCACGGTGACGAAACGGCAAAATGTACTTATCCTTATAAATTCCTTTAGAAGAGGAGCTGTCCAGATATAGAGACTGTAAATGAAAAACAGCTGCGCACCAGCTGTATTCGACCTTTAACCCTGTCATAAAGTTGGCTGGCTTAAACAAAAAGAACCTTTTAATGACCCTGGATGTGTGTGTGCAAACCTGGCTGAAACGCAACGCCACTGCTAGTATTTTTACAAACTCAGCTATAAGGCTGCAGATGTTATTCGATTAGGAATTTTCTCTCAGAAAACCAGCTCAGAGTGCCGTATTTTCTTTTGAAAAATGCAACAGTATATTTTTTTCATGCTCCCCTGTTCCACCAAGAATGGGAAGAAAACATCTGGAAAACATTTTTTCGGGGTTTTTGGAGGGCTTAGCAGACAGCACAATGGAACTTATCGAATCCAGATGTGAAGGCGCTCAGTGAAACAGCAAGGCCTTCTTCTGTTTATCCCTTTAAAATGTACCTAAGGATAAAACAAATACCAGCTCTTAATATATTTAGCTTAATTCTTGAATCACGACCATATTCTTAATTCCTCAGCATGTCCGCTGCTCCTTTCAATACTGTCCTCTATTAGCATCAGCAGCTTTGGCCAAAATCCATCCTTGTTTTCATTTGCACAAGGTATTCAAAGAATGTTATTTCAGTTTTTTTGATGACTTAAATACTCTGCACCAGTAGGTTCTGGTCCTGTGTGAATGTTTGTTACAGACAAAAAAAATCTGGGTAATTAATGATAACAAACCAAAGTAAAAAGAGTCAAAACAGATTTTCTAAGAATTGTGAAAAGAGTTCATTGATTGAGGAAACTAAAAAGCAACTCAGCAGAAACACAAACTATTCGGAGAAGAAGGCAGATTTGGTCTGCAGCAGGTATGCTGATCATAAAACTACAAAACAGCTGAGGTCCCACAAAAGGAGGCATTTGAATCTGGAAACTAGCTAGAAACAAGACAAACAAAACATCTTTAAATCAGTCTCAGGCTAAAGATGCCAATTTAATACAGAGTCCAACAAACTGTACGTTGTTGCAGAGATTCTATTTCTTAACTAAAATGATCGCTACGTGGATGTATAGGCCTCCGCCAACCAGTCAAGTTACAGTTGTCTGTCCAAAATGTCCAAACTGTCATAATTGACATATGAATTCTTGAGTTACAGTGACCTTGACCTTTGACCACCAAATTTGTGACAAATGTTGAAGACAATCCCTCAAGGCGTTCCTGAGATGTCACATTCATGAGAATGGGATGGACAGATGGACGCCTCTGGCGAACGGCTGTCACCAGCATGGAGGTATAATAAAGCATTAAATATATTATTACACCCTCCTTATCTCTGACCTCCGAGAGTCAGAGGAGGATTTACTGAAGTGGAGCTTCAACAGCAAGAATTCCTTTCTTCAGGCAATGAAACTGTACAGCTGACAGCAGCGGTAATCTGGAAGTCCTGACCTTCACCTTTGAACTCCGACCCCTCATTCTTAACCTCCATGTCTTATAGGCCCTCTGTTACTACCACTACTCAACGAGGTTAAAAGGAAGGTTTCCTCATTAATGCCGAGGCAAGGTGACCTCCCTGAAGAACTGTGACTTCACTCAGTCGCTCTGATTGTGCAGAGCTTGACCTGTATTCAGTGTGCTGATCCTCTCTGACCTCAGGTTGCTGTTAACTTCAAACAATTTGGTAACATTAATGTGCAAAAACAATCTGTCTATATACACTACAAGAATAACCCTAGAAGCATATCTCAATGTTTGTTCTCTTTACTATTAGGTGTGTACATATGCTATTCCATTATATCACTTTAGGCTAACAGGCTAACCATTTAACAGGCTAACATATCTTTTATTTATATTTATTAACAAACAACTGTGAATATGATGTGAGAGGGATTCCTCTGTGTGACACACCCACAGACAGGGAGTACCTGACTCTGCACTTTGCCTCAGCTCTACGTAGCATTTAGCATCTTTCTGCTAACCCCAGTGGTTTTACAGCCAACTATTTTATAGTGTTTCTTCACTGTCACTGTTCTCAACCTGGTTTCAAGGTAAACCACCTGCCTGCCCTTAACCCTAACCCTAACTAGCCAAGTGGACAGAAAGAGGACTCCACATGACTGCTAGTGTTGTTGTGTGTCTGCTGGATGTATAAATGAAGCCTAACTGTTTACTAACACATTCAATCTCTTTATAAAGTGAATGTCAGTGTTGTGTATTCAGCTTCATCTGCTGCCTCCAGGTGGTGAAAACAAATGCCACCAAAATGAATGCAGCTTTATAAACTACATTTGACATTTTAATGACAACATTTTGCAGGGCTTAAATTGTTATTTGACTAAATGTCGACCTTAATTTATATTATTAATTATAATATTATTATATTATTGATTATAAATTATAAAATCATTTCATAAGAGATTTGTTGTTAGAGTCTGAGCTTAGATCTGTGTATTTGGAAATTCATTGTGGGACTAGTTATTGGACCCCGACCATCCACGAAAGCATCACTAAATTAAACAGTTTTCAAACATTAATATATTATAATAACTCAAAGATGTAACATCAACTCTAAACTGTGTCCACAGTCAATTGTGTGTTATTATAGTTGCCCATTCACTTTGGTTGTAATTTCAGTGGAATGTAAAAGTCCCACCATTTAAGGAACTTGACCTATTAAATCATGAATTAATTATTAAATAAATAATTAATATGATATCCAATACCATATGGTTATGAAATAAATACAAAATAGACAATGAATGCATTTTTTATTTTATTTTACAGTTTAATCCATATAAATACTTCTGTCATACCTGCATTGTAATGCAAGTACACTACTGTGTATAGAGCTGACAGGTCCCAGATGAGCAGTGCTGCTGTGTCTGGGCAGGCCTCTGCAGGCTTTCAGATGAATGTATATCCAGGTCCTCCCTGAGGCTATCAGAGGTCATGTGGTTCGGGTCAAGATGAATCTTTTACTGCTGACAAAGCGTCTAGTTGCCTGCATTACCGTTTGTATACGTTGATGAGAAGATACTTGCAAAAATGTAATATTTTACCATAATTTAATATTAGTGTCAATATTAAAGTTTAATCAATACTATGTAATGTTTAACTGAACTGCAAAAAGATGAATACAAATGAAATGCTTTAACTTAATTAGTTTACATAGAACTTGCATGTAGTTGGCATGTTGCTAGTCATCGAGTATTTCCTATTTGGCATGGGTCAAGTGTCAAGTTTCAGGAATTGTACCAGACCCCTTGAGGATCACTTAACAAGACTCTCTATCGGTGTTAAGAGCTGATTGTATCCAGCTTGCAGCATCAAAATGGATTCAGTCCCAATTTCTCTAACGTCAGCTCATCCTCTGTCATCCATAGTGACCCAGATCTGGATCCGACCGTTATACAGTCACCTAAGTGATGTTCAGTTAACAACCAGTGTTTACAGGCAACATGGAAATAAACAGGCTGCAGTAATTCCTTAACAGTATATGAGCTTGTAAAGCCAATTCAACTGCATCTGTTTAATCATTTTCACCAGGGTGGACTAACTGAGCTTCAGACTGAGCGTCTGACTCGGTCAGGCACAACATCACATTCACACCATCAGCACAATGTAGCTGTCCATGAAGCAGACAGAAGAAACCACCTGTTCACCTCAAAGGCCTGCGTCAGAGCCTCACGGACAGCAGACAGCAGACCACCAACCGTGCCGGGGTGCTAATAATAAATGCAGGCCAGATACCCAGACCCACTGCCACAGCACTGCATGACCTCTGAGCACCCATGGGACACAGCAGTGCCACATTAAACTGTCTAATGATTTAAAAAAAAAAAATCCCTTCTTCCTTCCTTCAAGCCTGACTGAGTCTAACTGAGTCCAAACTTTTACATTCTTCACACTCTGAGTTATATAACTGTTACTAAGAAGCATGTGGAAAATTTGTAGAATGCAATTAATGAAATATATAATGGGGGGAGGGGGGTTGATCCTTTACAAAGAGCCCTGTGCTTTAGAAACTGAGTTGTGATGTCAGTGTTTAAGGCGGCTCCACCCTGCCACTTCAGATGAGCTGCAGCCCCTCCCTCTGATCAAAACTATGCTCATCCCTCTCATCAGTTAGAAAAAAAGAAAAGAAAAGGGTGAAAAAAAAGTTATAAAAAAAAGACTTTTTAAACTTTCTTGAACTGCAAAGAAAAGTTATTTGACAACCTAATAATAAGTCTGCAAAATGCAAAAACTTCTTCTGAAAAAAATCCATTACATTTGTAATTCAGGGACACATTGTACAGTCTATCCTTTCACTATCTAATGCATGTAAACTAAACCACAACCAGCATTATTCAGGCCTACATCTGTATGGATCAGCTATTGGATGGTTTTGCAACGCGCAAAAAACCTTTGCACAACTTCACTGCAGCAGCTCCTCAGACACAATGACTTCTATTTTCTCTCAAACTCTCTCAAAGGCTTTTGATACTTTGACAAGTCCCATAGTTTTGAGACAGACCAAGCTGAATACATTAAGGGCCCAATAAAAGGCACAAAGATGAGTTTATAGGAGGGTTGGTCATCCCAGCTAGTGATCCACTAGTGATCCACTACAGAACCAAAGAGGAAAAGTTTATGAGCGCAGCTCCAAACTGGATCCATCTTCTTACCTGAACTTGCTTGCGATGTGACAAAAAGCAGAATCACCGCCAGAGTGATTTGGGCGTCCCTTATCCTCCGTTTAACTTTCCATCTTATATGGGTATCCATGACCGCCACAGACGTCCACGGAGAGTGGATTCACTTTTGCACTTGGAGCAACTACTTAGACTTGCAACAGCTTCTGGTCAGGACAATACTAAAAGCCAAAAAGTTCCAGAGAAAGAGAAAAAGGGGGAGGGGGGGTGTATGGTTGTGTCTCAAGCAGCCATAAGGGTGTGTTAGTGTGTTCCTCCAGCTAGTTTGACGGATGGACGCCCGACTCCGTCTCCGTCTCCGTCTCCTCTCCTCTCCTCTCTGAGTCTCTGAACTGTCCTCACCGCTGCGTCTCCGTTCAGAAGTGCTGCCCACTCTCACAGTCTCACAGAGTCACGTAGAGCCTCTTCAAGTCCAACACGGGCCAACACACACACACACACACAGAGAGAAGAGGTCTTTCCTCCGGGCTGTCAGTCAGTCTGCGGACAGCAGGCTCAGGCAAATCACAGCCGTCCCTACAGCAGAGCCGGCCCTGTTATTGGCCGGGGGAGGGAGGAAAAGTTGAGGGAAAGTTTCACGCCTCCAAATCCTGAGCTCTGGATTCTTCTACATGGAGTCCGCTATTTCCAGAGCAGAGAGAGAGAGAGAGAGAGAGCCAGAGCGGGAAAAGCAAATCACGAAGAAAAGGCATGCTGTTTAATATGCATGACTTTGTTTAGCACAGCTGTGATTCTCCATGTGATAGTCAGGGAGTCATCAACAGGTGGGCACCACTCAAACCAGTCTGAGACACAGTCCTATTCTACATTATACTGATGATCTACTGAAAAGGGTTTATTACATGTAGCCATGGTTGCTGTTTCACACAAAGCCGAATTACCAACCTGTTTTACTTGTATAATAATAATAATAATAATAAAAATAAACTAATTATATAGCACCTTTCAGAACACAGTTACAAAGTGCTTTACAATAAAAACACAAGGTGAATGAAATTAAATAAAAGACAATAATCAAACACAGAGTAAAACAAAACTTCAACTTTATTACAATCATCATATGCATACAGGTAGATACATGACCTCTGCATTAAATGACCTCTAGGCATTTAGGAGCAGTGGGCTGCTGTGAAGCGCCCGGGGAGCAACTTGGGGTTCAGTGTCTCGCACAAGGACATTTCAATTTGCAGACAATAAGATAAGATGAATCTTAAAGTCCGGGTATCTTTTGATGACATGCTGGGTTTCTATTTTGTCTTTCAAAAACCATGCTTGTGAAGATGGGTGGAGTTATGTTAAGGATGGCTCCAGTGCGTCATCGAGTCATGATTTCAGCCCCGCCTAAAAAATCCTGAACACAAGAACAGTTTAACGGTCTAACTCCACAATCCACAACTACAACAGCCTTTGCACATGTTTTCAGTCATTCGTTTTCAACATTTATAATGTGTTTAGAAACAAAACTCTGAATTTCCTTTACACAGCCTGTAATCCCCGGAGGGAAATTCAGGTGTCAAAGCAGCAACAGCAGCAAACAGAATGAAACACAGGAGAGGTATACAGGTATAAATAGAGATATAAGGATACAGAGTGAATGGGTGAACATAGTATGTACAGTCCGTCAATAAATAAATGTAATATGTACATATGTACAGTGTATACAGTGGTATATAGGATTTATTAGAGTGGATTAATATCCATGTGAAAGTGCACCAGTGGTTAAAAGTCCAAGGTGGTTGCAGATTGTGCATATTGTGCATATTGTGCAGACTGTGCAGATTGTGCGTGTTTAAAGTTCTTAAAGTTTTCATAGTTCTCATATGGGGGGGTCAGCCTTGGAGGGCTACCAGCGGCTACCTTGAGTCTGTGGCTGAACATGCTCCTCATCTTGACTAGCTCATCATAGAGGAGGGTGGGAGGGGATCTCCAGGATAGGGTCCAGCTTTCTCCTCATCCTCCCCTCTGACACCACCTCCAGATTGTACAGTTCAGATCCAACTATATAGCTTTCCTTACCAGCTTGTTCAGTTTGTTGGCCTTCCTTGTGTTGGAAACAGTAGAAGTCAGGGATTGAACCGCCAACCTTGTGGTTAAAGGACAACCCGATCTCCCCCCCTGAGGTATACAGCCACCCCTAAACTGTCATGAAAGATAAATAAAATCACAGAAGTGGGGTTTTAAAAGAGAAGACAGAATGTGCAGCCCTGATCTCCTCACACAGGTCATCCCACAGTCTAGGAGTACCGACTGCAACGGCTCTATATGAATCTGGACCTTGGTACCACAAGGAACAACACATCTGAGGATCTCAGGATGTAGGGAAGGCAATAAGAGATGTGATAAATAACATCTCAGGGCTTTGTAAGTAATCAGTAATATTTTAAAATCATTTCTAAAAGCAACAGGTAGTCAGTGGAAGGAAGCCAGGATTGATGAAATGTGGAGATGTTTCCTGGTCCGGGTCAAAATCTGCAGTTTTGGATGAGCTGGAGGCAGGAGAGGGATTTTTGCTGATGCCAGAGAGCAAGGAATTACAGTTATGACAATAGTTATGACTTTATTCAATAATTAACTTTATTATTTAAGTTTATTTATTTTAAACATACCAAACTGGTAACTGGCGGACCCACAGAGGCCCACAAACCCCAAGGTTCACTGCATGTCAATTGGTTTTTGGTACTCTGCCAGGTAGCCTATACAATAGGCTGGAGGATGAGTAACCTTGACTCCCAATCGACGCACCAGCAATTATACAGGCATGAGGGACACACAAGTGACGATCACCCTCTGGGTGTGGTCATTGGACAGGCCCAGTTTAAGAAAAGAAGAACAAAACCTAACTCTAAATAAAAACAGCAGTTATTTGGGATTAATCAGGATACAGGATGTATCAGCTGGCTTCATCAACCAACTGATCAGTGAGCACAACACACAGCTAGTGGGGATTTTGCATCACATGGATCACTTGAAATGCTCCCTTCAACATGTATATTTTATTACATTAGAGAAAGTACAACTCCCAGATTTCTTATCTTACGGAGATCCAAACACTGTACTTTCTCTAATGTAATATAATACAACATTTAAAGAGAACTTTTAACAGTTTGTCAACCAACCAACCAACCAACATTTAAAGCAAACATGTCACCGTTGTATCTGTCGTCACAGCTGTAAAAAAAAGCAGCTCCTAATCACAGGAAACATATTTTAGCCACATTGAACACAACAGGACTGTTTTTGGTGCTCTTTTAGAGCCACAGTGAGATTCAGACACCGGCTTTTGCTGACGTTGTCTCAAGAACGGCCAAAAATGGCAGATGTCTTTTATAAGCTGTCATATGGCTGTTCCAGGGGGGGGGGGGCAGACTTCCATTAACTGCCCAGTAAAAGTTTGCTTTAAGCTCAGTAAACAAAGAGCACAATATTGTGGCCACATCTGACACCGTGTCACACTGTGAGGTGTTAAGTTAGACCATCTTGGAACATGCAACTGACTTTTTATGTAACAATTGTCCAGTCTGCAACATTAAAAAAAACATTAGAGCAGCTTTAATATCCTGCTGTATAAATAGTGAAATTGTTAAAAAAAAAAATGTGATGCTATAAAGTTAAAGAAGACCAACATGACTGGTCCATATCCACATTCATATTTATTATGTAACACTCAGACCAGAGCTATATTGACAGACAGAGGCATTTAGCAAAAGGAAAAGTACCCCCTGTCAGATGTCATCACTACAGGCTGTAACTATTTGTGCTGTATAATCATGGCGAAGCACCTTTTGCCTTCTGCCTTCACAGCAGTTTTACTGGGGTTCTAAAGGCGTTAAATGTTTGATTCAATTGTATCACATGAAAAGCTTGTCCTCATAAAGGGGAGAGGATATTTACATCAAGAATACACTCGCCCTTCTAAACTGACCACTTAACCACCATATAATGGTTACTTGGTCCGATATATGGTTGAAATTATGGCCTGAGCCCTGTATTTAGGGTGGCTTTATACCTACACCACACTAATCTCAAAGCTCTCTAACTACTCCTGTACAAGGCCTCCACGTGCTCCCTTAAACTGTCTTCTAACCAGAAACATGGTGTTATATCTGAAGCTGGACCGCTGGCGGTTATGCCTCATTTGACTACTTTCAGACAGAATAATCTTTCACAGAATAAGTCCTTGTGAGACAAAAGAAAAAATGGTGATTTAGCGCTCCGGTTTTCAGTCCAGTCATCCTTCGGTCCCCTCTCTTCACTTTCATCAGGTGTCAGGCTGGGTATGAAAGCCAGAGAGAACCTACTTCAATCCATCTTTATTATTGTCCTCCACTGTTAAAGCTGAAATAGGCGAGAATTGAGAAAATCTGATTAAAAAAAGTTATTTTCATAAAAATAAAAAAGATAAGTGAGACGGTTTCTCACTTAAAGTAGCAGTGCTTGAGACACGTAATCTGAAAAAAATCATGTTCCTCTGTGTCCTCCGATGTCCTCCGGTGCTCCTAACGGCATCTGCAAAATTTCACAGAGGAAAACAAGCAGTCAGAGCTGATCTGAGGTCTGCTGTCCATCTGCCGTCTGTGAGAGCCGGCTGTCAATCACTCGCGAACTCCGACCAAACGGTCAAACTGGTCAGCGCTGATCAAATATGAATCAATATTATGTTACGTTAATGTCTATTTCTCTCCTCAGATGTTCTCAGAATCATCTTGATGCCGCCGCCATTGTGAAATCTGGTGAAGGAACGCCAAGTTCCAGTCACATAGCAATAGGAATGCTCTCTCAATGAAATTACCTGTGATTGGTCAAAGTCTCCCGTCACAGGCTAGATTTTCTAAAGCCTGAAAACAGAGCCATGAGGAGGAGCAGAAGTCTAGTTTTCTCTCAGAACACTTGAATTAAATTATACTGAAAGGTTATTATGGAATTTTTTGCCCAATGATGCCAAAAATATACTGCCTACTGCCACTTTAAAGCAACACCTGCGCATGATGAGACTTCTTACAGCTGAAAAATTCCAGTTATCTCAGTATAGCCAGGAGCAGGTTGAACCAGCTGTTTCCATGTTCAAACTTAGCCTTGTTATGACATAAGTGTTTACTGAGTGGAGATCACACCACACGCACTTTCTTGCACTTATGTAGAGATTTTGATGAATATAGTTACACCCAGTAACTGCCTGTTGTAGAGCTCATTTGTCACATCTAGATGGCAAACCTTGATCTGTGAAACTCTGGCGAGATGGTTGAGGTCAGTCATTGACCTTGAAGGGTTCAGGTTAGGATAGGTTGTAGTTTTGGAAAGTTTTCACAAATCATGGAGAAAAAGACGCTTCTTATGACTCCAGAATTACGGGGCTGGTCAGTCAGGGGCACAGTTACCAGTTAAGTTTAATATATTGTTTGGCCTGTTATTATTTGGAAGTTATGGATGGCACTACCATCCATGAATAATCATTGCTAACAACCAGTTTACACTAGCTAAGACATTCCTTAAGGTTTAATGGTGTATGCGGATTTGGTAAACCAATAGTTTGAAACAGCTAGTAGTTACTGAGAGAGGCCTGAGGACTTTGAACACAAATTGATGAAAAAACTGGTGTAATCCAATCCAGATTGAGTAGACACAATCATTACATATTAGTATCTTAAAATATATGGAGGATTTTAGTGGGACATCTTTATGGGCAAGACTGTAAAGAAGAGACACAACCAGGAGTTTGCATCTGCACGTCTTCGTCCTCCTCAGGTTTCCTGTAAACCAAAGCATTTGTCAAGAACTCATAAACTTTGGACAAGTTGAATTACACGTATTTAAACCTGCCTTTCAGACTCAAACACACAATACTTTTTCACAGAGCCTACATCCAAACATCGCTCTCCAGTGTTGTGATGGAGATATAAATCACAGAATGGAGTTGATTTTGTGGTTTCACTTTAATGATAGATTATTGAGGAGCCAGAAGGAGGAAACTCAAATACAGCGCACCAAATGACCAGATAAATCGTGGATCCTGGCACCGAGCGGCTCCTGGCAGCTCCAAACACAGATTAGATTTTTTTCACAATGTCGGATGTTGTGCTGCAGATCAAGAATCTGGGAGTAACAAAAGGAATGTGTATTTGAAATACAGTCTTGCAGTGTGAGTTTGCTTGTTTCGCTGCTTTTGTTATGTTTGCTTTCTGGCAAGTCCTCTATCAAACAGGGGGAACCCCAGGAGCTGACTTTCTCTTTAGGAAAAAAGAAAAAGACTGTGAGTCAAGCACCAGTTTTATATTTCCAAACCACAATCAACAGGTAATTCAATTAGACAGCAATCTGAAACACAAATGTGCAACGTCTCCAGGTTGAATTGCAGATCTTTTTTTCAATTTGTGGCGCTGCATTCTTTATTAGATTATCAAGACTTTGCAGAACAAGCTGTTGTAGGAATACATTTAGAAGGAGTGTTTCTAATCTTGAAGAAGCAGTAGAACCTTTGGACAGAAAATTAACCTAATGCCTCCTCTGTCGGATGCACACTGGTGAAGTTATACATTGTTAAAGCCTGTTTGGCACGGTGCACCATGATGGCAGAACACCATATTTTCCATTCCACAATGTGTGTGACTCCATTTTATGCTAGATTTTATCATGGCAAACCTCCCTGAACACACTGTGGGGGAAACTTTGGAGTGTTAACAGACTCGACTGTTAAGTCTAGAAAAAAAGACAAATCTTAAGAGTACATATACACTTGGAGTAAAGACAAAGCAATGTCTGTCATCAGAGAGGAAAAACATACCCGGTGTTTCAGGAGTCAGTCCCACCTGTCGGCTCACGCTCCCAGCCGCAGATCATCCACATGTTGTATTGGAAAAGATGTGCAAGCACAGATTTCTTCTTGTGTCAAATACACAAGCCAAAAATATTGATGCCAGGCATGGATCAATCAATGAGTATTAAATAATAAGACAACCATGCATGTATGGCCTTGTACTGCATGTCCTGCAAAAATATGCGTGAAACAGGGAGGATCAGAGAGCATTATGGTTTGTACTTACAGTGAACTGTTGCTCTGATCCTCAAAGGGTTGCAAAGACAACAGGATTTTGTTAGACAGCAACAATGAGTTTGGTTTATAACCCATGTGGCAAACTCTTGTTTTCTCCATGATCCTCCATGAGTTCAGCGGGGCTGCGACCTTCTTCCTGTTTTAACAATACAGAGCTTGATCCAACTTGTGCTATTCAAGAAATGCAGAACATCTGCTTACACTCTTGGAAAGTGTTAGCTTCTGAGAAAACACTGATGCAATCGTCAGACAGTCATTGTTAAGGTAGTGCCTATTACATACTTCTATATTTATTATTTTACCTTTATTTCACCAGGATAAGGAGTCCTAGCCGAGACGGTGCAGAAAAGTTCCACATAAAAGCACAAATAACAGACTTAAAAACAGAACAGCCGAAAGAAAGAAGAAACATAACAAACCAGTGGATTAGCAGTGATGTTCAGTAACAGGGCAAGTACATTCAGTGTTCAAATAGACCTTAATCCTGTTTTAAAAATGTTGCATGCTTATAAAATAATCTCATTTAAAATGACTCTGTAGCTCAACCAACATGAGGGTGCGAAAACTCTAAAAGCAATTTCCCAAAAATGGTGCAGGTTCGAGGAATGACGTACATAATTTGTTCACATGACCAAAGTTTGCAGCTCTTGATAGTTTTTGGGAGTCAGTAGAGAACATAAATGAGGAGGCAGTTTGTGTAATATGGCCTTACAAAAAAATATACCAGTGTTCCATTCAGAGGGAAACCTCCGGGTCTGAGAAGTGAAGCCAATTTGTCTTAAACCTGCATTCTCTCTACCAGCCAGCAGGGGGCGACTCCTCTGGTTGTATAGCAGTCTATGAGAAAATGAGCCTACTTCTCTCTTGATTTATTACCTCAGTAAACATTGTAAACATGAGTTTATGGTCTCAATCACTACTTTCAAATGTTCTTCAATACAGCATGATGTTCATTTAGTAAATTATGGTCCCATTTAGAGTCAGATAGACCATAAAGCAGGGGATGCTTTAGGACGGGGCTACCTTGTGTCTTGTGCGTTGTCTGGTCTGGGAGTTGTCCGTGTTTTCCTCTTACACCTTTAACCCTTTCACAGTGTGTTTTCAGTTCAAGGAAGTTAATTGTAACATTTTGGTCGCCTAAAAATGTCTTATTCAGCGTTCAGTTGTACTTAGCTCCACCCTCTCGTGGCACTTCTGGTTGCAAAAAAACAAGATGGCTACAGCCAAAAACCAAGATGGCAACGGCCAAACTTCATAAACGGCAGTCCACAAACCAACGGGGACATCGTGTTGACTATACGTTGACTACTTGTATACAGTCTGTGGAAGACAAGTCAACCTTCTCATACAAAACTGTAATGATGTGTGCAGAAATTTGAATCAGAGACAAATCATAACACAGCATGATAGACTGAATCTAACATTTTCAAAGAAGATGAATTTGCGTGCATATATGAAATATCACCAAAAATCAATTGCTGATAAAAGCGTTGCTTGATTAAATTTTTTCCTTGCACCATATTTTGGCTAATTTTAATGTTTTATAAAACCAGCGGCGCATTGATGTTCTTAATAAAGAAGGAACTCGTTGGTTAGAAACCCACACTGCATTGTTAGCTATGATCACATTTTGTCTTAAGCCTTACGTTTATTTCACCTCTCCACCACAAATGAAGGGTTTCAAATCAGTGATTTTGATTTTTTTAAATATAAAAACATATACAGGTGTCAAATTCAAATGCAGCCACTATCACTATAGAATATACATTTTAAAGTTTTCCTCATTATGTTAAAGACGTGACCCTAAAATGTCAGGTGATGTCCTACTTTGCGGGGCTCCACCAGGTTGTGTTTAATGTATAAATCTATTACTGTTTAACTATATGGATAAAGCCTCTAGCACTGATGCATGAAGTGCATAAGGACCAAGGAACAAGAAGGAACAGAGTCTCCAAAACAAGAAGCAAACCAAAAAGATGATGAGAAAAAAGAGCAGGCCTGTACATGTTTTTCAGAGGGGAACACTTTGAGTCATTACACCGGCTTTGATGGAGATGTTAATTAGTTGTCTAGCATCATGAATGTACTGCTGTGAAGTGCATTACTTCTTGGCTGACTGACTTACACGTGTTATAACAGTGTAAAGAAGGTAATCTCACATTTAATTGTAAAAGTTTCCCCATATTACAAACATCAGTATAAAACATATAGTGCATTTTGTAAACTGCTATATCACACATTGTCCCCTCCCCAGCAAAGAGACCGAAAATTAAATCTGTCGACCGAAGCAACCAGAATAAAAGTGGCAAAGTTGTCGCCTGTCGTCTAAGGAATTAACTAACCATGTCTCCTTCCCGGGCCTGCGAGCCCAGCTCCGCCCTGTCGGCTGTTTGTAGTGGTGACTGTAATTATGGAAGGCAGTTCATGCCCATGTGTTTTAACAAGACCCATTCTTTATGTTCTTCTCTCACTGCTGAAGGCGGCTTGTCACATAATTGCAAAGGTCTGAGGAGTGACATTGTGTAAACAAGTTGCTGCTGTTTGTCCACTGAGGTTTGAAGTTTTCACTTTATTACAGGTGCAACAGTATGGTATTTATATAGAAAAATTCATCATTCCTGTAAAACCAGAACAGCTGATTTAAGAATCAGTCATTTTGTATGTTTCCAGACGGTTTTCTCACGAAGAAGCTCCACAATTTAGTTTAGTTTAAAGAGTATAAGCTGTGCGTCTTTAGCACTAACTACCTTAGATGTGAGGGTTTTTGCATAAAATGTTTCAACATTAATTTACACGTCTAAATCATTTTTTGAAATGTACTTTTTTTTTAAATACTTGTGTTCAAATATTACATGTCTAGGGCTTTTATTGTGAAAGGTAAGAACTGAAGGAGTGGATTTGGTCTGCGCTCTCTTTGTCAAGGTTGAAGGAGAGATAAAGTTTGCTGTCTTGGTTGAGACTACCGAGCCTCCGGGTTGTTGTTCTATAGGCGTAGCTCAACCAGTTCCACACAACACGATTGGCTGACGTCTTAATTCGCGGTGCAACAGCTCAGATAACTGACCTTGATCCTAAAAAGAATACTACGTAATGAATGCACGTAATGATGTGCAAATTAATCGCACAAAAAAAAAAATGCCTAACTGCCTTTTAAAGGTGATAAAAAATGATTAAAATGCGTATATTCTCAGTAGAGTAATTGGTGGTTGATTTGACTCAAGTCAGACTTCAATCTGTTGATGAAACTGAAATCTCTAAAAGTGGAAATAAGCATATTTTTGTTAGAGAATGCCAAAGTCAGCGCTGGAGAATCTGAAAAATGTAGACCAGTTTATATCACGCTCATTTCTTCAGACCGTCTTTCATTTTGTTCCACTCAGAAAGGTTAAGAACTGGCAGATCACCAAAAGCCTTTTTACAACCTGTGACTGCCTGTAATCCTGCACCAGAGCTCAGAACTGCACTGAAAACCAAAGCAACAGTTGACCTGCTGACTGATCAATGATCATCCACATCACATTTTATTTGAAGCCTTACGAGCAGGATGACACGTTGGGATGAAAGTTGGTTGGTCAGTCCACCACTTTGGTCCAGACTGAAATATCTCAACAACTATTGGATGGATAGCCATGACATTTGATGCAAACATTCATCTCCCCCTCAGGTTGAACTGTAATAACTTTGGCCATCCCTTATAGTCAAAATGATGTTATGCCACACCCTTGGGTACAACACTCCACCACTGACCTAAATCAACCACAGAAGACACCTTTAAAATACTCAAATCCATTGAATTTATTGACAAAGGCATATAAATATGAGGCTGAGAGGCAGCAGACCAGCAGTCCCCACACCAGAGGCCTCTCCTTTCTGCTGCTGGCACAGGAGCTTTTAAGCACTTCCTTTCCAAGCCAGGTGCACTTTGTTGAGCAATGCTGCACACCTGGGCAGAGCAACTGGGAGGACAAGGGACAACAGCACAGGGAACACATACAGACATAACTATTCTAATTTGTCCAATACAATGGTTTATGACCAAAACCACTTCTAGTGATTACAGTGATCTACCATTTATATGGATCAAGAATCATTCCTTTACAAATGCTGTTTAAATCATTTGCCTATAGTAATCAAGTAGTCTGTTTACAGTGCTCATTTTTTATATATGACAACACATGGAAAAACATTTTAAAACTACGTTAGTTTTTTACTTTACTCTCTAGATGTTTCACCTCACAGACCGTCTGCTTTCCAGCTGGATACCTGAGGCTGATGCTGTGTGCACACAGATATCATGACAGGAAAAGGAAAGTCATTTACTCTGAATGAAAACCGAATGTTCTGCGGTTGAAGCCAGTTAACCTCGTTAGCTGGATTAATAATGCCTGGTCACGTATTGCCCCCAAAGCAAAACTTTGCCGATCCTCCAGCATAACGTGAAGACGAACAGTTGCCCGCCTCCCTCCACGCCGCTACCAGGTGAGCGAGCGAGGAGCCCTGGCAAAGGGGCACCGTTCTGCATGCACTGCAAAACGACAACGTCTCACCCTCGCTGAGGGAAAAAGCTGAAGAATTGGGCGCAAAGCCAGTAAATAGCGAAGCAGTCCGTTTCATTACTTTGTATTCATTTAATAAATATACAAATCAGATGATAATTTGCATGAGAAAATGAAGCACAACAACAGAAATGTGGTCATAATAATCATCCGCTTATATCAATTTGACCCGGATAGTCGTGATCACTATAAGCGGCTTCCACTGTTCCTGCAAAACTACTGACATTCATGCATTCATTCGTTCATGCTGTATTCTGTGTTTAGTGCTAATTAACCAATATTAGCATGCTAACATGCTAACCAAAGATGAAGACCATAGTAAACATTGTAGCTGTGAAACACCAGCATGTGATTGTGTTCAGCATTATGCATCAAGGGAGTCTTCCACAAGCTGCTAGCTTCACAGGCGTGAGTCCTAACAGTTGGTTGAGGGAGGCCTGAAGGGACGGACTGTCAGTGTTGCCCACTTGGAGCTCGCTCTCTCTGGATTTAGGGACTTTTGGAGCTAGTGCTGCTGGCTACTTTCATTGGAAAAGAGTTGGCAACACTGAGCTGGGTTTTTCTGGGTTTTTAAATCTAACATACTCTTGCTGGTTTCTCAAGATTACCAACCCTAACTTTAATAAAGATTTATTCAAATTCTACGGTAATAATATGACCACAAAAGTACAGTAGGCTGCTAATGAAAACTCCTATAACGTTTGCCAGGGCCTCTCTCCAGTGGCTCCCTATAAACACATGATTACGAAGTATACTGCTCCCAACTTGTGTGGCATTACATAACATGGCATCCCAATATATCATTAGTTCACAAGCCTTCCACATTCTCTGCTCGCAGGATGCAGAAATGGTTCCTGCATTCAAGAGAAACAGCTTTGGGTCAGGGTCATCTTTTATGGGGGCC
The DNA here is from genome assembly GCF_043250625.1 of Sebastes fasciatus. Taxonomy (NCBI): domain Eukaryota; kingdom Metazoa; phylum Chordata; class Actinopteri; order Perciformes; family Sebastidae; genus Sebastes; species Sebastes fasciatus. The sequence goes on along the minus strand of NC_133813.1, from coordinate 27,188,045 downwards.
TGCTGCCTCTCCAACAGGCCACCAGCCATTGTGTGGGCAGCACACACAGTTTCAGGATCTCCTCCCCGTGGAAGTACCAGTTCCACGTTTGAACTTTTTGTTGAATGAGAAGGACAACTTGGCCACGCCAGCTGACTTAATGAATACAACATATTCAAGTTTTTGCTGACATCACAGACTTTCAACCTCCCAAATGGGGCCAGAATACAGTGCCCTGTCACCCCAACCGTCGCGTCATGGTTGAGTCTACACAGTCACAGGAGCACGCAGCCATGATGGGGGGGGAGGGGGGGATTTGGCTGCTCATTCTGGCAAGTCGTATAACAAAAAAATCAGCCAGAATACAACATGACAAATTGTCTACAACATTATACAGCATGTGTATTTCCTTCTTCCAGGCTTCTATGATTTGGACCTATTGTGTTTGTGAATGAAGGAGAACCAATTACACTCATGTGTGATGTCACCACCTGACTCAAGGCTGGACAAAGGAGGGGAGACCACACATAAGTTATAACTAAAAAGAAGTCTATTTGACATAATTAAAAGATAAACGAGTAAAACGATAAACTAAACGTAACAAAAGCAATCAAGGTAGAAGCCACCAGCTTCTAGTCCTGTTGCCAGACCAGAGGCCTGTACTACGAAGTGAGTTCAACATACCCAGGGTATCTTCTCGTTATCTGGTTTAACTAACCCTAACAACCGAGATCACGCTAAACGGTCCTACCACGCTGGTTATCAACTCGGTAAATCAACCCAGGGTTTCTCAGTCTGGCTGTGAGCAGCATATGACCAATCACAGACATGGATACGCCTACTGACTGCAGACAGACAGGCAGAGTGGCACATTTTACAATAAACTATATTAGACAAATACAAAGAAGTTAAACACATAATCCAGACTAAAAGTAACACAGTTGAAGCTGCCAAATGCAGGAAGGATAGCTGGCAAAATAAAAAAAATCCCGATGTGTGAATGCAGAAATTAACAGACTTATTGATTTAACGGAACACTCAAAAGTCAGACATAGTCGTTAAGATATAAAAAGCATTGCAAAATATAAAGGATGGATGGATTACACCTTGCTATATCCATTAATGCCGACATGGCGTGTGTGAGTATTTGACCCTTCTTTCAGCTGCGTCCCCATCTCCGGCGGTGTGAAACGGACTCAAGACCAAGTAAAAAAATAAATATAAAAACACAATTCAAAGCGGTAAACACCTACAGCATAAATCCAGCTGTCCTTCCTGCATCTGTCAGTTTAAACTGTGTTGTTTTTAGCCTGGATTATGATTTAAACTTCTTCATATTTGTGTAATATTATCATACAATCTGCACTCAGTTTTGATTGGTCAGTAGGAGGTGCTTTCATACAAGTTGATCTCTTAACTGGAACATAACCTGCTCCGAAGCAGGTTAGCTGTTCAGCATCAGTTACCATGGTGATCCCCGGTAAGAAGTGATCCACCTTTGTAGGACGGAAAACCTCGCTAACACCAAATCCTGCTTGGTAGTTCAGGCCTCAGGTGAGCTGAATGTCCCTGATGACCTGACTCTGCCCACCGGGCTCCTGGAAGGAGAGGCCTGCTCAGAGAGAGGCTCGTCACACACTGCAGTGGATCCACTAGAATATTTCAACATTACATTTGGCATATTATATACCAGTGGGCTAAATTGAGACTCTGCTTCCTCTCCAAAATAAAGTTTCCAAACAGCTGTGTTCACGGATGTCTAAAGAGAACTGGAAACAGCGTTGGGAGGCTCCAGTTCATTCCTATCAGAGTGTCTCAGTGGTGAATGAAGCCTAAATGACTGCTGTGTGATAAAGTACCCGGATCATCCGGTGATCTTCCGCATCCATCGGGCCCACAGAGCAGGCGCACTAGCGTTTCCTTTAACTCCTCCTCCCAGACCTCGCTCCAGCCTCGGTCTGGGGCTGCAGTCGAAAGGTCTTTTTTGCTTAAGAACGTTCCTAACAGAGTGAAACGACCCGTAAGTATCTAAGTGGCAGCCACGATAAGAGCAGGTTGAATTCTCCAAATGCTGAGGAAAGGTGCTTCAATGCTTCTTTTATTATCTCCTTTAGCATTGGATAGACTGGACCATCCTTTACCAAAGGAAAGGAGATAGTGCCGCCCCACAAGTCCTTGCGGCCGCAACTTTTAAAGCAACGCACCATTCTGTCGTTCATGAAAACAAACAAAGTGGTTAGGAAAAAGACATTAGGACATAATTTTCTGACTTTTTGACCACAGCCTGGGTCTCATTCACATGAACGGAGGAAGGGAATTAGCCTAACTCTGGATTCGGCTATTAGTGCATGTAACGACAGCTCGCCGTTACTGGAGGTTAATTATAGTAACTTTAACTATTACTATAATTACAATGCATAAATGGTTATTGAACACACTTATTAGCCCATATTGTTAACAGGGTAAATAAACACACAGATGTATTTATTGATCAATTGATTTATTGTCGATGTATTTCAGTGGGGTGAGGCTAGCATGCAGGGTATTTTACAGCGGGGACGCGGGGAAATTCCTCCTCGTTGTTCTCCTGTAAAATACCAAAATACTTATTAAAATGCACATCAATTTATACCCCAGTAGTGGAAGAAGGTAATGTGGGATAAGGAGGTAGATTGAAGATTGTAGCTAGACTTGTATTAACATTAAAACGGTCATGTCAATATCATGCATAGACGCACCTCTGCCTGTTTCCGTCTCCCAGGGTGTTCGGGCAAAAGACATCCCCGGGTGCTTGCGCACCTATAAATCGGGTGGAGGGGAGTTCGGTGGGACTGTTTTAAATGTATTTATTAAGGTGAAATATTTATTGGTATTAGTAAAGATATTTAGGTGTGTATATATTTATTAAGAGTATTTATATTTTGGGTAATGGTTTTATGTAAATAGATTTGTATATTTTTGTATATTTGTGTGTTGTATTTAATATGAGGAATGGTATGTGCCAATTGAATGGGCTATATAAGGCTGGTGAATCTCAGTCGAGTGGGTAATGCTAAGGTGGAGGCCAACATGTGTGTACGGTGCGGTGAAAGAAAGATAAAATGTTTTCATTCTGAAACGCCATCCGGTTGTGGACCTCTCTTCATTGCCTCCTTGACCACTCGGGCATTGTAACTATTCAATTGTTCCTACTTGGACTGCTGAGTTACAGACGTCCAATGAAAGTCAATGGGAGAAAGCCTTTTCTTGCCCATTAGCCCTAACGTGACTGACATGGAAGTTGTAATTCCACCATTTGGCCAATACGAAAATTTGCTTCAAAGCCCGCCGCACTTCCTGGCTGTGCTGTGTGTGGTTATGTTGTAAGACCCGCCTCCTGTCAATCACAACCAAGTCAAGTCAACAGACAACCCAAACCTAGATGCTTTAGTCAGCTAAAAACAAAACACAATTTCACATTATTGTCTTAAATTGGAAGCTTCTGCTTTATGTTATAATTATCATTTCAAAATATTGACTTTGTAATTAAATAAAGGGAGGGGAATGGGGGGATAGCCAGTATCAGTGCTGTTTCTGTTTCCATGCAGACAGACAGTGTTGAGGGCTTCTTATCCATTGTAGGAGTATAAAGGCACCTACACAGACAAAAAATAAACTCACACAGAACGCCTCCTTCTTTTGGAGTTTGTTTTGATGATGATGATGATGATGATGATGATATGAGTGCTGAGGACACAGCGAGTGGACACAGCGAGTTTCCATTGGCCTGTAGTTGGATCTGAGCTCATATAAATATTATCATGAGTGCATAATACTTGTGCACATGTGAAAGTGTTCAGCAGCTGCTCGCGGGAGAGTAATACATCAGATGAGACCATAAAAGCGTGGATACGCACAAACTCACACACGTTAGTGGACGCGAACACATCTCCACTACACACACACTACACACTTGACACGTTGTCATGAACTCACCAGCTGCCAGTTATCAATGGAGTGCAAATCCCCGACTGGCAGGGATCCCGTGGCCTGCATGTTTGCACTCTGGAGGAATACCTCTCCCTTGAGCCTGGAGTCTCATCCATGCGGAGAAAATTTTCAGCACATAAAACTTGTTATGAACTTTTACAGAATATAATCAGTAGGCTAAAATGTTACCTCATCGCTAAATTCTTAAAGGGGGACATATCATGCTCATTTTCAGGTTCATACTTGTATTTGGGGTTTCTACTAGAACATGTTTACATGCTTTAATGTCCAGAAACACATTCTTTTTTTTATCCTATCTGTCTGAATATAACTGTATTCACCCTCTGTCTGAAACGCTCCGTTTTAGCTCCTGTCTCTTTAAGACCCTCTCCTGAAAAGGCCCAGTCTGCTCTGATTGGGTTGCAAGAAAAATACGGCTGTGGGCGGTATATTCTAATGAGCCCGCAAGTGACATAGGAAGGGGAAGCAAATCTGAACGGCTTGTTGAATAACGTTTTCTGATGTAGACAGCCCACAATAAACTGACTAGGTCGTCTTATTTCACAGATTGTGGGTTTGTGGGCACTTCATGGCAGCCATTGATTCTGTCTGGCAGCCAACTTTAAAATCTTGGATACACCAACTATGCAGCAGTCCCTACAAAATGCACCGTGATTCATTACCTATCTCACAAATGTTATGTCTCTGTAACTACAGTTAAAGGGACTGTAAGTTTTTACATGTATAAACGTTTTTAAATATTTTTGTATTGCCAATGTGTGAACAGGTTGTAACCTAACCTAAAAAATTAGACCTTTTGCAACTTTGTGTTTCCTCTATCAGCCTGTAGACTGCTTTTAATGTGAAGAATGCAGGACGTTTTTTTTTTAGGAGAAAATCCAATAGATGTGACTGCCATCGATTTAACAGCCACAGGTGTCGCTGTTAACAAGTCATTTCTAATTCTAACATGTAGCCCCTTTAAGACAATCATTTCTTGTATTACAAGTATTCTGAAACTTCACGTCTAACCCTGATATGAAATGAGGCATTATGTAGTACTAACTATAGGTGAATTTAGGAGCACTCTACAGACATAAATAGACAAAGTGCATTAAAGGGACTGTTTGTAACTTTTTACACTTATCAATGTACCGGGTCGGGATCCCATGCGTGCTCGCATATGCGCGCCCGTGTGTGGCCGGAGCTTCTGCTCCTCTGCCCTCTTGCCTTCACTCAGACAGCACGCGCGTTCTCGCAGGAAAAGCCAACACTAGGATCAGCATTGATTCATGGAGAGACCTTCGTCTGGTCAGCTAACATTACTGCCAAGCAGCTAAAATATAGAGTGATATTGTGGTTTTAGCTGACGTGTGTCTCCTCACTGTTTTGAGCGATGCTCGTTCATGTCTATGTAGAGCGAGCACAAGCGCGAGCAACAGGACGCTGACTTTCGTTGACTTAACGGCCACAGGTGTCGCTGTTAACAAGCAATTTCTGATTCTTACAAACAGTCCCTTTAAACAAGGAAAACAACCCGTATAAAACCGTCCCCCTTGGTCATTATCATTAATGTAGAACCGTATGTGAAGAGTTTAGCCAAAAGTCAAAGATCTCTAGGTGCACATAATATATGTTCAGGTGTTTTATATTTATGTTATAATCATTATATGATGATAAATCTTTTCAGTAAAATGTCCTTTAGTTCATATTTTCTTTGGTTGCAGTGTAATATTTTAAGAAATGATGTTCCTGTCTTGTTTCACCACCGCTATACATTTGGTGCCTTACACATGCACGCCCATGTCCGGTGGTGGTGTTCAAGACAGAAAAAAAAGACACACTTACTTGGAAGTTATGAAACGGACAGAGTTGATGTCATGTGTTTTGTGACCACCTGTAACGCCGGTGCCTTGGAGGTAACTGTTTTGCATCACTTGCATGTAATTTGAATGACCCCAATGACTGTCAGCAGCTGAGAAACAGCTTGGACTGCTCCTTGCCCCTGGGCTAACTGTACACTCCACTCTGCAGGCAGCCAACCACTCACATACACCACCTTGGTCCCACATGTGGCATGCAGCCCTGGTCTTGGCTCACATCGGTCCTGCTGTTCTCTGTCCCACACTGTATTTTTTGGTACTCTTTGTGGAGCTGATGTCATAAATTAAACATCACATACAGGCTGTAATAATTAAGAGCCAGCAGGATATGCTAATCAGAGACTCCAAGAAAGAACTGGAGTTGAACAGTGGAGATAGAGAGCAGGCCAGCTGGAGTCTAGGTGGGTGTGGCTCCGTTCAGAGCAAAATGTGCACATTACACGTCTGAAGTGGTGGAGTTGGAACATTAGCAATGTCACTGGGGGTAGGAAGGGGCTGTCCCCAAATCTGGATCCAATCTTTTTTATCGAATCTCAGTTTCTCTTGGGTTTGTTAAAGCTTTGATGATTGTTGGATGTTCTGAGAGATCTTCCTCTATGATGGCCTGCCACATGATAAAGCAGAATCCCTCATAAATGTGAAATTGGAAGGAAAAAGTTTGCAGTAAAAGTGGAATTTCTAACCGACAGGGAATGCATGCTGGGAGATGTGCTAATAAACGAGCAATGTTTCTAAACAACGTGATTGTTGAATTAAAGGAACAGTGAGAAACAATTACAGGCATCTATTAGCAGAAATGGAATATAATATTCATAAGCATGTTTTCTTTAGTGTATAATCACCTGAAAATAAGAGTTGTTGTGTTTTCGTTATCTTCATAGGGAGCGGGTCCTCCCTATGTAGATACATACAGTATGTGTATGCATATCTTACACTCTTACCATTTATATTTCTAAATTCAAACACCTTGTAATCCTTATTTATGCCAAAAAAATATAAGTTGGCATTTCTACCCTGCATGGTCCCCAGAGGATGAATCCTCCATGACTTTGGCGATCCCTTGACTTTCACCTATAGCACCACCAGTAAGTTGACATACTGATACTTGCATACTGACATCTTGACAGCTATTGGATGCCATCCAATTTGGTAGAGACATTCATTGTCCCCAGAAGAATGAATCCTACCTTTAGTAGTCCTCTGACTTTTCCTCTAGCGCCACGAGCTGGTTGAAATGATCAATTATCCAGTGAAATATCGGAACACGTTAGATTAATTGACACAACATTTTGTACATACTTTCATGGTTCCATGAGGATGTACCATATTGACTTTGCTGATCCCCTGACTTCTCCTCTAGAGCCACCATGAGGATGACATTTGGGGTTTTGAGTGAAATGTCTCCAAAACGGTGGATTGGCATAAAAGTTGGTACAGATATTCACAACCCCCTCAGGATTATTTGTAATAAATTTGGTGATCCATTAACTGTTCATCTAGCACCATCATCAGATACATTTTGATTTGTCCAATACTTTAGTTTATGACCAAATACCTCCTCCTTTGTGTTTAGTGCTAAAACGCACTGAGATGGAAAACATATTAAACCGTATACCTTCTCCATCAACATGTTAGAATTGTCATTGTGAGCATTGCTAACTGTAGCATTTAGCTCAAAGTATCGCTGTGCCTAAGTACAGTCTTACAGAGCTGCTAGCATGGCTGCAGACATCTGGCTGAGATCTGATCACACCGAGAGCCCGACCATCTCCAAATGTGGTCTGGCTGCTCTGATTGAGTCCCGATCCCAGTGCGTTCTGCGTGTATTACAGTTGCATTTTTCCTTATCCAGACACAGATCATATTTTAATCCCAGGTGGGTTCGTCATTCCAAACCTATCTTAGAGTTTTACTCAGAGTTTCATCAGATATTCTATGTATGAAGCACTGTGACATATCCAGGAAATGGAAACAGTGAGATGTGCTGAGTCAAGCAGCCTGTGGTCATCTTTTTTTTCCCTTAACTGGTCATGATGCCATTGGCTCAGTTACCTCTCAAACTAACAAGGCCAATCTGTGGGTTTGGATTCAAACTCACACAGAAACAAAACAATCCCCTCTTCGAGAAGAGACTCGTCTTTATCGCCAAAAAACAAATCTTGGACTTTTTCCTTCTTTCATAAGGTTCAACTTTAGAAGCAATTCCTCCCCAAGGTACAAAGGTCACAGAGATCAAGGACTGATGGACCCTAGCCTTCCTCTCATCGCGATCCCATCCCGGATCTGCCCAGCAGATGTTCTCACACACAGTAAAGACCCACCCTATGTAATACGGTTATCGACTGCTGAAGTTAATGAGCCTTTCTAAATTCCAGGAGCACCCGACTCAGACATTCAAACTATTTCCCTGTGGTGTTTCAAGCCTCAGGGATGAATCCTTCTCACCTCAGTCCTTCTTTCTGCTGGCTAAGAAAACCCCATGTTTATTGTATGCATGGATGAGCGTATTAAAAAGAAGCGTTAACAGCCAGGTGGTTCTACGAACAGTGCAGGAGGACCTGAACTGCTCTTGGTTTAGATCCACCAGTCATCCCCTCCCCCCTGCTTCACTTCAAGGCTTTTCACAGAAATGGATTTCTGAGGATAACGCATGTTTATACAAGCATCCCTGCTCCTTTGTGAAGTGTAGCACACACACACACGCAGACACGCACACACACACACACACACACACACACACACACACACACACACACACACACACGCGCGCGTGTATACAATGCATACATACACACAACTGTTCCATTGCTCATAATTTTACTGGTGATCTTCCTGCTCAGCCATGTTTAATACACTTTCCATCTAACGCGATTCCTCACAAGCATCTCATTGAGGTTTGGCAGCTCTCCTGTGGAAAATCTTAACACAGCAACCTATGCCAAAGTGCTCATTGGTCTTGATAAACACAATGTCTGGAAAGGGGACTCGCAGAATAGTGGTGGCTCCTCGTTGTGAATTTAATGCTGTAGTATGTTTGAAAATCAACATTGTTTTTTTTTTATCAAAGCTGAAATGAAAGGAACTTAAGGGCACAATTTGCCCATTCATTACATGCCTGTTACAGTAACTCCTTGGATGTCTGTCATTTATAGCTACGCTACTTGCCACTTCTCTCTGTAAGATTATAAAAGCTGGAGCTGTTACCATGTAACGGTCTGCAGTTGAGATCCAGATGTCTGCTGGTGAATGCTCACAGTTGGAAAAAGATAGAGGAGGTGTAGAGTTTGGGGGGTCTCTAAGGGGATGCATTTGGTGAAGATGGAAGATGTACAGTGGAAAAAACCCATAAAGTGTTTCGCTGTCTTTGTTAAAACACAGATGGGCACAGACACTGTCGGAAATTAAGCAGACAGCCACAGGTCACGACGGTCTGAAGAAAGAGTGGCACCGGGGGGGGTACGTCAGAGATCCCAGTGTGCCGGCTGTTTCATGTGGCTGATGACACACTCACACGCCCAGACCACAAAACTCTGAATGAACAAGAAATGTCTGTAAGGATTTTCCTCTAATATAACCCCAGACTGCAGCAGGCTGGCACAGAATTAAGTCATTTACTCCATAAAACGAGACATAAACTAAATACATGTTGAAATACTGATGAGCACATAATGGAGACTAAACCATCCTGAAGTCTTTCTGTGGTGTTCAGTGGAAGATTCTGCCTTCTGTCTGCTCAGAGTCTAACCTTGATTCAGTCCAGAGCTCCCATTCAGACCTGGTCCCTGAGGACTGGAACCAGGACTGGAGGAGGAGATGTGTGTGTGTGTGGGGGTTGGGGGGGTGACTTTCCCACAACTCACTGGGAGCTACTCATCCGCTCTGTGTTCATTTCATTTTCCTGCTCTCTCTTTCCTTTTATAATTCTAACACCCTATCCTGTCTTGTTCCAATGCTTTTCCACTTTTTCTTTCTAGTTTCTTTAGTCATGCTAACAGCATGGCTCTGGGGATGACGATGCCTGTCTGTTGGTCTGTCAGTCCCCCACTTTGGTCCATACTTCAATATCTCAACAACTACTGGATGGATTTCATCAAATCATGGTCCCCAGGGGATGCATCCTAATGACAGATGTTGTAAAAATATAAAGTTTTACAAATTGTATCCTTCATGGTTAAAAAGTCTTCGTACAAAGCGTAATAATTGCAGCTGTTTGAATTTGGGCCTGAACGCCTAAAATGTCTTATTCAGCGTTCAGTTGTACTTAGCTCCACCCTCTTGTGTCACTTCTGGTTGCAACATGGCAACGGCCAAAAACCAAGATGGCGAGTAGCTAAAATGCCGAACTCGAGGCTTCAAATCAGCAGTCCACAAACCAATGGATGATGTCATGGTGACCTCTACTTTGCGCAAACATAGTCTACGTTGGGCCAGAGGGGATTATTTGTTGCAGTACATCGGTTGGCCACTGGGACAACTGGACTTGGGGCACAGTATTAAATTATTTATATAGTCATGGTGCCACCAGCAGGTACAGCAGGTTTTTACTTACGCAGTGAAATATCTCTACGTGTACAAAATATATTGGCTCAAATTTTTATGCAGACAATCATGGTTCCCAGAGGATGACCCCTTAATGACCATGGTGATCCCCTGACTTTTCTTCTAGCTTTTCACCTAGCTTTTGAAATAGCTCAAGATATACAGTCCTCTGTGAATTACCATCAAATTTGGTACAGGCATTGATATTCTCCAGAGGATGAACCCCAATGACCATGGTGATCCTCTGACTTTTCCATTAGCGCCACTATGAGGTAGGTGTGAGTAGAATATCTCTACAACAACTGGATGAATCAGGTCAACATTTAAATTTGTTATTGTTGTTGTTACCAAATATCTGCAAAACTAATGACATTCCCATCAGCATCGACTGTAGCCTACTTTGTATTTAGTGCTAATTAGAAAATGTTAGCATGGTAACATATAGACTGTATATAAAGATGGACGACATGACAGCTACCCAAAAGTGAAGCCAAAACATCTGGATCGCCCCCTGGTGGCTGGCTGCAGTATAGGTCATAGATCCCGCCCCCTCCATGTTAGTGGATGGGACATAGGCCAAACTAAAAAGTCAAAGTACACGTCAAATAAATTTTTCCAAAAGATGGTTTCTGTCATTTGAAGTAGTTCTTATCACACTGATGTATGTTCAGGTGTTCATTTTTCTGATAATTCGGTTTTAATTAGTTATTTGATGCTATAAAAAGGAGGTGAGATGCCCCGATTGGCAGCTGTGAGCCTCTCTCGCTGACAAGCGATTGGTTCGAGCGGTGACCTTGATACCGCGGCTCCTTGACCGCGCAGACTCTGGCTTCAAATGATGTCGAAATCGCAAGATGGCAGCTCCCGTATTTTGGATTCACTTCTGTACAGTGGGAGGAGACACGTCGTCCATCCTTATATACAGTCTATAAACTAAGATGGAGAACTTTTTAAACATTGTTACCTGCTGAAAATTAGCGGGTTAGCATTCTGCTGAAAGCACGGGTGTACCTGAGGACAGCCTCACAGAGCTGTTGAGTCTTGTTTCTTCACCAGTTCAGACGGGTGAGCCCAAAAAGAGCCCATAAATATAATTAAGATCAGTCACTGTTGTCAAACAGCAGTCACACAGTCAAAGGGGGGGACACAGAGATGGAACAAATAAATAAACTTAAGAGAGGTGGAGGGAGGCCAAAATGAACAGAGGGGAAGTGGATGGTGGGATGGGAAGAGCGTGTCTAGACTGTTCCTGGCCTGCCTGAGTTCTACTCTTTGAAGTGTGCGTCAGTGATGCGTGCTGCTCTCTCGGGGCATGTGTGCCGGGCTCTGATGAGGCTTATTCTAGATCTTCTGTTTTTAGACCATCATCTCCAGGTTTATAGTCTTTATGGCCATCGCACATCTCTTCTTTTCCCCTTCCATTCATATTCCTTTCACTGATCTCTTTCCCCTTCGTGTCCTCCCCCCCCCCCCCTCTTTCTCTCCTCTCCCTCCCTTGCCTTCCCTCACGCCATTTTCCGTCCCCTTAGCAGCGCTGGCCCCCGTCACATTCCAAGCAGATGTTAGATGTGTGTGCGTGTGTGTGGAAGAGAGACACAGATTGTACTTTTCATCGGGTGCAAAGACGGGACTCATACCCGGATGCTCTAATTGATTTTCTGTGTGATCTCCCTGGAGGCCGCTGACTCTGAAGTCAGTCTTCCTCTCAATATAAAACAGGACTGGTGGCAATGATTTTTTATACTGTGCAGGGTCTTAAACAATCCAGTTTTAGCAGAGGTGGAAACATTTCAGCGAGTCAAACATAAAGTATTGCCCTGTTTAAGGGGGGGGGGGGGGGGGGGGTTTATAGAAAGGGTGAGGTAGCCCTTTCCAGAATCTTCAGAAAATTACAAGAAGGGAGGGAGGCCAGAGGGACGGGACCGTGGAGGTTTGTCTTCTCATCTGGGAGCTGCTGGCAGTTATTAAGCTCTACAACCCACTGAGAAAAAATGTACACCCAGAAAGTCGTTAAAAAGGCCGCGGCAGACTAAGAGTATTGCACTCTCTGAAAAGAAGGGGAAGAAAAAGCCTAATGAGCTAAGTGAATTAACAAGATGACTTAACATTTTCTGCGGTCAATTTTGTTGCAGTTTGGCGTTTCCTTTCAGCATTTTGTCCCACAGATGAGGGGATTTGATGTGATGTCAGAACACGCTGGATAGATGGCCTTAAAGTGGCAGTAGGCACTATATTTTTTGACCTAACAGCATATTGTAATTCAAGTGTTCCTAGACTTCTGCTCCTCCTCATGGCTCTGTTTGGTTTAAAAAAAATTCTAGCCCTGGATGGGAGACTTCAGCTAATCACAGGTCATTTCAGAGAGAGAGCGTTCCTATTGGCTGTGCTCCGGCTGGTCGGCGGTGCTTGGTATTTTTCTCAACAGATCTCAACATGGCTGCCGGGTCACAAACTTTCTCATTTTACAGCTAAACAGTACACTACAAGATGATTCTGAGAACATCTGAGGAGAGAAATAGTCATTAACGTAACAGAATATTGATTCATATTTGATCCTAGTTTGACCGTTTGGTCGGCGTTTGCGAGTGATTGACAGCTGCTAAGAGACGGCAGACTCCAGATCAGCTCTGATTGGTTGTTTTCCTCCGGTCTGTGAGATCTTGCAGATGCCATTAGGAGCATCGAAGGACACCATAGGCACATTTTCTCAGATTACTTGTGTCATGCACTACTGTCAGGATATAGTGACATTTACTGATTTGCTCCATTTCTACCCACTGCTGCTTTAAAAGAATTAATATATAGTACCGTGTTGAAAGTGATTCAGTTCAAAATGATCAAAACTAATATTAACAACTAGTAGTTCCTTATTAGAAATACAGTGAAATAGCACCCAGATTTAGCCTGGTTGTGGATAGACTGATAGACAGGCAGACAGATCTGGCACAAATCTTTGCCTCAAGTGCTCCTTGGCACACCTCAGTGGAATTAGCTGGTAACCGAATGAGCTTCATTACATTGACAGCATGGCATGAAGGGAGGAGGTCACTGAGTCTATTATGGCACCTAGTTTCGCTGACATCCTTTTCCGCACCACTACCTCCAGCGGGTCCAGGCTCAGCCCAGCAGAAAGGAACCTTCCTCACCAACGTGTTCATCGGCATGCCAAACAGCCAGATTAGAAGAGCATAAAAACGGCTTTGCATTAGACGGAGAGCATATCGAAAGATCTAAGACTCAGGAAGAAGCTGATCTTTCAGTTCATGTATAAATCATCTGTATTACGAAGTGCAGCCTCTAGAGCCAGCATTTACATCCAGAGCCAACATTTACATCCAGAGCCAACATTTAAGTAGAAACACAGGAAGTAGTGTTCCCTTTACAGTATGTAGCAATGTGGAAAGCACATTTGCTGGAGGGACGTCGTAGCAAGTCGGGATTATAACTGTAACCTTTCCCTAATGGTCCCCAACTCTAACCAAACCTTCACCATAGATTATTAACCAATGCTGTGTCTCAATTCACAAACTTCTGTACTTGCATATGCTATTTTGAGTTTATAAGTGCCTTCACACAGAGAAGTATGGCAAAATGCAATGTAACGCTTGACACATCTTTGCTACGTAGCAGAAGGGGGAGGGGCCATCGACCTATTTCAACTTGTGAAAATGGCGAGCGAGGAAGTTGCAGCTGTTGCACTGAAACGGCAAACACCAAACTATCAACGCGTTCTCAGCCCAACTCGTCACATACTGCTGCTTTGTCACGTCCCTTGATGTCATTTTATTTTCCATCATCAAAACCACTATAGTTACTCTTGGCATTACTTTAGGATTAAGCAACAAAGGCGCTATAGTTAGGTTTAGGGAAGAAATACATTAAAGTGAAAAGGACGCTGAACGTTGCGAACACGGTACACAAATAAACAGCTGATTGTAACGTGATGCACAGGACACGAACAGCGGTCTCCTGGATGAAAGCCTTGTGTTTGTTGGACCAATCCACCTCCCCTCCCACCCGCCCGCCGGGTGTGTGTGTCTTTTTGCTCTTTAAACTACATCACCACACTCTGGACGAACTTTCTTGGAGTGTTTACTGTTGCCGGGGTTTACGTTGTAGTTAAGTAGGCCCAGTGTGTTTCATGCCAGCGCTAAAGGGTGCCGTGTGCGGCGGTACCGAGCGCCAACGCCCGTGACAAAGCCTCGGTATTTAACGCCCTGGGATCGGGCTGGAACTATACAAATGTAAGTCATACATGTGTTTTATTTTAAGTACCACTAAACTGTAGTCAGATAGAAGCCATTATTGGGTTAAATTATCCGTCTGAATTGAATTAATGTCCATAGCTTCCGGCGAGTGCACAACAGCCGTGTGTGATTTGAGACACTACCCTGTCGAAATTTACGCACTACACAAGCAAGTACATAGAGTGAACGGTGTACTAGATGGAAGTGTACTAACGGAAGTATTCAAACTGAGACACAGCTGAAGATTCGTGCCTAACCTTAACCACACCGTAGTTGCACAGTGAGAATTAAGCGAGACATTGCCATTGGATATAAAAAAAAAACAACCATTGAACAGAATTTGGAATCATTTTGCAGAGTTATCCAATATTGATGTTCTCGTCTGGCAATAAAGTTGAAACATTTATATTAACAGGTAATAATAGCGGCATCTGCCATGCTGATCCAGTAGACAAGCACGGCAGTTTATGGTTTTGAGTTTTCTTCTCTGAAACTTCTTCTGCCATCACAACCCAAAGGAGGTGAATGGTTCACTATTTCTTTGGAAGAAAGTAGAGGTAGTGTAACTGTCCTCAGCAGGCTCTGTTCATGCTCAACCACGACATGCTGCTCTAGTGGGACATTTTGTCATTTGTGTGGACCTGTAACTTTGTTTATTGTTCAGTCCAACACATATGTTTAAGTGGGACTTGTCCACCTTAGCGATGATAAATCTGTTCTAATAACTTTGTCCCCTGAGACATTAACCACCTACTGTATGTGCTGGGCCTTTACATGGTAACAGCTCTGCACCTGACCTCCCAGAAGCCTAAACTTCTGTAAGTGATTATCAAGTAACATAAAATCTAAGCTTTAAAGGGTAAACAGGGGAAAGAATGGGAAGTGTTCCCGTGGTGCCCGCCACCCACTTCACAGCTTTGCAGACATCCGCCTGCATCATATTATGGGCTGGATGGTATTGACATTTTTGGAGAAATTAAAATGTTTTTTTTCACGTGTAGCCGGTGATGCCAGTGAAGTGGTGGGGACATTTTTCGATGGAACCAAACTGGACAATGTTGAAGCAATGTTCAACTTAGCTTGAACTCAGCGAACTGTGTTTCTCCACCATATTGTCTAAACACAGGCAGGTAGCCACCAAAGGACACGGAGCCACGAAATGAAAAGTGTGCTAATAAGACTGTGAGCCACCATGACTGCCAGAAACCTGCAGCACACACTGGCATTGATTCCACGACCATCTGGACCTCTAGTGGAGGAATGCAACCCAATTCTTCCACAGGATATGGCATCACTTTGGTGTTCTCTTGATGGGAAAACAAACTGCAGGGTCAATTGTCACTCCAATAGCGCTGATTTGAAGAGCTGTACAAACGCCCTGAAATAGCCACCAGCATCGTGTCTACTTATGTGAAAGCAATAACGAAGCAAAGCCAAAATCTTGAGCCGAGGCAGATGGAGTCAGCGGGAGATAGGGCAAGTGTAAATCAATAAAGGCATCAAGATAGTGTCATTAAGAGCAGCGAGGAATTACAAAGCAATGGCCAACTGGCTTTTTCTTTTTGACCTGGTCCAATAGTTTGATATAGTAAACCATATGTCTGGCATCATGATCTCTTAGCCACTCACGTTTGAGACTCTTTTTATCGGACTGGTTCTCAGTGAAAGGGTTTCTTGACATAAATCTGACACTTGTAACAATAAATCAATACAAGATCAAAATATTCTTTGCTGTAGCCGAAGAGGCGGGGGGTTTTCTTTTGAAATAGTCGGCAGTTTTATTCCTCAAGAGTGCCGTTGGGAGTCCACGTCAGATTGGTTTGACTTGTACAGATCATCCCAAGCTGATAGCAGCATGCAAATGACGTCGAAAGCCAGTGGCAACAATGTTCGGGGGGGGGGGCATCAAATTGTATTCTTCTTACGTTGGTGATTACATGTATACTGTATGAGTTGCATGAGAACAGTAGTGCCACCATGCTGAGATAGATAAAGAGAGAGAGGGGTCAGCTCAGATGTATCTAGGATGATCTGTCTATATATACAAAGCACTATCTAAATTTAAAGTCTGTTGACATGGGACACACATAACCCCTCTCTCCTTTTACTGTCACTTTACCCACCTCCTCCCAAATATACACACACAAACACACACAGAAATCCTCGGTATGTCTATAGCCCATGAATTATGAAAGCACAGACATGGAGACAATGCTCTTTGTGCTTGTGCATTCATATCGACATGTACGTTTGCACACACTAATGCTATAAAGTGTGACAATATAAACTCATTAGCAGTGGAATTTCTCCCTCTCTTGCTGTCTGTCTTTTTGTTTCTGTCTTTCGTATACATTCAGTCCCACACACAGTTTGTTTGACAGGCCCATCTGCCACGAGGGGACGTGACAAAGTGTTCCCTCTCCTGAGCCTCTGGGGTATTCAAACATTAAAGGATGGACATCCCCAGTTTAAAGATCAGCTGCTGCTGATGAGTTCATTTATACAAACCTTAAGATTAAGATAGGAAGGCACCATAACTTCACTTTACAGCTGCTCAATATTTTTACATTAAAAATGGATCAAAATACTGGAAGGAGTCGCTGGTAGTGACGGACTCTCCGAGAGTTATCACCAGACTCTGTAATTGCCTGCTCTATGGAGCATGTTAGTGTCCTTCAGCTCTATGTTTTGGTTATATGGCCCACAACTTTACTGTTTAAGTCTCTTACCGCTCTTATAGCGTTGTTCTCAGCAGCAGCAGGCAACCTGTTTTCAGTCAAAAAAGCTCCAAAACCCCGCTGTAGGTACACTATCTCAACTCAAACGGTGATAATATGTCAGTGCAGCTTGTTTTTTTTCTGGCCCAAAGTGACCAAAAAAATGTTTAAGGTTTAACTTAACATCATGTGAGACAATGTCATTTTAAAAAGCAAAATTAGCACAATTGTTCTCTCACTTACTTAGCCTGGTATGAGCTAGATTTAGGTGGCCAATGTTAGCAAATATTAGAAAACTTTAGAAAGATATTGTTGTGTATGACTCACATTACTAAATAGGTTAACTGACTCATTTCTGCTTGTGCTACTGTTACACCACATTTGATCATTTATGCCATAATTGCCGCCTGCATATGCATGCATTTTAACCGTTGTTAAACCAAGACGACCCCATATGACACAGCTGTTAAACCTCAAAGATGAGCTCATTGGGTGACATCACAGCAGCACCTTGGTGAGCCCCTTTCCTCTCAGCTCTTCCACAACATACTCCACCGAACGCGGCAGTACCGGCGCTCTGCCAAACATCAGCATCATGCGACTGACATGCAGACGACACAGCGGCAACATACCAGGCAATCTTTCATGTCATGACATCACCGTGCTGTCTTTACCCCAGGACCACACTGTTAATGTGTAATGAAGTGTGAATGGTGATACTCATGCACGTTTGACTTAAGCTCAATGACGTGTGAAACTACCACATTTCATTTAAATGCTCAAATGTTGTCAAAATAGAGAAATATTCCTTTAACTCCATTCTGGACAGGGGGGAGACAGCTGTCATTCTCTTAAAGGTCCCATATCATGCTCATTTTCAGGTTCATACTTGTATTTTGTGTTTCTACTAGAACATGTTTACATGCTGTAATGTTAAAAAAAAACTTTATTTTTCTCATACTGTCTGCCTGAATATGCCTGTATTTACCCTCTGTCTGAAACGCTCCGTTTTAGGGCATTTCGACGGAACTGCAACAAAATTGCAACAAAATTGCAACAAAATTGCAACAAAATTGCAACAAAATTGCAACAGAATTGCGTTGCTAGGCAACAGCTTGGGTCCATTTATACTTCCTGTCAGCTGATGACATTCACATACACTGCAACCAGTAATAAACTGGGACACACTTAGAATGTTCACGTTTAAATCTGTATAATGGGGTCTAAATATTGTATATTTGTGACATCAGAAATGGACAGAAATCCTGACAGCTTGTTTCAAATGCAGAGCTTCTGAATACGGGCTGTGTGTATTTCCCTGTGGATTGAGCGTTTTGATACTTTCACAGTATTTATATAGGACTTAAGCTGCTTTATAATAAAAAAACATTAAAATCTCACTTTTTTATAATATTGGACCTTTAAAAAGAGAAGGAGATAAAGCTGCTGATGTCTCTGAGGTTACCGTCATTGTTCAGTCAGAGAAAAAGCAACATGGAGGGAGGAGGTGGGACAGGGCGGGGCTCCTCAGCCATGACTGGAAAACTTCAGGCGTACAGACACACTAGACGAAGGTGGAGCTCATTGTTGGAACGGCAGCTTTGTCGGTATTACTCCACCCCCTTCTCTCTCTGCCCCCTCCCAATGCACACACAAATACTGTTTTCCTATATTTTCTCCACAGCCTATCATGTAATAGTAGAAACATATGCGCACTGGTGTGCTGACATGTGCGCAGGCCCTGGGTCCACAGGGAGGGTGAGGGATACACGGTGCACTGAAAAAATACTATTAATTCTTCTCCTCCTTTCCTTTTTGCTTCCTGTTTTCCTTTAGTTTCTCCTCTGCTGTGTTGTTCTTTTCACATTTGACTTGGTGCATAATATCCACCACATTCCCTTCCCCAGTTCTAGCGGGTTCCATATGTAGCCCAACTTCCTGATCTCCACTTTGCTTCTCTGGGTTTCATTTCTTCTGCTCCGTCTCATTCTGTTTTTTTTTTATTTAGCAGTCTTCCTTGTTCTCCCCTCTCACTTTTTCTTTTCCTCTCTGACTTAAGAGGTTTTCAAGCGTTTCTTTGTGTGTTGAAACAAGTCGCACGAAGACCGATATATGTTTTTAAAGAGAACAAAAGTCCTTGACAGCTGCACATTTGCCTTGGCTCTTAGTTTTGAGCAAATTCCATCCCACCCTTTTGCATCACTCACTGCTCCGGCTGCCTCACGTTCTCACAGCTCCCACGTTTTCTCTTTCCGTCACTTTTTTCTCCTTCCTCAACTCCCCCCCCTCCCTTCTTTCTCTTTCTCCTCTCAAAAGCTTTTCTCAACTCTTGCCTCCTTTCTTTTCCCCTACTTTATGACCCCTTCCTTCCAGATCCTTCCTCCCCACTTCTCTCACCTCTGTTTTTGCAACATCTCCACTCTTATTCACCCCTCCCCCTCTCTTGGCGCTCTTTAACCCAACTTGATGGTTGCTTTTGCTTCCATTTCTGTCTTGGATGACAAGATTGTCATTTACTGTGACCATGGTCCAATATCCTATTGTTAGCATGGTTTAAGCCAATCAGGGTGAAGCGTGGTGTGACTGTGACTCTAAGGAAAAACAAGGGAGCAGACATCAACATTTGGGTCAGACATACATCCATAATTATCCAACCAGACAGGCTGATGATCTTCATCTTCCGTTTTATAAAACATCCCCAAGTTATCTTATGGAATGAAAATGTCCATCTAATGAATTCCTCTGTGTCATTGTCCATGTACAGAAAGAGACTTAGAAATGCTCTGCTGACAAAAACAAATGATTTGGGAAAAAATGATCGCTCTTAGAAACTGTAAATATGACGATTAATCCTGCTTCTTTGTATTTTTTTTATTTTTTTTTGTTTTTATACACTGTATATTTCTATATATGAAGTGTTTTGAACACTAATATCTAGAATGTACCGGAGATTTTTGTCATGATGGTTATTTTGACCTATTGTATGTCCTTTGGGTGGTTTCTTATTTAAGCCATTATAGGTTTCTACCCTCACACCTAGTTTACATTTCTTTCATGTGAATTGTTTTTTATTGTCGTTTTATATGAGTGAAACAAATAAACATAAACATAAACATACATGAGGAGATCAAGAGATCTTCAAGTTAGAGCCGGGGTGTCAAACTCATTTTAGTTCAGGGGCCACGTACAGTCTAGTTCCGGGGTGTCAAACTCATTTTAGTTCAGGGGCCACGTACAGTCTAGTTTGATGTCAAGTGGGCCGGACCAGTAAAACCATTGCACAGTAACCTATAAATAACAACACCTCGACATTTTCCCTTCCTGTTAGTGTAAAGAAGTACAAGTACATCCTGAAAACGTCCACAATTAATTACTTACTTTTTACTGTTTTTTTTTAACTTAAAATCTGGACTTAATTCCTATAAAAAGTCATAAATGTGACAAAATATCTCAAAATTGTGACTTGAAAAAATGATAAATCTCATTCCTTTGACATTTAAGATTCATGACTTTGAGTGGTATCTTTTAAGTTTGACTTAATTCTCATAATTATGTCTTCCTATGATAATCTTACTAGTATCTCATAGTTTTGGTGTGAAAGGTCATTATTCTGACTTAAAAAGTCATACATTTGACTTAATATCAATAACTTTGGCTTATTATGTCAAAATTTTGACTTTTTTTTACTTACATTTTGACAAAGTATCTCAAAAGTGAGGCTTGAAAAATGAAAATCTCATACTTCTCTGCACTTTTTACACTGTGCAAAGTCATCCAGTGGGCCGGAGTGGATCCTTTGGCGGGCCAGATCTGGCCCTCGGGACGAATGTTGACACCCCTGAGTTAGTTAGTCACAGTTCTGTCTGACAGAGCTAGATGGGGGCTGATTTTCGTCTTCATGAATGTATACTTATGGGTGGGTGTTTACTAAGAAAGGGAGGATGACTCTGGGCGGCATGATAAGAAACAGACATGCTCTCCGCTCGTTCCAGGGGGAACGTAAACAGTCGTATTTTACAAGATGATTATTTTCTCAAGACTTCCTCTCGATGAACTTAAATGTGGTGGTAATAAGAAAATTCCCACATCACAGATGTGTTAAAAAAAATATATACAAATAAATGTCAGACAAGTTGCTGGATGTCCTCTGGGAAGCTTTGAACTCTTTTCTGATGTGGGATTGTGGGTCGGAACAATATCGCAATGTAATCTGTCATTGATATTTAAAGTCACATTTAGTTATCCACCTTTTCAGTCAAAAATTAGTCTTTGTTAAATTTATTGTCAGTTGTTTTTTATTATTAAAAGAAAGAAAAAAAGTTAGTTAATGGTGAAGTTAATGGAGAGTAAATATTGTACTGAAATAAAATATATAACTGATTGATTGATGATGACCTGTCACATGATTCATGTACAGTCTTCCTGTCACCACAGGGTAAAACTGATTTAAGAACCATAATGACTTTATGAATTTGAAATGTTTTTAACCACCCTCCATCTATTTAGGGACAGTTTTCAAATTTAGCAAATGACAGAGGAACACTGGAATCAAGCCAGACTGTAAATCACTGCTCGTCTTTAACACTGTTCTGGAGCTGTGGTCGGAGTAGATGGATGTGGTCAGGACGCTGCCTGTTTTGTTTTGAGCCACAGCTTTTGGTAGGTGACACTCAATTTAGGTGTCAGGTGATATCCAATTAAAGTTGACTTATGGAAACGCCGGGCCTGCCAAGATCATTTCTTTTTAAGTTGGTCTGACCACAGCTTTAAAAGAAATCATGTGAAAGTCTCTTCACTCCTGCTGCAGAAGTCGTGGGAGAAAGCCTCTCCCTTTCCTCTACTCTGTCTGAGCTGAGGTGGATGTTTGGATACCTGAGCTTGCCCCCGCTCTATCTCGTCCTGCCCCAGCAAAGCCTCGGGTCGAGGCCGAGCACAGCAGGTCTGCACGGGTCAGGTCTTCATATTAGCCTCGCCTTGCTGACCCCGCCTTCCTCTGCACCCTGAATCCACCCTGCTGAGGTACACCAACGTCTTTAGTGTAGTTCTGATAAGGCAGTTCAGCCACAAAGTGTCAGGTTACCCATCCAGATCCACAGAAATTATCTTCATGCAGAAAATGTTCCTTTTCTTACAGTGCCGACAAAAGTACACATTGCTTTACTTTTTAAAGCTTTTGAAAACTGAGGTTGTCTCAGGAAACCATCCTGTACTTAGTGGAGAACTCTCTTGAGGGGGTGACGCTGCTATAAAGTTTCCTCCATGATTAAGCAAGCTGGTTCATTTCCATGAACAATCTAGCGGTGACATGCAATCTTTCAATAAAATAAATGAGTCAACTGGAAGTTCTTTCAGTTGGCCAGGGCGACAGCAAAAATGCTTTCACTCGAATCACTTAAAATCCTGTCAAATGCTCCAAAACTGTTTTGTTCTTCGTTTACCCCACGCTACCTCTGACGTAAGGTGATAGGCATCTCTTGGCTACATGTCCTCCATATTTAAATTGTGTGATGTGGGTTGTTGCAGGCATGTTTTGCCCTCACTCTGAAGTTCTCCCAAGCTCCAGGACACGGTCTTTAGCACCACTTAATGAGCCTCAACTTCAGCTGCCTTTTTTACAGCGAGCCGTAAAGCCAAACAATACAACATCATTAGCGTATTTTTCTCATGAAATGCATGGGCTTAGAATCAATGTAGTGTTACAACAAGAAAAAGGAAGTTTGCTTGTTACACGTCCAAAATATGAAGATGCATTGAGGCGATCCACACTGATGGTTTCAAGTAGATTTATTTTTAGCTCACTGTCCACAATGAAATTCTAACAATTTCTTCTTTGTCCTCCTGTCTTGGTTGGCAAACAGCACAATTATTCTTATTAACATCATCTGGTTTTGGACAAACACTCACAAATTGTGCTCGGTCTCTGCAGGGTACGGCTCTCTGTCTGCTTCAACTTTCTGTGTTTCATTCAGAACATTCAGGTATATTCATATATTATATTGTTGACAGATGACTGCATGGAAATTATAATACTGTTTTGTGTGATCAGGTATATTGTTGTACAAAATGACTTTATTGTAGTACAAATTAGTTTGACATTCAAAGGTCAGCATTTTAAAGAGCTCAGTTTTCCTCGTCCACACTACAGAAGGATTTTTTCAAATGTGAGACAATGTGACTGCTGGATGTATGAACATCTTTAGTAACAGAAGAAGTGTCTTACATCTCAGGAAAGCAGCATATGGGGGTCAAAAAGAAGACGGATTAGAGGAAAAGGAGTAATGATATAGGGTCCCACAGGAGGACAGGAAGCTGGTAGCGGGGTGCAGGGCTGAGCCGGTCAGGGGGCTGAAAGGCTGAAAGGCCTTGTTTACAGAACCAATAGTCTGCTAAAGACATCACAGCCCTCTCCCCTCGCCTATCAACATTTCCAGGAATGCTCACGCATAATCTCAGTCATGCTAACTCACATTAATGCTCTCACACACACGTTAGCAGAATGAGTTCAACAGTCTCACAAATATACACACACTGTGAATTATTAGAAATATAATTCCTCGATATGGTTTGGATTAAATGGGTCTTGCAGATAGGGAAAGTCTGTCCAGACTGTAATTAAAGACCCAATGGGCTTGTGGGAGAGTGCTGACGTGGATGTGTTGCCTGGAAAGAGATGCTTTGTGGTTGAGTCATCCCAGGCAGAGGAAGCCATATCCTGGGCAGGCTGGGCCCCTCTGACCCCTCCCTGGTTCTCCTCTCTGCCTCTGGTTTAGACCATGTTTCCAGAGGGACTCTTAGCTGATATGCTGGATGCCACCCCTCCTGGGAGGTCATCCCAGAGCATGACGAAGAGTTGCCCCCCCCCCCGTTGGGAAGTTGGCTCCATGAGGAACTCGAGAGGGTCTCCTCTCCAGGAGATGGAAGCTGACCATTGGTTGATGCTGGAAACCGCAGACAGGTGTAGGTCTGTTCCCCATAAACGGCCTCAAACAGGGCCAGAGACCCCCAGAGGAGGTCTGACACCTACACATGTGTGTAACTGCACACACACACACACACACACATAACACAGACCCCCAGGGCTTGTTGGGTGGGCCTGCTGTTGACAGAAACAGCAGGAAACATCACGCCCGTCAACATTTCATCATTCTCACTGTTTGTTTCTCTGTTTCGCTGCTTTTGCTTTTTGCATTAGCCTCCCTGTTAAAGAGACAGTCCTCCAAAGCACACACAAAAAACATTATTTCTCACTTACCAAGTGGTACCCAGTAATGAAGATAGTTTACTCAAAGCATTGCAAACTTGCATTTTAAAAATTCAACGTGTCTTTCCAGCAACAGTGTTCCCATTACTTGGAAGTGACCCTTTAAAGCCTCAGTGATCCTTTAAAGTATTGGCAGGCAGACGTTTTTCCATCTCCAAGAGGCCCCTAAAGTTCTCCATGCAGAAGGCTCTCTCCAACCTACGCCACTTTTCACTTTGATTTTCACTTACTCTTGAATAAGAATCTTAAATCTTAAAGACTGCATATTCCGTTTGCATGTATAAGTGCATGTGTATATACAGTATGTATAAAAACAATGTGATTTGTGTGCACTCGTGTAGGCTACAGATATTTTAAAATGAAGTCCTACATATTATAATTTAAAACGACCATGTCTGTGATTTTGGAAGATTTAGTCCATTTACAGTTCAGTGCTTAAACTCGCAAACACACTGGATGGATAGATGGTGGATGGATGGATGGATGGATGGATGGATAGATGGTGGATGGATGGATGGATGGATGGATGGATGGATGGATGGATGGATGGATGGATGGATGGATGGATGGATGGACGGACGGACGGATGGATAGATAGTTTATTGAACACAGTCACAGAGGCCAGTGCCGCTGGTCACCCACAATAGTGTTTGCCTTCTTCATTGTTCTATCTCTGTAGATAAATGCCATATATTCATATACTTGGTAACATGATCCCTGGCAGTTTGCTGGCCGTTGTTACAGTTTTATAATAAGTGTGGAGTTCTTCTATATTTTTGTATTGTCAACAAATCCCACAAAAAGACTGAAACCCACAATGATCCTATTAACAAGTATTGCCTGTGTATCCAAAGCCTGATATTGTTTATTTCTCTTCGCCACAAAACTACACTGTACCAAAAACGAGTGAGTCACATCACTGAATGACTTGTTCCTTATTACAATGAACAGGCATTGGAGTTTATTTTCAGTCTGTCCCACAAATATAATCCTGCTGCCGTAGCGCACCAAATCTGCAGCTGAGAATAGTCCTCAACAAACACTCTGGTTACCACCAACTACATGGGGCTGTAGCTGCGTCACTTAGCATCTGACTAGCTTAGCTGCGGTTAAGAATGGGTCCAGCTAAACCCAGCAGGCTACCTCCGGGTCTGAAGTGAAGCCAATGCTGAAGAGCCTTAAACCTGCATTCTCTCTACCAGCCAGCAGGGGGCGACTCCTCTGGTTGTATAGAAGTCTCTGAGAAAATGAGCCTACTTCTCTCTTGATGTATTACCTCAGTAAACATTGTAAACATGAGTTTATGGTCTCAATCACTAGTTTCAAGTCTTCTTCAATACAGCATTATGTTCATTTAGTAAATGATGGTCCCATTTAGAGTCAGATAGACCATAAAGCAGGGGATGCTTTAGGGCGGGGCTACCTGGTCATTGACAGGTTGCTACCACGCCGTTGTCCGGTCTGGTAGTTGTCCGTGTTTTTATCTTACATCGTTAACCCTTTCACAGTGTTTTCACGTCATGAAAGTTAATTGTAACATTTTGGTTGCCGGAAAAATGTCTTATTCAGCGTTCGGTTGTACTTAGCTCCACCCTCTCGTGTCACTTCTGGTTTAAAAAAAAGCAAGATAGCTGCGGAAAAAAATGTCGAACTCAGACAGACTAACAGGTGACGTCACAGTGACTACGTCCACTTCTTATAAACAGTCTGTGGATAAACCTGAACTTGTAGGGGTTTAAAACACAGCTGTGTTTGATGTGTGTTGTGTCCTGCAATGTTTCCACTGCTGTTTACATTTCTTCATTGTCGTACAATTAGTCAATACGAGTGAATGCAATTACACCGGAAGTGCACGATTACTGAAATTCTCACCCTTGACAGTGATCTGATGCCTTGATGCAACATTGATAATGAATTTTGTGTCACCAATGAATTCAATTAAAGCTTCGGTAGGCAGAATGTTTTTGGCATCATTTGGCAAAAATTCCATAATAACCTTTCAGCATATTGTAATTCAAGTGTTCTGAGAGGAAACTAGACTTCTGCTCCTCCTCATGGCTCTGTTTTCAGGCTTTAGAACATCTAGCCTGTGATGGGAGACTTTGAGCAATCACAGGTCATTTCAGTTAAACAGTACACTACAAGATGATTCTGAGAACATCTGAGGTGAGAAATAGACATTACAGTAACAGAATATTGATTCATATTTGATCAGCGCTGCCTAGTTTAATTGTTTGGTCGGAGTTGGCGAGTGATTGACAGCTGCTCAGTGACGGCAGACTCCAGATCAGCTCTGATTGGTTGTTTTCCTCCAGTCTGTGAAATCTTGCAGATGCCATTAGGAGCACCGGAGGACACCGGAGGACACTGGAGGACACAGAGGAACAGGATTTTTTTTCAGATTACCTGTCTCAAGCACTGCTGCCTTAAGTGAGAAAGCGTCCCACTTATCTTGACAGGGCACATTTTATTATTCTTTTCCTTTTTTTACATTTAGACAGAGCCAGCTATATCCAGTGTTTATGCTAAGCTACGGTAACTGTCTCCTGGCGGAAAGAAATGAAGGATCGATCTCTTGGCAACTAAGTGAATCAGTGTATTTCCCAAAATGTGGAATGTCCTGCTCCTTTAAAGTTTGACTTCATTCCTTGAGTCTGAGGCCATCTGGCACCGTTCTCCTTCCTTCATACTACTACACTGTATTATCAGAAACCAATGCTGTGTTCCAATTTGTCTCTTTGTGTCTCTTCCATCTAAAATTTAAGGTTATAATTAATCTTTTACATTGCATTTTCTCTCTCTTTCTTTCTTTCTCTCTGGCCACCCACTCTCTTCCTCCCTTTCTGTCTTTTTTTTGCCATTCAATACCTTTTCCATCCCTCTGCAGTTTTCATCCTCCTCCTCCTCCTCCCCATCCGCTTCACTCCTCCTCCACTCTCCTTCCCTCCATGTGTAAATGGCGGGTGGGGGGGTTTGGGATGATGGGAAAGCTGCTTGTAGGAAGTTTTTCCCCCCTCTATGTTAACGTGTTCACCGGCTGGACAGCACATTCTTTCCACCTCTGTCGGCCTCGCGGGTCAAGCAGAACCATTCCTCCTCTTCTCCCCTCTCTCTCTCTCTCTCTCTCTCTCTCTTCCCCCCTTCTCCCCTGGTTAATACACTGATCTGACTCTGCTAAGCTGCTCAGATGTGGTGGTGGGGGGGTGGGCTGATATTTTCAGTTGAATCACACTTTCCAGCAGTTTCCCCCTCCGGTGTTTTTCAGGTGCTCTCTCTGTGAAAGAGTTAAAAAAAAAAGAGGAAAAGGCTTTAAATATAAACATATGTGGCACACCAGTAACGTGAGTGTTTCCATTCCAGACACTTGATTTATGTCTGCCAGCTAAAACACAAGACACAGGATAAGGAGGAGGGGGCGGGAGAGATAGATGTGGTCGGAATGGAAAGACTGAGGACGCAGGAGAAGATGGAGAACGCTCACAGTGAATGTAGGCCATTCAAAGACATGTCTCTTTTCCTCTCGTCCACACACATGCACAAATAGCAACACATGGTCGCAAATGAGAGTACAAATCCTCTAGCAGCTGAGCCGTCATTAAAGACAAGATCTGGAGAGTGTTGACCGTCTCCGTTGTTAACATCTTTAAACATCTGTGGAGTCTGCGCCGCCAGTTTGTTTACTTTACTAGAAGTAGGAGATGTCCTTGTGTTTCCCTTCAGCACGCACACAACGGCAGAATTAGAGCCATCATGAGACAGCGGATAGAGACGTACTGTACAGCTTGACTCAAGTTAAGTGCTACAGGAGTGACTCATAGGGTACTTAGGGAGACATTTCCCTCATTGTGGGTTTTTACAGTCCGTCACCCCCCCAGAAATCACAGATATGGACTCCAGCACAGACACTGAGTAATCCTGCTGAGAGGCGATCCAACAGCTGCAACAATGAGAAGAAATCTGGACCCTAAATACGACGGGAGTGGAAAAAAACTAACCTCTTGTTCTGCGGTCCATTCTACATTTTCATGAAATGGTTTGGATTACGTTTTTGGACAAGACGAGCTGGTCATGAATCTGTGATGTGGCAACACAGTGAGGTCATGACACGACTTTTTTAGAAAATTGAAACGTCAACCTGGAGGAGCTCGTCGTCTCTAGGGAGGGTTGTGAAGAGCAAAACGCTCACACACACCTCTCTGTCAAGAACAAGATGATTTGAGTCGATGTACAGTGCGTTTAGCAGACTCTGAGGAGCCGAGAAGAAGAGCTGTGGGGCATGAATGTACAGAGGATGGGTGGGTGCCTCTTTTGGGGGTTAACGGTTCAGGGCGGGACTTGAAGTGTAGTGAGGTGCAGATCGCCTGGCTGATATCTGAGGTAACCTAAACCTCTCTACACATGGTCTAAACCTGAGAGAAGTAGGAAAGAGGGGAAAGGGTGAGCTCATTTGTTTTTGCCAGAGGTTCCTGGATGGCGAGGGGTCAGGGATCTATACGCTGTCAAGTGAAATGGGGATGTCTGGGGGTTAAGTAGGGAGGGGTTGAATGACAAGCATTTACCAAAACCAGCAGGTAATGAGAAAGTGCTGAGTTCCTGTCTCTGCCTTTTATCTCAGTCACAAGAGAGCAAAGCATGCTGTTTCTCTATTCTCTCCTACTTTTTATGTCTTCAAAAGACATAAACCCACTCAAACAAACACACACTTCATCATTTGCTGTAACATAACAAGTTGAATGACAAAGTTACACAAGCGACCTGTGATTGCAGGACGACGAGACGACTAAAACGGTAGTTTCTCCTTTAAGAGTATAGGTATAGCGTGCTTTTGTTTATTTTCAAAAGAAATCAAATCCAACAGAAAAGCCTCAACAAAAGTGGGCCTTGAAAGGCCCAAAACATCGGGTCAGATGTCTCCGAGCCGAGAGGTCCCACAGATCTGCGGGGGAGTAGGTATAGAAAAGAAAAACAGAAGAGTAATTTTATAAAACTTTGGCTGCCTACAGGATTCTGTTCCCTCCACACATTTGTTGATGATAATTGTTGCCATCTGTATTTCTATGGCAAAGAGGGCACTAAACAGAGGTGGTTGAGAAATATGTATCCAAATCGTGCTGTATGCACAACTACACAGAGCGTTACATCGATCATCTGTCATCCAGCTTCCATTTACCCCAAACCACTTTTAAACTTTCTTTAATCCCTAAATGAACGTCATCAGAGCGAGAGCTTTTGTATTACTGACAGTACCGTTGATGAACACCATCTGTTATCACCAATAACGCTGTACAGTTGACATAATGTAAAAGTGGCAGATGTTTAATGATGAAATCAAAATGGATTTACATACTGCCTCTGCCAAATTCAATAAAATTATCTGTTAGGAGAACTCCCTACTTCCTTTTCTCTGGCGTCCATATAAAGGGACGCTGATTAAACCATCGCTCAAACAGAATTAAGCTTCATCCTGATATCTTTTACAATTACAATTGCGATGTCAAATTTTCCCTTCATTTGGGAAACTTTTCTTCCTGGAAAGAAGATGGTCTGTTTGACCTGATGCAATCTGGCTACAGGTCTTTCCATAGCAGTGATACTGCACTTTCAACTCTGGGAAATGAATAATTCTTTGTCTTATATATTCCACCTATTATGGTATAAACAATCACAAGACACAGAGGCACATCATTTATTTCAGCTTACCTGCCTCATGCACTACTGTCAGGATATAGTGACCGTTCTATAAAAACAACTTTTTTTTAATCATATTTGCTCCATTTCTACCCACTGCACCTTTAAAGAGTTTGGAGTGAGAACGGTTGATCTGCTGAAGTTAACAATTTGCAAGCTTGCTCTATTTCCCTCCTGCCAAAACACTTTTTATTGATGTTATGCTGATGACACCCAAATCTATGCAGTTAATTCTGACCAATTACCACAAGAACATTTAGAAGTGTGTTTCTCTCTAGTCAGAAATATGTTGATGATTGAGGTAAATGATGTGTGTAAATGTGTTACAGTGATCTTAGAAGGCAGATCATGATGCACATTTAATCTCTCTATATATTTGGCGTGGAGAGGAAGTCGTGTTGCTCTGGCTCTATCTATCTGGCGTGGAGAGGAGGTCGTGTTGCTCTGGCTCCACCTATCTGGCGTGGAGAGGAGGTCGTGTTGCTCTGGCTCTATCTATCTGGCGTGGAGAGGAAGTTGTGTTGCTCTGGCTCTACCTATCTGGCGTGGAGAGGAGGTCGTGTTGCTCTGGCTCTATCTATCTGGCGTGGAGAGGAGGTTGTGTTGCTCTGGCTCTATCTATCTGGCGTGGAGAGGAGGTTGTGTTGCTCTGGCTCTACCTGTTTGGCGATGCCGGGAAGCTGCTTGACATCCTCCTGCATCCACCTTCTCACATATGTTCACATTATATGTATTATTTTTTGTCATATGGATTGTCTATGTTGTATTTTCATTCTGTTGTTACACAAATACACATCTATTACACATCTGTCCATCCTGGAAGGGGGATCCCTCCTCTGTTGCTCTTCCTGAGGTTTCTAACATTTTTTCTTTTTTCCCTGTTTTTTTTGGTTAAGTTTTTCCTTATCTGATGAGAGGGTCGTACTGTAAAGGACAGAGGGTGTCGTATCCTGTACAAATTGTAAAGCCCCAACTTTGTGATTAGTGATTTTGGGCTATACAAATAAAATTGACTTGACTTGACTCTCTTTCAGTGTTAACCTTGCAGCCTTTATTTTAATCTGACAGCATTCAGTTATTTAAAGTGACATGGAAATGTTACTAGGTCCGACCTAGTAAGACTGCTGTCATAACTTTGAAGTAAAAGTGACTCAGGTGCTTATTTAGACATGTTAAATTGCCATCACATTTACGTAAAGAGCTTCATGACAGAAAGGAGCTTAAGTTTAGTGCAAGGCCCTTCTCATACTTTCTATAAACGTGCCATCTCTTGCTAGAATCCTTCGAAGGTATGAAATCAATTTTACTTCTATGCTGATGACATCCAAATCTACATACACATTAACACTACTGAGGAGTATTTGTCTGCAGTCAAAAGGTGGATATATTTTGACTATATGCAGGTTTTTGTCTACTCTAATCACAAGCAGAGTGGCAGGATAAAGTGCGATTCAAGTTCCTCATTTCAATCAACTTCGACACCAGATACAAATTTAAAACCTGGCACTCAAGCCTCTTTATTGAAACAGAGAATACTGCTGTTTTCTATCCTTATAAATATTCCAAGTCTAAATCAGTCCCTGATGTGATGCTTGTAATTAAAATCATGAGGGCTCTGGCCTGGGCTCGAGCACCGGGATTGAAATCAATGGTGTAGAGTGTTTACAGAGTACCTGCAGGTTGTGGTCACCGACTGTTGATACTGACTCGATCTGTTGGAGGTTCTTAGACAACGGCAGCGTAGGGAGAACAAGAAACAGCATCTGTCTAAATTAGATGATTAAAGGGAAAGTTTAATTAACCCTGTGGAAAGTAGCAGCTATTTCGGGAAGAGTCTGAGTCAGCCAGTTAACTTTTTACCATCGACGTTCTGCTTCCGTCATCCCTATTATGTAGTTTAATGTACTTTTTGTTCATTTATGGTGATCCAAAGATCTTCTGTGAGGTTCTTTGAAGCCATTCACATTCTATTCATTCGTTTGCCGTCTATTCTAGCCAATCTTAATATTTAAACTGTCCGAGGGTGATGAGGTAGTAACTGTACCGGTAACATGACTTCTATCTTTTGATCGGGACCTTGACAGGATGCAAAAAAAATCTGATTTTGCTCACCATCTAGAAAATGAGTGCAGACAAAAAGACCAATATATTACCAATTGTAGTTAATCTCAATGGAGACATATGGCAACATCTGAGGAGTACCATAGACTATAAAATATCTTTGTGATTCAGGGGTTCCTTTATTGGTCCAACCACTAGTGACAGACCTTCACACCTTGAGCCCCTTCTACAAAAACCTGATTGCGTCACCTCTTGAGTCATAGCACCCCCCCCGCCCCCCTCCTAATACTGAATCTGGGCATTACTCAACCTTCAACACCAGACAGTCTCTGCATATTTTCTCCCTCCATCAACAAGAAAAAGCAGTTTTTACAACACACAATGCCCCCATATGAATGGAGGATTGGAAAATAGCAGGAAATAGCACGAAGGCGGAGGCAAAGTGCGGGCTGTGTTGTTTGATTGAAAGCAGCTTGTTAGTCTTCGTTACCATGATATTTTGAGGACAGATGAAGGAAAGGCTGACTTAAGACTGCAGCTGGGAAATATTTTGTTCCTCGGTCTTTGCTGATATTCTCAGAGATGATTTATAAACTCACAGCTGTGTGTATAACTCGCTCGCCATTGGACATGTTTCTTTTTGGATGGACGGAGCACTGTCATGTTCAAGATATTATTTGTTTAATCACTAAAGAGAAGGTCAATTACTAAAAGAAACCCATTTGCTGTGCATAAATAATCCAAAGCGTAGCCATCAATGTCAGTCAGCTGCCATCAACAACTTGCCCGCCTGCAAGTGAAAGTCCAAGCCAAGCAACATGAAGCATCTTGCCCGAGTGCAGCATGACACAACCGTGTAAAGCATCTGCAGAAGCCAAGCGCTGACACAAGTGTTTTAAAGCCTACAACAGTGACTGAAGAGTCATAAATCGACTGGACTAAAATCCAATAACATGGAAAATATGAGACAGTTATAAAATCTCAAACATGATATATAGAAAAAAAAGCATGATATATACCACATGTTTGAGTGCCAAATCAAGCATCATTCTTCACCTCTGTGAACTACAAAGTGGAATCACGCTCAAGGTAAAAGATATTATTAGCTGGCATTTGCTGATTATTTCGTTGAATTAACATGCAGCATTAAAGTCAGGATTTATTTATTTTTGGCACCTTGTGGCAACTCATGCTAGTAATGGTTTCCTTGGGGAATCCCTCGACATAGGAAAGGAATTTATCACCCTGTGAGTCAGACCTTTTCCCACTTTTCCAGACTGAAGTAAGGATAACCCCATGGGGGTGGAGGCCTTGTTCTGTCTGTTGGATGGAGGTGGGAGTTAGCTCACCACAACCCCCCCCCCCCTCCCTTATACCGACTTCAGCCTCTTTCCTCTACTCCCCCCTGAGACATTCATGACCGAGTGGGGCCGATGATGGTCACGGAAAAAAGTACTGGAGAGCACAGGAACATTGTAGACAAGTTTGGTCATGCTGGTCAGTCGTAATGGTGCCGAAACGAGACGGCAGGAGGAGGAGGGAGCGACAGGGCAGTATCTGTGGCTCTGGTGGTAACGCACCCTAACTCAGCAGAGTTGAGGATCAGGGTTCTGGAGAGCAGCGCTCTGCTGCGGTCCGCTGTGCTCCGCAGGCCCTGCTGGAGACAACAACATCACAGGCTTCTTGTGGCTGGATCAGTGGGTCACGCTACGTTCGCTGTTAGAGAGAAAGCGCCTCCATCATCTCCTGAACGTACAGTACACGTGGGCTCTGGAGACTGCTGTGTATCCAACACTCCCTCCTTCCTCTTTCTCTTCTCTTTTTCTGACCTTCCATTTCATGTTCTCTCTTGCGCAAGACATTTGGACGCTCTTCTACAACTTGCTGCTTTGCAACCCCCCCACCCTCTAACGTCAACTTGACTTTCTCTCTTTCCTCTTTCTCCTCCTTCCATGTCAATCATGAAAATGCAGCATAAAAACAGACAATAGCAGGGCGAACACTAAAAAATCATGGGTGGTTCAGATAATTTGCTAGTTTGGAGTCAGTTTGAGTGATTTGCTCAAAGGGAGAGGGGAAGTTGATCATAAAATACTAAATGAGAGGCTCAGATTTTGTTTGCCAGAGCATGTTGCAGTATTGAAACAAACATCTGGCAAACAGCTTTCTCCACTTCCTTTCAACCGTCTCTCCTCTTTTCCTTGTCTTTCCTTCTCTTCTTCAACATTTCACATGAATGTGAAGTGGAAGTTGAGATATTGTATAACTGTGTGTGTACTGTACTTTAGGCTACTCCCTTTGTATTTGCCTTTATCTGTGATCCAGTCAGTGTACTCTCCTGAAATACAGCATGAATGAGGAAGTGATTAATATCATCTTTCATATCATCTTCTTGAGCCGTTTGAATAACAACAGTTATAAAAGGCTCCACTTCTCATGATTTGACAGGCAGTCGATTACATGATTCCAGAACTGGAATACACAACAAGCGATGTGTCCCCCCCTAGTGGTGAGAATGAGCAACTAAATCATGACAGCGCCAGGTCTCCTTTCGTTCTCTGGCCCTAACGCACAGTTTCCAGAAGCAAAACATGTAAACAGATAACAAGCAGAAAGCTTGAGCTTCAACAAACAACAACATGAATATGAGATAAGTCAATAAATCTGGCTGTGAAAGAAACACTGCATCAGCTGCATGGAAATAAATCATCATTTTAAACTCCCCTTGAGGAAAAGCATCATGTGTTTCAGCAAAACCATGAACCAGAGTTTGCCTTCACGTTGCTGCACATCGGCTGTGGTTTCTGATTCATTAGTGCTCTGGCAGATAATAATGTGTTTACATCTCATCTTTGTCTATGTTCCTCAGATAAACAGCCTTTTTCCTTTCTTTCGCTCTTCCCCCACTTTTTTTTCTCCATACTGCTGATGTGTCACCAGCCCCCCTATTCTTCTGCAGCTCCCTCTTCTCATACACACACACACACACACACACACACACACACACACTCGCTCTAGCGTTTCCAGATGTGTGCAGGGATGATGTCATGGCAGACCGGAGGCATTGGACTCTGAGCCTTCTCTTTTTTTCTCCAGAAAACATTCATCGCAGACGAGGGAGCACGAGGAGGAAGAGCAAAGCGCTGATAAGTTCCCAGACAGCATTGTGAGTGTACAATGCTTAATATCTCCCTCTGATTAGTCGAGGGGGGGGGGGGGGGGGGGGGGGATTATCTGAGTCACAACCTGTTTGTCATTGAACTCCCACCAGGGTAATCCCCCGTCTGACCCTTCAGCCCCTGCAGAAACCTGTGTCTCCATGTGTATTTCTTTGCATGTCATCCTTGCTGGACCACCAATGGTACCTGAACATCCTAAAACATGTGTCCATCAGCCTTCAGCAAATGTGTCTCTGTGCAAAAGGGGGTTAACTACCAACGACACAGAGAGTATAAGAGGAGGAGGAGCTGGTGAGTGTTGTGATGGTTGCTAGACGACTGCAGTGTAAATAAATTGCAAGAGAAGAAAAAAAAAAAAAAGGCCATGTAAACTGTGGTCCTCAGCGTGAGGCCTGTCTGAGATCTCTGGGGGATCATGAAAAGGGGGATGACTGGTAAGGGATAATATGAGCTGTCCCTAACCCTGTTACACACCCCAGCTGGACTGCAGGGATTTGGGCCTCAGACACCAGCTGGAAGGAAGAAACGCACCCACCACCCCATTTCTGTGTGACTTAACTACAACAGGACGTCAGAACAAATACTGTATGTACAAAAATAAAACAGGCTATGGAATGAAATGAACAGCCTCGGTATTGTCGAGTTAAGCAACTTTTTCATGGAGGCTAAATAATAATTTTTTATTTATAAATTAAATTGCCACTGTATTTTCCCTCGTACTTTTGATTACAGACTCCCAGTTGATCATTTTATAATTTCAGGTAATTGTTCATTTTCTAAATTTTTTTGCAATTGCCAAGTCACAAAACCACTAACTCATGGAGCCTATCTATTAAGCCCAACCATGATGTGTTTCCTAAACCCAACTCAGTAGTTTCGTTGTCCTAAACCTAATGCGGCCGTTACCGTAGTTTTGTTGCATGGCGAAAAAATTACACTGGAAAAGACTAAAATCCCTTCTCATGACACAGAATATCCTCGTAAAGTCGTGCTATTTATACGCCTTCCTGTGAATTTGGGTTCGCTAAACCAGAAGCACATTGTCATTAGACTGAAACACACTTTTTGCAAATAACTACACACGGCTATCTACATAAGACACATCATTCAAAAGCGGGTAGTCTTCCAACAATCTAAGTGTGCACGGACCGTGCATCCCGCGGTTGGCGGTAAACACACAGATGGCTGATATAAACTATCAGCCGACGCCACACGTGAAGCTTATAAGATTGTTGTTGTGTTATTTTGACCGGCTCTCAGAGTTTCAGTTTGGTTTTGGTAGTTTTGCGTATGATTGCCCTGCTAGTATATATAACTGATGACTGTAAATTTAAATTGTAAGGACCCAGTAGAGGTGAAATGCTGCCCCCTATTTGTTTGGAGCACATGGCTGCATTTTACACATTACACCTTTAAAGGGACTGTTTGTAAGAATCAGAAATTGCTTGTTAACAGCGACACCTGTGGCCGTTAAGTCAACGAAAGTCAGCGTCCTGTTGCTCGCTCTGGCGCTTGTGCTCGCTCCACATAGACATGAACGAGCATCGCTCAAAACAGTGAGGCGACACACGTCAGCTAAAAGCACAATATCACTCTATATTTCAGCTGCTTGGCAGTAATGTTAGCTGACCAGACGAAGGTCTCTCCATGAATCAATGCTGATCCTAGTGTTGGCTTTTCCTGCCTTCAGCCTCCCGACCGCGGCCGGAACAGGGGAGACACCCGGTCGGAGACGATAATGTTTCTCTCTGCGGAGCCCCGTCACTTCACAAGACACGGGAAACCTCTGTTGGTCTGGAGGAGCTGCAGCAGTTATTTCTGCACAAACGTCCACTGTACATTTACTAGATATTCTCAGAGCTAAACTAACTCTTCTGCAGTGTGTAGTGTGCGCGCATGCACGTGAGGTGGAGCGAAAGAGCAAGAACGAGCGCGGTGTGTGAGTGAAGGCAGGCAGAGGAGCAGAGGAGCAGAGTACAGCAGAGACTCCGGTGCTGGAGACAAAAGCTACGGTCCTCCGACCGCGGCCAACACTGTTTAACAGACGGGCTTCACTAGATACAACTTTGGTGCTTCCGTGTAGTTTGTGTTGGAGTCTGAGTCTGAACAGCGTAGCCACATGCGAGCGCGCATGTGACACCGACCCGCAATGATTTATACGTGTAAGAAGTTACAAACCGTCCCTTTAAGGTATGTAGTGTGTTTACACTGAAAATGTGACCAAATAAAGTATACTCAAAGTTAGATGCATATTAATTAGGCTAATACTTAATTTTCAAAGCTGCACTAATCGATATTCTTATATCAACAATTGGTGCCTTCATATGTGGTCGTGTTTACCGTGTTTACCGTGTTTACCGTGCTCACCGTGTTCACCGTGTTCATGAGATGAGTCGATATGAACGCCCCCCTCTTGTGGTATTCACAACCTCATAAGTGGAAAGTTTCTGAAAGCTCTGAGTTCACGAGTTGTGACGTGTTTGCTGACGTTGTCAGAAATGGCAGCGCCCATGGCAATTCATTTTTCGGTGCATAAAAACTTAATATATTGTAATTTTATAACTTGTCTGAGAAAAATGTTGATATTCCTAACTGCCTCATCTTTCTCCTCTGTCATTATGCCTTTGCATTTCCTGCATTATGTTACCCACTTGCTAGCTTGCTAAATCGTTAGCCTTTGTGGCTTCTAGACGCCGACAGTAATGTTAATATTGCCGTTGCTTAGCAGCGGTGTCCTCAAGACTTAACCACTTGAACGCCACGCATATCGTGCACACGACGTCCCACGTTGTAAACACGAGCTCACGAGTTTCATTTGAAGGCACCAAATGAATCAAATGGGCTGTGTGTAATGTCAAAGGGCTCTATGGAGCGTTTTATTGTCTTTCAGCTCATGTTTTGGTTTTACAGCCCACAACCCACGACTAGCTGGTGAACATAGCAGAACTTCTAGCTGCTAAACAGTTGTGTTTCCTTCAGGAGTTGGAGGAGAGCAACAACAGAACTACAAGGAGCACATTAAATATTGAACTTTAATCAGGTGAACATGACTTCATATGAATGACTCCATATCTGCTGGATGTTTCTCATAATGAGATCAAAAGGTGAAGATGAATAATAACTCAATGTTGCGTGTTGTTGCAGGTTGTGTATCCCACATTGCAAATGCTCAAAGAGATGAAGGAGCTATTCACAGCTGCAAAACATTAAAAAGCAAAGTGTGGATGGGATAGCTCAAAAACACCTCCGAAAACATTAAATCATTAAATCATTAAATCACTGGAAAAACATTTTAATGTTTCTCTTTTTGTGAAATTTAAACATCAGCAGCTCTCTAAAGGGGCGTTGTATCATTTCCTGTTTTTTGTATTCTAACAGTTAAATACAAACTCCATACCAGTAGTGTGTAGTGTGGAAGCAGGACAAGCAAAGAAATAGACCTGTCAGCCACAGGTGTTACTAATATCATTACTGATGGTGTTCCAGGTCCAGGGCTCTGGTTTTGAGCATGATGACTCACTTGTGTGAGACTCCTCATGGAACAGAGGGATCATTAATGTCATTAGTTCCACCCGTGTCTCTCCAACCACAAGTCAAACTCCCTGCCATGAAATAAAACCCTCTTGAGTGTTGAATCTCTTAATAACCATCTTCACATTTGGGAGGATAATTTAATTGTGTATCACTTTAGTCCCACACTGTTTACAATGTAGCTTTGGCACATGACTCTGTTCTGTATCAGCCCAGTGTTTTTAAAACAGCTGAGTAGATCAATTTAACAGCTAATCGCAGACTTTAATCAGATTACTTCACTTTAGCCATGAAGATTAGGTCCCCAGCCCACCCACATACAACACAGTCTCAGTCTGTATCTGACACTCTCCTCTTCTTCTATAAAAAGATCTCGTTAGGGCACAAAACTCAAAGCAAATGATCCAACCATACAACAGACAACTGCCTTTCATTCTCTGTTGTTATTAAGAATAAGACCGAATCTTGGCTTTATTCCCGTCTAAATCCAAATCCCCTCTCTGTTTTTCCCTGCTGGGTGGTTTCACTACAAAGGCAGTGTGACGGATCTCCCAGCTGAGGCTAATCTGTCCTGAGTTGTGTGGCACCTTTGGGTGCTCTGTTATTCCAACACAGTCTCACGGCAGTTCGTGAAATAGTCACGAAATTGAAGCTATTTGATTCATGTACATAGACACACATTTCCTTTTTTTTTGTGACGCTCAGCACGACTCTCAACAACACATGATGCACGTGTCGATTTCTGCTTCACTCTTTTCAAAATGAAATAACTTAGTTAGGTTTAGGAAAAGATGGTGGTTTGGGTTAAAATAACTCTGGAAGTGCCGTAACTTAAGTACGGAAGATACGTGAAAAAAACTACTTAGTTAGGTTTAGGAAAAGATGGTGGTTTGGGTTAAAATAACTGGAAGGGCCGTAACTTAAGTACGGAAGTCATTTGACAAATAAATCAACTTTGACTTGTGGTTTCACACGGTACACAAACAGCGGTCTCCTGTGCTTTTTACCCCATCATCCACCCCGACCTCCTCCCTATAGCAAGGTTCAAAAATGCGTTCAATTACGTGGATTACATACAAATTGATTTTGTGCTGACCATCAAATAATTTTTTTTTAAAAAAGTGACATTTTTGTCTATGTTCATGAATCAATACATTTCGTGACTATTTCACCAACTGCTACTCTGTGGGATGGGCTGGTTATTCTCATAATCAGACGATGTTTTGGTATTCAGTTGATTTAAGATGTAATCTCTGAATCCCTCTGACACGACGGCTGCTTTATCATCCAAAGAATCTCACACCTGGCCTTAATTTCCTGTGATAGTGAATACAAAAATTGCCTTTTGAAGTTGAAACCTCACAGAGAGAAAATCACTACTACACTGCATCAAGCAGGAGCTGGAGAACCACTTTCATCGTGTTTCCCTTTAGCAAACACAACCACAGCGAGCTCCATGGAAGTGACAGATTATTGAGATCATTTGAAATCTTTCCAAACATTCTCAAGTGGTCTTTGCTCCATTTAATAACCCTTGTCTGTATTTTTAAAGGAAAGAAAGAAACTATTTGTAAAATAAGAAGCCATTTTGGGTCCAATATAAGTAGTTCACACAGTCACTGTTTCCAATAGGCCGGGACCTGATGGAATAGATGTTTGTACTCCTGTCTCCTACTAAATTACGTATTTTCTTGCAGAATGCAGTCACATTTCCAAACAGTTTTAAACATGTGGTTAACATTGTACAAAACAAAAAAGGCAACAAAATTACCTGGTTAGGGTTAGTAAAAAAAATCATGATTAAAATAAGTGAACATTGATTTTTAGTTTCATGTGGGACACAAACCTATTTGTAATACGGCAAAAACAAACGTAATCCATGACAAAATACGTTTCCCTCAAAATGTAATTCACAATGCAGTTTTGATGTATAAGAACATCATTTTTAGAAAACCGGGCTGCTATGGAGTTTTTAACTCTTTGAACTCTGGAACAGAAATGGTCTGCCGGTGCCTAACATTGGTATTTTTGCTTATTGTGGTGTCATTTCTTGGAGTACCTTCAATTGCTTCATATCCCTAAAATCTGTACAACCTAGGCTAAAAGGTAATACAGCAAAAGTCAATTCACCATATAATTATTTATAAAAGTATTGAAATTACAAAAATATATATACAAAAATCATACACGTGTTTTTGTCATCTTTGAATAAACACAATGTAGAAACATGAACAAAACAACTAACATTATTTGAACAATGTACATTTTTAAAGTTTTTTTCTCCTAAAAATGATTGTGAATTATGTTTCTAGGGAAATGTATTTTATCACGGCTTGTTTTTAACGTATAACAAATCTGTTTGTAACGATAGTCTGCAGAAGTCCACCTAGGGAGGAGGCCTGGGTGGTGGACTTATGCCCAGGACCAGTGTTTGTGTACCGTGTGAAACTAAAAGTCAATGTTCACTTATTTTAATCATACTTAACCTAACAAAGTTGTTTTGTTTTGCTTCAATTTACAACGTTAACCACGTGTTTAAAACTGTTTGAAAGTGCAACTGCAATCTGGAAGAAAATACGTTTCCCTCGAAAATTGAGGATGCAGTTTAGTTGTATGGGAATCTTGTAGGAGATGGGATTGCTCCTTTTTATGACCTGAGAGCAAAGGCATTGATAGTTTTATTATGTTACGTTCTGTGTGTAACATTATGTTGACAGATGCCTTTCTGCTGCAAGAAGAAAAAAAGTTCTAGACATTATGGTTTTTATTTTAGATTGATTTAAACAGGATTTCCTGCGGCCGTCTGCCGAGGTCCATTTTTAAAGGGTTAAGAGCGGGTCCCATTTTGTTTGTCTCGCTTGAGTGATGAACATTCCTGCCAATGGTTTTACACGATGGCACTGATCGACAGTTAGTGGCGGTAACGTGATAAACAACATAGCAATGTGCCAGCAAAAGACGAAAAAGAAGAAGGCTGCTAGCTAATAAACCAGGATGTAAACAATACAGGTTCCAAAATATCCACAAAAATGGCTTTGCAAATGTTTTATGAGGACAAAAATGCATTCAACACATTTGTTAGACCTCAAAAATACAAACAATGTGTTTTGGTGAGAAGCAGTGAATGTAAATATAACTTTATGTGTTGACAGGAAAAGTACAGAGTGTGCCTTTAAACCTCCATGGACAAAGTCAAAGAGACTTTTCTTTTTGTTTTTCTGGGTCAGCACTACTATGTTGAACACCAGTGAAAAAGACAAAGGGCAAATGAGGATATGGCTGATATGAAAACTTGCACTCTCAAGAAATTATTTAAAACTACCCATGTTAGCTGAACTCTTGCTGAGCCTTCATGAATTACTCATGAATGAGGGAATGGTTAGCATCATTTTAACCTCATGTTCAGTTGTGCTTGTTACCCCATCCACATGTGCGGTCACACGCATACTGCTGCATTTTCCCCTCACGTCTGGGTGTCGTACACACAATTGAGGTGTTATGACGCCACCAGACGCCACCACAACACTCAGTAGGAGACAAAAGAAAAGGGGAACCAGACACAGGGATGCTGCTGGCTGGTGAGATGGAAGACGAGGTGGATGTTTATTGTAACCCCACTGAAGCTGAGACAGGAAAGAAATGCGTTCATGTTTCCTGCACCGTTGAGTAATCTCACAATTCTGCTAAATCTTTACTAGATTTGACATTTCTGACCCAGTAAACTCCTCAGCCAGAGACATTGCAGCGGATGATTCTGGAAAAACAA
This sequence comes from Sebastes fasciatus, assembly GCF_043250625.1. Lineage (NCBI taxonomy): Eukaryota > Metazoa > Chordata > Actinopteri > Perciformes > Sebastidae > Sebastes > Sebastes fasciatus. The sequence goes on along the minus strand of NC_133813.1, from coordinate 27,145,225 downwards.
AAACATGAATCAGTTTTTTTCTTCTACAGAAGAGGAAATGTGTAATCCTGGAGACGCTTCCCAGATGGAAACATGTGCTTGTTTTGGACTTTGTCTTTATGTGACTGTCAAAGAAGAAATATGGATCAAGCCTGCAAAAGCTCACCTGCATTAGTGAGGAAGTCTTCATTTGTGTTTTGATAAAATGACAATAAAGAATTGGGGACATTTATCTGTCATATTATCAGGTTTTATTGCTGTGTAAAGGTGTGTGTCATCTGCATAAGAATGGAGGAGAACATATTTATAGATAACTCAGAAATAAGTCATGAGATGAAGATGTAGATAGACCTCAGAATAGACAAATATTTAACCCACAAGGAGGGGAAAAGTGTTAATAAAGATGGGAATAATATTTTTACAGGATGCGTGTGAAGACCATTCTGTGACATTACTTAGCTTAGCAGGAAGAGCACAGGTGCAGCTAATAACCTTAATGATTACTCTGTCGGTGTCCCAGTAGGAGTAGCTATCATTGATGATTAATTGCATCTGTGCTTTTCCTGCTGTGACATGTCAAAATGTCTGATGAGGCAAATGCCTACTGAAAAATGAGTGTACATCAAGGACAACGATATCTATATCTAGCATTATAAATTGATTATTATTATTATGTTTTTTTAGCCTAATCCTAAAGTGACGCCAATAACTATAGTGGGGTTTTTTGTCGGAAAATAAAGGGACGCCAAGGAGCAGTATATGATGAGTTGGGATGAGAACGTGTTACCTACTGACTTCAGTAACGCATCAATATCTAGCATTCATTAGCAAACAATTAGCCACAACCTGCCTCTGCATATTAAACAACGTCAAACAAAGGGAATATTTGAAACCAAAGTTAAGGTGTCTTTGTGGGAAGTGTTGATGGTTCACTTTTAAGAGAGGGAGTTTGAACCACAGGCGTATAGGGGAACAAGTAGGTTTATGTTGTAATTTGTTTGTTTCCATGTATTGTGTTTGTTTTTTTCCATCAAGGTTTTTAGTAATGCTTTTAAGTGCTCTCGTCTGGGATTTTTGTGTCATGATACTCTTTTGAGTTGTTGTGCTTTTAAATTCCTAATAGGGATGCTAATTTTGAAAACAATTCTTAACCGTTAACTGACCCTTGTTAACCAATTATTAACCGTTAACCGACAAGATTTGTGCCTCGCATGCAGCAGTGGGCCAGCTGCAGTGTATGAGCACAACAGACAACTGAGTCTCCAGTTCACCGTCCGGGAGCGTTAACTTAGCAGCTACGATGCTGCGTGTAGTGTCGCGGGCATGCCGCAACTTTCCCAGTGAAAGTCTTCACCGCACATTTAATTTAGTTTAGCAGGTTGTCAGACTTCGTGCTCGCCGCCGCAGCCACACAAATACAGTCTGTCAGCGCGATGTAACTTTAACGAGTGTCCGTGTGTGTGGCAGATTAAGATAGCGTTAATCGGTTAAAATGCTGAATGTCGGTTAGCGGTTAAACGGTTAATTATTAACATCCCGAATTCCTAATAAAAGTAAAATCACAATGAGCTAAATGAGCGTGTGCAGGTGAGCATGGTTGGTATTCAGCTGCAGCAGAGACAGGTGTGAGAGGTGTGAGAGGTGTGAGGACGGCTCATCAGAGCAGCGGCAGCAGGTGAGCTGATTAACACAGCAGCTGCTGCTTGTTGACTAATTACATTCTCCTTTAAATGCAGTCGTGGAGCTCTGATGACTGACACACACCACAGACCAACCTGGTTTCATCCCAACTCATCACATACTGATGCTTTGTCACATCCCTTGGTGTCAACAAAACCACTTAGTAAGTTTTATGAAAAAAGTTTGTAGTTTGGCTTAAACTTCCTACGTTTGGGAAGTGAAAATGAAACGAACGTCATGAACCCAAAGACAACGTGCTGTTGGTTTCACACTGGACATGAGCAGTGGTCTTCTGGATGAAATATATTACATATGTCTGCTGGACATGTAAATATACAACTGTTTACAAAAATACATAACTCACCTGAATATAGGTCCTGAAATATTAACCTATAGCGGGAATAGTAAACACTACTAACCCTTTGTTATTCAGCCTGTCATTTCACTGTATGAATGAAAATACTCACCAGTTACTGGTACTTAAATGTAGGTACTGTGGAAGAAAACAAGACTATAGGTTACCCCAAAGGTTCTTGATGCAAGTACAATGCACTACAAAAATGCAAGTATCATTTATTTCCCCTTTCCTCTAAAATGCCCAATTGTCCCTCCCTTGTTCGCCACACTCTTGCTTTCTTCCTCTGTACCTACAGAATATTTACGTACCAGTATGAAACTGTAAGTATTTTATTGGTACTTGATTTATACAACCATACTGTAGATTGCAGGCTGTACTGTAATGTGTCCCATGGCCAATAGTGGTGTTAGATATAAGGATAACGTTTATTCTGAATCATATATCCAACCTTTCCTCTCTTTAACTCTCAAAAGAAAGAGAGTAATAAAAAAAGAAGAAGTAATTCCTCATTTAAATGCATGCACTCATTTGCTTCCAACCAGATTTTCATTAGTGGAGCCGAGGGAATCTGCTCCGTGATTGGTAATCAGTTCAGAAATGAGACAAACCCGCGGTAAGAGTCGTCTCATGAATTAACTGGAGGAGAAATGAAATGTGCTGTCCTGCAGGCACCCTGGGGTTTCACTGGTGACGGGGCCTCTTCATTAAAAGCCTGTTTTGAGGTCATGCAGGGTGGAGGCCATCTCTCAGTAGTAGACAGAGACTCCCTCAGAAGCCGGACCGGCCATCCAGGTTTTAGTGCTTGTATGATTCATAACGGCAATCCTGAGTCATCTCTAACGGCACCTATTTGATCACGTTGACTTCTTTGGCATTTTGTTACACCAGTATAATTTCCCATGGGACTCCCGAATGTAGGACACCGTCCACCCAACAGGCTTGTTAACTAAGAAACTGGATGTAATTGGGACAATGTCCAACACAATAGAATGTTGAAAATGCCAAATTTAAAATAAGTTCTCATTTTTTGTGTCGTTTATTTTTCAATTTATGATGAATGGACACAATAACGTGAACACCTGTAGAGTCTAATTCAATCTGGTGAAGTTTATAAATCTATTTTTTTTATTTCAGTTTGTGGTTTGTAGGATTGATGCGGGGTAATGGAGGAAAGGAGAAGAGTTTTGTACCCAAGCCTCATCTCCATTAGGGTTATGTCTGTCTGTGTGTCTCCATGTCCTTGGTTTCGAAGGGTTGGGGAGGATCTGTGTACTTAATTAGCCTGGGTTCATTGCTGGCTCTGCATGCGCGTGGTTGGACCATCTCTCATGGTTGTGAGATGAGTTCTCTGCGGTACGGCTGCCTGGAGTCAGAGGTGGTCAGATGGTCTGGAGGTTTGCCACAGCTGCAGTCACACCGGGTAGAAAAAGACCTTATGAAATTGTCCAAAGATTTCAAAGAGCGGCTGGAGCAACAGACGTTCCTTTGTCCTGCGGTGAAGGCATTCGTTACACTCATACGCTGTGGTATTCACTGTGAACACGTATTAACGTTTGTTTCCAAATGTCATTTTCCATAGTGTGTGTGTGTGTGTGTGTGTGTGGGGGGAGGATGATGACACTGAGAGAGCGCCATGTGAACCGTCTGGTAAAAATGTCAAACTGCAACCCGACCGTGTGGCTCGGAGCCACTGTTGAATCCAAATTACAACTCAAGGTGGAGAGGTCAGCGGAGGAATCTTATTGTTGGTCCCTCCTGTTTGTTTGTTTTTTACGGGTGGTGGGGGTTTCTTTAAAGGTGACAACTAGTTCACTGTCGCCTTCTTTCTCAGAGGAACTCCCAAGAACACATTTCCAAAACCACACAAAGAGAAGACTTTAAACATCCAGTGAGCTATGAATGGAAATATGGAGATCGCCGGGCTCAGGCTGTTCTCATACACCGTTCATAGCTACATATATCTACGAAGAGTAATGCACTGTAATCCATGTATATGCCACGTTTTGGTCGTCACCAAAGAAACATGAGAGGTTGGAGTTACGTACAATCGAACATTAACAATTGACAAGACATTTTCAGGCGACCAAAAATGTTCTAATTAACTTTGATGAAGTGAAAACACACTGTGAAAGGGTTAAAGTTCTAAAACGAAAACACGGACAACTCCCAGACCGGACAACGCCGTGGTAGCGACCTGTCAATCACAAGGTAGCCCCGCCCTAAAGCATCCCCTGCTTTATGGTCTATCTGACTCTAAATGGGACCATCATTTACTAAATGAACATCATGCTGTATTGAAGAAGACTTGAAACTAGAGATTGAGACCATAAACTGATGTTTACAATGTTTACTGAGGGAATAAATCAAGAGAGAAGTAGACTCATTTTCTCATGGACTTCTATACAGAGGAGTCGCCCCCTGCTGGCTGGTAGAAAGAATTCAGGTTTAAGGTACTTCCACATTGCCTTCACTCTCAGACCTGGTGGTAGCCCGCTGATAAAGGGCGACAAATACAGCGTAGGGAGGAGGTCTGGGTCGATGGGTGGGAGACCGATGTTGGTACCCTGTGTGGAACCAGAAGTCAATATTGATTTATTTGTCACGTAACTTCCATATGTAAGTTATGTCACTACCGGAGTCATTGAAACCTGAACCACAGTCTTGTCCTCAGTTTTGTTGCCTAAACCTCACCAAGATGTGTCCTGTGAAGACGGAATTTATTTTGAAAATATTGTAATGAGCGGAAATTGACACGTGCGTCACATGTTGCTAGACATTTGTAGGAAAACGCACAAAAAATGAGGAATAACTTTTTGTAAGATATCATATGAACCGTCAACATATTCTCACTCCCAACTCATCAAATACCGCCGCTTTTTGAGTGGCGCACCGGGTACCCCTCTTGTGTTACTTTTGGACGGACTGGGGACGGCGTGTCAATATATGCTTGTTACATGCATAGTGTCCTTTCAAAATAAACTTCTGTTTTTTTACAGGAAGTTCACAACCACTTAATTCAGGTTAGGAAACAGTTTTGGTTGACGTTAACTTCACTGACTACCATCTCACGTGACTAAAGACTGACGTGACAAAATAAGTCGACGTTACTTTTAGTTTCACACGAGACACGAACAGCGAACAACCTCCTGGTTGAAAGCCTGCTCCGAAGCAGGTTAGCTGTTCAGTATAAGTTACCGTGACGATCTATCCCAGTGAGAAGTGATCCACCGTTTTAGGACTGAAAACCCTGAAGGGTTAACCCTGAATCTACCTCGCTAACCCCGAATCCTGCTTCGTAGTAGAGGCCTCAGGTGGGAACCATTGTATGAGAACACATTGCCAGGTTAGGCTACTGACCCCAGAAAATACGCATTTTTTGAAATAAAGCAACACCAGAAAGATAATGTAATGTGAGCGTTATTTGGATCACAATGTCAGAGTTTTTGTCCCCTTTTGTTTCCTTTAATTAATGTGAAACTTTCTACAGCTTTCTACAGTGCATTCACATCATTCAGAGAAATACTTTAAATTTCATGTGAACCAAAATGCAGTAGTGCTGAGCTTGCCACTCTGGTGAGGAGCTTTAGCTCAAGTTTTCCCCACTTATATTTCCACTATTGCGCCAAATAAATGGGATCCATCATAATTTTGCTGATGCCTGGAGAGAAAAGGGGAAAAAGGAGAAAAGGGAAAGTGAGAGGCAGAGGGCACACAGAGCAAGAGAGATCTTCTGCTAGATTGTGAAGTGTTTTATGGTCCCTGACCCACGGCTGCATGCCTTCGTCTCTAATTAGCGGCAGTTAATTAAAGAGCAGAGATTAGGCGGGCTTGCTGAGGGGAAAGTGAAAAGTATCTGCTGACACGCCCCCAGGCTCAGTGTAAACACATAGTGCACATCAATGGTGGCTGAAGTCACCCCCTGCTGTTCCAGCTCCGACAGAGTTAAGACATTGGTGCGTGCAGTGAATCAAGTCAAGAGCACATTTGTTATCCTTATATATGTATTGACGATATTGAGGACTAGTTGCCAGATGGCAGCCCAGTAAGGTCACAACATTGTTGTTGGGAGTAGATTGTACAGTGCTGCGTTGTCAGTTGGGACCATAATGTGCAGAATATTATAGAAAACTGAAGCCCCAGTCCAAGTATTATCTCAGCTCGGCTCGGGACGCAGCCTGCTGACAGCATATCTATTCCAGATGGAGGAACCAGCTTCCCTCTTTTCACATTTTTCTTGGTTTTTAGAGACCTTCTTTGTTACACTAGCAGCGCGCCTGTGCTTTCATTTTTGGAAATGTAATTGCAGATTGTGTTTGTCTCTAATATCAAAGCATTTCCTATTAATGGATGTCTGTCTGTGACATGCGTCCAGGCAGTCTGAGGTGGCCAAGTGTCTTTTGTTCACTGGTGGTTTGCGTCTTCCTTTCCCACACTTCGCATACTTTGGGGGAAGGATTCAACATATTTTGGCTCTGAAAATATCCAGCAGAGTTCTTCCAGCGAAGAAGACGAAGCTGCAACAGGCCAGCAGCTGAGTGCTGTTCAGTGTTGAAAGATGTTTACTCATTCCAGGCTCGGTTTGACGTTGCAGTCACAGAGACTGTGAATAACAGCCTTCCTCGTTCTGCACACCTGTACTGCATCTATGCTGCAACTTCATTAGAAGAAAAGAGGTCCAGGAGGCCCTCAGGGTGCTCTGGCTTACGCTGCATAAAGGACATGAATAGCATGGAATCATATTAATCAGAATCAGTGATTGATTTGGTCATATGTAGTAACAGGTCCATTCAGGAAGTTGGATGAATTTGTGGTATAAAATGCCGACATAAATCAAAATAGCTTTAATAGAGTTCAAAAATTCAGGGACGCTGTGAAACTAAATCATTCAGTCCAGTTCAACTTACTGCTGTTCTACCACTTAAAGGGGACGTGAGATGAAAAAACTCACTTTTTCAGTGCTTGTGCTCATACATTTCAGTATCTGGAGGAACTACCAACCCACAAACTGTGAAATAAGACAACCCTGTCAGTTTTTTGTGGGCTGCTTAGGTAAGAAAACATGTCACCAAAGAGTATAGAAGCAAAGAAAACAGCTGCTGCTGCCATTTTGGACTGAAAATGCTTATCATATTTTAAAATGTTATTGTTCAACACAGGACACAAGTCAGTAGAATATAACAATAGAATAGATATCATTTTGTTTTACCTTTGTAAGTCACTTTTTAGACAGACGTTTTACTGGCGTCTGGTCGTCTCTTTCAGTCCAAAATGGCGGAAGCGTAGCGCTGCTGCTGGGCGCTGATGTTGCAACGGAACAATTGACTTTCACTTCTCTGCAATATACGTTCTTTGATGTCACTTGTGGGCTCATTAGAATATACCGCCCCACAGCTTGAGAACTACCTTTGTAAAGGTGCAACATATTTTTGCTCAAGCCAATCAGAGCAGACTGGGCTGAGTGTTTCAGACAGAGGGTGAATACAGGTATATTCAGACAGAGGGTGAATACAGGTATATTCAGACAGAGGGTGAATACAGGTATATTCAGACAGACAGGATGAGAACAATAATGGATTTTATTTATTTTTTGTATTTTTTTTCTAAAAATGAACAGGTTATGTCTCATTTAAAGGTGCTATGTGCAATCTTCAGAAGATCCTTGTTATTAATGACACCGGTGGCCATTAAGTGAACTGTAGCCAGCTTCCTGTTTCTCGGGAGTCTGAATTAATTAGCTGATGTTATCCACTCAAGACAGTACTTTGCTACAGTACGTTAGCTACACACTGTTAGTGCTGTAGGCGAGCTGAACAGAGTCAATGGACTCAGTACCGTGCAGAACGTCACATCCTTTGGATTTTCACGGGAAAAAAACGCCCAGAGTCCTTTACATAGAAATCAGTCCTCAGGATGTTATTGGCAACAGAGAAAGTTGAGAAGGTCTCAGTATTTAAGTTCCACACAATTCGTTCACACATTGGCAATACAAAGCAATTAATACATGTAAATTCACATATTACCTTTAAACACACACACACAGAGTGCATGAGGTGACGGCCTTGATGCGTTTCACAGGCAGACACCAACCCCCACCAGCCCTTAGTGACGGGGCAGACTGGGCCGCTCTCCAGAGGTGTGCTTTCTCCATCAGACCGCCTGCTCCCACACCAGGCCAGACAGGAACAGACCAGTAATGGAACAGACTGACACCAGCAGGTAAAACACACCGCGGTGACCAGCCAGAAAACCTTATTACAACCTTAAAACAGGGCGTCCAATTTATTCCCCAAGTTTTTATTGATTGGCTGAAAGAGCCGAACCACTAAACAGCATGCGATGTTTAATAATGAGTTAATACCGTCTTTAAAACATCTTTGTTGTTTCGTTAGTTTAGAACTGAAGCTTGCTAAAACGCATAAATGCTTTTCTTCTGTTTTTTTTGTTTTTTTCAGAAATGGCAGTTGTGAAAATGAAATGAAGACAACTTTAGGGACTGTCTGAATATGCTGCTGGTCCATCCAACATCCTTTTACTTTGGCCTTCAGAAAGGTCTGAAATGTTTAAATAAAAGAACAAGACAAACTCTACAGCCATGCTTGCTGCTCTGTGAGACTGTACTTATAGGCACAGTGGTGCTTTGAGCTAAATGCTAACACGACAATGCTAACATGCTGACATTTAGCAGGTATAATGTGTATTATAAAGTGTTTGTGTTTGTGTTGTGATGCGCTGCTCTGCTCACAATAAATACATTATTTTCGCACCGCAACTTGTCTCAATCGTGCTGCTCTATTCCCTCACGTCTTCAGCGCAATGCATGATGGTACATAGTGCTCGGTTAGTGACCATCGTTGTGCACTGCTTTTCACTATGCATTGTGGGATATTTTGAGTCCATTATATAGGATATCATTTTCACTATACATTCGGACAGCCCACTAGTCCACTAGTGAGGAGTGAGTGATTTCGGGCACAACCCATGTCTCACTGTGCTAGTTAAGCATGTCAGCAATTTTTAACCTGATGATGGATTAAATGTTAAAGGTCCCATATTATAAAAAAGTGCGATTTTCATGTTTTTTTATTATAAAGCAGGCTTAAGTCCTATAAAGATACTGTGAAAGTATCAAAACGCTCAATCCACAGGGAAATATACACAGCCCGTATTCAGAAACTCTGCAAGTTGTCAGGATTTCTGTCCATTTGTGATGTCACAAATATACAATATTTAGACCCTTTACACGTAAACATTCTAAATGTGTCCCAGTTTATTACTGGTTGCAGTGTATGTGAATGTCATCAGCTGACAGGAAGTAAACATGGACCCAAGCTGTTGCCTAGCAATGCAATTTCGTTGCAATTTCGTCGCAATTCCGTCGAAATGCGCTAAAATGGAGCGTTTCAGACAGAGGATAAATACAGGCATATTCAGGCAGACAGTATGAGGAAAATAAAGTGTTTTTTTGAACATTACAGCATGTAAACATGTTCTAGTAGAAACACAAAATACAAGTATGAACCTGAAAATGAGTACGATATGGGACCTTTAAGGGATAAATTCATCTTGAGGGGCACATGATTGTTCCAAATTTCATGGCAATCCATCCATTAGTTTCTCAGTGGTGGACAGACGGACTGACGTTGCTACCATTACCCCCAAGAGCCAAAAAAACATCCACATGTAGTTCACAGTTCAAGAATGCACAGTCCAATTCATGTCAAGTTGTTCATGTAGGAAACCTTCTCCAGGATGTCTCTCATATATAGATTTAGTTTGTTTTGTTTGCTCATTGAGATTGTGTTGAGTGATGGCTGTCAGTACCGTCAAGCTCCATGCACACTCTGTGGAAGGGGATGTGTTGTCTCAGATGGAGCTCAGTGTACTCCTCTCTCTCTCTCTCTCTCTCACTGTGTGCAGACTCTTTTACTATATATCATATATTAGAAATCTAAATCTTCTGTTTTTTTTTAATTTTTTAAATATATATAACCACAAATGTATGTAAAATTGAAATCTGTATATGACACATACCTACTTTCAAGTGTATTTCCAGTGATCGGCACCTCATCACAACCCTCGATGAACTTTCTATCAGACTCTGCACACCTTTTAACCTGCATGTTCACCTGAAACCCTGGGCCTCCTTTCACACGGAGAAAGACAAAGTAAAGTACCAGCACTGTGTCCACACATCAGAAGATAATGATCTTACATTGAACACCAGACTTTTGTATTAATTACTGAGAAAGTTCAACATCAATATATGTGTTATCTGTACTTCTATGTGCAGCCACTAAAGGCAAAAGAGCATCAGTTTGAATTATACTTGCCTCAAGTAACAAACAAATCATTGTGAGCATGTCTCTACGGGTCCAGTAGCATTAAAAGACCTTCTGAAGGGGTGAACCATCCATCAGCAGCTGAATAACACTCACTCATAAGTCTGCAGAGATTGTTCTCTGACTTCTTGGGGCCTAAAGACAGATGGAAGATTAGTCTGTGGCAGGTCTAATCAATCCTCAAAGTCGAGTCGTAATCAGCTTTCTCTTTTGAGGAGTTTGTTGCCTGTTCATCTTCACACAGAGCAGATGCAACACGTTCTCATCCCATCGCGTCATATACTGACGCTTAGTCAGAACCCTCGGCGTCACTTTTTCCATCACACTAAGCACATGTTTAACGAGACCTCAGCGCCACTTTTTGGTCTCAGTAACCACACGCTTCATGTTGTGAATTAAACAAAAACACTAGCTTAGGTTCAGGCAACAGAACCACTTAGTTAGGATTTGGAAAAAAACACAACATGGTTGGACCTAAAACGACTACATTTACAGTGAAAATGTGACTGGACGTTGTGAACACGGGACATGAGCCAACAGCTGATTGTAAAGAGAACATGAAATATCGGTCTACTGGATGAAAGAGTTGTGTTTGTTGGACCCATCCACTCCTCCTCCCACCCACCTTGTGTCTCCTGCCCTTCATAATATGTCACTTTCCCTGTGCGTTAACTGTTGCCGCGGATGGGTTTACATTGTAGTTAATGAGGAGCCCGGTGCGTCGCCTACTACCGCAAAAGGGTGCTTTTTGCGGCGGAATCGATCGACGACGCTCGTAAGAAAAAATTGGCTGCATTAGTGATGCTGTGGCAAGAACATCTCCTTAAGTACTGTACAATTTTTAGGTACATTTTCTGCTACTTTATACTTCCACTATACTGATCCCAGTCCGTCTGTTTCATCTCTTTGGTGTCTATTTTAGCACTTTGATGCCTTCAAAGAAGAGGAACATGCTTGCAAATGTCTTCATAAAGGTTTAATACTGCGAACCGTATTCCTTTAGTTTAAATATTCATTCTACCCTTGCTATTTTAACAACAGGCCGGGGTCTACAGATGAGAGTTTGCCATTCTACGCTAACTCCTGCGAGTAATGTAAATTGATGAGTAGACTGTTTTTACCAAATAAACCAATTAAGAAAGCAAAGTGGAAATGGCTCTGAATCATGTTGGAAAGGGAAACTCGCTTGTCCCCACAGGATTCACCGAAGCAAATTCATTTTCTTGAGCCGTTTCGAGCCTCGGCACACGCAGCTCGTCGGGTCCCAGGGAGCAAAGGCCAATTAGGCTGTTTTTTGAAAGTATGTTGGAGGAGGTGAGCGCTGCATCTGCTACACAGCATGTGCCTGCATATTTCTGTGGGGCAACTTAGGACTGAACGCAGCTGCAGCTCAGTGGGCCAGATCCCAATCTGACCGCGGGCCAGATCGATGCATGTGACCGCGGTGCTGTCTGATGGTCAAATACTATCAGTAAGAATAATGACAGTGTGTATAAGAGACACCTTGAAGGAGACTTGGATGAATTAAAATGCCAACAGGGAGACTAAAATAAAAGTGAATCCAAACACAGAGGTGTAGTTTGCATAATTCAGCAATCACCTCTGGTAGCTTTTTCTTCATGAGAAATAGTGCAATAAAAAAGAAAAGTACTTAAAGATATTTAAAGAAAGAACATCTGGTGGAACATGATTACCATCTGATGGCCGACAGGGGGAACTGCATCCAAATCATGTTGCTCAAATGTGTTCCAATACACATACTGTTTAGTATGCCAGAAAAAAAGATTTAATATGTCCTAATACATAGTAGGTCAAATACAGTATGCGGAAAAATACCAGGATGTCCTAATACATCTGGTCAAAGTGTGTAGTATGCAAGCCAGCATGCTTTTCTGGCTATTCTTACCCACAATCCTCTGCACAGTGGATTTATGAGCATGAGGGTCAAAGTTCAAGTCATGACAAAGTAGAATGTCCCATAGTGTGCATACTGTATGCAACAGCACGTACTTTGTGAGGGCAGCTGTAATATGTACTAAAAGTAAAAAGAAAAATAATGAGATTTGAAAGCATCCAGTCAGAAGTCATGCCTTCAAAATAAAATCCCTAAACTTCATGTCGTGACTCAGTTGTAGGTCCGAGATTTTTGTGTTTGTTTACAAAGACTTATAAAACTATATTATGATATTGAACAAGCTGAGGCCTGAGGCCTGGACTACGAAGCAGGATTTGGCGTTAGCGAGGTAACTTCAGGGTTTTCCGTCCTACGAAGGTGGATCACTTCTTACCGGGGTAGATCTCCATGGTAACTGATGCTGAACACCTAACCTGCTCCGGAGCAGGTTATGTTCCAGATAAGAGATCAACTCATATAAAAGCACCTCCTACTGACCAATCAGAGCTCAGTGCGATGATTGTATCATAATATTACACACATATGAAGAAGTTACAGTCATAATCCAGGCTTAAATTAACACAGTTTAAACTGATGAATACAGGAAAGACAGCTGGATTCATGTTGTGGGTGTTTACCGCTTTGATTTATATTTTTATATTTCTATTTTTTTACTTCCTCTTGAGTCCGTTTCACACAGCCAGAGAGGGGGGGAGCAGCTGAAAGAAGGTTCAAATAATGATAGACGCCAACGAATGCATAGGGTACAAAAAAGAGTAATCCATTAATCTAATACACTCTTAAACGCTATTTATATTTAGACGAGTAAATCTGACTTTTGAGTATTCCGTTAAATTAATAAGTCTGTTAATTTACGCATTCACACATCAGGAGTTTTTTCTTTTGCCAGCTGTTCTTCCTGCATTTGGCAGCTTCAACTGTGTTACTTTTAGTCTAGATTAAGTGTTTAACTTCTTCGTATTTGTCTGATATAGTTTACTCTTTGTTAAATGTGTCTCTCTGCCTGTCTGTCAGTAGACTTGTTCATGTCTGTGATTGGTCAGATGCTACAAACACCTCCTCGTTCATGTGAACGCGCTCATAACGAGATTGGAAAACCCTGGGTTGATTTAGCGAGTTGATAACCAGCTTCGTAGTACAGTTTAGCGAGATCTCGTTTGTTAGGTTAAGTGAAGCCAGATAACGAGAAGATACCCTGGGTATGTTGAACTCGCTTCGTAGTACAGTTTAGCGAGATCTCGTTTGTTAGGTTAAGTGAAGCCAGATAACGAGAAGATACCCTGGGTATGTTGAACTCGCTTCGTAGTACAGGCCTCTGGTGTCCAGCTAATGACGTGTTAATGCTAACAAGTAAAAACTAGGTTTTGTTTTATGGAAAACAGGTTTGTGCACTAGTTATTTTGACTGTATAGATTAAATATTAGCACCATCATCACATGAAGGGAAGATGTATGTATTTATATAACCTGTCAACAGTGGTGGAAGAAGTATTTGGATCCTTTACTTACATAAAACTACTAATACTACTCTGTGAAAATACTCCACTACAAGTAAAAGTCCTGCATTCAAAACCTTAAAGGTCCCATATCATGCTCATTTTCAGGTTCATACTTGTATTTTGTGTTTCTACTAGAATATGTTTACATGCTGTAATGTTAAAAAAAAACATTATTTTCCTCATACAGTCTGCCTGAATATACCTGTATTTACCCTCTGTCTTCAACACTCCGTTTTAGTGCATTTCAATGTAATTGCAACGGAATTACATTGCTAGGCAACAGTTTGGGTCCATGTTTACTTCCTGTCAGCTTATGTTATTTACATACACTGCAACAGGAAATAAACTGGGACACATTTAGAATGTTTATGTTTAAAACCGTGTAATGATCTATATATTTAATATTTGTGACATCACAAATGGACAGAAATCCTAACGGCTTGTTTCAAACACACAATTTCTGAATACGAGCTGTGTGTATTTCTCCGTATATTGAGCATTTTGATAGTTTAACAGTATTTATATAGCACTTAAACTTGCTTTATAAAATAAAAGACATGAAAATCTCACTTTTTACAATATGGGACCTTTAAATAAAAGTCAAAATGTAAGTATTATCAGCTAAATGTAGTTATAGTACTACAAGTTAAAGTAGTCATTGTGCAATCAAATGTTGTTACACTATTGTATATGATGTTTCTGGATTAGTATTACTGCTGCATTAATGTGTACGTTGCATTTTACTGCTGTAGGTGTTTAAGGTTGTGCTAATTCTCTAAATGTTTTGTAGCGTCACTCTCCTGTGATAAACATGTATCGTGGTGTCAGAAAAACAGCTGTTTTCAGCTTTTGACAATGCATTTTCCAGCTGATCTGAGAGGCTTTATAAAGAGTTCATCACAAACATTCACTCACATCAACACATCTGGAGATACGTGGTTTTCACTGGACAGGGAGGGTATTACAAATTGTAATTTTAGTAACTAAAACTGTCAGACAAATGTAGTGGAGTAGAAGTATTAACTGGCATAAAATGAGTACCTCGACTTTGTACTTGAGTAAATGTAAGACTATGTTCTTACCAAGTGTGTGGTTAAGACTAGAACTGAAATAATTTGTCAATTAATCAATGAATCATTCGACAGAAAATGAATAGTGATTGATTGATTGATTGAGTGGAAGATTTGCTGCTGTTGGTGGTAAATAAAAAGACATCTGCAGTCAGACTAAAACTACATCCATAAAAAATAACTGACAGATGAACCGATAATAATAAGTTTTAGTTGCACAGAAAGAGTAGGAACATGTGGGCTACTTGTATTAAAGCTGAAGTAGGCCAGATTGGAGCAAATATGATTAGAGAAAGTTATTTTTATAAAGCGGTTGCTATATCGTGACAGTAGTACATGAAACAGGTAACCTGAAAAAATCATGTTCCTCTGTGTCCTCCGGTGCTCCTAATGGCATCTGCAAGATTTCACAGACCGGGAAAAACAAGCAGTAAGAACTGACCTGAGGTCTGCTGTCCATCTGCCGTCTATGAGAGCCGGCAGTCAATCACTCGTGAACTCCGATCAAACGGTCAAACTAGGCAGCGCTGATCAAATATAAATCAATATTCTGTTACTGTAATGCCTATTTCTCTCCTCAGATGTTTTCAGAATCATCTTGTAGTGTACTGTTTAGCTGTTAAATGAGAAAGTTTGTGACGCCGCCGCCCTTGTAAAATTTGGTGAAGGAACGCCAAGTTCCGGTCACATGACCGGAGCACAGCCAATAGGAACGCTCTCTCTCAATGAAATGACCTGTGATTGGTCAAAGTCTCCCATCACAGGTTAGATGTTCTAAAGCCTGAAAACAGAGCCATGAGGAGGAGCAGAAGTCTAGTTATCTCTCAGAACACTTGAATTACAATATGCTGAAAGGTTATTATGGGATTTTTTGCCCAATGATGCCAAAAATATACTGCCTACTGCCGCTTTAAGAGTAATCTTCATTTAATGAAATCACAAATGTTTATCATCAGACTTGATCCGTCTACAAACATCTACAGTGTGCTCTCATAAACACAGATCTAATAATTGTGGATAATTATGTTGACATGATTGACACGGTGGGGTCGGGCCTCTTGATTGTGTCTCGAGAAGGAAAACAAAGACACACCGGGAACTTTCCAGGCATATTTAATTGGCACGGTAAACACAATACAAAGTATTCAGTGCTCCAGAACACAAGCACGGGCTACCAAATGGAACACAAACGAAAAAGTGCAAAAACACACCATTTGGTAGACCTGACAAAGGAAAAGAAGTCTTACTTTGCAAAGCAGATAAAGTAATGGTAAGACTCTCAATAGTTAAAATAGATGTTTTCCTTTTTAAACTTTATTTATATATTCATATATATTCTCTCTAATTCCAACGTGCCATTTCCACTGTACAGGCAGGTTACTCCAGGGCCTCGACTCAAAGGTTTGTGGTGGTTTCGCTGCAGGCAGACGGCCGCTGTGAAGCTGCTGCTGCCCTCAGAGCGGTGATCTGTGCCTCTTCAGATCTATCATTGAAAGTAAATGTTTGATATCTTGACATATGGAGCGATGGGTGTTGAAAAGCAAAAGTTTTGAAGCTTGATTCAGCAGAGATTTGATCATTCCTTCCATCAAGAGGTCAATATGTCCATCACTCCTCCGGTTCAGAAGTGTTCGTAACATGCTGCATCAGATGAATATTGAAGAATGGCTTCATTCAAAACAATTTCATTGTTACTCATATTTGCAGTTAAGGGAATTTAGTCCCATTCAGGCAGAATAAGCTACAACAACATAGACTTCCAGCTTTAAAAAACAAAAAATAACAAAGCTGAATCTCAACTCAATATCATCAAATATAAAACAAAAAAAATGTTAAAATCATTATGTGCCATTGAGCGGGGGTGGGGTGGGGGGGTGTATCAGTGGACATAATTTCTCTTGTATGATTATAAAAACTTTTGAGATAATCACATCTTACTCCGTTCATCATACCACAGCTGGCATCATCCTTTCTCTCATAAAACCCAGTTAAGGCCCAGAAACAGGTGATTCTGGGTCACATTTCAGTCACAAACTCACAGGAAAATATGGATCACAGCATATTTTCATATACAGTAGACAGTTTAAAGCGGACCATCCTAAAAACATCAGGTGTTTTATTTGTGTTTGCTTGGACCGAGTGGAGACGTGATTCCCACAATGTTGATTAACTGTAAACTAACAACGACTTGCGTTAGACACTCTGATCAGAACATACAATACTAACGTTTTAACATACTGTACTGTGTAATTACAGTCAAAACAAATGCACAAGACATCCATGACCTACCTACTGTATGCATAAGACCAATCAGAAAACAACATTTCGGGTCCCTATCGTCCTTCACTTTGAGATTAAACGGGGGAACACTGGGAGTAGTGATCACTCACTCGCTGTTAAAAACATGCTTTCTGATACCAAAAGAAAAGAGATATAAAAAAGAAAAAGAACCACAGGCACCGAACCCAAACGGCAGCATTCAGGTTAATTGAGACAGTACGACCAGGCAATGAGGGTTAACTGAACAGAAAGGCTGGAGGCGAGGGGGCGTCACACCCCCAACACCTACTCCAGGTTGCCAGCAGAGGGGCGAGGAGGAAGACAGGGCAAGCATGCAGCACACCACAACGCTGACAGGCCCCCCCCACCTTCCAGTGGGCTGGTGCAACATAAAGGGGGCTCAAAGCAGCCAGGGGATAGCCTGAGCCGAGCCTGAGGCGCCTCAGGAGGGGGAGGGCCGTGGAGGTGAGGGAGGGCGTGGTCAGAGAAAGGAACAGACACCAGTGACAAGACAAGACTTGTAGGATGAGGAAGATGGTGAATGACCCCCATCGTCCATCTCTTTCCCTCCAGCTGGTCCTGGATATGAGGGGGTGGGGAGGGTGGGGGGGTGATCGTGGTGTGGAGACGTTACAACACTTTAAAATAAGCATTCAGCTCCAACAAACGCACAACATAAACCAGAAGCACATAACATACAGACAGATGATTAGCACCTTCACTTCTTCTTCTGAAACCTGTGGATATGTTAGTGAGTGGGGGGGGCGGTGGTGACCATGATGTAGGTAGATGAGCCTGAGGTGGTTCTGTTCTAACTCACACACATACATACACACCAGCTGGTCTTTTGTCCATAAGGCTCCTGCTGGTCTCCGTCCTGTCTCTGACCACACCCTCCTCCATACGTGTGTGTGCAATGGGGGCAAAGGTAAGGAAAAAGATAGCCGGGGGGGGGAGCGGCGACGGTCAGAGTGAGGAAGCCAACAGCCACGTTCATGACCGCGCGTGGTGCAAGCGGAGTTAGTTCCATTAAGAAGCAAAGCTTTGCTGGAAACAATAAAAAGCAAATTGTACCCTGTGGTTGTGACTGCTGGATGGGGGTTAAGAATGGAAAAGGTTATGAGGGCTCAAATTTCGATGGATTTCTCTTATCGTCGCTTCACAACGCAGAGCTCTGCGGATGAAGCGCAACGCAGATACGTTTTTGTAATGTTTGGTAAATCGAGATGCGTTCTAATGGACCGTCTCTCTCTTTTTAGATTCAGGTCATCTTTCTCTCTCTGACTCAGTGAGCGCGTGAGGAACATGGTGGTTTCTCCGAGGCTGCTTGCCCTGCCATTCCTCAGCCAGCCTCACACTTTTAGGAATCTGCAATTCAAAAAAAAAAAAAAAAAATACGAACAAACAAACAAAAAAAAATGAGAAAAAGAAAAGTTAGATAGCTTTAAAGGAAAGTTGACAGCAACCCAAATATTCAGATATGGAGAGGAGGAAGAGAGATTGCATATATGAAACTACTTTAAACTGACAGACAGCACCGTGGTGTCAGCATGAATACAATCTGCACAAGACCTCCACTAAACCATCCGGTTAACTAAGAACCGTTCAGCTTATTCCATTTTAGTTTGGCTTGAATGCGAGTCAGAATGCAGCCACTTCACTTTGTCACAACATGCTGAAATCAGGTCATGATGAGGACAAGGATTCCTACAAGTGCTGCAGCATGCAACACGTTTCAAACGCTCCTCAATAAAAATGACGGGAGACATGAGATGTTGTATTTACAGCTCTGAGGTGAAATGACATCCTGCCCATAAGAACCCCATGCTGTGCCAGTTAACAAGCCATCAGCGCTGATTAAAACAGTGTGAAAGGGAGTTAAACAAAGGCTTGTGTGGTGAGTTATGGAGGAGATGATTTCTTGAGAAGTAGCACAGAACGTCTTATTGTAGCAGTGAGGTGAAACATACACACCATGCTTTGACAGAGAATGCAGCGTTCACGGAGGCGCCGCTCAGAGACCCATGCAATAAAACCACAAAGCTTTAAAGTCATGACCAGCTCCGTATCTCAGCCCAGTCTCACCATATAGCTTAGCACAGCTAATTCTCAGTCCTTTATTCCTTTACCACTGGCCTGGAAAAAAGGACCAGAACAGCCCAACACTCTCAATTAAAAAAGGTGGATTAAAAAAAGAAAAGAAAGCACATTCTAAAGGGGGCTATTAGTTATTAATCTCATCAATAACTTTATAAAATGACCCCTAACTAGGGGAGTTCATGTTGTAACAGCACTATGATTAATCTACAGCATGCAACATTTGAGGGAGGGGCACAATTTTTATTTTTATTTTTTTTTCTGTTTAACCTAAAAAAATATCTTTTTAATATGTATTCATATTTTACAGCAGATTGAAATAACATCTGTATGATTGCACATGGAGCATGCGTTCCTTTTAGGGTACAACAAGTGACTCAAACACGACAGCTTTCACTTGATGTTCATTGTCACTTCAGACGGCGCATACATTCACTCAGCCGAGTCCAGTGATTTTATACCGTACTGGATCAAATATGATACCGAGGTTGTGGATCAGACTTTTGATTAAAAGCATGTTAGACTGCCGCAGGAATGAATCCTAAAACCAGGAAATGATTCAGCAGTTTAGTACTTCCTGTTCCCTGGTCTGGAAGTCAATGGGTTTTTAGTTAGATGCCTGAAATAAGGTCTGTGGTTGACACAAGATTACGAGCTTTTAACATTTTGTTCTACAACATGAAATACAGGAAATATACCACTCATGAATTGTTGAAGCCTTTACGTGTCTTAAAAAAGGCGGTAGCTAACAAGTGGCTAAATGAGACGACTAAGCGTCATCACGCCTTGGCCTTGGCGATATCATTTACACTTCAGAAATCATAAAAGTGGTTAGTTTCATTAGTGGAGATTGTCTCACTGAACAAAACGTGTAAATATCATAAACGTTTGTTTGCCACAGAGATTATTTTCTGCAATAATCCAAAACACGGGACGGATCGGACGTCGGACCGATACTGATTCAAACAGCTGGATCAGGTATCGGTGACAATGGATCTGATCTATTCAATTCACTTCTATGTTTATATACTATATACATTATATACTGGAATTATAATTCCTGTTTTCTTGCTGCATTAAAACGGCTTGTTAAGGTTTTGAAAGGTTCCTGTTCATTTTGAAGATTTTTTACCAAGTTGCTGGTGTATGCACTTATTATGTAATGTATAAATCCAGTCTGATGATGCCTTACACATAAAGAATGATCCAGACCCTCCCTCACAGTGAGGCATACAGCTTGTTAATGAAACACTGGTATCGGATCGGTACTCGGTATTGGCCGATACCCAAGGGAGGTGAAAAGAGGAGAGGTCACGCGTCATCAACGCGTCACATCTTTGGGGTGAGATGCGTGTGCAGTAAAATCTGCTCTGCACTCGCCGAAATTGAGCCAATCGCAACGCACGACTGCAACTCCAGTTACACTGTGCATGTGTTATAACTTCCAGGTTCGCCTACAAAAATAGGTCATCTCTGCATTTGAGTGGAATACTGTCATCTGAAATCTTAACAAAAAAAACACAAAATATATATATATAAAAAAAAAAATCAAGAACTGTGTGTTTGAAATGTACATGTGATTATTGTCAGTGGGTGATCGTCCCATCATGCTCAGCTCTGACTGCTGGGGGGGTGTCATGTTTTATTTTGTATGACCACTAGGTGGCACTGCAGTGAACGGGAGGGGGGGGGACTACTAACACCCGCCTGGCTTGGCTCACATTCAGTGTACAGTGACACACACTTACACTATCAGCCACAACTGTCATGAGGCACAGTGGACAAATCTGATTGGTCCTTCCTTCTGGGTGAGACAGGAAGTGTGTGTGTGTGTGGGGGGGTGTATTCTCTTATCTGAGCTACCAGTAACAACCTTTAATCTCTCGCCCCGCTCATACAGCAGGGGATGGAAACTCACTGACTCACAGTAACAACAACACACTAGCTGAGTTAAATGTATGTCATAGCACCTTTGGCATTTGTTTCCAAAAAGACCTCGACGTAGGACGAGGGGACGTATCCCTCCTCGTCCTCGTTCCTGCGCACTCGTGTCCAGCCGTCTCCTTTGTCTTCCTCTATGACGTACAACAGCTCGCCCTCCGCCACGGAGATGGTGCCTTCGTTATGACCTGCGAGAGGAGGGGAACAAAAGAGAGAAAAGGCGAGATGAGAGCGAGAATACAGTGAATGAGAGTTGTCCACCCTGTACACTCAGAGGACAAAGAAGAAGCAAGACCAGCTTCAACAACAGCCTACAGACAGACAGAGTAAACTAACCTGTGCATAAACCATCAATCTGCACCTCTTATGGAAGGAAGATGGGACTGTTTTAACACATCAGTCTCACTACTTAATGACAAATCTTTGTTTAATATGTCCAATTATTTGAGAAGACAAAAACATGTATTATATGTGGGCACAACAACAGCACAGAGAATGATTTATAAACTAAATTGGGTATAAGCGTTTGTGGATATTTAAAATCCGTTACATTATTATTTGTTGGTCTTTTTTCTTGTGAAATACTTGATATTTTTACCTCTTTAGTCTCTGAATATCCCTAAAATAAGTGAAATATTGGATACTTTCGCCTCCAAAAACTTTTCAAATGCATAAAATACTAGATGCCTTTACTTCATAAGGCCTCTAAAAAGCCTTAAAATCAGCAAGATCCTATACTTCCACCTTTTCAGGCCTCTAAAGAATTCTACAAATGAGACAAAAAAAGATGGAACAGCTCACAACCCTTGACCATACTGAGGTTATGAGGCCGCACAATTAAACTGCTTCTTAGTCAATTGTTATTTATATATTAGAATAGAAAGCTGTATTAATCCCCTATGGGGAAACTCATTTGCCACCAAATCAAGAATTCTATTTTATTGTTACTTATTTACAGAGCTGCAGTGATTGGTCGATTAGTCGATCAACAGAAAAATGGTCATTTAGTGGTAATCGATTGATCACTGAAGTCATTTTTCATGCATGAATATCAGAGGACGCTGTTTTCAGTCTCTCAGATGTGAAGACTTCCTGCTCTTCTCTGTCTTATATCCCTTTGAGCTGGGTGTCTTTGGGTTCTGGACTGACAAAGCGGGACGTCTGAGGACGTCACACTAGGCTTTGAGAGGCTGGCATGGACATTTTTCATTGTCTTCTGACATTGTGTGGACTAAATGATTGATCGAGAGAATAATCGACAGACTAATCGAGAATGAAAATTATTTTTATATTCTTATATTTTTATTTATTTATCTATTATTATTTTTATTTTTTATATTTTGTATTTTTTAATGTATTTATTTTATTTATCTATTTTTATTTTTATTTTTTATATTTTGTATTTTTGTATGTATGTATTTATCTATTTATTTACTTATTTTATCTATCTATTAATTTTTTTATGTATTTATTTTATCTATCTTATTATTTTTTATATCGTTTTCTAATTAACTAGTACTATAATTAATATTTGTCTAATTGCTTTTTCTGTATGTGTGCATTTCATTTCTTTCTGTGATGTGTGTGACCCTGGACGAGATGATGTGGAAGTGGGAGGGTGAGGGAGGGAGCTGATGATAATAGATTGTGTATATATATCTATATATATATATACACGTCAAGATGACTATAATTTGTATAATGAAAAAAATACCAATAAAAAAAATCGAAAAAAATCTATAATTATGATGTCCTTATCTTCTCATAGAGAGAGAGAACTTTAACTCCGATCCATTTCTTGTGGAGAGTTCAACCCATCTCTGCGGGGGAGTTCACCGGTATTTATCCTCCCTCAGATGGATCAGGGCTCTTCACCACCTCTGATGTGCACACAGCGCTGTAGTCAACAGCCGGCAGAGAATTTGGAATATTTGATTTTGAAAATAGTGTACCAGGGAAATGAGTATATTTCCATCCACCCTCTTCCTCCACACATTTCCTCAGAAAGGTCACACCCCTCCTCCTCCTCCTCATTCCTCCACCCTGCATCCAGAGAAATAAAGTGCACGAGTACTTTGAAATAGTAGTATTCGGTTCTTCTTGTTACCTTCAAACGGGTACAAGGCTTTGCAGGTGCCGATGGTGGGCAGGGTCTCCTCGTCGTCAAACTCATCGTCGAACTCCGGCGTGGAGGTGGTGGGGAGGACGGGGTTGATGTTGGCTTTGACCTGAGTCTCTGAATTCTGCTCCTCTGTGTAGCTGCCATCCGGGCTGCTCAAGGGCCAACACACACACAGTAAATAGACTGTGAAAACATACATAGTTTTCCTCCGAAGAAATAAGGTGTGCAACAACTGTGGGGTGGTTTCACACTGAAATGGTGTTAGTCAGAGTATACCATACCTCTCTCTGTCCTGAGCACAGTTGTTGCTCACTGTTGTGTTGTTCTGGGTCTCATAGAGACTTCTCCGCTGTGTATCACTCTTGGATGGCATCTTCTCCTCCACCTCTGCTAACCAGCCCTGAAACACACACCAGCATTATCTATGTGTTGGCTGCAGCTTATCTTTTTTTCTTACATGATGACTTGAAATCTATTTCAAGCAGTTGAATTCTTTTTTATCCGTGAATCAGATGGCCTTTACATTTGGCAAGAACGTTCCTGTGAGGAACACGGCTGCCTTACACTCGGTTCTCTTTTATTTACGAGGTTAAACCAGGCCATTGTTCTGGGAGTCCCCTCTCCCTGCACAGAGCTGCAGCCAGCCCCTCCAGCTGCATCACATCTTCTCCTAATATGGACGAGCGGCAGACTTCTTTGGAAGGACCCCAGCCGGAGACGTGTGTTTGAACTCCTCATTATTTACTGCCTCAGATAAACCAAACAAGATATCTTCGCCAACACTAACTCACACAGAAATGAGAGCTCAGACTGGCACCCAACTAACCTCAAATTTCTGCGCTTCAAACTGGAGCTTCTCGATGTTCTGGCCTATTTCTGATAGCCGGGGGTCGACGCTGGCGGGGTCTCCCATCTGAGGGTTCTTCAAGTACACGTCTTTCATCTTAGTTAGCGCGTCCCTGGGAGAGCAAATTACTAGAGTCAGTCTTTGTTGCATAAAAGGGAGGGAAAAGCTCCTTAAAGCCAAACGTAAAGATACCTCTGGTCCATCTCTTTTTGAATGTCTTTATTCAGTTCATCCATCTTGCCCTGCAGCTTCTTCCTCCTCTGTTCTGGTGGCAGGTGGCTGAAGTCCTCTGGTCCAGAACCCTGAGAGAACAAAAGGGAGGAAGAGGAGGGAGGAAAAGAAACTGTGAGATGAAGAAAAGCAACTTTCAGATGTCGTTATTTGTGGTGTTCACATGAATCTTTTCTAAGTAGCTGCAGTATCTCCCTTTGCTGATAACAGCTCCACAAACGGAGCTCTTGTTATGTTTTAATCCCATAATTCACCTGAAGGAGACTCTGCAGCCGCTCTCTAACACACACTCACTGTTTGTCTGTGCACAGACTCGAGGCCTTTCACCTATTCAGCCGCCGCGTCTACTCCAGTGCTCTCTGTAGATGCATTGGAGATGTAATAAAGTATTACCTCCATCCTATTATTGCTCATATAATGTTTCAGAGTGAGCGGCCTAATGGGCGCTGCTCTCTGATGGGACTGTGTGTGTGAGTGAGAGCTTTTTTGGCTGAATAAGGGTCATATTTCCTGATGAGAAGGTTTCCAGTCTGTTACACTGAACCGATGAGTCATCCTGCTCGGCAGCCTCGAGGAACTTTCTGTGGACATAATGTGTCAGTTTGTTATTCTCAAGCTGGATATACAACAGGGCTAGCTGCTCTGTTATGTTATTGTTTGATTAAGAATAAATTAAGTAAAATATAAAATGAAAACTCAACTCATTAATATGAAATGTATTTCATAACTTATTTTCTTATATTAAAGGAGTTCATTTTGTATTTTTTTTTATAATTTTTTAAAATGTCATAATTTCTTCCATTTTCTTTCACCAATCACATGCAGACTGGACTACTGCTCAAAGTGCCTTTGAGCACCTTTTAAAACACTACACAACTCCTCTGTCATGAAACAGAACTTTATTAAACAACAAAACTAAAAGTGTCCAGCCATGCTAGCTGCTCTGTGAGGCTACTTGCTTTGAGCCAAATGCTAACGTTAGCATGCTAACATGTTCACAAAGATGATGCAATGAACATGCTGATGTTTAGCACGTATAATGTTTACCATGTTAATCATCTCAGTTTAGTGTGTTAGCATGCCAACATCTGCTGATTATTACTACTATTACTTCAGCTGAGGCTGATGATGCTGTCATTAAGTTTGCAGGTATTTGGTCATAAACCAAAATAAAAGTACTGGACAAATGACATCTTTGACCTGATGGTGGCGCTAAAGGATCACCAAAGTCAGAGGGCTTCATCCTGGCATGGCAATCCATCCAACAGTCGACTGACTGACACTGCCATCGCTGCTAGCCTGGCTAATAAAAATGAACTCCAATAAAACCCTGCTATTATTGAAGTAATAATGATTAAATAACATTAAAGGTCCCATATTGTGCTCATTTTCAGGTTCATACTTATATTTTGTGTTTCTACTAGAACATGTTTACATACTGTAATGTTCAAAAAACACTTTATTTTCCTCATACAGTCGGCCTGAATATGCCTGTATTCCCCCTCTGTCTTATACGCTCTGTTTTAGCGCATTTCGCCGGAATTGCGACGAAATTGCAACAGAATTGCGTTGCTAGGCAACAGCTTGGGCCCATGTGTACTTCCTGTCAGCTGATGACATTCACATACACTGCAACCAGGAATAAACTGGGACACATTTAGAATGTTTACGTTTAAATCTGTGTAAAGGGTCTAAATATTGTATATTTGTGACATCACAAATGGACAGAACTCCTGACAGCTTGTTTCAAATGCAGAGTTACTGAATACGGGCTGTGTGTATTTCCCTGTGGATTGAGCGTTTCGATACTTTCACAGTATTTATACAGAACTTAAGCCTGCTTATAATAACAAAACATGAAAATCTCACTTTTTTATAATATGGGACCTTTAACATAATAATGTGTCTTACATTAATTTCATAAAGTCTTATCTATCTATTTAATATTGAACTCTTTGGGGCTCCATAGGGTCTGTCATTGAGTTTTTGGGTGAATAAATGCTGTTACTTCAGTCCTACTGTATCAATGAAGAGAAACATGCGTTGACTGAATAGGTCAGGACCAGGTTGGATCTCATTGAGACGGGTCGCAGCGGGGCACCACAGGATACACAGTAGAACTGCTGGAGCTATGGACTTCACCTTTCACGTGAGCCAGGTCAAACACAAGCAGCCAGGTTACCATGGCAACCTTACCCAGCCTTCTCCCTGTATCAGCACGCAACACTTTACACGGGCATGCAACACAACAAAGATCATGTCAGTCGTCATGCAGAGACATGCTGCTGTCTGAGTGATACGTCACGTGTTAGTGTTTACATTCTCCGATGATAACACTACTATCTAGGTCAACTATCGGCAGACATTACCTCATTTATTGTTGGTAGTATGATATATTTAGGATGAGAATTCACAGTTTGATTGTTGTTGTATGGAATCAGGAATAGATTTATAAAACACACAGGTCTAGCTTTCATTACAAAGTCAGCTTGGGTCGATATTTTAGACATTAAGCTTATTTGCTTTCTTGCAGAGAGACCATGTCTCATGTCTGTATGCTAAATATGATGCCAGTTGGCGGTTAGCTTAGCTTAGCATAAAGACTGGAAGCGGGGGGAAATAGTTAGCCTTGGTCTGTCCAATGTTGAACCTGGAGCAGTAAATTGAGATTTCGGACACGAATTAATCATTTTTTAAAAAAATCAATGAATGAATTTGTTTATTTGATAGGGGCAGAGTATGTTGATGGACATCGGTATAAAAATTCAAGATGTAAACATTCCGGAGTTAGCAAGACTGCTGATGTACATCCCTGATCCCAAAGCAGGCTTCATCACTGACAGGTGTAGAGTAACACAGTGGTCATTTTTGCATCTTTGAATGCGACGCATTGCTTTGTGGGATTGTTAGCAGAAAGCAGTTTACACGCCTCGGACACTACTTTTTTCGTTCCATTGTTGTAATTATTTTATAACACATCAAAGTGTCCTCATCAAGATGATGAGGACGATGGACGTATGATATCTTATGAAAAGTCCTCATTTTCCGTGCGTTTGTCCAGCAACACGTGCCAATTACATGCATACAGTCTTTTCAAACTTCCATCTTCACAGGAACTCGGTTTCGGCAACAAAACTACTTGGTTAGGTTTAGGTAAAGTTGGAAGTGGTGTAACTTAAATACAGAAGTTACGTGACTCACACAGGGCATGAAAACCAGCCTCCTGGGCGAAACTCCAGTGTTGTTTGATCCACCCGACTTCCTCCCTAGGAGGCGTTTGTCGCTCTTTATCCTTCCTGGTTCACGATTACGTGGATTACATATGAATTGATTTTGTGGGATATCTACGAATTAAAGTGCATTACTTTTCGTAGGTATGGCTACGAACGGTGTCTGGACATTGTTATAAATATAACAAACTGGTTGGCACACTTTTATAAATTTTTTGGAGTGATCCGGGCTAGCTGTTCCTCCCTGTTTCTAGTATTAGTGCTAAGCTAAGCATCTGCTGGCTGTAGCTTCATGTTAGAGTGGTATCGACCTTCTCATTGAAGTCTCAGCAAACAAGTGAATAAGATTAGATCCTAAAATGTTAAACTATTCCTTTAATCCTCAAAGTGCGTCTTGTTCTGAGGACAATATGAATGAATGGTTGATATTCTGCCATCATACAGTTCTCTTACAGTATGTTAGTTTTACAGAACAGCATTCTATAAATATAATGACATCGGCATGCAGTGTAAGGACGTGAGTGAGCAACTACCACATAAAATCAGATTAGTGTTTGTTACAAGGACACACGATCTGTCGAGACAAGGAGGACTACCAGACAGACTACGAGACGGACAGGTAAAACATAGAGTAAATCTGATCACCTCAATGAGATTCCGGACGTGGGAATTGAGTGTGATCTGCACCACGGAGACCACACAGACACAGTTTGGGAGAGACATGACGAGAACACAACCACAACACACACAAAAAAAAAAATAAATAACATAGAAATGAGACAACGACATGAGTCCGAGGTTCCATCGTTGTGTCACAGCAAAGATTAAATTATTAACTTAAATCCAAAAAATCAAAATAAAAGAGAGCAAAACAAAAAGGTAACGGCGTACAGGACGTTATTAACAACTTGTTATTGGGAGGACGTGACATGCGTGCTATGGTCATGCCGCTACGGTCGTGAGGTTATATACGGTCATGCTTACCAGCTTGAGAGAAAGCTTCATGGGGGGAGAGGAGAGAGAAATGGCGAGGAGCAGGAGAGAGAAAGAGACAACAGTCAACATCAGCAGAATATTACGGCCATTTCTTTCATTTTCCTTTAAATAAGAATTGTTTATATGTATTTTAATGCTTTGCCAAACTTCACCATTTAAGGAAAAGAGGGTATAGCGCTTCAAGGCTGATTTATATGCTAGTTGTGTCATAAAAAAGCTCTTTGAGCAAACCCCCCCCCAACACTCTTTTCTAATGTGGTGAAGTTTAGCATTTCTAATATAATGGATTAATGAGAAATAAGTTGGCAAAAAGGCCAACCTACTGCACAAGCATGAAGTAAAGAATGGGGAACAAATTAAGGGAAGACAGGTGAAAATAGATGTAGAGAAAGAAGTAGAAGGATGGTGACTGCGACAGGGACGGATGTACCCTTTACTTCTTGATCCCTCTCTGCTGCCGTTACAATGACACGCACGTTACAGCAGAGGGCGCCAAAAGCAAAAACACATCAGCAGATCCCTGCGTTGACATGGAGGCAGATAACTGTACACAGACAAGCTGGAGAGTCACTTTCAAAAACAAACTATTCACTTGTTACCAAGACAAATCCACACATATCCAGGACTAGATAAAGCTCAGATTAAAAAAAGAAATAAGAGAAATCATGAACTAAAAGGCAAGTAGAAGTGTTTCAACTGCTTAATTTGCTGAGTGATTTCTGGTTTTGAATACAAAGAAGAGAGTAGAGAGCAGGTTAACAGCCTCTAACAGGCTGGTAGAGCCGGAGCAGATGACTTGTAATCCTGTTAGAGGCTCACAGGCTGGTGCACTACTCACTTTGGTCCACTAATCAAGTTATCCACCTGGAATGACCTGTTACGCTCGGCGCTACGACGCCTTGTGATTCTCCCTCTCGCTTCCCCAATGCTTTGTTATTCCTACATTTCCTGTGTGAAGCTTCACTTACAGAACATAAAGAAAATATTAAATTTACACTAATACATTGATATCACTGAGGGTCAAGTAGAAGTAATAAAAATGCTTCATAAACTCTCGGTTAGCATCTAGTTTGGGCCTTTCTGTTTTTAGTGGGTCAGATATGGACTATATTCCTAATGAACCATGGGTATATGAGAAATTCAAACTCTTTCATTTAAGTCTCGGCATAAAACCTGGGCCTGTAAAAGTGAAATTTGGGACTTAAATAAGAGATAAAACATCTACTTATCATATTTCTTACAACTTTAACATGCTCTTAAATGTAAGAGTTTAATAGTAGATGTTAGCTGACTGCAGTACAGAGAGGTGGGAACAACCTTCTGAGACATACTTTTGAGTGACTGAGCAAAATATCATCGGTCATAATGAATATAAGGCTGCAACGAACAAATATTTTCATTGTTGATTAATCTGTCGATTATATTTCCCGACTAATCGATGAGTTGTTTGGTCTATAAAATGTCGATCAGTGTTTCCCAAAGCCCAAGATGATGTCCTCAAATGTCTTGTTTTGTCCACAACTCAAGATATTCAGTTTTCTGTCATAGAGGAGGAAAGAAACCAGAAAATATTCACATTTAAGAAGCTGGAATCAGAGAATTTAGACTTTTTTTTTCTTAAAAAAATGACTAAAACCTGTTAATCAATTATCAAAATAGTTGGCGATTGGCGACTTGTCCCTGATTGGCTGTTCCTACTCTGAGCACACGTGATAAATCATGCGATCACTTGAGAGCTGCACTTTACTGTGAGTGATAAATGTGTTTAAATCTCCACATTCAGCTCTTTTGAGCTTTCTTAAGTGTGATTCTTCTAACTTTGATGGATACGATCCACAGATCTACCTGAACTCTTTCCAACCCCCCAGACAGACACAGATATACAGGTATATTATGGTCCTTACAGACAGATAACACCGCTGCAGTATGGCAACACCAGCACAAAGAAAGCCCTGGAGGGGTGAATTCTGGGTACGGTAGGCTGAACCCAGATCCAAAGTGTGACCAGCACCTTGCCTAATGTCACCCCCGCCTGGCAGGGAGATTTAAATGGCGAGGAGGGGATGATGAATAGCATCCTTGCGCCCCATAATCCCCCACATCCTCCGGTGCTTGTGACACTTTGTGAATTGACCCCTTGTAGATGCTCAGTGCGGGGGTGGGGGGGAGCCCTGAAACAGCTGCAGGACAACAGCGAGCAACAAGAAACCCCCAAGCTGATCCATGTGATGTGGGATGAAGTCATCATCTTTCTACACGCGTCAGAGCCATGTGATCAATACTGAGCCAGGCACAGACACCAGCCTCCCCTTGTGACGATGTTTTACCCCATTAACATTACAAAATACATGATTAGTAATGAGGCTACAGCATGAGTTGTACATGGCTTCTACTAATCACACACACATCCAACATTCATTCTCACTTTCTTCCAACCACCTGAACCACACACACACACACACACACACACACGCACACACACACACGCACACACACACACACACACACACCGCTGGTACTCACTAACACCCATCACACACTTACAACATATTGCCTGGCTTCGAAAGCATATGTGGGTCGACCCAGAGTCCTCTTCATAAGCTCTTTGTGACAAATGAGCGAGCGTGGGGATTGCTGCTGAGGTGATCATCAGAGAGAACACAGCTTTGTCAATGAGAGCTCAGAAAACAGCACTGACGTCCTAAAGATCTTATACTGTATACCGTATTAATCTAATAACAACCGCTGCCTCTTTTTCCTCTGTTACTGTGGATGGATTACACAGCTAATATGCACCACACAAAGGCTCTCCTGCAGGGGTAGACATGCCTCCACTGTGCAGAGAGACACAACTCCCCACCTCCACTGGCACAACTACTCTAACCCCTAATGTGACGCTACGTTCCCCTTGCAGGAGGTGGGAGAGGAGTCAAATATATCTTTTTTCTTGATTTACCTGCAGCTGTAACTATACAGAATATAATAGAAAGTGATATTGCTTTTACTTTGTTAGGCTTAAATCATTAAACAGGGTTTCTGCAGGAAGTGAAGTTTAATGCTACATTCACATGGAATCAGGCAAACAGGATATATATATATAAATAATACATTTTAGTGGACGAGGGCAGGACGGTAAAATAAGGTGAGGCTGGCAGTGACTACCAGCAACGGTAACGGTAGACGGCATTGCAGTCCAAAGTTAAAGTATTTTAACTTTTCGCCGTCCTCCACAACAACCAGATATTATGTAGCTCGCAGTTGTTTAAAGGTCCCATATTGTAAAAAGTGAGATTTTCATGTATTTTTTTTATTATAAAGCAGGTTTAAGTGCTATATAAATACTGTGAAAGTATCGAAACACTCAATCCATGGAGAAATACACACAGCCTGTATTCAGAAACTGTGCCTTTGAAACAAGCTGTCACGATTTCTGTCCATTTGTGATGTCACAAATATACAACATGTCACAGGTTTAAATTTGGTTTATTTCCTGTTACAGTGTATGTGAATGACATCAGCTAACAGGAAGTAAACATGGACCCAAGCTGTTGCCTAGCAACGCAATTCTGTTGATATGTGCTAAAACGGAGCGTTTCAGACAGAGGTACGGGTATATTCAGGCAGACAGGATGAGGAAAATAATCTGTTTTTTTAACATTACAGCATGTAAACATGTTCTAGTAGAAAGGTAAAATGCAAGTAGTGAACCTGAAAATGAGCACAATATGGGACCTTTAAGTTTGCAATAGAATATTAGGAGAAAGCTGCCTTTTTTTTTGCTATATGCATTACTAGAATAATTACATAAAAAAGTAGACAGAATAAATGTATTTCATATATTTGATTCCATCACCATAGCAACATGTCACCATGCGTGTTTCATTTTATCTGTTTGTTTGTCTGTGTGTCCATCTGCCTCATTCCATGTGAATGCAGCATAAGACTTTTTAAAGACTTTTTAAGAAGTTTTTCACGCTCATATCAGGCAAAATATTGTAGTATAATGGAAAAGAGGTAGGGACTAGAATTATTTAATATTATATTACATCACATTATTCAGTACTTCCCAGCAGGACATAAAATAATGATATCCTGATGATAAATTGATTAAATTAATAGGCCTAGACCCCGATAAGTGACATCAAATCGATTAACCAATTTAAAATGATTAATTATTTTAATTAATTTAAAGGACCAGTGTGTAACATTTAGGGGGATCTATTGGCAGAAATGGAATATGATATTAATAAGTAGGTTTTCTTTAGTATATACTGTATCACCTGAAAATAAAAATCGTTGTGTTTTCGTTAGCTTAGAATGAGCCGTATATATCTATTTAGGGAGCGGGTCCTCGCCATGGAGCCGGCCGCCATGTTTCTACAGGAGCCTAGAATGGACAAACCAAACACTGGCTCCAGAGAGGGCCATTCTCGTTTTCACGTTTTCGCGTCGGCCACCGTAGTTCTCCTACATGCTTAGCACACGGGAGAGTTTTGAGTTGGTTGCAATCTGCAACTTCACTACTAGATGCCGCCAGATCCTACACACTGCACCTTTAAGTATTTATTAAAGGTCCCATATTGTAAAAAGTGAGATTTTCATGTCTTTTATAGTATAAAACAGGTTTAAGTGCTATATAAATACTGTTAAACTATCAAAACATTCAATACACGGAGAAATACACACAGCCCGTATTCAGAAATGTGTGTTTGAAACAAGTTGTTAGGATTTCTGTCCATTTGTGATGTCACAAATATACAATATTTAGACCATTACACGGTTTTAAACGTAAACATTCTAAATGTGTCTCAGTTTATTTCCTGTTGCAGTGTATGTGAATAACATCAGCTGACAGAAAGTAAACATGGACCCAAACTGTTGCCTAACAACGCAATTCCATTGCAATTCCGCTGAAATGCACTAAAACGGAGTGTTTCAGACAGAGGGTGAATACAGGTATATTCGGACAGACAGTATAAGGAAAATAAAAGTTTTTTTTAACATTACAGCATTTAAACATGTTCTAGTAGAAACACAAACTACAAGTATGAACCTGAAAATTAGCATAATATGGGACCTTTAAGACTTTGATAAATGAAAATTAAGACTTTTTCAGACCTTCTATGGCCTTTTTTGAGGGGGAGGATATAAGGATTTTCAAGACCTGCAGATACCCTGTCAAAAATAACCTGAAAATGATGCTTAGATAGATACTGTAGTACTGTGATTAAGTGTTGCTAGTTAGCCGGGTTTATGAAGGAGTTGCTCCGACACGCTACCAGCAGCTGTTCAGAGGCATTAGCCCAAAGTGTGTGTGTCAGTGAGGCAGTAGGGCTGGTCTCCCTAAAAGACTGGATTAACCATGCACTGTCTGTTGCCTTTTAGTTACCTATAACAATTGGTAGATTTATTACGAAAAGAAGGAGATCATACTGTAAGAATGTACTCTACATTAAACATCTATATACATGAAAAACATAAAACGGTTGCTGCCATGAGATATGAAAGGGTGAAGAACTTAATTAAATGTGTTGTCATGAGATATGGAAAGGAGATTCATTGAACTTCTCTTTCTACTCTGATACAGCGTCTAACCGCTCATGGACCTTTTCCCTGTGCTATGAGATGTTACAGTAAGGTCAAACTTCAATCTTTTTCATCTGTATAGTCGACAAACAATGAACTCTTTTTATCGCTCTTCTCGAGAGCTGTTTCAGCACTTCCGCTTTCAGAAACGTGCACTTCCTGATAGATCCGCTAGAAAAAATACACACTTCCCTTTTTTTCTCTGCCGACCTTCAATCATTTCCTCTACGATATGCTCGCACACACTGCACTGTTGCACCGTATTGTTCTTTTCAGACGTCACGTTAGCACCGATTCATACAAATGTTTTTACTTTGAGTTACTGCTGCCCTTTCAAAATATGAGCGTAAACAAAATCTATATTTATGGAGGGTGCGGAAGGAACACGTGAGTTGCCGCCCAGTTCCTGAGGTCAGGGAGAGCTGGCGGGTGAAGAGCGTTACGGGAAGGCGTGCTATGACCTGCCCCGGCCCAGCGATTCCATTACACAGCACACATAGTGATGACACCCAGCAGGACCCACCGGGCTGGTGCTGATAAAGCCACCCTCCAGGAAGCCTTCTAAAATTACTCTTATCTCCCTCCTCAAGGGGTGGTTGACTCAGTCAGCTTGCTGCCATACCCACAACCCATCACCTTGTCCATACTGAGAGCTTTAACCCTCTTCTCCTCTTCCTTCATATGCAAAAAAACAAAACCAAAACAATCTGCCTCCAGCAGAGACTGCAGAGAAGTGCGCAGGGAGCTACTGCAGTCTCCATGCTACTGCCAAGACTGCTCAGGCGTCTTGCTCATTTCTGTCAAAGGAGAGGGAGGGGTGGGGGGGGGGGGTGAGACGGAGGGACTGTAATTGTGAGCACAGAGTTAATATGAAGAGGGACAAGATGGAGAGAATGCTGGTGAGTCAGACAAGTACCATGGATTCATCGTTATGCGCTACAGAAGCATGCTAGAGAAGCAAATAGGCTGAGCACTGTATGAGTGAAGGTGGAAGGCCTGTTGTGCTGTCTGCTGCTGTTCCAGCAGATTAGACTGCTGTCAGGCTGTTAAATAGGCGTTATCGGTCACTATAAGCCCCATAGATGTGGGTCAGTAGGGGCCTACTACACCCAATAGTAGGTTTTATTATCTATTCACATGTTAGATCACCGAAAGAAGGTATGAAAGAACACGACAGCGACCTCTAGCTATCATAGTAATTATGACAGGAGCAGAAGTGGAAGTCAGGCGCTCCAATACCCATACTACCATATTATTTAGTATGCCAGAGAAAATATTTAGTATGTCCTAATACATAGTATGTCAAATGCAGTATACCTAAAAATACCAGGATGTACTACATCCGGTTCCAGTATGCAAGCCAGCATGCTTTTTCTGGCTATTATGACCCACAATCCTCTGTGCAGCAGATACATGAGCAAGAGGGTCAAAGTTCAAGACTAGGGTTGTCAAAGTTAATGTGATAATAACATGTTAACGCAAATTCGAAAACTAGAAAACCTAAGGAATCCATCGGTACCAACAATGTCGTACTAGCTTATCGAAAAGAACGCTAAATAACGCGCCAAACTTTTTGGTGAGGCAAAACTGTCATGTCCATTTTCAA
Organism: Sebastes fasciatus; assembly: GCF_043250625.1. Taxonomy (NCBI): domain Eukaryota; kingdom Metazoa; phylum Chordata; class Actinopteri; order Perciformes; family Sebastidae; genus Sebastes; species Sebastes fasciatus. The sequence goes on along the minus strand of NC_133813.1, from coordinate 27,109,450 downwards.
AGGGGTCCTTTGACCTCTGACCTCAAGATATGTGAATGAAAATGGGTTCTCTGGGTACCCACGAGTCTCCCCTTTACAGACATGCCCACTTTATGATAATTAAAAACCTGTGAGGGTTTCTGGACAATATCTGTCATTGTTTTGTGTTAGTTGATTTACAATAATAAATATATCCATACATTTACATAAAGCAGCATATTTGCCCACTCCCATGTTGATAAGAGTATTAAATACTTGACAAATCTCCCTTTAAGGTACATTTTTAACAGATAAAAAATGTGTGATTAATTTGCAATTAAACGTGATTAACTATGGACAATCATGATATTATTCGCGATTAAATATTTTAATCGATTGACAGCCCTAGCCAAAATACAATGTTTAAACCTTAAAAAGCCTTTTAGTTTGTTTTCAAATCGTAATGTTTCATTCAGTTTTACGTGTTGCTTTTAAGTTTCGCTTTCACTTTTACAATGTAGCAGGCATAGTAGGCCCCTAATGACCCACATCTATGGTGCTTATAGTGACTGATAACGCCTGTTTAAAGACCTTCACACATTTTGAAGCCTGCCCAGAAAAAGGTGAAAATTAAAAGTTGTAATGTGAGCACTGTTTTCTGGTTGAGTTCACATTGCCTACATGTATGCATTCAGTTACTGGTGACAGTTCAATCGGCTGCTATATGATGATACCATGTCGGCATTATGACCTTCTAAACAGACAGAAAGGATTCTACCTTTCCATTCCTTCACCCATACAGTGCAGCAGGTACAGAGCTCAGGTACAGGTGTAGGACACACACACATGCTCAGAGCTTGCTGGACACACACACACTTACCCCTCGCCTCAGGCTCCGGAGGCAGTGCATTTTGGGTTTGGAGGTCATGAAGTCGTTGAGGCGGTGGGAGAGGGGCTCCTTGTGCTGCTTGGGAGACTGGGGGTCGTTGGGAACAGCAGAGGGTGAGGGCGGGGATGAGGCTGGGGGGGCAGGTGGGGGCTGGTGGGGGGACGTTAACAGGGACATAAGCTACCAGTAAGAGAGGGAAGCCGTGACGGAGAGGAAGAGGAGGAAAAACATGGAAGAAGAAGAAAAAGAAGAAAGGGGGCAAGATTCCAACGAAAAAAGACAAAAGAGGAAAAGGAGGAGGGAACACAAAACGAAATAAATAAGCCTCCTACAAATATTAAAAAAATAAACACATAACAGAACAGAAATTAAAAGACAACCGTCGAACCGGGTGTATCAGTTATGTTGTACGTCAAACATATAAAACATAAAAAAAACAGTTAAAAAGAAGAAAACAACCAGAGTGAGTAGGAAGCATCAAATGTGTTAAAGCAAGCGGCTGCAACAAAGCGAAGAGTTCCAGTCAAAGCACATGCAGGCTCCTGTTTTAGAAATGTGTTCTCTCCTTCCCGACCTCGTCACATGCCAGCTAGGACGAGGAATTCACCACATCCCCACCCCAAGGATATCAGCAGCTGAATTTGAGGTCATCATCAGAGAAATTGAATTGCTTATCGCCGTCCTAAAACATCTGACTGCATAATTCATCAAGTAGTTGTCGAGTTTCAGGATGAAGCAGAGGTGAAGACACCGCGTAGTGCGCATGCATGGGCACGTGAGTCAGAAACCCCTCTTTCAAAAAACAAAGAGACCGCTAAAAGACACTGTTTCTAGAAGGCAGTGGTGGTGCTTTTGTACTGAAATATTATTTTGGGATGTATTTCTGTTCTGCTCGCATGCATGTGAAGTAGAAATACCTCTCTGTAATCCTGAGTACATCAAGCACAGAGGAGCGGTGTGTTTCTGTCCACATACAGTCAGTACGCTGGGGTTTCTCATCTAGCATTGCACACACTTGCTTCCAGCCTTTCTCTCCCACACACACACACACCCAGTTACTCACTCATGCTCTGCTCTAACACAACACCGACAGTGCCACCAGCCCATAAGTAAGGTCAGAGATCAGTTTTGCCGTTCAGAAGCAGGAAACTGAAGGACTCAAGAGTTGATCACCAGTCAAAGAAGAGAAACTGTTATTTCAGATCAAATTAATGACTGCCAGTAGAGTCCAACCGCAGGATGACAGTAGAGATGCATTAGTGTGTGTTACAGGAGGAAGTTTCCAAAATCGGTGAGGGTGATTTGCCAGGGAGGAGGAAACGGGTGGCAAATAATAACAACAAAAATGGCAACACTAACATGAACTAGCAACACATTTCAACCAAAGTCACAGAATCTACACAAAAAAATTAGACTAAATTAAATACCAACTAGACAGATACTACAAATGTGACATTGAACACATATATTTCTATCAGCAGACAGAATCATACTCCACACAAAACTCCCCGACGTGACCTCCAAGTGAGGGACATCTTGAAATGCCTTAAAACCAGCGCGGCTCTGCTGTACGTTGGAGCGTAAACGTGGCTCCGTGTTGAGTGTGCATTCATGCGTTACCTTGTTCTTGTTCTTAATGAAAGGCCACAGTTTGCCCTTGCTCTTGCCGGCAGGCTTCTCCTTGGCCTCTTTGGAGTTGGACAGGCTGGTTTCGGACGCCGTCCTCTTCATTGCCTGGCCGTAATCCTCAAACTCCACATCTCCTGGGGGCTCGAACCCAGACTTGTAGGACTCCACCACCTGCTTCGAGTCCTAGTGGGGGAGCAATCAGCGACAGCCTTAGCCTTGATACAGTTTCATCCACTTTTTTTATTTTAAATATCAACGGAAAACTCGTAAAATGCAAAGCAATGACTTAAAAAGGCCGGGGGATCTCTGTTTGTTTAGATTGTCCAGCTAATCAGCAGGTCTGGAGATAAGATGCAACACAATAGTGGGCCTGTGACTCTCTTGTTTATAGTAGTTTTTGTCTGATAACGGAGACGGAGAGAGACTGTGGAGATCCAGTTTGTGGGCCACAGAAGGAAGAGGAAAAGACCTAAATCTGTCAGGCAGGAGTTATGACAAAGACACTGAGGTCGGGGACACAGCCAGGCCCATCAGACACAGGAAGGAGGACATTAATCAGGTTCAGTGTGTACATCAGCCTGAATGAAGTGATAAGAGCAGAAGGTCTGGTTGGAGGGTGGGGTCAGAGGTCAAAGACTGTGCACTCTGTACATGAGGAGAAGACTACGAGAGGAAGAGAGACAGAGACGGAGAAGGAGCGTGTGATGTGTTTACTGTCACAGACTGCTGGAGCCGTCTCCTTGGAGCTGGGCCACGCAAACAGCGAGACGCACACACACACACATACTGTGCGATCCCCGGGGATAGTCTTGTCTTGCCAACATGTGACATCTCAATATATCACACTGCTTATTTTCTCTTCAGCGTAGGCAAATGCTGCCTTCCATTTCAATATCCAAATAATAAATAATAATAGAGAACGTGAGTCAACAACTGCAGCTTCATCGAGATATAAACTGAAATCAGAGAGGAGCTCATCAACATTACAGGAAGTGATTCAACTTCCTATTTCCACAACAGGAACAGGTGTTAAAGAAACTGTTCAACATTTTTGAGAAATAACCTTATTCACCTTCCGGCAGAGAGTTAGATGAGAAGATTAATACCACTCTCATATCTGTCCATCAAATATAAGGCTACAAAGCCAGGCTAGCTGTTTCCCCCTGATTCCAGTCTTTATGCTAAGCTAAGCTAAGCTAACCAGGTCCTTAAAAAAACGTAAACCTAAACTTTATTACACCCCCCCCCCCCCGAGGCCTTCAGCCCTGAACCCTCAGGAACTTAACTGATGGTACAGCCTGGTAAATGGTTGAGTGTGAGAGGCTGCAAGGGCATGAGCACTTTGCGACGACATATCAGGTTACCTTGACAGCACCAATTGTGGGTTTTATTTTAAATGTTTTACTGCCTGTTTGAGACTAGAGGTAACTTTAAAAAAAAATCGAGAATGCGCCATCTTTTTTTACCCAAAATGTCAAAACTATTTCTTTAAAATGAATGACCACAGGTGGGCTGTTTTTATTTTCAAAAGGCCCCCCCAAGAAGCACACTTGTTGCTTCAATGAAAGCCTAATCGGTAGTGAGTGGGTTGTGACTGACTGACACACAGGCTGAGTGAGTAATATGTCCCATATGGTGTGTGTGTGTGTGTGTGTGTGTGTGTGTGTGTGTGTGTGTGTGTGTGTGTGTGTGTGTGTGTGTGTGTGCACGTATATCTCATTTCTGTATACTCACAGTCTTGGGCTCGATGGACTCGGCAGCTTTCGTCATGCCGTCTAAACATTTCCCCACGATGGGCAGCACTTGGCGATCCACGTCCGCAAACGTCTTCATGCACACTCCTATCCTGTCGATTCTTTTCTCCTCCATGTCTTGAAGTTTCTATGTAAAAAAGCAGGAATATTCATCGGTAAATACTAGCGTAACTAGGGTAGGCAGGGCTTGAGAATGATACACTGTGAGTTTGGAAACTGTCTCAAAGGGCTGTCGTCAAAGATGTGACACACCGTCTGGGAAATCTCTTTTACATCTTCTTAAACGTTTGACACTACTTTCAGTGGAAAAAGATTTCAAACCCTGAACACCGTGACTCTGTGTTCACAAGCTGTCAACATGTAACACACAAACATCTTGTGTAAAATACGTGCACTCTCGTTCCCCTCGGTGTTCCCCACATGTTAAACGTTTATTTTTAGCAGTCGACCCAGAGGGGGGAGGGGGTGGGGGCTGCAAACACCATTGAATTCACAAGCTAACTAATGACTGACTGCACATGAATGCACCATTCTGGACCACTTTTCAATCAGTCAACACTTCTGGCTGCATTTTCTCACCGAGTTTTGAAATGATAAACAAAAACAATATGTCTGGGTGGAGGCGCCCTGAATATATCTGATGTATGAGAAACAGCGGATGAAAGTAACTAAGTACATTTACTCAAGTACTGTACTTAAGTACAATTTTGATACTTTTATACTTCTACTTTACTACATTTCAAAGGGAAACATTGTACTTTTTACTCCACTACATTTATTTCACAGTTGTAGTTACTAGTTTTACATAAAAAACATGGTATGTTTACATAATATGTATCTTATCTAGCCAGTAGTATGACGTAGTACTATACTTCTAATCTACCCAGTAGTATGATGTAGTACTATACTTCTAATCTACCCAGTAGTATGATGCAGTACTATACTTCTAATCTACCCAGTAGTATGATGCAGTACTATACTTCTAATCTACCCAGTAGTATGATGCAGTACTATACTTCTAATCTACCTTTACCTGTACCTTTATTTAAAGGTCCCATATCCTGCTCAATTTCAGGTTCATGTTTGTATTTTGGGTTTCAACTAGAACATGTTTACATGTTTTAATGTTCAAACAACACATTATTTTTCTCATACTGTCTGTCTGAATATACCCGTATTCACCCTCTATCAGAAACGCTCCATTTTAGCACATTTCAACGGAATGGCAACGGAATTGCGTTGCTAGGAAACAGCTTGGGTCCATGTTTACATCCTGTCAGCTGATGTCATTCACATACACTGCAACAGGAAATAAACTGGGACACATTTAGAATTTTACATTTAAAACTGTGAAATGGTCTAAATATTGTAGATTTGTGACATCACAAATGGACAGAAATCCTAACGGCTTGTTTCAAATGCACAGTTTCTGAATACGGGCTGTGTGTATTTCTCCATGGATTGAGTGTTTCGATACTTTCACAGTATTTATATATCACTTAAACCTGCTTTATAATATAAAAGACATGAAAATCGCCCTTTTTACAATATTGTACCTTTAAGTAACATTTTGAATTCAGGACTTTTACTTTTAGTGGAGTATTTTTTAGAATATAGTACTGCTTTTACTCAAAGGATTGGAGTACTTCTTTCACCGCTGATGGGAAACACTGGTTGACCAAAAATGAGGCCGTATGTTGCTGTTGTGCTGCTCTTACTGTATATTTACCTGGAATATGTTGGGGATGACTGTAAAGTAATGCTCATTCTGCTCCTGGTTGAACTTTTGCAGGAAGGAGGAGTAATCGCTCTTACTGTCGGAGGCCATCTGGTGCCTCATCTGAGCTTGCTGTCGTGCCTGAAGAGAAAAAAAAACACACACACAAACATGCACATCAGAGACACGCTCTCCTCAATAAACCTGATTAACACAAACATATGGGTCACACACACACACACACATACACACACACACACACACATGCAGCCAGAGCATAAAAACATACATGAGTTTATGCATACGAGTGATCAGGCATGCACACACATAAACATAGAGCTCGTGGACACACGGTCACAGGTGCAGACTCCAAGTCGGGCAGTAGCAACAGCCGTTGGCATTAGACCGTACCGTACCGTATGTAGGCCAGAACTAACATATAAAAAGAGAAACAACAGCCTGCACTGGCGGCAGGATGGAGGGATTTGGATTTTGATTGCCCGCCCAGTCTGGCGTACCTCTACTGTCGATAATGTTGATTATTTTAAGCTAGTTGGGTCTCGGGGAGGCGAGGCAGGCAGTCAGAAACGCAGCAGGAGCAGCCTATTGCAGATCCAAGGCAAGCAGATGGAGATGAGATTATCTCAGCTAGACAGCATGTGGGGTGTGTGTGTGTGTGTGTAACTAAGTACTCGTATCTGTTTCCTCTTTCTATCAGATCTGAGGCCTGCCCACACATACGTACATGTAGTGGTTTCATTGGGTCTTCTATAACAAATAGTCAACCTATGACCCTGGGATTGCATTTGGTCAACTGACTGAACGCAGATGCTGCAGCCACATAACCGTGTAGAGGGAACATAAGCCTGATCTGTCGCAGTCCTGCCTGAGGGAAACATTTCAAGGACTTCATCCAGTTTTCAGTCTCTCACACTCACACACATGTGGGTAAGTAATAGATGACATACTAGAAAGAAAAGGAGGACATCAGAGCAGAGACGCTCGTCAGACACAAAGGTACATTATTTCCAGCACGGGAGGGATGACAGTTAATACCTCGGGTGGAAAATGATAGTCACAGCCTTAAAAAAAAAAAAAGGAATGTGAACTCCAGAGAAAAGCTAAAAAGCACATGTGAAAGTCCAGCTGTTTAAAGTCTACGTGCGGGCCTGTGAGCATGCATGTGTGTGCTGTATGCTGCTGTAGGTGCATACAAAGTGTGTTGAGAAATGATGAGGTAAACATTATCACCATGGTAACATGCTGCTCTGCCTGCAGCAACATCACATCCTGTTCTCATTTTCTAGAAATGACCTGCTTTTTTCTGTTACTCACACCTCTGTGTGCATATGCATGTGTGCATACCAGGGCTGTCAATCAATTCAAATATTTAATCGCAAATTAATCTCACATTTTGTATCTGTCCAAAATGTACCTTAAAGGGAGATTTGTCAAGTATTTAATACTCTTATCAAAATGGGAGTGGACCAATATGCTGCTTTATGCAAATATATGTCTATATTTATTATTGGAAATCAATGAACAACACAAACCAATGACCGATATTGTCCAGAAACCCTCACAGGTACTGCATTTAGCATAAAAAATATGCTCAAATCATAACATGGTAAACTGCAGCCCAACAGGCAACAACAGCTGTCAGTGTGCTGACTTGACTATGACTTGCCCCAAACTGCATGTGATTATCATAGAGTGGGCGTGTCTGTAAAGGGGAGACTCGTGGGTATCCATAGAACCCATTTACATTCACTGATCTGGAGGTCATAGGTCAAGGGACCCCTTTGAAAATGGCCATGACAGTTTTTCCTCACCAAAATTTAGCCTACGTTTGGAGTGTTATTTAACCTCCTTCATGACAAGCTAGTATGACATGGTTGGTACCGATGGATTCATCAGGTTTGAGCCCGCTGCAACCTAAAAATCACAAGTTGCGTTAAAGAAATTAGTGGCGTTAAAACGAATTTGCATGAACACGTCATTAGCATGTTAGCTCTAATATATTTAAATTTCCATCTACACATATTTCAAGTATCTGTAGAACTATTTATCTATCAGCCTTACGCTACATATTCAGCATTCATGTCATTTTCCTTACATCACACATAGAAAGTGTTGAGCAGAAGACAGCGAGACAAGCCACTGTACGGGGAGCAGGTCACAGTCAGACAGGACAGGGCGTGTTAACAGTGACCTTGGTCGAGGTCTGTGTGTTAGACTCTACGGGAGAGCATGTGTGTGTGTGTGTGTGTGTGTGTGTGTGTGTGTGTGTGTGTGTGTGTGTGTGTGTCGAGACAAGTCGAGACAGTGTGTGTTCCCACAGATATAACAGGCTCTCTATCCGTCGGACCTACCTTGTGGGAACTTCGCTTCAAGGCATGGCATAAAATAGATATACAAACACACAAAAACAATAACAAAAAGGATTGTTAGCCGTTTCCAGCTAAACAAGACGTTGCCATAGAAACACTTCCTGGACCACCAGGCGTGTCATCACTCAAAAGGGGGAAGTTGGTATCAGGGTAAACAAACACAATCACCACTAAAATACTGGAATTGTAAACCAGGCTCTCATGGTGTTAGTAGAGGAGAACACAAGTTTATGACTGGGGATCTCCGCGATAGGGAGGTCTGTGAGTGTGTGGGGGAGCTGGGGGTCCCTCAAAGACCTACTAACAGGCTTTGTGGATATCTGGGCTGTGAATCCAAACCCCAAATTGAGGGTTTTGTGTGCCAGAGAGGAGGAGAGGGAACAGTTAGAGGTTTGCTCCAGCTGCTGAGAAAAACCACAATACCTCAGCTCAACAAGCAGCAGCTTCACAGCGAGCCGTCGCATCACAGACCAGAGCAACTCCTGGAGTCACAATATATCCACTCAAGTCTTCTTTTATTGTTACTGACAAGAAAGATCATTTATTCATTAGTAACTCTCTTTTCAGATCCTGAAGTGGCCTTTAGCTGTAGAATACTAATGTACACACCATAGACTCTTTATATAGATGGAAGACGCGTCTCCACTTCCTCCCACTGTACACAAGTGAAGCCAGAGTATCCCGGATACGGGAGCTGCCATCTGGAGATTTTGATGTTATTTGGAGCCAGAGTCTCCGCAGCCGTGATTGGACGGTGGAGCTAATCACGAGCCGAGCACGGCCACAGCTTTTTAGCGTGAGCCACCTAGCTGCTACGTTAGCACCACGGTAGCGGTTTGGCTATAAAGACACAACAACTAACCATAATATCTCTCTATATATAATATCTCTAGAACTACATTTATGATCAAACTGACTCATGTTCTATGACACAGACTGGTGACGGTTATAGAAAGTTAAAGGTACATCTCCTCTCGTACAATTTACCGAACCTCCAGCTCCACGACTACTTCACTCAGAGCAGCTGTCAATCACAGCTGTCAATCAAGACGTCTTACCTCCTTTTTTATTGCATCAAATAACTAAATTAAACCAAACTTATCAGAAAAATAAACACCTGAACAAACATCAGCGTGATGAGAACTACCTAAAATGACAGAAACTATCTTTGGGGAAAAATGTATTTGACGTGTACTTTGACTTTTTAATTTGGCCCACGTCCCATCCACTAACATGATTTATGACCTATACTGCAGCCAGCCACCAGGGGGCGATCCAGATGTTTTGACTTCACTTTTAGGGAGCTGTCAGTTGGTCCACCTTTATATACAGCTGATGGTACACATACAACTCGTATAAACCCTCTGTCGCCTATCATGCGTCTGCTCTGTCCCACCCAGACCTACTTCCACCACAAGGCTTTAACTATGATTCAGACACAAGCACAAACAAGGCTGAGGTTGTGATATGTCATTCCTTCTGGTGATAAATACTCTAAATAATGAAGTTATATTCCTCTGCAAAGAAAATAACACATTGAGACACATGCTCTGTTCTTTTCTGTGCCTTCATTTTATGAACAAATCTGTTTATTACCAAAAAACAAACTTTACTGTCAGCCTGATGTAGCACATTTAATAACAGAAGTGTTCAAGTGCCTATATACCCTATATACTCTGTATGTCACTGAGCTAAAGAACGCACGAGGCATCGCAACCCGAGTGTCTAAACCACCGACACACATACGTGAGAGACGATATAGCAAACCCAACAACACACTTCCTTTCTCTTTTTTCATTTCACACACTTTTTTCTAGACTCTAGGAAACGGTTGTTAGAACTGATACCACAGATACAATACACCAATAAAGTAGAATGTGGGAAGAAAATCCAATCATCTTCCAGAGTGACTGCTATTTGCATTATGAGTTTTACATTTCTGAACAATGGAAATGTGAGTAGGTGAAAAAGAGAGCTGGAAACCCAAAGAAAGGAAGAGCAGATGAGAAAGGCATTATATTTTTTGCTGTGATCTATACATTGGCAAGTAGGGCAAGACACTGAAAAGCATACATATTCATTATGAGTATAGAGGTACGTGTTAATGCTTCTGAAATAAAGGACAATCCAGATGATTTAGTTTCAGCCCGTTAATCCTCATATAGTTCACATTGCTGATTTCGAATGCATAACAAAGGCTTGTAGATTGACTTCCTGCTTTCATTGCAGACATTAGCTTTCATCTATTCCACTACAGCTTGAAAATCAACTTGCAGAGACTTCCTTGAGATTTTGTATATAATCACTCACAATATGGTAAACATTTTGTCACCTTCATATTTTGTATAAGCTTTAAAACTCAGTTTGTTCCAGAATAAATTAGAGGCCTATCTGAGAGCGAGATATTGAAAAGCACCACGTTCACCAGCTATGTTGTCAGAAAATCTAACCTTAAAGGGGACATATCATGCTCATTTTCAGGTTCATGTGTATTTGGGGTTTCTACTAGAACATGTTTACATGCTTTAATGTTCAAACAACACTTTATTTTTCTCATACTGTCTGTCTGAATATACCTGTATTCATGCTCTGTCTGAAACACTCAACAGGAAATAAACTGGGACACATTTAGTATGTTTACGTTTAAAACTGCAAAATGGTCTAAATATTGTAGATTTGTGACATCACAAATGGACAGAAATCCTAATGGCTTGTTTCAAACACACAGTTTCTGAATACGGGCTGTGTGTATTTCTCCATGGATTGAGTGTTTCGATACTTTCACAGTATTTATATATCACTTAAACCTGCTTTATGATATAGAATACATGAAAATCTCACTTTTTACAATATGGGACCTTTAAAGGGAAAATGTGGTATTATATTCTAATAATTATGGCTGATTGTGTCATAATAACTTCACCACCTTCTTTATAGAGGTTTTAAACCTCCTAAATCTTCCCAAATAAACTTCAGTTTTATATAAATCATTTCAAAGTGACTCTGTTCCTTCTGAACCTCGACCACAAGTTATTGTGACCGGTAGTCAGAATGGCCACAACGGGCAATATGACCATATATATCATCAAAACTATATAAAAATCATATATATTTTTCTATATCATTTCTATGGTGATATAGGCTAGGCCTATATTTATTGCTTTTTCTTAATAATTTCTCTTAAAAATGTTATGGTCATTATTTATTTTTTATTTAATTCACACAGGTGTATAAAGTAATAGGCTTTACCATGTGGTTATTTCATATAAGTAATTTATTTATTGAATTACCAGAAAACATGCTATATCATTATATATATCGTTATCAGCATATGAACTGACCTACAGTATATCGGGATAGAATATTCTGGCCATATCTCCCAGCCCTACTGAGAATACGACACAATTTCCTTTAAATAAAAAAGAATGATGTGATAGTTTAATTAGTTTAACTTGCCTAATTGTCATTAACCTAGGGCGGTGTATTGGACACGATACATATCATGATACAGGGGTTATGATTCAATAGTGTGATTTTGTTATAATTTAATTTTAGAAAAACTGTCATACTATAAAGACGAGCCTCCGTCGTATTCACCGTATTACGGAAGCCTTCATTCTCACACTGCTATCTAGTAGTTTAATGATACATTCATCTGGATCGATATATTGATTCAATGATCAACGATTCAATATCATCGATGCAAAGTGAAAACATGGATATATATCATCATCTTTAAGCTATTCCCATTGCACATCTGTGTCATCATTTCCGTCCAAGCGCACCTCCTTCCTACAGAGGCCATTAATAAAATGGTCAAATCATATTTTAGATGCTTTTTGTGAGTTGATATAAATATAAATAATTGTGTTAAATGGGCATATTGTATCATTGTCCAAAGAATTGATATAATATCGTATCGTGAGGAGACTTGTGATTTACACCCTCCTATCTAGAGGTCGGGGTTTAAACACAACACAACCTGAGTCACTGTCTGCCACAAATCTTTCCAAGTAAACTATTAATTAAAAATCATTAGTGTTTTTGAGAATGGATACAGAATCACAAAACATAACATCACGATACTGAAGTGTATTCATATTTTTTTACACCCGTAAAGTAGCTGTTCTGTAAAAGCACCGACAGGGACTGAACTGAAGTTGAATTTCCGAGGCATGGAAGGAACGTCAATAGAAAATGCTCAGCAGAAATGTGAATAATACACACACGCAGTCCTTTAGGGTTGAGAAGAATCCGGCATATTAAAGATCACGTTACACAAACAGTGATACTAACTAAATGAGAGCAATAAAACAGCTCTGAATGCTGTTTAATGTAGGAGTCTTTCATGCCTCAATAAATGAAATATCTGTAATCAGACACAACGCCGCCGTTGTTCGAAGACTAGCTTCTTGAGCTGCTGTGCCGGGTCTTTCCAGTTGAGTTCAGTGTTAGCCTAAGCCTATTGTAGCTCTTTGGCTGTATGTCCAGAGAGCAGAAAGGCTCTTTATTCCGGCCTACATTTGCATAATAATCGGGTCTGAACTGTGTCAACTCTGAGCCTGAAAGCTCTGCTCCAACAGCTGATGAAGCAGCGAGAGAGAGAGCACGCGCTGCTGACCCATGATGCCTTGCGGGCGTGGGAGCCGTGTGGGTTAAGAGCTGCTCTTTTAATTGGTTATGACAACAGGAAATGACATCAGCTACAGGCCCAGGGGGCTGTGTGTCTGCAAGTCCTGAGAATCGGATGGTCGCTGAAGACGATGTATAATCACAGAAAGAACCAACTAAAGATTTTGATTCTTCGCTGTAAAAAAGCAGCTAATGTGTGTAATCCACACATACAGTAAACACAAAGTCCTCTCTGTTGCTAAGGCCCATGCAGCACAGCAGAGCGTTTGGTATCTGCTCTACTGTGATAATGAGGACTCGGCGCTGCTATCAGCTTTGTTTAGCAGCAGATCACTGTGCTGCTGAGACAATGCCAGCTTTTACACACACACTCCCTGGCATCAAACACATGGTCACTCAATCTTTGCTGTCGTTTGGGCTCAGTGGAAGGAGGAGTCACGGCTTTGTGGGGGCAAAAAAACAGTAAAAGAAAATGGCGAGAGAAAGGGGAGGTTGCTAGGTGGGCGGGTGAGGAAGGCCAGGCGATTGTGTCAAGCGTGGAGGGAACAGGACAAGCTGGCGTGATTGGTGGCTGCTGCACGGGAGTGAGATGACACATACCTTCTCCACGTCAGCCTTAGTCACGTTGATGTCAGCATCCATCTTCTCAAAGTATTGCTGTGCTCTGTCGGCCTCTTTACAGTCCCTCTCAAACCTTCTTTTACTCTGAAAAAAAGAGAGACGTTAAACATGAAACCAGTAATGAGCTGTAGCAGGAAACGGTCTATAACTTGACCTTTAAATGGTAATGAACGTCATGACATGTAACGTATACGTCAGATAGATTCGCATTGTGTGCGACAGAGGTCAGTTTATGGCGTTGACACAGCTCTGAGGTCTGCAGCCTGCAGATTAAACTAATGTTCATAGTGCTCATTTGTGTAGAGAAACAAGCATTCATTCAACCCTCGAACGGAACAATCAGTGTTTGTTGGGCCGGCGTTGTGCACTCTGAACTACGCCTATCTGCCGCGCTCACAATGGGATCATTGAACGCACAGCGAAGTCTGAGGAGGACAAGGCAGTTATGCATCTCTGTCTTCCCCCCCGTCAGAGGGGCCAGGCAGAGAAAAGAAGAGTTCTGTCTAATCTCTCCTTCAGCTCCTTCACTTAAACTAATCAAACGGACAGTCCTGGATCTGATCTGATCTGATCTGATCTGATCTGATGTGATCTGATCTGATGGCTTTTAACAAAGACTGGAATTATACAGTACTATATACTGAATTAATGTTAGTCTGTTCTGCTATATATACACGCACTAGTGAAACTTGCTTTCGTATTTCTACCTAGGATCTATAGACATTGGAGGCTTCTATTGATGTTTTCAAATGAAGCTTTGAATGTCTGTTGTCATATTTTATGACGTCATTACCCTAAAAAAAAGAGGAAACAATACATGTTTTTTGGTATTGTGGTTATATAAATGTGAATTGAAGCAGAATGTTTTGTTAGATAAAAATGTGACGTTTTGGGAATGATTACATCTATCACTTTTCAATTATTTATTTATTATATCTGGATATCTCTTTCACCTCTCATCCCTCTTTATTATTACCAACAGTGGTGGAGTACAAGCACCTCAAACATGTAGTTAAGTATAGTATTTGAGTAAATGTACATAGTTACATTCCACCTATGTAGAAAACATTCAGGTGACGTTAGCAAGCTTCTCTTTTTCTAGGCTATCAGCTGTAGCTAACAATGATGATTTATTCAAATATGCATAATTGAATAATGTTCGGTGTTTGAAATACTGGAAATTAAGTTGCAGGGGAGGTTTAGTGATGGAGCGAACGGCAGAAGTAAGTCATGAGGTGAGTTACATGTTGTTTATTATGTTCTAGTCACTGTACCGACTGTGATCAATGGTTAACTGCCACTAGTGATCTGTATTGTGGTACTGCACATGAATGGGGTCACTTACCGATTCCAGCTGTTTCCACGAGGTCTCAATGTGCTGCTGTGCCTTACGCCCATCGTGGAAATACTGTCAGAAGAAAAAAATTAGATTTATTATCATACTATTCACAAGCTTAAGGGATTTAAAAGTAGGTAACCTTGACATAATAAATTAGAATCAGCTGGAATGAGAGTCTCAACCATACCATTAAACACTATGAATATTACTCACACTGTGTCAGGGAAGTATTAATATAAGCTGAGAAAGTAGGGCAGATTCAGACAGACACTATACTGGAGCTACGTTACAAATTATGACCGTCCAATCCACAGGCTTAACTCTCCAGCGTACCGTACGTACGGCTATAAGTCCGTTTGATTGAAGAGCAGCCATGTTATAACTCATCAGTTCAACACAGGTGCACCATAAAAATACAGTGTTACAATATCAACATACTAAAAATCAACTGAATGAATGCTTTATCCCAAGTAGAGATTCTTATAATATGAAAAGGTCAAACATACTGTAGATCAAGTAACTATGACGACCGAGGGACCAATAACAGCGTGGTGAAGCCGAACAGATGCTGTGTTATGTACAGAGCACGGTGCCGACGGCGAGGTGTGTGTTGTTAAAAAAGAACTGTCCTCTGTGCTCTCTGCATACGTTAAAGGTGCTCTAATTTCATGAACTCAGTACAAGAAACGTGAATATAATCTTTAACAGGGAATATCTAAACAGGAGAGATTTGCAAGAAAAAATTATTTAGTAGGGCTGTCAATTGATTCAAATATTTATTAATATGTATTCATTATTAATTAATTATTATTATTCGTAATTATTAATTAATGGCCCTATTACCTAGTACCACCCTCTCGTGTAACTTTTGGTTGCAAAAAAACAAGATGGCGATGGCCAAAATGCCGAACTCGAGGCTTCAAAACGGCAGTCCACAAACCAACAGGTGACATCTAGGGATGTCAATAATTAACCGTTTAACCGTTACCCGACATTAAGCATTTTAACCGATTAACGCTATCGGTTAAAACGGTTAAAAGAAACATTAATAGTTAACTGAAAAGCTGAGCGGCTCAGAGGAGCGGCTCATCTCTTTAAGGAGAAACGCTGGTCCACCTTAACAATCCACCTTAAGAGGCGGAGCTGGAGTAGCAGGATACAGGAAGTCGGCTCCGGTCTCTCCATGGATGTATTAAAAGAACAGCACTGGTTCTCTTGAGCGGAGTGGAGGAGTTGTAGTTTCGTAGCATTTATTCACCGACAAATAAAGTGTCCACACACTGCTACACCTACGATCACAGCTAGAACGCCACCAACAACCTCACACTCACCACCAACACACACACACGGTCTGTTGGAAACTCACTAAAGTTACTCAGACTACGTGTGCGGCGGCGAGCACGAAGCCTCCGGCAATGCTAGAGCTGCTAACGTAGCACAAACACACACACTGTTTGTTGGACACTCGCTAAAGTTACACCGGGCAGACACACAGCTGACAACCTGCTAAACTAAACTAAATGTGCGGTGGAGACTTTTACTGGGAAAGTGACTGCATGTCCGCGACACTACACGCAGCATCGTAGCTGCTAAGTTAACGCTCCCGGACGGTGAACTGGAGACTCCCGTCAACCAATATCTGTTGTGCTCCTGCAGCTGGTACGAGGCACAAATCTCGTCGGTTAACGGTTAATAATCGGTTAACGGTTAATAATCGGTTAACGAGGGACGGTTATCGGTTAAGAAAATGTTTCAAAATGAGCATCTCTAGTGACATCATGGTGACTACGTCCACTTCTCATATACAGTCTATGAGTACGGTCACGGGTTGGACATGCAATGAGATGCTAACAGTGAATATACCATGAGATACCAACATGGGAGCCAGATATTGTAACCTAGTGGGAGACAGACTGCTAGACTGTAGCACGTTACACCAGACTATAGGGGGCAGCTGCTGGTCTCAGCTCACACACAGCACCTAACACTGTGTGTTCTCGTCTCTCCGGGGGACCGGAGCACTCGGCCCGGAGGCAGAGCACATCTCTCTCCAGCTCTCTGCCTGGATCACAGCCAGATCCTCTGGAAACATACAGCACCAATCTTAAACCACCTTTTTGAAATTAGATTGTGATTACTTATAAAACATACAAATAATTCCTCTGTTGCCTGCGGTCACGTTAATCTGCTAAAAAATCCCAAAAGAATCAAATGAAAATGAGACTTGACTATCAATGAGGTATCCCCTGGTTACGCGGACTGTGGGTCAGTAGCTGAGCTGAATATCGATGGTGCTATTCAATAACCGTTCTAAAGAGCAGAAAGCTTTGGCTTGTACTTCCCATGCAAGGAAGTCCTCAGTATCCTGCGTACTAACTCCAACACACAAGCAAGAGATGTGAAATTGAGAGTGATGTAGGAGGAGGCGACCTAAAGGTTAATCTCACCTGAATACCACTGGTAGTGAGAATGTTCTCTGGTTTACCTCATGTAGTCACACTTCTCATTTCCCAACGTTTTAAGGGAAGCTGAGTAAAATAAGGAAGTGCTCCAGTGTTTCAGAGGAAGTATTTCAGCTCGAACAGAAATGGGACGTTGTGGAGCCTCTAGAGACAAAACCAATCTATAATCAAGGTTTAGTTTTTTTAACTGACCCTGACCTTCAAATTCCTGTTGGATAAGAACAATCTCTTTCAGTGATGAAAATATGTCTTATGATACGACGCAGTGAAGATACTATGAAGCCTTTTCACATCACGCAGCAGGAGCCTAGGTGACATCAGTGTTACCATGGCGCATTCTTTCAACCAAATATTTGTCTCCATAACAACATATCTGAAAAATATCCAGCGTCTCATGCCTTATGCATCAACAAATCTTCCATCACTACGAAGATAAACAAACTACGCTGACACTCTTCCCCAAACAGCTCGATCAGATTCACAAGATCCTGCTGGAGGATCTGCAGACCGCAACCCAGAAACATGAGCTCATTCCCTCTCATAAAAAAGAGTTCATCATCGTTAGAGACAAACAGCCATCTGGGATGATGCAGGTATACGTGCTGCAGATGTTCTGCAGTGTGTTTAAACTGCAGAGATACACCACTAGGCCCTCTTGGTCCATCCAGCCTTCTGTTCAACACATGAAAGAGCAGACACACCCCGTCCTTCTCAGTAACACCATGCGACTGCTGGCACTGTCAGGGACATCTGGGCTCCTTCAACAGGTCGCTGACCTGAAGCTGCCGCTCTCACTTACCCAGACACAGTGACAGAGAAACAAAGCTGGAGTTAACACGCTAACAGATTGTTGACCCGGACTCACATCGATATATAACTGTTATAAAAGTGGAAAAGTGAAAGTTTTGGAAAGTGGAAAATATGATCAGCAGATTTAAAGGTCCCATATCGTGCTCATTTTCAGGTTCATACTTGTATTTTGTGTTTCTACTAGAACATGTTTACATGCTGTAATGTTAAAAAATCCTTTATTTTCCTCAAACTGTCTGCCTGAATATACCTGTATTCACCCTCTGTCTGAAACGCTCCGTTTTAGTGCATTTCAAGGGAATTGCAATGGAATTGCGTTGCTAGGCAACAGTTTGGGTCCATGTTTACTTCCTGTCAGTTGATGTCATTAACATCCACTGCAACAGGAAATAAACTGGGACACATTTAGAATGTTTACATTTAAAACCGTGTAATGGTCTAAATATTGTATATTTGTGACATCACAAATGGACAGAAATCCTAACGACTTTTTTCAAACGCACAATTTCTGAATACGAGCTGTGTGTGTTTCTCCTTATATTGAGCATTTTGATAGTTTAACAGTATTTTTATAGCACTTAAACCTGCTTTATAAAATAAAAGACATGAAAATCTCCCTTTTTACAATATGGGACCTTTAATATTTACTTAATAATTTCTATGCTATGACTACAAAGGAATTCCATATGCTAGCCCCTCCTGATGCAGCACAGACCACCAGACACCCTCCAGGTACCGTAACACTAACAGGTGTCTCCTTTTGATAGATTTTTTATTTCAATCAGTAAAATTCTAACACACAGCATCTTTCTCCACATAAACACACACACAAACACTGCTACTATTACAGGTGTGTGTTTTACGGGGTCTCCTAGGGTTGTCACAGAATACATCTGAGGGGTCGTGAGATGATTAATCAGGTAGAAAAGTAAAAACCAAATTCTGCCACACAAAGTTCTATTAATATTTTGGACTTTTCTCTAATCTTTGATTTTTAGTGATATGTTTGAGAATTTGGAGAAAACTAGAGCAGCCATTGGTTTAATTTTTAACAAATTGTATTTTATAAACTGATCATGTGTTTTTTTGTAACTCGTACCTATATCTGTCAAATAAATGAAGTGGGGTAAAAAGTACAATATTTCCCTCTGAAATGTAATGGAGTAGAAGTATAAAGTAGCATAAAATACTCAAGTAAAGTACACATACCTCAAAATTGTACTTAAGTACAGTACTTGATTAAAAGTAGTGAAGAATGCTCTCTATGGGAAGAACCAACGATCAATTCTCCATCTGAGCTTCCTGTTTCCTCTCAACACAAGAAGGCACGTGAGGCCACTCCAGAGACACATTGTTCTTCCTCTCGGCGTCCTTACAGATAAATGAGGACACTGTCCTCTGCCAAACCCACCTAAAGATGTTTTATAGTGCATTTTAGTTTTCAGCTGACTTTTCACTAAACGTAATGCATATTTCCCGGGCCCTGCCAGCTGAATGGGACGTATTCTAACTGATTGAACATGTCACATCTCAGCAGGATGAGACAGATCAAACTTCCCCCAACACCTAAAGATATAATGACGTGCACACACTGAACGAACACATGCTGATACAGTGAATACAGCACAGTGACATTTATTAATGTTGGAGTAAATGGGACGTCTCTGGAGGTCTTGCTGAGTCTTTAAGGGTCTTCATCAGTCCTCATTAGAGAGGACACCTAAGCCCTGTGATCAGGACAGCAGGACGCTGACCCAACACTTTATTATGATTCCTCAGCACATTCACAGTCCAGTGAGACTTAGGCTCTTCATCCCATATTAACCCCGCCTGCTCTTCATCATTGACTATTATACTGTTAACAAACCATAAACAAGCAAATGACATCTTATTGAGGTCATGATATATTTAGACATTTCTCCCGGTGCCTTCATAATTCATATCTGGTGTTTGTATAACACATTAAATGGAGCAGTCTGACCTATAAAAGCAGGTTCCACTTTAGTAAAAAACAAGTATTATCTGCTCTCACATGAAATCCGTTAAGACAACATTCTTGGCCTCACCTCCTGCGCCACCCCAAGCTGAGCTTAGAGAGAGGTTCACTCAGGGAAACAGCAAAGGGAGGGGGGGGGGGGGGGGTTACAAAACAGCCCACATGAGAAACTAATGAGGAGGTATTATTGTTCTCCTTCTGGTTTGTAGTGTGGACTTTACCTGTCCAATAACGTCTCTATAAACCCGTCTCTAATCCAACTGTCTGGGTCTCACACACGGCACGTTTCCACCAAGCAGTTCAGTCCACATCAGTTCGTCACTCTTATTTTTGTGTTTCCATGAGCAAAAGTTGTGGATGGTACCAGCAGAACCACTCCGTTCTTGGTACCTGGACCAAAGTGGTACACTGAGCCGATACTTCTGTAGAAGGTGGAGTTAAGACACTAGAGACCACTGATTGGTCAGAGAGAATTGTAACTAGCGCGACGCGGGACATCCTGCATAAACCGGCACCGACCCGCAGTTTTTAAATAGCCAAGCTACCGTCAACAGCGACCGCAATTTTTAATTCACTCGAACCAGATGTTTTAGAAAATGGCAGCTCGCAACACTACGCCGAAGGACTGATGAAGTGCAGACATTTCTCTGTTTGGTTGCCG
The DNA here is from genome assembly GCF_043250625.1 of Sebastes fasciatus. Lineage (NCBI taxonomy): Eukaryota > Metazoa > Chordata > Actinopteri > Perciformes > Sebastidae > Sebastes > Sebastes fasciatus. The sequence goes on along the minus strand of NC_133813.1, from coordinate 27,088,592 downwards.
TCGAAAGGATTCAGCGAGGGTCCCGTTGAAGATGATGTCACTGCTACGCCCACACTGAGGGGATACTAACCACAGTGGAAACACGGCACAGAGAGAAGGAAGGACCGAGTACCGACAGTGAGTCGAGTGGAACAGAGCCGTACCATGCGTTGGAAACACGGCATAGAGAGAAGGAAGGACCGTACCATGCGGTGGAAACACGGCTATACATCAGACCGGCACATACGGGTACTTCGCAAAAAGGGATCCCCTTTTTTGGATCCCATAGATATGGATGTAATCTGACGTATGTTAGGATTGTAAATTTGATAAGTTTGTATGCATTCATCTCTTGTTATACAAACGTTTTGTTTTATACACGTCACACATGTTGATAGAATCCTGTTAGGATAAGTGTTGTCTGTTAATAACCATCTGTTTGATCTATAGGCTGAGATTTAGTTGGAGACGACAGTCTGATGCTGCTGTAACGTTGATGTATGACTGTATTACTGCAGCAGCCTCACACTCAAGAGAACGTTAGCTAGTCATACTAGTCACTGTCACCAGCATCATTTAGCCATTTAGCACACTGACGGTGAATATTAACATATCGTATGAGCCTCAAATCTCAGTGTGAAAGACTCAGTTAACCCGCTACACAACAGCTTTTCATCATTTTCTCTCCTGTGACAGCGAGTTTCTTTCCCCCAAAAGGGAACGCAGCCTCGGAGAGGACGCCGTGCTTGTCTGGTCTATAGCTTGGAGCCATAAAGCCATTCTGGTCTGGTTCAGAATATTCAGCATAGCGTTATTACTGTTAGCGGTTTGTTAAAAGTAGAAGTTTCAACTTCTTCTGTTTCCTCTGTTTCCTCTGTTAGCGTCTATGAGGGGGGCGTGGTCATGAGAGCATACTCTGGATGACTTATTGCCTCATAGTCTGATGTATTGATACTATTTGTTTTAAAAAGCACACTGAGTGCTGCTTAATAATTCATGAATGAAACCAGAGAAAAGAATGAGGGGAAGCTGGGGAAGTCCTGGGTAATGACTGCTCCACTAACACCTTTCACAATATTACTTTCTCTAATAGTGTTACAGACAAATTAACTGTGAATGTTGTTCTGTAAAAAATAAAGGCACATTTTGATGAAGGTCTTTTTCTTTGTATAGCGAGTGTGTGCATTTGAATGAAAAGTGAAAAGAGAACATTTACTCTACAAGGACAGCGTTCTGAACACCACTGAGGAACTATTTGCTCATTGCCCTTTCAGATGAAACCATCTTCTGTTCAGAAAAGACACTGAGAGTTATGGGGTCATGCTACGAAGGGAAACCCCCCCCAGCGCTGACTAACTGAAGGCTCTTTTAGTCAAGAGAGGCAGACACATCATAGACTAGGAGGACAGAGAGGAAAGAAGAGATATAAGTTGAGAGAAGTGACATCCTGCAGGCGTCTGACCTTGAACCCTCTATCTGGACACTAGAGATACAGATGCTATGCCAAGCCAAGCCAAGCCAAGCCAGGCTTAACCAAAGCCAATAAAGCTAAACAGGCCTGGGGGGAAGTGGATGATTCCCCATCAGAAGCGCTGGAAATCCCCTCTCTTTCCAAACTAAAACCGAGATGAAAATCAAAACTGATCAGTAATAAAGCGCCTCAGGGCTTCCTGTGTTCAGTAGCGGCTGCAGCAACACGTTTGTCACAAGTTGTGCACACAAACATCTTCTCTAAAAGAGGTCACTGTGCCTTTGAGCAGCCCTCTGGTTTTGGTTTTCCACTCCAGTTCCCTCAGCTGGATGTCCGTGACACAAGAGTCCACGGCAGATTTTTCAGAAAGTAAATTTTTTTTCCAGCTGGGTAGCTTTCTCTCTGCTCCTCCAACAACTCTATAGATATGTATAATGGGCACCACACTGTTATCTATGAATCATAGCGCTGCTGCTCCGCCGCTCTTCCAGATCACTTTATAATGGCGAAAGTGACTTCAGCATTTAAGAATAGTGTGCGGTGCACCGATCTGTTGTAAGATGGTTTATAAAAGAGAGAAATAAGCCTGTAATGATAGAGAGACGATGACTTTGTTCCATAAAAAGGACTCAGTCAGTCACGTTCTGCACTTCTGGCAAGCCTTCGGGTGTATCTATATTTACTCAGCGATGACCTCAGTCCATGGAGAGTAGAGCATGCAGAGGGAATGGGCTACTTAATGTCTTGCAGGCCAGTATCCTTTACTCAATCCGTGTCCTTCTGTCTGAAGTGAATGTGGTGTGGGGAGAATGACAAGATGATGAGGAGCAAAAGGTGTGAATATAAAAATACGTCTCACCGATTTCCTCTCGGCCTTGATGTCCTGCAGGTAGCGCGAAAGCTCAGTGATGATTTGAGACGTCAGGTTCTCCGCTATGACCTCGTGTTGACCTGCGTAGTCGTTTAACTCATTAAGTGATGTCAGGAAGGCTCGGCAGTAGGTGTACCTGGTTAGACACAGGAAGTGATGTCAGAGGAAGACGGTATAGTTGCAAAGACAGGGGCCAACCATAGACTGCACATAAACAAAGAGTATAGAAGCAAAGTTGTTTTTCTGACAACAACCGCTGCCGCCATTTTGGACTGAAGACGCTTATTATATTCATAATAATTTATTGTTCAACACAGGCCATGTTGGTAGAATATGACAATAGAATAGAAATGATTTTGCTCTACTTTTGTACGGCACTTTTTAGATGAACGTTTTACTGGCGTCCGGTCGTCGCTTTCAGTCCGAAGCGTTGCTCTGCTGCTGGGCGCTGATGTTGCAATGGAACAAACAATTGACTTGCACTTCTTGGTGGTATACGTTCTTTGATATAAAGATGGACGACATGACAGCTCCACAATAGTGAAGCCAAAACATCTGGATGGCCCCCTGGTGGCTGGCTGCAGTATAGCTCCCTCCATGTTAGTGGATGGGACATAATAAGAAGTCAAAGTACACGTCAAATACATTTTTCCGAAAGATGGTTTCTGTCATTTTAGGTAGTTCTTATCACGCTGATGTTTTTTCAAGTGTTAATTTTTCTCTCTAAGTTTGGTTTTAATTAGTTATTTGATTCTATAAAAAGGAGGTGAGACGTCATGATTGACAGCTGTGATTGACAGCTGCTCTGAGTGAAGTAGTCGTGCAGCCAAATGACGTCAAAATCTCAAGATGGCAGTGGAGACGCGTCCTCCATCTATATATACAGTCTATGATGAGAACACATTTAGTTCAGAAATAGAAGCGATAGCAGTTTGGATTTGATTGGGAACAGATTTAGAGAACATGTTAAAGGAATGGTTTGACATTTTGGGAAATAACACTTATTGTTTTCTGGTGGAGAGTCAGGTGACAGACATTGCTAAAGCTAGCATCTGGTTAGCTTAGCTTAGCATAAAGCCTGGAAACAGCCTGGCCATGTCCATTCTCTGCCACCTGTAAGTGAGTATTTTCCAAAATGTGGAAATATTCCTTTAATCCATTCTTTGTGTAAGATCCTGTTACTCACTTGCTGTCTTCCTCTTCTCGTGAGTTCTTCTTCGGTTGATACTTCTTTGATAAATTCCTGTGTGGACAAAGAGTTCAGCCTTGTCAGACATTTCTTACAGTATCTTCCCGTCTGCAGATGGCTATAGTGCACCCTTCCCATTATATTTCCCTGACACTGCCCTTATAGACCTGCCAAAGGATCCTCCAGTACACCATTCAATCCAGCAGAGTGCTTTCTACTAACATCCCCTTTCCTCTCTTCAGGTCATAAATCATGCCCCCCCAGGATGGATGCACGCAGAACCACTCAATGCATGCTTTTCTGATGCAGCCAGTGCCCTTGGTCTGACTCTGGCTGCATGTTAGTGACACGACATGAGTGGAGGAGAAGAAAAATGACATATTGTGTAAGGTTGAAAGAAAATCAGTCACTGTACAGCTGTAGGTGAGTTGATGTTGTTGGGAACAGGCTGCGAATAACAACATTTATTTTGGTTATAACAGTCTTTCTTTAATGTCCTTCTCTCAACCCAGCAACCATTGTGTTGTTTGACAGGTTGCAGTACATCCTGTCACATTCATCTCCTCATTGCAGTGTCACACACTCACCACCCAGCTGTGCTGATGGCTACTCCGTCAACAGAACATAATAACGTGCACTATGCTCTGATGAATTTGGGTGCACGTTGTGTGCTTTATGCTTTCAGGATGTTTTGTCTAATTACAGAGCACTGTTCTCAATTTAAAAATGAACAACCAAACGGTGCACATGCACCGAAAACAGACCGACAAAAACAAGAAAAGCTTTTTAAAAAGAGCAAATCTGACTGTAACAAGGAGATGTCATTTTATAATCCTATTTTATGTCCTACAAGTTAAGCCAGTGCTTATTAGAAATAAATGTTGAGACAAATTCTATTAAAACAGCATGATTCATTATTAAAATCTAGTGCTGTCCTCAACCAAAGAAATTCTTAGTGGACTAACACTCATACGTTTTTGTTGACTAATCAGTTAGTTGATTTAATCGACAGATCTGTGAAACTGAGTTTCTCCACAAAGAATCACATAAAAGCACCACTTTAAATCTGCTGTTTACCAGAGATGTGCTCATTGGAAATAAGTCATTCAGCATTAAAAAAAAAGCATAAAAATGACTAATCGATAGGGGTGTAAATCACAAGTTTCATCATGATACGATATTATTTCAATTCTTTGGACAACGATACAATATTTGCTGATATCGCAAAGTACTGCGATCAATATAAGACAATATCATATGTTTATATATATATATATATATATATATATATCAACTCACAAAAAGCGACTAAATTATGATTGACCATTTAATTATTGGGTTCTTCCAGACATTTAAATAAAACATTTTTTTTTACATTAATTTAAATTAAAAATCTATTCTTTTACATAAAAAGAATAAAACTAGACCTTCTGTTGTTCACTATAAAGGACCACATTTCTCATGTTTAAGTGCAAGTGTTTTTTTGTTTTTTTATCAGAATTTAAAAATAAAGGCGTATCTTGAAGATGACGATATGCATCGATGTTTACACTTTGCATCCATATATTGGATCGTTGATCATTGAATCAATACCACTACTAATCGACTAAAGAAATCCTAGTCGATTAAGACCAAAACACTAAGAGCCCGAATAAAAACACAACACTAATATCAGAACCAAAATAGATAATTATTGTAAGTGAATTGCTGGTAAAGAGCTGATGACGGTCTGTGGTAGTTGCCCTCGTTGTGAGATTGTGTTCACTGATGGAATCTAAAAGCTTCAGCTTGTACATGTTGTAAAAAGGACGTGCAAAATTCCTGCTGAAATAAATAATGCACATGTTAAAAAAAAAAAACTACTACATGTAACGTGTGTCTCTCTCTGCTCACAACACCCCCCCCCCCACACACGCCTCTCCTACCCGATGGTGTTTGCACTGTTGCTAGGCAGATCTATCCGTCTATATCTCTCCCTGTCCTTCCCACCCCATCTCTAATTATAGTGCTAGTTCCCGCTAACCCATTCAGTCACTCACAGCCACATGTCATGTGTCAGCTTGTATTTGTCCACTCAGCTCAATAGCATATCATATAAACTTGTCAAAATAAGGGCAGCAGCTAGCTCTTAATTAAATGCATGTTTGTGTGTGTGTGTGTGTGTGTGTGTGTGTGTGTGTGTGTGTGTGTGTGTGTGTGTGTGTGTGTGTGTCTGGAAGATGATGCTGCATGAGTGCACGGCTGCTACATGGGCAGACTGTAACCGCGCCGGTAAAGACAGACACTGTTTCCCCCCTCACCCAGTCTCTTTTGTTAGCAGGACTTTATTCCCACTGTGTTATGGATTATGCCAGACTGGAATTTGGGTGGGAGGGGGGGAGGCATTAATGCATTGCCCTGCAGTGACTAGACTGGAGCATTGTGCATGTTTACACCAATGCAGTGGAAGAGGATTATTCATGGATTAGTCGGTGCAGTGTGTGGATGGTGTGGTGATAGAAGTGGTGAGCAGTTGGTGAGGAATGTAGGCTATTTCATGTACTTTAAAAAAAAAGTATTTGCAATTGACCCTTTGCTAAGACCCGCCCCTCGATTTCAGACTGGCCTATCATAGCATCGGCCAGCTCTGACCACGGTCTGACAACTAAGGTCGGAGGAAAAGTCCGGTATTTTTTGACCCACCCTAACCTGGAGAGGTTGGAAGGAGATATACATTCTTAAAACATCATGTTTCTACATGAACAAATGTGGAGCTAGCATTAGAAGAAACGGTACAGCACATCGTCAACGTTGAAACGCCATATTGACAGGCCCATTGCAAAAGCTTGACAGGCCTAGCAACAGTAACCAAGGGGAGAGGGGCTTAGTGAAGAGTCAGTTGTATGATAACTGCTGAACCTCACTTATTCAGCTGCTGATCAATAACTACTATCCTCTAACCCAGTTCTGTAGGCGCTTTTCACAGCAGCATGTTGACTTGTGTAACTAAAAACATCGAGGCTGAAGCTAGTAAAAATGTTCAGTATTGATCTGCTGAATATCTTCTCCATTAATCACTTGAAAAATCACAGTTTTCACAATCATGTCTTCTCAGAGCCCAAGGCGTTGTCCTCCAAAATATTCCATTTACTCTCCCATAAGACAAAGAAAAGCAGCAAATCCTCATCATTCACCCTTTGCTAAGCCCCTCGGCCCCTTGGTTACTGTTGCTAGGCCTGTCAAGCTTTTGCACCCGGCATGTCAATATGGCGTTTTCAATGATATTCCAAAGGAAATAATGGCAGATTTCTGGAATAATCCTTCTGAGATATCAGAGAGAAGTAAACAGAAAAGGACTACAACATCCTGAATAATCTCAATAATTGAGAGCTACATTCAAAATATAGGAGCGTAGCGTCAGACCCCCTTCGTCTTGACAACTCAAGTGAAGGACAAACGTATTGATCTGAATTCAGCTGTGAGTGAGGTCTTCCACTCTGTTTAATCCATATCCAATATCGCTCCTCTTGCGTCTTTGGCTTTGGAAAAGCGAAAAAATACGACACTCCCCCTCTAAACTTTGAGGACATGTGCTGTCAGACACACCGCTGGAAGCTCGACAGACCTCCTGCGACGAAAAGACTTAAACCAACTGATCATTTCATGTCCCAGTAAGACGGCATTGGCAAAACCAGATCTGTGAACCTTTTCCACAGTTCTATGGAATGCTGCTATTGCTAATAAAAGCACCTGTGTCTTACGTGTGATGACGTGTCAAACTATGTCTTCCACAGTGAAAGGGCCCGTTACCTCTAAAAGGTGAGAACAGAAGGTCCCCAGCAACACCGATCACAGGGACAAGTCCATTACTTTATCACATCTAACAGCCCTGTGTTTCTTTTGGTCCCCTTTAGATTAAGCCTGATTGCATGAGTTGATTAAAGTGGATAATTAGTCCTGAGGTATAATACGGTCTAGTAGCACCACAATAAAGAAGCAGGGCGTGTTGAAAACACAGGAAAACTGTATGACTCCATCTATCCTGTGTGTACATCCTAATTTCCTCATTTTACTGACACGTGTGCCTGTGTGTGTGTGTGTGTGTGTGTGTGTGTGTGTGTGTGTGTGTGTGTGTGTGTGTGTGTGTGTGTGTGTGTGTGTGTGTGTGCGTGTGTGTGTGTGTGTGTGTGTGTGTGTATGTGTGTGTGTGTGTGTGTGTGTGCTAGATAACAGACCCAGTTTGACAGGGGGTCCTCTGTGTAAGCACATTGAATGAAAACATCCGCACCATCTGTGGAGCCTGAAGTTCAACAAAAGCCAACCTGCCACGGCGAGATGAGTCTACCTCCAGTTTTACTGTCACACATACTGTAGACAGACGCTGACTAATTGAATTATGGGATATCTGTAGGGGTGACGGAAAAGATAGATGCAGCATAGTATCTCAATATTTTGCGTGGCAATATTGTATCGATACACGGACGTCAAGTATCGTTCTTTTATTATATAAACTATTAACCTCTTTACAGTCAGAGGTTGTAGCGGGCTCAGTCTTAAAGCTAGAGGTTAAGATACTGGTATCATATCCAACTATAAAACCTAAGGAATCCATCGGTACCAAACATGTCATACTATGTTATCAAGAAGAACGCTAAGTAACGCTCCAAAGTTACACAAATATTTTGGCGAGGAAAAACTGGCATGGCCATTTTCAAAGGGGTCCATCGACCTCTGACCTCAAGATATGTGAATAAAAACTCTGAGATGAACAGAGTGAATACTGTATCTTATCAGATAAAACAGATGTTGACAAACTGTATCATTTGCAGTTAAAAAAAAGTTAATAAATAGCAATCCTAAGCATATCGCAAAATGTTTCAAATCGCAATAATATCGTATCATGACTTAACTATCGTGATAATATCAGATCGTGTGAGTGTGTATGTTTTGGGACACAATATTCATTAAAAGCTTTAATTTGGCTTTTTTAGTCATGTATTTTTGGTTGAAATTAAGAATTAAGAAGTTGTACACGTGTACAAAAGCTAATTTAAGCACCACGGTAACAGAGGTATGAATACTTTCTGATAATCAATAATTTGCTTTTAATAAGTTTGTTTCTTTTAATTCAGATGTTTCATCAAATATGTAGAAAGAAAAAAATGTTTAAGAAAAAAAATGAAAATGGAACAAAGTCCACAAATATCAAATATATAAATCTGTGTCTGTTCAAAAGTTCCCAGGTGCAGGGATATGCTGTGTGGTTAATGCGTGCATGTGAACACAGACAGCTAGTCCTATTATCTCAGTCTGGTCTGTAGAGGATCTGTGGCTGTGTGAATACTGGATCGTTATTGGCTCGTCACAATGAAATGGGGGGTTGGGGTCAATACTAAGAGCATTAGCCATATTGCCAGGCCTCTTTTAAAGATGAGGATTGTGGATTTGGGGGCTGTATCTCCTACTGTGTTGGGATGCAAAAGGACTTAAGAGATGGATCCTCTCATGCTTCCATCACTGCTGCACTAACACAGAGTGAGTGTGTGGGCAGAATAGGAGGGGGGGGGGGGGGGGCGACACTTGTGGTTGGAGGAAAAAAAAAAATCTGGGTCAGACCTGGGGTTGATAATACTGATACCTTCTAGTCTCTATAGAAACACAAGCACCACCCCATCCCCCCACAACCTGACTTCCTCTTGCCTGAAGCAGACGCTAGCAACAACAGACAGTGTGCATGCAAGAGAGAGGCCGACAGAAAGACTCTCTACAGAGACAAAAAGAGAGATAGATGGAGCAGGGAACAGACTCTTCATGACAGTTTATTTAGTTATTAATATAACACTGCTAATGTACTGCTTCCCATGTCTCAGTTTCCCCCTCCAGAGGGAGGTCAGAGGTCACGGTCAGCTATAGAACGAGCTGGTGAGGATTCAGTCTCCTGTTTCAAGGACACTTCAGTAGGTCACTTTCTTTATCTAAGCCACCTGGATGGAAAACACTTTTACAAGCTGGATTATGAATCATAAATCAGCTTCGGCACTCACCTAATTTGTTTTGCATAGTTGGTTTCGATCTCCGATCTCTCCTTGACAAATTTGGTGTACTTCTCCGCAAACTCGATCCCCCACTGTGTGTGCTTCTCCAAGTTGTCAAACTGATCCTGCAGAAGAGAAGAAGACGTGATGAGGAAATCACTCAGATACACAGCAGATATATACAGATATAACAGTATCAACGATACAGGATAAAGGAAGAGGAGAAAAAATAAAAGATGAAATCAACATGTATTGTATATATTGTAGGACGTAATGCTGAATTCAAATGCAACGCTAATCACCAAGCATCTATCTAAGTATTTGAGCAACCCGGTCTCACGGAAGGCGTATTAATAGCACGACATCACACAGACATCCTGCGCATCATGAGCACGCAATTTAGGCTTTTCGCGTGTCATTTGTACGCCACGCAACAAAACTACGGTAACGTCCACAGTTAGGTTTGGGATTAGGAAAAGCATCATGGTGGGGCTTAAAATAAGTTTGTAAACTAAGTAAAATACGTACGGAAACAACGTAACAGAGGTACGGAAAACACTTCACAAAAGTCACTAAAAAACATGAGACAAACAAACACACAAACAAAACACCGGTCTCGTGGTTGAAAGTTATCTATCTTTCTTGCTTATTATACTACGTCACAAGCTCTGAGCATGGCATATTTACATTGCAGTCAGTACCGACTACATGGCCTACAAATGACACGCCAAAAGCAAGAAAGGCGTTCTTATTGCACGCTAAAGCCTTGCCCATTATCCTGTCATTCATACACCTTTTTCGAGCGAACAGGCTGATTTGAGACTAGCCTCTACGCACAACTTACACTCATTTGTTGTGGTAATATTGTCCATCTGCCCCCCTCAACCAAAGCAATCAGGCATACACAGTATGTATCAGTCAATTTGTTTATTCTGATCCACTGATCAGACAAAAGTGTCTGACCTACAATTCATACACTTAACAGCTTCAAAGGTGTCATTGCCTGGCCTATGACTGACTGGAATTAAACATGTGAGTTTTCCCTTGATATCCTTCAGATCAGTGGTTCTCAACCAGGGATTCCTGAGGGACTTCCAGGGGGGCCCCAGAAACACAAGGAATAGTTCACTATTTAATTCACTGTAGAACTAAAGTGAGCCCTATGAGAGCAAGAGTCATAAGAGTGACTATTGTGATCACAGGTTTCACTTTCTCCACGCTTATCAACCACTACAGACCATAGTATTCTGGTCTTTATCATATCTAACAACCAATGGAGGCCCCTGATGCCAAATCTGATCAAACTGGGATCTGTGACCTAATGCGTATACATTTTGGGGTCCTTGACACAAAAAATGTTGAGAAGCGCTGCTTAATATCATGTTAAAGAGCGGTCTGTCACAGAGGGTGTAGGGTAGTTCATAGTAAAAACAGGCAGTAACCGTCTACACTACTGATAACCAAATACAGCTGTTGGGACTGAACTCATTATTCATGATTTGTTCTTGACTTGTGAGGAAAAAATGAGCCTCTAGTTGGCTGAGGTCACGTCTCGAAATTCATCAGCTCAGAATAGAGAGCATTTCATCTGCGACACCAACGAACAAACACACGCTACGGCTAACCTGTACTGACGATCACATGGCTACTTCCTAAAGATCTTGGCTGTAATTTCAGAGATGAACCAAAAACAATGACCTTGGTGTAGCTCCAACAGTCCCCCATCCTCTCCTCCACCATGTCTGGAGTCTTCCTCTAGTTCCTCTAGCGCGACACACACTAAAGCATGTCAAGTGTTGGCTCCAAGAGGTTCATCTGATTCTCTGTGCAAACCACGCAATGTGCTCTATGAGTGCATATCTGCACTAAATGCATTTTCATATCGAAGACACAGGAAGCGGTTGTGGTGCAGAGAGGTTCAGCCTCCTCGTTCGTGAAGCACTTTAAGATCTCTTTGACTCACTTTTTTATGAGCGTGTCGAACATTTAAGACGATAAAGCTTCATTGAAGTCACATGTTAAGTGTGAGGAAATCTCTCAAACACCTTCGAAGCAGCGTTCACAAATGAAACAGCCCCTAATTGAAGCACTCAAGGACAACAATAGAGAGCAGTTGGAATGACGGGGGCTTTCCAGTCTGCATTGTTAGTCAGTTTCAATGAGCAATCACTCATCAACAGACGAATGACAAGATAAACCAAACAATTAGACATTTTACTGAAATAATGAGGCAACTCCTCAGCCTTGGTACTCCTATTTGTTTTCCTCCCTCAGTCTCTCTGCCCTCCAAACACCTATTCTTCTTGTTTCTATCTCCTTTAATGCCCAACAACCTGCTCACATCTCAGAGCTATGTGCCAATTAAAGTCATCAAACAGCATCTACTTCATTATCACTCCTAGGCACCAACCATTCTAGGAAGAAAACAATCAGCACACATCACCGCGGCCACATCATGCACATAAAACCCTCCCCTCTCTAACACACACTCCTCCACACATAACTCAGATTACCCTTTTTTGCAGGGGCACCATCTTATCCGGCGTGTCTCCGTGTGGAATGTGTACCCTTTTGAAAATATCCCAGAAAGTGTCCATCCAGCTCGCCCTCCAGAGCAGCAGCACAACAAAAGGCTGAGGCTAGGTTAGAGAGGGCGTCCACGAAAACATTTCCAAAGGTATCCAAAGCGGAGCAAGTGCAGATTAGTGTCTGGAACAATGTCCGCTGACCTCGCTCCAACACGGTAACAAAGAAACTGCACGGTTGTAGCAAGTAGTTCCCGATTGTCTGGAAGGAGGAAGAATCCCAGAGAGCAGCAGAGGCTCCCTCACACATACACACTGTGAATCTGAGGCCACGGCCGCCTACAGCATTCAGGCTCAATGCTCCATCAGGCGTAAGGTGGAATAAGTGGGATGGGAGTGAGGATGGTGAGAGAGAGCGGAAAAGCAGAGGGAGGGGGTTGAAAGGAATAGAAATGACAGGAGAGGCGGGATTACATGGGAGGGATTATATTTAGGGGAGGACTATCCTACTGCTGCTGGGATCTCAAAACTCTTCTCTTTATTTCAAATATAATCAAATATAATAAAGGCAACATGATGAGTCATTCTGAGCTCATGAATCGTTGCAGACGGGACGGAAGCAGCTCGAGTAAAATGGAAAAAGTCATCAGCAAAGCAGCTCCAGGAGAAAGAGCTGCTTAATAAATGATGAATGTGAGTGGGGCGAGTATCAGAGACAACAACACATTATGTGAAAGTGTGTCAGATGAGCGACGAGCATGCCGTCCTCTAGTCTCCAGGCTTCACTGCATCAACCTCCTGCCGTTCCAACTCGTACAATATCTAGTCCTGGACGTTTCATTGAACATTGTGTAAGTGATGTGGCACCGGCCATAGAAAACAGATGACAGGAATCTGTTAGCCAAGTAGGAATGTCACCATACCAGGAATTTAGTAGTCGACACCAATACCAGTGAAATTCCACGATTCTCGACACCACGATAAAAAACTAAATAAAACAATAAATGTATTTCAACATAAGCTCCTTTATTACCGTTTGGCATAATGAGTTCATCATTAACCCCTGATGATCCACCTCAAGTTTCTCGCCAAAAATGTCATTTTACAAGATTACATTTCAATACATTGACCTTCTCCCAATACTCATTTTTACTGAACGCATCATGATGTAACTCGATGCGTCCTCCGTTAACGTTAGCTGTTAGCTCACGGCAGGACTGTGCTGTCTATCGGCTGCTAACAGCTAAAATCAACTAGCTCTCCTGCCCAATTCAACTCGGATTTGTTGTTCACGAGATGACAGCACGCCAATAGTCTTGAGACCTGATCATCGGTTCCTGCGGTACCCGCGGTACCCACGGTAACCGCCGTACTGTAGAACATTGAGTACCGTCACGTTTTCAGAATTTTTGGCATCGACTTGGTAGCCAAGTATCGTGACATCCCTAAAGCAAAGAAAAGCAAAGCAGGCAACCATATGAAGTGGGGGAGAATTATTGCCAACCAATAGACAAGTAACAAGACACTATTTTGGTAATTGTTAAATAATTTTGAGCATAAGTAGCAGAAATTCAAACGTGAATATGTGCTGAGTCATTTTAGTCTTCTATGATGGTAAACTGAATATCTTTGGGTTTTGGGTTGTTGGTCGGTCAAAACAAACAATGTGAATACTAACCCAGTCTGTTTCTAACATCTTATTGACCAAACAATTCATTGTTAATCAAGAAATAATCATTAGCAACCCTGACGAACCACAATGTCTGGGTTCAAATGAAGTAAGTGATGATGTTTTACTGTGATGTTTGGTCTTGATCTCCAGACAATAAAGTAACCTTAACCTTATGAGGAAAACTTTTAACAGAAATGAAATATGAATCCATTCACATGCTTTGATGTAGCGCTCCAACATGTTAGCAGTATTTCATGCTATGATCTTGATTATTAACACAAATACTTCAAAATCAAAGACTGACAAATGATTTTCCTACTTGTATCTCTGCAGAAACTAAAGCAGCAGGATGCCAGGAATACTTTTTGGGGTGGAAATACTTTCAGTAGGAAAAGATGAATTTCAAACATGTAAAATGAATCCACTTTCAGTTACTTCAGTTAGCGTTTGTGCACATATGAAATGATTCAGTGTCAGGTTGGTATTCTGTCACAGTTGGCTGAACAGTTACTCGACTCATATTTAAACCTGCGTAGGAATTTGTGTACCAGCTCCTCCTCTGGCCCCCGTACTAAAGACTAATAACTCCTGCTCCAGCTCCAACTTCCATTCTGTGGCCTCTGACACCTGACCTCGTTCCTGCAGGAGGGAAGAAGTGGGGGATCCCTTCAGGAAGCCAACCAGCCCCACTCTGCTTGTTGTTTCAGGACACCATCCCACTCGCTGTGATGCATGTGCTATTGTGGTAGTACATGAAGGAAAATAAATAGAACAGAGCAGCTACATATTTTTTTTATTATCCAGGAAATGGGAAACCGGTTCAAACAGAGAAGAAAGGAGACACTTAGCAGTCACTAAACATATGTAGGTTGCCCATGTGCTGTGAGAACACAAATACATGCTTGTTTAAGGATCAGCCTCGTGACCTCCGACCCTTCACAACTGCTGATGCAGATTATGGTGCAGTTTAATGTATTAGACTGCCAGTTAATCTGAACTAATGCACATTATCTAGCAGCCATTCCAGATCAAATCTCTTGATTTCACCCACAACCGATGGCCCATTGACCTGCATCCCTAGAACACAGAGGTTTCCTCTTTCCTCTCTGTTTAACACACAGAGCAAGAGTACAACAGAGGTGAGCCTGGTGCAGGCAGACGCACTCTCATATTAACCCCATTTCATGGTCATCTCCTATAGAAGGAAAGGATTCAAATCTTTAATGCAACTGAATACCTGATAGTGAAATTTAACCACTACAGAATACTCAATGTTGGAATCTAAATGGATTTATTGCACGGAAAGATTTTACGTAGAGGGACAGTGTGCAGGTTTGGTGACATCTAGTGGTGTGGTTGCAGATAGCAACCTACTGAGTAACCCTCCGCTCACTCCTCCCTTTACAAGACTGCGGTAACGTGAGCTGCCGAGTGCAAAACCGTGGTAACGCCGTTCGCCTCGCTCAGAGGTCATTCATACCATAATAATACTACTTTAGGAGCAACGGAGGTCAGACAGCATCCTGGCGGTACCACAGTTTAACACTCTGCGGCTCACGTTACCGCAGTTACACAAGCGTGTCGGAGAGCTACGGTGGCCTTCAGGTAACGTTAAAACGCTGAAGTCTCTCTCTAGACCCAGAGTTTGGCTTGTCAGTTCTGGGCTACTGTAGAAACATGGAGGACTCCATGATGAAGACCTGCTCCCTATGTAGATATGAAGGCCTCATTCTAAGCTAACAAATACGCAACAATTCTAGGTTTCAGATGATTATACACCAATGACAACATAGTTATGAATATTATATTCCATCTCTGTTAAGAGATCCCCCAAAATGTTACACACTGGCCCTTTAAACCCATCTACAATATCTGAAGACAATGAAATATTTATAACTTTCCTTACATACACCAGTATCCTTACCAGTCTGTGTATCTTTATTGTCAGACAAATGGAGTGATGCTTGACACCAAATGCACTTACAAGCAGGTCAATTCTTATGTGGCTTCCTGTTCTTTCTCCTTTCAACCACAGGAGGCAGTAGAGAGCAACAACAATACTACTACCACTACTAGGTCTGGAATAAATGGAGCATGTGGAAGAACTGTTCTCTGACCTGACCACACATTTCCTAAGGAAGGGCCCAGTGGGGTTTTTACATAATAATGCCACCTGTCAGCCACAGAGGCAAGACACTAAATAGGAACTATTGACACGGGGTGCATCCCAAGTCTCTTAATTGCATCTATGTTTCCTTGATCCTCGCTCCTCCGTGCAGAAATAAGCACTTTGGGACGGTGCAGAACAACTTCCGGTTCAAGCGAGGAGCGAGGAAAGGAGAAATAAGAGACGTGGGATGTACCCATGGTCATCTCTGCTTTTAGGGAGGATAAAAGGCAAGATAATGAGATCATGGATCAAGACAGACCCGGTGTCCGGTTGCCCGACACAAAGAAAGTGAGCAGAACCACTTCACAACAAGGTTGGTGATAACAGCATTGCACTGTTTGTTTGTTTTAACCTGTAAAGAACGTTCCTGGGGACACTTCTAGCTTTATTACAGCTTCTACACCTCTGCAGAGGTCGCTTTGCTGCTCTGATGATCACAGCAAAAGTCAATGTACCATTAAAAGCACAAGAGATGAGGAATAAGGGAGTCGTTTCATTGGTAGACTGAGGGGAATGAACAAAAAAACACTCCAATCTAATACATACATAGAGAGGCAAAGCCCCGCCCCTTCCAGAGGACCGCCATGGGACCTTATTTCAGAAAACATATGTACACTAGTTAACCAGACAAATATGATTTTGATCCAGGTTGAATTGCTCCATGAATCACAAACATGATGTTTGTCAATTTAAAAGATCATTTGTGACTGTGAAAATACGTCATTAGAAAGACGACACAGCCTAAAGTGATGTGGTGACGTCTCTCTCTCTGAAGCTACGATGTCTGTGTGTTAGTGTTGGTGATGTATATTATGTGAGACGAGAGATGTAGTTCACTGAGTGGTTTCACACTAAACTAAATGATACTACCACAAACCTACGATAAACTGATTTGCAAAACTTGTGTGATTTATGCCACAACTCAAACAGGATCAAAAAATTAATAACCTCTCATCGTTGACTACATATTGTTTTTGAAATAAGGTCCCATGGGTGACACAGGAAGCGGCTGGACTTCACCTCTCTATTGTGTTTGAAATAAAAAAACTCCCACGTGTCCCTTAAAAGATGCTTGCAACTTAACAAAACTAACTTTTTTATGTAATCATAAAGGTTATAACCTTTCTTTTATCAGAATGAGGAACATTATTTATTCTAGAGAGAAGAACAGATCTCTCATTAATTTAGTAGTCGGTGAAATAGTGTCTTCAGATGGATGTTATTTTGGGAGATTTCACAGATGGGTGCCTGATTAGCTTCTGCATCGCCTGAACGAGGGTACAGGACTGTATATGAACTGAGCCCAAACACACATGTGGAGGTGAGCATGGTGGTCATTCAGCTGCAGCAGAGACAGGTGGGGGGGGGGTGAGAGGTGTGAGAGGTGTGAGGACGGTGGCAGCAGGTGAGCTGATTGACACCTCTGCTGCCGCTGCTTGTTGACTAACTACATTCTCCTTTAAATGCAGTCGTGTGCTGGAGCTCCGATGACTGACACACACTCATACAGACGTCCGCGCTATGTCTGCTGAACTGTGTTGGAAGCTGTGAACGACTGCACCGTGTATTTATGTCAGAAGTGTGTGAGCAGTCGAGGGGGAACTCTCACGGTGTCAGAGAGACCCGCTACGATATCGTTGATAGAAATCACATGGCTTCATGAAATCATTCATCAGATGAATAGAACTGTTAACCTCCACGCATTTAAACAACATTAATACAACAGTTTGCTGAGATGTACTGCACCTATGAAACTGGATGCAGTAGTAGGAATTCATTTGTGGAAGGATTTACAAAAATGTATCCATAACTTCCCAAAAAAATTCTTTTGGCTCTCACAACTAAGTGTGAAACTTTCCAAACTTAACCTCAAGCTTTCAGATTGTGTCACAGTGGTATCTGGAAAAACCCCAAAAACCCACGAGCACCTGCTGACATCTGGCTGTTGTCTTCAGTAGGAAGGTTACAATCTTGCCAACCATCACCATTTTCCCGGGAGACTGCCGTTTTTCATTGCCCTTTCCTGGTTTCCACCCGGGGTCACAATCCCCCCCCCCCACCCCTCATATGATAAAATTAGCAATATGAGAGCACATATATCAAGCAGCACTGAGTCCATACACATAAAACGGAGGTGCATGTGCAAAATATGAGAAATAACTTAATAAAACAACATGACAGCGCTGTGGGTCGGTTTTCCTCCTGTCCTCCCCAATTTCTTGAGTCACCAGCCGCCACTGGTATAACGGCACTTATACAAGCCAACATTTAGTCCATTTAAATCAAACTCTGGTGCAGTTCATGTGGGCGGTTGTGAACGCAGTAATCATACTCTGGTGCGGACCAAAACAACCGGACCGAGACCGCATGCGAGAGGCAGTCTCAGACCGTTTCTAAGCTAAACAAAACACAGGCTGACTGCGCTGGTATTTGTTGAAATGGACACAGGTAACTGACAGGTTAACATGAGTGGGAGAGGACTGACCTGGACTTCTGCAGAAGTCCGACGTTTGCTCGACATCTGGCCCAAAGAGATGCTAAATAAAGTCCACAAAAATCAGAGATAAATAGAGATAAACCGGAGGAGAAGGGATTTGTGCTCACAGTAGATCAGTGTAGAGTCAAAGTGGAAACACTTCAACAGCAATATTCTGTTCAGTCAGTCTGATTCCCTGTATAGGAGTGGCAGCTCTCGAGATGAAAAAATGTGCTCCTTCGTACACGCCCCTCAGCAAATTATCTTTTTTATTTGGTCCTCTTTAATTTGTGCGATGTGAACCCAAACCAGACTACATAAAAAACAAACCAACAGTATAAATTTGACTGTGATTTGGAGGAGCTAAACAGCTCCCTCAGAGGTCTACAGCCTCACACAGGAAACCTGCTGACACAAAGAAAAGCAGATGTCAAGCCAGAGTAGGCTGAGGGGGACAGATGTTCTGCTGGAAGGACAATGGGACAAGAGACCTATACATGCTTTTGTCTTTTTGTTTAATGGTTCAGTGTGTTAGGTAGGTGGGTAGGAGCTGGTGCTGAAAACATCAAAGACTGACTCATGTCTTCAGTCCCCACTGTCCCATGGAGTCCCATGGAGAGCATGTACTGACCTGGAGGCCATACTCCTTCACTCAGAGACTATGATGGAAGTACTGATTATATGATACCCATACTGTATACACACCCTATTCAGTGTGATTAGAACAAAGAGAGAAGCTGGTTTCACTGTGCTTTTTAATTAAAGACTGTATCAAATATGGACGTAGTCTCCGTGACCCAGAGTTAAATGAAGAGCCGTTGTGAAGCTCCGGCCGTCCCCATCTCGGCAGTGACGACACAGCCTGAGTCACAGCTGATCCAAAAGTGGAGGTGGACCGTGGGTGGAGCAGCAGAGCAGACAGCTAGCAGCGACCAGAACCCACCACCTGTTACTCAAAGTGGCCAAATTCACACCAAGCAGCGGTGAATTACGGCTCGCCGCAATAACTTTATATGTGTCTGCGGCCGGGTTACTGGTTACTGATTGGCTACGGATCCTCTCTGGCGCTAAAAGCTCGAAAGCGGTTGCTGTAGTCTATTAGAACCATTACGGTAAACATGAAGGAGTTATTTCAGGATCCTTGTTAGCTAACAAACCTCACAGTGCAGAGAGGATGAGAAGAGTGAGAGGAGGAAACTGTAGACATTAGGCTGTGAAGCTCCTAATAAACAGATAGCCCAGTTGTTGTAGCGAAACTAGCCCTGCCTCATCGGGGCAGCGAAGCAGCAGAAAACGTCTAACGCTCTGGAGTTGCTCTAATTATTCAAAGCTTTATGCTTCTTCCTGACCACAGCAGACACACCAGAGAGATGAGTCAGGGACGCTCAGTAAAGCACTGAAATGGACTGTGGTCCATCATGAGTGGGTCAATGCAGCTTCACTGTGTCTGGCGACAGTGGGCGTCCAGCAGCGAGAACAAATATTTGGGGGAGATGCCAAGCCCTCTCTCAAACACACACCGCGCTTTGTACGAGGAAGCGGGGCGGAACAATGCCTCCATAGCCCGGTGTAACCCGGAGGCCAGAGAGGAGTCACAATAAAAGGGACAGTAGCCTCACACACACAAACAAACACGCTCGTGCACACACACGTCAACAAAGGCCGACAGTCATGTGCCCGACTACTGAATATCTGCCCTCGGCTATCTCTCTTTGGGTTATTAAAGGTTGAGAAGGGGTTTGTCGGCCCCCTGCCCACCCACCCTAAATGATCATTTATCACATGCAAACTAAGGCTAAGACAACTTAGAGTGTCAAAATAAGCCAATGCAGTAAATACATCTATCTTGCAGCATAGGATGAGTTTTAAAGGGGACATATCATGGAAAAGTCCCTTTCTCAGTGCTTGTACTCATACATGTGTATCTGGAGTGTCTACCAACCCACAAACTGTGAAATACGACAACTCATCAGTTTTTTGTGGGCTGCCTAGATCAGAAAACGTGTGATTCAACAAGCCGTTCAGATGTGGCTCCCCTTCCTATGTCACATGCAGCTCATTAGAATATACCGCCTACAGCTTGAGAACTACTGCTGTGCTCCATTTGACCTGGGAAGTGGGAATTCCCAAGTTCCCAGTTGGAAATTTCCACTGGAACGCCCCCTGAGGTAGGATTCCTGACTCGGAAAGTTGAACGAATCTCACCAACCCTGACCTCAAAATCCAAGATGGCTGCTCCGCGCATCGACATAAAAAAAGCGCATCGCATAAAACAGCTGTATTATTATACTGTTTATTAGCACTTCTGTCTTATTTGTGCACAATACAACACAATACGATATACTACAATAAAACACATCAATACATTACTAAAGCATAGCAGTCATATCAGTCATCATCTGCCTGATGTTGGGTGACATCTATTCAAAATATTCATCTGAAAGAACAAAAGCAACACAATGCTCAGAGGAACATGCACTCAGGTCCACACCAACCTCCTGCCAAATATGAGCAGCTGTTTGGGGCAGTGGGTGACCTTATGTGTTTGCATACCATGGAGATATTTATAGAAACAGCGCCTCTGCCGGTCTGACACTTAAGAATGTGTGTTGGCGTACGCACACGTGTGTCATGTATGTATGTCTTCTCTGTGCCTGCCTTTAACCCCCGCTACACCTCTGTCCGTGTCACTTAACAGCATCATGCATGAGTGATCGGTTCTTTACTCGATAAGAAATAGCAGCCCTTCTTGTGGCGGTTGAGAAACAGGAAATAGCTGCCTCTCACTAGTGAGTCATAGTAACATGGAAGGTGGTCAACTCATTCAAGGAACTTTAACTGCAGCATTCTTTTAGGCTCTGCTGTTGTAAAAGTCCCGTAAACTGGCGTCTAACGAGGGCTTAATCTGACAAAGCAGAAACTCTTTTCTTGTCATATTGACCAACACTACACACCACAGACATCCTATGACTGGCACACCCGTTGGCACACCCTTGGCTAGGGTGTTTGGATTTGATTTTTCTACAAGAATCATTTTACGTCTCAGCTCACTTACGGCACTCGTCATCCTCATCTGCAGCAGCACCTGTAGATAC
Source organism: Sebastes fasciatus (assembly GCF_043250625.1). Lineage (NCBI taxonomy): Eukaryota > Metazoa > Chordata > Actinopteri > Perciformes > Sebastidae > Sebastes > Sebastes fasciatus. The sequence continues at coordinate 27,067,130 of NC_133813.1, read as the reverse complement.
TCGTCATGACTGCTCAACGGCTGCTCTTCCTTTTGCTCCTCCGTTTCCGATTTCACAGAAAGAACGTTGCCCAGGAAAATGTAAAACTCACTTCTCCGGCGCAACATGGTCATGGTTTTCATGCGACAACAAAGTAGAAAAAAAAGAGCTACGGATGAAGTTAATCCACCTCAAAGGAGTAGAATACGACAGAGGAACACGTCTCGGTCAAGCAGAGCCGTGTTAGTAGATCTGAGATCCTGTTTCTAGTAATGCAAAGACATCAGATGTCCCGGTAATCAGAGTACATCAATGGAAGCAAAGCCAATGCAGGCACAACCAAAGGTATAATGAGAGGGAACAGCACGGAACTTGATTAAATGATGTTGTCGTTAATCTGATTACTACACCTCCCTTCTAACTACCTTAACCAGCCAATAGGACGCTGCTGTTCTGGGGATTAGCAAACACACATAAACCATTGTTCTTGTTGAGCTCTTTTTGTTCTTTTCAGAGGATAAAGCTCTTTAAATCTTATATAAACACATTCTCATGAATTTAGAAAACTTTGAACTTCATATTCCCAATATGAGAGACACCTTTTATACCAAACTACTACAGCAAGCTGTTGGCTCGTTCATTCAGTGAACAGGTTGGAAGTAATCCAGATTTGTCTGAGACAGGCCATCTCTTAGCTTCTAAACTTGATAACATTATCTGGATATGACTGGCTGAAACAAGAAATGACACTCAGTGACCTGCTGTTTGTCCACTTAGAATAGAAGTGACCTACAATTCACTAAAATGTTTCAATTTCAGCTATAAAGAGTTTTCAATCACGTTTAGAGCTCATAATTGCTCATATTAGCTTATTGCAGATGTATTATCGCAAACTGTGTATATGTCCGCCAATAAGTAGCTTTCCTCCCGCAGTGCAAAGACGTGCAGGTTAGGTTCATTGTTGACTCTAAATGTCCCGGAGGCGTGAATGTGAGTGTAATGTAAATTTGTGAGCCTGGTCGATAGCTCAGGGCTTTTGCCCTTTTCTATCCATAGTTGAGAAGGGTTTTTTTGTTTGTTTTTTCCTAACATATATATATATATATATATATATTTTTTGTTTTGTTCTTATAACAAAATAAATGAAAAAGGAAATATGGATCAAATAAAATTAGGAAAAAAAACTGATAAAAGAAATAAATAAATGAAAAATAAATAGATAGATAAAAAAAATAAAAATAAAATAAAATAAAAAATAAAAATAAAGAAAACTTTAAAAAAGCCAACATAACTGGGCAAAGATCAAGATCATGTGACTGTGTACAGTGTGTGTGCGCTTGAGAGGGGTGGGGGTGGCTGGATGTCAGTCAGGGTGCAAATCAAATTAAGGCAAGATTAAAAAGGAACACCGTATTTATCTTTTAATAAAAATCTTATGCCCTCAATGTTGTATCAGTTTTTCCCAGTTGTATCAAAAATGATATTGAATATAAATATTTTTCAAGGTATTGTATCAAAGTTATAAATTCCAGTATGGTGACAACACTACTGCTCAATACGTATCTTGGTCACAATTCTTTAACAAATCCAATCTAAGGGATCCGTATCCAGAGTAGGCCTGTCACAATAATCACTATATGGACTCATCATCTGATACGTGGACACCTCCATATTACCCGTAAGACAACATTTTAGCCAACACGATGCCAGAATAAACAGCAGGGTTTTCCCCACCATTATAAGACATCGCACATTTTTATGAACAGAACCAGAGAGCACATCTTATTGATTGTTTTTTGGTTGTGTGTAGAGCTGCAACTGTTAGTTATCAACTGGTATATTTAAAAGTCTAAATTATCTGATTCCAGCTTCTTAAATGTGAATATTTTCAGATTTTTTTCCTCCTCTGTGACAGTAAACTGAATATCTTTGAGTTGTGGACAAATCAAGACATTTGAGGACGTCATCTTGGGCTTTGGGAATATTTTTCAGAATTTTCTGACATTTTATAGACTCTTATAGAATAATGGTTAGTTGCAGCCCTAGTTGTGTGGTTTTATTTTATTGATATTATTATATATTTATTTAGGATATTTTAATATTTTTTCACATTCCAATTTCAATGTCTGAATATATTTAGGAATTAAAAGTCTGATGCTCTTTTAAAGGGTGTATATTATACTGTTATCATTATTATATAGGGGCATAAAATGGTCTTAAAATGACAATTATTTCTGGGACAATATATCATTCAACAAAATGAGTTATCGTGACAGGCCTAATCAAAAATCTAGTATTGGCCGGAGTACACCACATTCTGGTTGTCCAGTAGGTTAACGTTAACACATGAAACGTGTTAATGCTAAGAGGCAAACGTTACCAGCAGGGACTTCAGTGTTTCTGTAAATGGCACCGTGCTCAGCTGTCCACTTATAGTAACCATGCTATACATGGTTCAGGTGAATCTCTCACCACGGCTCTCATGACGTGTCTCATGTAGACCATGACTTGAACATAATGTTCTCTTGCAAAATTGTCAAATTGTGATTACTATATGTCTTTGCAAATAGGTGTCAGTCTTTGGATTTAATCCTGCTGTAGCTGCCGTGGAACACACAAACAAACAGCACGAGCATGTAATTAAGTCTGCTGGCAAACATGATGGCAGTAAATGAGAGACTAGATTAAACATATTTATGTGTCTTTCACTTGCTCACAGTTTCAGTTCATAAATAGATCTGCCTGTTTCTCTGTCAGGCTTCTCTTCCTGCTGTGGCTCTTCACTCACTGCAGCTACAGTTTAATAACTCGGCTTCAGGCGACACAAGTCAAATCTGTCCGTTGAGGATCAGATCGCTTCGTGTGGCCGTGTGCCAACCACGTATTGCATTTCTCTTTTGGCTCTCAGACCACTTGTTTTCCTCTCCAGGTGTCTGTTGCTGATGTGGTGTATTTCTCTACTGACTGTAACAACTCATTGAACTGAGACACTGCAGACAGGTGTCATAAGTCAAGATAAAAGTCACGCAGACGTGTGGCCAGTACAGCCAATGAGCAGGGGGGGTTGCTATTTTTAACCAGAGCATTGTATTTCAGTGGAACGGTCTACTGATGTTAACACAGATAAACATATAGCTGCTACGGTTGATGGCATGGCCAAGTGAACCATCCCTCACTCACATTAGCTGAAGAATTATTTTCTCTGAATTAAATTATTTTGTAGAATAAGAAAACAGAAAAATTATTTAATTATATTAATAATATTAATAATAATTTAAATTATAATGATCTCCTCTATCTTTTATTCTACTGGATGAAAAGCCAACACTTTAACCTGCTAACAGGTTAAAGTCAGGGGGGGATTTAGTATACATAAGTACTTTCCCTGTATCATCAAAATAAGATGGAATATCTGGGTGGTCCTTTCTTTGCTGGCAGCACTAACCGTGTTTCAGGCTGAACTGTGTGGCAGCACTTTCACTCCTCCTCCCTGACACATCTCATCAGGATATGAGTAAAGATGGCACTTAAGAAGTTGCCTGACACAGCAAGCAGGAAACTCATCTGGGAAAGACTCCGATTTCTCAGTCGATGTGAGAATCTTTATCCATTACAATCTTTTTCTACTGTTACGCATGTGTGCAATAACATGCTGATCACTCTGTGCAATAATTATCTGATGCTGTGCAATAATTATATCATTATCTGACAGACACTTTGTGCAATAATCTGGCAAACTGTCATCTCACCAATATACATATTGTATTTTTATATTCTATTATCTTTTATATTTTTTATATTTATGTTGTATGATCTCTTTTTTTATTGTATTATCTTTTCATTAGCACCTATGGGATTGTCACAATCTAATGTCATTGTACTACACAATGAAAATAAAGGGCTTGAATCTTGACTCACCAGAGGCCCCACGATATACGATATCATCTCGATACTGAAGTCACAATATCATTTTATTGCAATTTTAAACATTTTGCAATATGCTAAGTATTGCGCTGAGATATATTGTGAAATATTGAAATTTATTACCTTTTTTCAACTGCAAATTATGTCAACATCTGTTTACTTATACTGTAGGGCTATCAATCGATTAAAATAGTTCATCGTGATTAATCGCAAATTAATTGCACATTTTTTATCTGTTCAAAATGTACCTTAAAGGGAGATTTGTCAAGTATTTAATAGTCTTATCAATATGCTGCTTTACGCAAATGTATGTCTATATTTATTATTGTAAATCAATTAATAACACAAAACAATGACAGATATTGTCCAGAAACCCTCACAGGTACTGCATTTAGCATAAAACAATATGCTCAAATCATAACATGTCAAACTGCAGCCCAACAGGCAACAACAGCTGTCAGTGTGTCAGTGTGCTGACTTGACTATGACTTGCCCTAAACTGCATGTGATTATCATAAAGTGGGCATGTCTGTAAAGGGGAGACTCGTGGGTACCCATAGAACCATTTACATACAAGGGACCCCTTTGAAAATGGACATGACAGTTTTTCCTTGACAAAATTTAGCGTAAGTTTGTAGCGTTATTTAACCTTCTTCATGACAAGCTAGTATGACATGGTTGGTATCGATGGATTCATCAGGTTTTCTAGTTTTATATGATGAAAACTGAGCCCGCTACAACCTAAGAAACCCAAGTTGCGTCAAAACAAATTTGCGTTAACACGTTAACAGACCTAGTTTTATCTAATAAGTTCCAGTTTTCTTACTTCTATCATTTTTATTGCAGCAAAATGGGATTCAGTCAGTCAAGCAGACCGACTGACCAACAGCACCCGACAAACATAACTATTTGTGTTAGAGTCTACATTGCAATATTAATAGTTTATATAATAAAAGATTGATACTTGACATCCGTGTATCGATACAATATTGCCACGCAAAATATCGTGATAATATGCTGTATTGACTTTTTCCCCCAACCCTATTTCTCAGTGTGTTTAATGCACTTGTATGCGTTACAGTTGCACCCAGTTTTCTCTGCTAACGTAGAGCATACTGCGGGGCAACACCTACTGGGAGACACATGGAAACCTATTAAGTTTGAGCGGAAGACTGTCTTTGTTACTGTATGAAGCCAGACCCCACTAGAGGAAGTGATGGATATCATTTCAAATGCCATTTACTGCCAAAACCATATACTAATACAATCAGCGACCTCCACTCTCTCTGTCTGGCACCATTAATAAATGTCCACAGCGCCCCACCATAACTGCCTGATTATAAATAACTCCTAAATGAAGAAAAAGAGATTCCAGCTAACGCCAAACGGTTTTGATAAAGCATCCTGCAGATCTGAGAGCATTAACAGACCACAATGATGTACCATCTTGCCAAGAAAGCCTCCTCAAGCCCACACAGCCTCTCAAGAATCACAAAACATGCCGGGTTCATTCTCCCACATACATTATTTTGAAGTAACACACATGATGAATTAACATCAGTCTTGCAGAGGAAATTACAGGAGAAGAGAAAGCTGGTGAGTCAGTGTGATGGGAGCAGAGAGAAGAAGAGAAAAACAAATGAGGAAATGTGACGAGTGGGCTGGAGTGAAAGCTGGACGTGTCTTCAGCAGTGGGAGACAAATGTGTGGTAACTGCATGAGCCACTTCTCATTGGGGCTACGAATCATTTCACATTAAGCAGCCGTAAAGTAACTGCTATAAAGGTTCAACATGGTACCGACCGTGTCTGTCTACCGACCACATCTGGTATCCTTTAAAAACGAAGAACAATAACAGACCACTACTGTCCCACAAGCACAAACCCACCGCTTCTCGGCCTCGGAAACATTCCCCGACTTCATGATCACAAAAGAGGACAGATGGAGAACTGAGTCAATCATATTTACACTAGCGTCTTTAGCACTTTACCACACACACACACACACACACGTGCAGCAAACATCTGTGCTGTCATTCATTTGCCTTTTGGGAGAATAAACACTCCAGAGGTCAAGTAAAAAACACACTTTATCATTTCCTTAAGCTCACTGTGATGTTTCTTTTTTTAATGCAGTAGTTGTTTTTTTTACATTTCTCAGATGTATGAATCGTAGACTGTATATAAAGATAGACGACGCGTCTCCACTTCCTCCAACTGTACAAAAGTGAAGCCAAAATATCCCGTATGCGGGAGGTGCCATCTTGAGATTTTGACGTCATTTGGAGCCAGAGTCTGCGCTGTAGTGATCGGGGGGGGGGAGGGCTGGAGCCGCAGTCTCGAGGTCCTGCCCATGCACACGCCTGAGACAATCACAAGCCGAGCACAGCCACAGCTTGTTAGCGTGAGCCACCTAGCTGCTAAGTCAGCATCACGGTAGCTGTTTGGCTAGAAAGACACAATTAACCATAATATCTCTATACAGTAACTACTAATATACTGTATATCCTGTACATACTGTATATACTGTATATATAGAACTACATCTATGATCAAATTGACTCATGTTCTATTACACAGACTGGTGACGGTTATAGAAAGTTAAAGGTACATCTCCTCTTGTACAATTCCCGAGCCTCCAGCTCCACGACTACTTCACTCAGAGCAGCTGTCAATCACAGCTGTCAATCATGACGTCCCACCCCCTTTTTATAGCATCAAATAACTAATTAAAACCAAACTTATCAGAAAAATAAACACTTGAACAAACATCAGTGTGATAAGAACTACCTAAAATGACAGAAACCATCTTTGGGAAAAATGTATTTGACTGTGACTTTTTAGTTTGGCCCATGTTCCATCCACTGACATGGAGGGGGCGGGACTTATGACCTATACTGCAGCCAGCCACCAGGGGGCCATCCAGATGTTTGGCTTCACGTTTGAGGAGCCGTCATGTCCTCCATCTTTATACACAGTCTATGGTGTGAACACCGAGCTCAACGTTATAATTCTGTCAGAATTCAAAGATTACATGTATAAATGTCACATTTGTCATCATGAGACCTCTTTTGTGCCACCTGCTCTTTTCACTGAATGCTTCTTTCATTCCATGCACACACTATCACTGCTACCACTACTTGTTTATAAGCTACAGTTGTGTCTACAACAAGCATTAGTAGTTTCAATGGAGATGTTGCAGAGTAAAGAGGTGGTAGCTCTTTGTTCACAGTCGTAGAACAGGGAGTCTGTGCAAGTGTTGCTCCGTTACTCTGTTGAGGGAAACTCAATGCTGTCACAGCCTGAGGAACAAACGACACTTCCAGTATGTAGTACAATATAGCAGTAATCAGGAGAACAAGGACGGCTATGAGGCTCAGGTGACAGACCAACAGCGGTATCATTTCCTCTGTCACAGCAGTGATTAGAGGCCGACTTTACAAACAACAGAAGAGGCAATAACTAGAGATTAGAGGCTGCAGCGGTCTGTGCTGGGAAGGATTGAGTCACCTTTTCATGGATCAGATGACTAAATAGCTCCGACTCCTGCTGTTCAGGCTCGAGGAAGTGGAAGGACTACACTTGTGGTCAGAAAACGCCCAAGACACAACATCTCTATTCATCATCAAAGAAACTAAGTTTCCTGGAGATGTCATCAAATAACTTGTTTTGTCCAACCAACTGTCCAAAACACAAATAAAATGTATATTCAATTTACCACAGTTTTAAGACAAGAAAAAACAGCACATTCTCACATTTGAGAAGCTACAATATGTTTAGCATATTTGCTTAAAAAATGATTTAAGGGGCCGTGTTTTTCCTGAGGCCAGCGTATTACCATAGTAAAACAAGACCCGGTCAAAACCCAGTATATGTCTGGACCGTATACGGTCAGTATGTGAATTTGTGGCTGAATTATTACACAAATAGTCAGTGGTCATGTCTATAATGTTTTGTGAACGTTTTTTTTCCACTAATATCTTAATGTTTGATTGAAAGACAACTTATAATGAAGCAAATGACATTCAGTAATAGTAAGTTGTAACATTTACTATTATACATTACAGTATATTATACATTTTATACAAGGTGAAAAGGTATTAGCATGACATACAGTATGCAACGTTAAAAGTATTTCAGTTGTTTATTAAAGCCTGTGTATCAAAAGCATTCATCATATATTTGCTGTGTAACAATAGGCTATATAAATACGTCGTGAAAGTTTATCAGCGTTGAGATTCTCACGCTGTCATCACTGACGTTGTTGCTGTCGTATTTATTCCTAGATGGAGTGTTAATGAAGCAGCTACAATGTTAGCATGACTGGCACTGATCGAAAAAAAAATTCAACTTTAAGTAAAACGCTGTCACTTTTTACCCCGCCATCCAATCACAAGATGTGATTGAATGTGTTTATTATTATATACAGTATATGTTGTGGTATATTGTGTATGCTATGCTGTGTTTTTATAGTTCTTACTGTTGTCCTCGTGTCTGGAGCACAATGACAATGAAAAGAATTGTTAGTTGCAGCCCTGAAGGAGGCTAACAAAGGGTCGGATACAACAGAAAGGCCTATTTATTGTGATTCATCTGCATGTCTTACATATGTCAATGTGAACCTCCTCTGTTTGAATAGCTCCCCTCCTGGGGGGGGCAGTCTGAGGCCCTTCACATCAGCATCCATTCATCACTGTCTTACCATAAGGAGGAGCTTGAGAGAAAATGGGCTCAGGGTTGTATCACTGAGTCAGCAGGTGGGGGGCGAAGAGTATAAGATTTAATGTGGGGGGGGGGGGGGGGGTGTGAAGGGATGTCTGTCGTAGTCTGCCAAAGGTTTCAGTACTTCAGCACACTGACAGAAGGAAACAAACTAGCTCAGGTTTCAGCCCTGGAAGTGCCCTGAATGTCAAGTGAACAGCAGGGGAGGAGGCTGGACCCAGGGGGGGAGGGTGGGGGGGGTGGGGAGTCTGAGCCCAGATCAGATCTACAACAGCAACAACTCTGAGGAAATCTCTGTCTAACACCAGGCTGTCTCAGACTCATAACAACGCTACCAGGAGATCCGCCCTGATGCATCACTGAGCTCAATGTGAATCCCCCAAAAACACGAGCATGAGGTTCTGATTGAACCGTTCAGTCTGTGCCCCCCCCCCCCTCTGGCAGAGTCTGGAGCAGCACTCACTGACATCAGAGACAACAAGTGGCGTTTAAAAGGCCTCCCCAGACCATATCACTTTCCCTGCTCAGTTACATTAGGGCCGATGGCTAACAGATAGGAGTGTGCCGACAATTACAAATCCAAGACAAACATCTCTCAAGCTGTCCCCAAAGGCAAGACAACTCACGCCTCCACTAACACTGAGTGAACAAAGTAACGCACCATTTGAACGATGTTAAGCGTGGCTCACTCAGGGGATCACACGTGGGCCAATTCACCTACTATTTTAAAGCCGATGCTGCAATAATTCATTGATTAGTTGTCGACTATTAAATTAATCGGCAACTATTTGGATGATTGGTTTGAGTATAATCTTTTAAGAAAAAAAGGTCAAAGTTGTCTGAATGCAGCTGGTTAAATGTGAATATTTTCTGGTTTCTTTCCTCCTCTGCGACAGATAACTGATCTTTGAGTTGTGGACTAAACAAGACATTTCAGGACGTCATCATTTTTCTGACATTTTATAGACCGCACAACTAATCGATCAATCAAGAAAATAATCGTCAATGAAAATAACGGTTAGTTGGAGCCCTCCCGATGACCTCCGTGCAGTTCAACTCACCTTCAGCTGCTGCTCTCTAAGTAGAGCTTCAGCCTTGTCCATGTTGTCTCATCAATACGCTGCGTGACACGAGACCAGATTTACATCCTACAGACTGAAGATGAAGATTTAGTGTAGTGCAACTGTGAGAAAAGCTCACATCCAGTTCCCAAAAGAACCACACGGGAGAAGTGAAACATTCAAGGTGCATCATAGTGGAAAGGTGGAGTCGTCACTTTGTTCAACGAAAGGCCTGGGAGGTTCAACTTCTCCTTTTATTTGAGCTATTACATGTGTGCACTAGGGCTGGGCCATATGGAGAAAATCAAATATCACCATATCTTTGACCAAATACCTGGATATTAGGGCTGCACAATTATTCACAACTTTATCTAAATCGCAATATATTCTGATGCAATTTTCAAATGGCAGGACGGATGAGGAGGAAATCCTACAGAGGTGTCCCGGCCGACACATCATACTCTACCACCTTAAGAAAACTTCTTTGTTTGGTACAGATCCCCACAAAAATCACACCATGATCATTTGAATATGTTTTTCAATGAATTGAGAATAATGATGTAAAAATGATCATACCCTCTAATATCGCAAATCATATCGCAATTGCAATATCAGTCAAAATATTCGCAATTAGATAGTTTTTCAATATCGTGCAGCCCTGCTTGATATCGATATTACGTCGATATTGTAAGGTTGACTATTGGTGCTTTTACAAAATATTAACACAATGAGATTTTTGATAAATAATCATCATTAATGCGGATATAATGACTAAAGGAAAATAATAAAACAGCTCTACAGTCTGGTAAGTTCAGAAAATAACATCACTTTACTGTAATGCTGCCTTTAAAACCAGGAAGAGACAGCACTTATGTTATATTACCATATCCAAAATCTAAGATGATATTTAGTCTCATATCACAATATGGATATAATATTGATATATTGCCCATCAGCCCTACTACAGTGTGTACTGCTGATATTTAGTCAGTGTGTGTTTGATCTCCCTTTGACTAAATAACCTGATTAGTAATAGTAATAATTGTATTTATAAAGCACCTTAGTGACACCTCTGCTGCTCAGAGTGACAACTCTCTGACTCTGTGACTCTCTGACACCCGAGCCCCAAGAGGAAATACTTCTGACATGTTGCGGTCTCCCTTTCTTCGAACTTTCTACAACAAGCACGGCTAACTTGATTTAGAGCGGTTATTTAAAGCGTGATGCCTCTGAAGTTAGTTATTCAAAATTTAAAATAGTCGTGTATGATTTCATTTTTTTCTGAGCCCTGTTCTGCTGAGAAACAGTCACATGTTTCACCACATTTCACTTCCTTCTTCCTGGGTTGCGTTTGTACATAATGCCTCTTTTGAACGGGGTTTGGGCTCTTTAACGTGCATGATGCACGTGATTCTGGTCCATTTACGTCAATCTCTGCTCGCACAAAAAGAAGAAGAAGAATTTGCATTTTTCAAACTTTACCATCTTCCAGCACATTTCAGTACTCTGCAACACAACCCTGTAAAAACACAGTGAGGATTTAATGCCCGGAATATTTGCCAGTGCAAAGAAATTCTTAGTGGACTAACACTCATAAGATGTTGTCGACTAATCGATTAGTTGATTTAATCGACAGATCTGTAAAACTGAGTTTCTCCACAAAGTATCAGACAAAAGCAGCACTTTCTATCTGCTGTCTACCAGAGATGTGCTCTGAAATAAGTCATTCAACATTAAAAAGCATTCAAAATGAATAATGACTGAAGAAATATTAGTCGACTGTAGAGCTGACCCGAATGCTTCGAAGCTTCGACCGTTGCCATGGTGATTAATCTCCAAATCAATATTCGAATGCTTTGTTGTTGTTGTTTTTTTATGTAAGTATGTAATAATAATAATGTATAAATCCCAAACTAGCCCATGAAATAAGGAATAATCCCACAACATTAATAATTATTTGTTATTCTCAGATGGATATCGTTGTTTAATATGTGTAGAGGTGTGTGTGTGTGTGTGTACAGTAGTGTGGCAGCAGCACTGTCCCGAAGCTTTGAATACTTTCTCACCAAAGCTTCGAAGCCCAAGAAATGGTATTCGGGAGCCCTTAGTCGACTAATATACTCTCCTCTGCAGCGAAAGAGTCTCCTTATGCAAACAATGTTTTTGCACCACTTGTTTCGGCACCTTGTCGGTAATGTTACGAGGACAGCCCAGCGATGGTCATAATTTTCATCCCCAGTCTTTAAGTGGATGCTGAAGACTATAATCAGTGCTGTGATGTTGCACCAAAGGCATTCAGCATTTTGGAGACTATAAAGTGACTGTGGTGCTTTTCCTCATGCTGACACACAACCCCTAAACAATAGCAGCCATACAACAGGTCTCTATTGAAATAAAGTTTCAATCAGCTTCAAACTTCATGAAGCAGTGATATCACAACGAGACTGTTTGCAGCACCTCAACCAGAGCAGTGATGTTCGTGAGCGGTTGAGAAACCCTGCTATGACTTCACTTCCTGAAATATCATTTACTTTCCTGTTCAGAGCGAGAGACAACCGGATGAGCATGAAAACATGCAGTGGTGCCTCATCCTTCATTTGTCATGTTGCACCATCTAATTTTTTAAGCGAACTAAACTCAAAGACAGAGATCATAAACAGCGTGAAAATGAATCTGATGTCCAAAATACTGAATCTTACCCTTAAAAATAACATTAGAGGGAATCTAGATTAACTGGTGTTGAGTTGAATTTGACTATGATGAATGGGATATGCCTAAACGACAGCTATGTTAAGATATTGCTGTTGTACAAGGCTAAGCTGCAACTATTATTAGTCAATTCATCATTTATTGATCGGCAGAAAATTATACAGAAACTGTCATCTATCTAGCAAAAATCAACTGATTTCAGCTCCTAAAATGTGATGTGAGGATTTGATTAAGGCTGGGCGATCTTCTATCCCGTCATACGTCTTTTTATATCTCGATAATGATATATATCACGATATAGCATGTTTTCTGGTTATTCAATAAATAGTCTATATGAAATAACCACATGTGTATACTCCTGTGTGAAGTATTTTCTCATTTTAAGAACTTGAGCGTGAAATGAACTATAGAGAAAAAACTAAATAAATATAGGCCTAGCCTATATCATGGTAAAAATTATATATGATAGACATTTTTATGAGCCCTGGATTTGATGCTTATCTCTGTTATAGATCAATGTAAAGAGATTTTCTTTGGGTTTGTGACTTAGTTGCACAAAACAAGACATGGAACACATCATCTTGGCCTCTGCAGAATAATTGATAATCATTAATAATCATTAGTTTCAGCCCTAATAATAAGAACAAGGTAGCCGAGGTTCCAATCCGACATGTGGCCTTAAAAAAAAACAAAGAACTATGTTAACCCACCACATCCTGCTCTTGCTCTGCCACAGCAACAGTGCTGGTGTTACTGTTTGAGCCGGTTCGGGACAACAAGAAAATAAGCTGTGTGCCGTCTCCAGGGGCAACAGCCACCTGCAGAGTATTGCTGTCCTCTGTTGCCGTTACTAAGATTAAAGGAACAAGTGTCTGGATTCCATTCAGCCCGCTGAAGAAAAAGCCAGCGAGCATCTGGTTGTAATACGTTATTCTCTGCTAAAGCTCAGGCTCTGTTTAAAAAACGTTCAAATGTTTTCCAGACTGAAGGTGCACATGAAAGCCTGTAGAATGTCTCCAGGCTGTGTTCGCTGTGCATGACTACCTGGGCAGCGGCATTTCTCAGTCAAGCATTGCGGTAGTAAAGTAAAAATACACTGACATCACTGGGAGAAGGCAAGAATGTGGAGTACTGGTGGTTTCCCCTGTGAACTTTGGACCAGGTAAATTACTGGAGAATTCAGCGGAGTGCCCCCCGCCCCCCTCCTTTCTTTCTTAGAAAGGAAAACACATCCCTGATTTAACTATCTGCAGGCCCCTCTGCTGCTCGCTGGAGAAGGACACAAATCCAGCTCATAGTATTGACATCAGACTGCAGTTTGATCTCCACGCTGCAGTATTGTGATCAGGTGTCAAGCAGATTTGTCGGCCTGCAGCTCGAGAGTTTACGTCAATAAAATGTGACCCGGCTTCCTGCAGGTTCAAATGCACACTCCATGTAGCAACTTGTATGTTTGCACTGACACACACACTTAAAACATACCACCACTCAAACTGAATGTACAACGAATCCTGCAACAACACGAAAAGCATACTGCGGAAACTACAAATTGCACAAAACAGAGCTGCAAGACTTGTGTTACACTGCCCCATGAGAACGAACACAGACAGCATGCATCATAAACTGTCATGGTTACCAGTAGAGAAAAGACTTGCCTTAAGCACAGCGACATTCTTTAGTAACAGCATTTATTCTACTAAACCCGAGTTTTTATACAGTCAAATTAGCAGATGCAGGGACGTTCACAGTCATTTCACTAGAACAGCGGGTGATGGCCAACTCATGTTACCTCACCCAAAATCGAATGCCTTAAAAAAGACGGTCATTTACCGCGCCATCACTCACTGGAATAGCTGCCCTCTTCATATCCGTCAATCCTCTAACAAATCCATATTCAAATACCATCTACGAATACATTACTTAAACAGCTGATCGATAGTCCAGTGTTGGTCATGTATGGTTTTCTTTGTTTTCTTTGTTCCTTTTTCCCTGATGATGGGCCTTGAGGCTAAACAAAAAAAAAAAAAAAAAAAAAAAAAAAAAAAAAAAAATTGTGGAAGATTTGTGTATGAATTTGAAATTTGAAATTTGAAATTTATATATGTTTGAAAATTTGAGTGTTATTAGTGTAACACAAATGTGATGTTGTATATAGTATGTATGTGATAAATTAATGTACATGATTTCGGACCCCAGGAAGACTAGCTGGTGCCATTGGTATCAGCTAATGGGGATCCTTTTTAAATAAAAAAAAATAAAAAAACACGCCGGCACATCTGTCAGGCGGTCTGTCGGCAGAATGACGGCTCCCTTTTACAGCAGATCATTTCCACAACAAAACAACAACAAGAGCCACTGAAACTAAATCTGAACAACAGGAATTCCTCTGGAGACAGCTGCTTATTATCAAGTCGTAAAAATAGTCAACACGGTCCTGTAATCTTCATTATTTCACATGCTGTAGTTTAAAACACATCGGCCTCGACGTGTGTGTGTGTGTGTGTGTGAATCCGGGGAAATACCTCTGATACGGAGGCTGGACTGATAAGGACTACTGCTGGACTGTGAGAAACACTCCTTACTGAGAATTTCAGAGAAAAGTGACATCATTGCACAGGAATTTATTGTAGTAAGGTCACTGGGCTTTATACGTTGTCTTCTATTGTTGCTCTCAGAGAGGGCCTGATGAGTCCAATCACACATTCATAAGATGTATAAGGTCATCCAAGGTCCCAGGGATTCTAGAGGTTCTGGTCTAAATCTAAGACTAACCTATCAGGCATTCACATTTAGAGCCAAATAGTTCATTAGCCTCAGAAGTTGTGAATAAAGTGAAGGGAATTAATACAAAAGTAACTAAATAAAGAAGCAAATTAAAACAGAAATATCAAGTTATGTCAGATTTGATCAATTAATTAATGGCTACATTTATTTTTTATATTATTTTTGCTACATTTAATGACTTTATTTATTTATTTATTTATTCATTTAATTTTATTTTGAGTGGTTCCATCCGCCATATTTGCCCCCTTTGTCTGCAGAACCACTGGATGCTCTGTTCTGATAATTAGGACCTGATATGAGCTGTGAGCTGATATGAGCTATTCATCTAACAGTATATGCAAAACTAGTTGTGGATCAGTTTGAGAATCCAGATAATTAATCCCAAGGTTGCAAATAATCTGTGCATTTGCATCTTTTTTTTCATCTATAATATATCTAGTATATCTATATCTATAGTCACTGGGAGTAGATTTGGTAGGGAGAAATCTACTGTCTCTTTTACAGTTTTTAATGCACAAATTGTTGTAATATGTGCTGATAAAAGAATTGTAGTTCTGGCGTTATTGGAGCACCAGCAGGTGATTTTAGACTGACTGATGGGATATTGTGGTGTTAATCGTATTACCTTTTAATATTTCTTCATATTAATGGGTTTACTGTGTATGTATTTTTCTTTCTTTTATATATTGTTTGGACCCAAATATTTGAACTTTTGTGTCAATAAAAGAACTAACTAACTACATATCATCTATAAACCCTCCTCATTGTACACAGAGTATATAGACATATACATATATGTACAGTAGTTGTATTGTTCACAACTTCCAAAACACTTCTTTTATTGTGTTATTCTTATGTTATTGTTGGTCATTGGTACTTTTTATATATATTCATATCATATTTATATATACACCTATTTTTCCACTACTCGTGTACATAACTGACATGTCTTTTCTTCACCTATATCTGTCCAGTTTGGTTGTCTTTGTCCCTCTAGCTCTTATTTCTATACTGAGAGAGATAGAGGCAGATAAACCTGATCCTGATGTTAAATATAAAAATCCAGTTTAACAAATCAAAAGCTATTAATGCAGTTCTTCAGTAGTTACTGGTGAGTGTCTTGTTAGAAATGAGCCTGCGGTGCCTCACCACCCTTCAGCGTGCACAGAAATAAGAGAACCTGACCATCGACTTCCTCTAGTGACAGTGATCACACACACACACACACGCACTTTACATGCATGTTGTTGCATGTATTTAGAAAAAAAAAAGAGCAAGTGTCAATGCAACATGAACATCCAGCCTCAACGACTGGGCACCGCAGGAGGAGCTGCTCTCATGTGAGGGTGTGTGTGTGTGTGTGTGTGTGTGCGTGTGTGCGTGTGTGTGTGTGTGTGTGTTCACGGACAGAAAGACAGCGTGCTTAGAAACGCTTATATGGAACTAAAATGGATGTTAGCTCTGGTTTTACACGGCTACCATCCATCCAACATCCATCCACGTTTTACCATGTTATGTTACACCATGATGTAACGAGCAGTAATAACACGCACAGTGATCACCGCTACAGATTAGCTGCTATCGGCTGAACATCCACCGACCACCAGCAGCAGCAGCAGCAGCAGCTATAACACGGAGCCACTGCGCACTGTCATGTGCACGTTTACTGCGTGTGAGGACCGTTAGATCCACACAGTGTCCATTACAACATAAACTATAGAGATACAAGTGCAGCGCAGACTCACCCAGAGCTCTGACCCCCAGCTCATGGTTCCACTCCGGTGTCCTCCCAATAATCCACAACTCGATGGAGGTGTTTCAGCGCGCGCGGCGGCGGACAGACAGGCAGACAGACAGAGAGACAGACAGAGCTGGTGTTAGAGCTGTGTATTATATATGTCTGGTAGAGAGAGCTGCTCGCGTCTCCTGTCTCACATCCTCAGCGTCTCATCCTGTCTGATACAAGATGGCCATGCAGAGCTGCAGTACAATCTCTCTCTCTCTAACAGGATGGTCTCGCTATATGCAGCGCGCGGGCACCCGCTTCGACCCAATGACAGCTGCTCTTGCGCGCGCACAGGCAAGAGGAAAAAAAAGGGAGGTTGGTGGTGGGGGGGCAGGGGGGGGGGGGGTGTCACTGCAGGGCTGTATCTGTTGTCTGCTCTCAAGTGAATGCTGGGGGGGGTCAGAGAGGTCACCACCCCTGGCAGATGTTTCATTGACTAACCCCCCCCCCCCCCCCCCCCCCACACACACACACACACACACACAGGGTCTAATACTAAGTTGTGGCTAACTTTCTCTTTCTGTCTCTGTCTCTCTGTCTCTCTCTCTGATGAGACCTGCAGTAACTATGCATGGTGTTGACACCACCCTAGATTTACTGAACACTTACCCCACAGCAGCCACAAGCTTCCACTTTGCACACAGGATGTTGTGTTCATCATGCACATTAAGAAACTTTCATGCACCAGGAATCAAAAGAAAAACGGGCGGCAAAAAACCTGATCACCATTAAAGGGGACATTTTTATTTAGTGATGGCCGGTCTTATTCAAAACTTTGGGCCCCAACTGTCCTGCGGAGAATGGAATCCGCCAATACCAAAAATAAATAAATAAAAGGGAAAATAAAACAGAGGAGTAAATAAATAAGGGAATTAATACAAAAGTAAATAAATAAAGAAGCAAATTAAAACAGAAATATCAATTTATGTCAGATTGTATTAATTAATTAATGGCTACATTTATTTTTAATATTATTTTTGCTACATTTAATGACTTTATTTATTTATTTATTTATTATATTTTGGCAGGTTCCATCCTCCATATTCGTCCCCTTTGCCTGCTGAACCACTGGATGCTCTGTTCTGATAATTAGGACCTGATATGAGCTGTGACCTGATTTAAGCTATACATCTAACAGTATATGCAAAACTAGTTGTGGATCAGTTTGAGGATCCCCATAATTAATCCCAAGGTTGCAAATAATCTGTGCATTTGCATCTTTTTTCTTTTTTTTTATCCCTCGCTTCTAGTTGCTCAATAATATTTCTTTCCTGACTTTCTACATCTATAATATATCTATTATATCTATATCTATAGTCACTGGGGACAGTAGATTTGGTCAGGGGAATAGACTATTGCATCTTAACTGGATATTTTGTATACTCTTTTGTAGTGTGTGATAGTTCTCTTAGTGTGTATTTAATGTTGTAACGTGGGTTGTAATGCTGCCCTCTTGGCCAGCTTGAAAAAGAGACTTTTACCTGGTTAAAGGAAAAGTGAAATGAGATGTTCAATAATCAAGTGAAATGTTGTCATAGAACACATTTAAAACCAACTGTTGACATTCAGAAATTTACAATAAAACAAATAGGTCAATAGCTGTATTAGACAAAATTAAAGACATCAGATAATCAGATTAATTATTAAGGGCTATCAAAAACAGTTGTATACAAGCAATTATCATGATCTCGGTCATTGTGATTAACCATGTGAATCATTACATAAGCATTAAGTTTTATAGAAATGATGAAGGGAAGTCCTTTATTGTTACTACAACACTACCATCTAGTGGTTGGATTTTAGAGACAGCACTAAAGGTGCAGCGAGATGGAGGCCTTTATTCACATCACAATGCCCACACCTAACTAGCTTATCAGTAACTGCTGGTGCATCGGCTGAGAGAAATAGTCGAATACGACTCAAGAACATCACTGATTCCTGAGTTCATCAGTTGGCATTTATAAATGTCAGTAGTTACAAAACACATTAGTATCCAGTATTATTAGGGATTATATACTAACCCAATGGGAGGATGTCCATTCTTATTGAATTTCTCTGATGATTTTATGCCCAGCATTGTTGTATAGCCACCAAATAGAATAAACCTTTAGCTGTTCTGTCATAATTACTCAGTAGGATCAACCCATCTATAGGCATGCGTGCCGTTTCTTCCAAAATGACACCGTATTTGACTGAACTCTAACATGCCCTAAAGGATCGTTTACACGTTTGGTATTTTTCAGCTCATTTACGATAAATCACCTTTAACCAACATTTCTGTTGACCAGAGATTTTGAGATTTTTTAAAAGGTTGTTCCAGGCAGCCACTTAAAACTTCCTATTTACTTAATCTATCACAATTTCAGTTTTGTTAGTTACATAACTGTTGTGCAGTGATACGGAGCAGACTTTAATTCAAACCAATCTGTGCTTTCAACTGCATTACCATGCAATGATAACTTGATAACACATTTTAAACAGCGGTAGGCATCATGTTTACTGTGATCACTTTAGTTCTAAGTCTCTGCTACAGCTGCCAAATGCTGACAGCTCACATATGATTACATTGCACCTTTTTAATACTTTGTATCAGAAGTGCAGGAGTTAACATTCATTTGCATTTTCTAACATATGATGTTGTTCATACTTCCTACAATGTCTATGTATTTTATAGTGAAAAAGTAAAACTGATGTAATAACATAAAGAAATAAAGAAAAGTAATAACAGAGATAAAAAAAAAATGAAAAGGATGAGAAAAAATCAAAACAAAACACAGAAAGAACATTCCTGTATCGTTGATGAACTATATGGTATGAACTCTGTAAACTCTGTTAACTGTTGGACATACCACACAGGCATGTGCACTGCATGTAAAACAAAATGAGTCAGAAGTTTAAGTACCAATAATGTTCATTAAAGGGTCAATCTGTATTTTTATTAGTATTTGTTGGATTGCTTACATTGCAGGTGTATTTGCATATATACTGAAAGATTTTAATTGCATGATGAAAGAATTGAATTGGCTTTTAAGTGATTTCATTTATGTTTTACTGAAATTAAAACAAAAACAACAAAAAAGAACCTTTAAAAACAATGCAAAACTTTTTGTTTCGGTTTTCTAGTATTAGTCCATGTATTAGAAGAGTCATAACAGTTTCCATTCTGGTGATTTTAAGTTAAGGTCATAGGTCGACTTCTTTGTTTACATTTGGAATAAGGGATTGTGCCTTTATACACAGAAAAAACACATGACATCATTTGAAGTAAAACTTAGTTTCACCAGCAGGGGGGGCACAGGGGCTTTCACTGTCAGTGTCAGGCACCAGTCTGCATACACAACATCAAAATATAGGCTACTGAAATCAAGTATTTTTAAATCTTAAGCATTAAATGCTTTACGTCCTGTCCCAAATACCCAAACACTTGACTGGTTGTTCTCTCTGTCGGAGGAGCGGTGACTTGAATGTGAGGTCTTCCTGGCTCAACTTTTAAAGGACAGTGATATACCTTACGTCATATCAACAGCTTTTCCCACCTGCTTTCAGTTTACCTGATGAGATCACGAGTCTCCCCTCTTCCTCTGATCCAGCACATCACCAGATGGCGATCAGTGGACACCTCGGCCTCTTTATTCATCCAAGTGCCCATGCAGGTCTAATAAAACAACTCCAAACTCAACATCATCCTTTGGCCCTGAGCTCTCTGATACCGCGTGCATCATTCGTGAATCCTCTTGTGTTTCAACAGGATGTTTAGCTTGAACCACTCACGGCCCGCGCAGATGTCCAATCACAACAAACCATGGTCAGAACCGGACCTCTGTTTCTCTTGGTCACTCTTCTCAAGGTTTCTCAGTAGTTTCACATTAAGTTACTGAAGGCTGCCGTTAGGTCTTTACACGCTCCAGATGGAGGAGTTTGATTCTAGAGAGCCTGGATGTGACCCTGACCTCTCAATCTCTCGCACAAGATCTAGATCCTTCCACCCGACAGTGGATCCATTCCACATTGACTGCTGGTTTCCCAATAAGGCAAGACACCTCAGTAGAATACAGGCTAAAACATTGTTTTTCATGCACTGTTTTTTTTTATGCCGATATCTATTAGTTAAAATGTTTTACACACTATTCTTCTTTCTTGCAAAATGTATGGAATTTGACTATCCATACCATATCTTTGTATTTCACAAGATACTACCTCATTTACATATTTACACATAACATTTCAGAAAACTTGCAATACAAAAAATAATTGTCTTTATGTAAGTAATCAACAGGGGAAGTTTCATCCTGTAGTTAAATGTTTTACCCTATTCACCTGGGATGTCTCCCCACAAGCATTGTAACATCACTGCTCCCTCTGCTCCCGCTTCAGAGGTTTCAGGTGACTTATTTCTACACTACCTTACCAGTAAATCTTTGGTCTACAGAGCAAAGCAACAAAAACAACTGAGTTAAAACAAGCATAGCTCTCTATCCTCATATAATGAGTATCATTGACAACATCACAAATAACAGCCATCTCTAATATATCTCCTTAATTTACTCAGGAAACTTTCCCTGAGTATCTTGCCTTTCCACTTTGTCAAGCTTTCAGTTTTTGCTTGTAGTATTTTTTGTCTTAATAAGCAGAAGTGAAACAGTGTGACGGCTGATTGCATTTGTGGTGGAATAATACGAGAAAAGGAATTGGCAACTTGGATTAGATTTTCTATAAATCTGTCAGCTGTATTTGTCTAAATTCATGTGGACGAGCTATTTTTTTGTTGCTACATCACCAGGTGGATGTAGTACAATCTTACAGTTAGCTTCAAACCTTGTGCAAACACATTCACAAGTACAAATATACCACACATATCATAACTACAAACACACACTCATGCAAACAAAAGAGGATCTCCAGCATTGGTTGTTATAACTGTGTGTCAAGTTTCTTCCTTTCTCCATGCATCACATCTTGTCACGACATTGAGTTACTAAGTAAACAGTACATGAGAGTCTCCAAAGCAAACAGGTGTTGACTGTGTACCTGCATGACTGGGCACAGTGAAACCATGGTGTTTTCCTAGACAAAGCAGCAGAACAGGAGCTCTGACATCTAATTTTGTCCATCCATCTTCAATAAAGAAAAGGGAGGTCTTATTTTGTTTCTGACAACAAGTTGCAGTAATAAAATCATTTCCTGAAAGCCAGTGGACTCTGCCTCCAGTAGGCGTATGCAATTCATTTTGGTTGTTAGTGGCTACAAGAGGATGGAGTGCAAGGTACCCCTGTCCTGCTCTGATCAACAACCTCAAAACCTTCTGCTGCTACTCAAAATGCGTAGGCTGTTCAATCCCAAACACTGGTTTTACAGTATAACAGCCTGCAGCCCTGCTTGCTCCAACCTGTTCTACGTCTTCCAACCCCCTGCAACAACCATCCCTCTATCAAATCTCCCTCAGCTTCCCAATAGTCTTTAGACAGAAGAACCTTTTTGAATTCCAGCCCAACAAAGAAGTTTTTATCTGATTTTAAATGGACATTAATCAAGAGCAATCTAGAAAGCTTGTTTCTATTCTTTACTTCAAATGATCCTTTGCTTCAGTGTATTCAACAAAGTTCAAATTAGACAGTCTGCTTCTGAATGAGTAGACCGATGCCAAGTTTAGAGTCTGTCAATGATTAGGATCACCGCACATACTAATCAGGATTAATGACTGATTGATCCTAATCTAATCCTAATCATGTCAAGTAGAGCTCTTCGACATGGCTGAAACTTCACAGTCGGGGGTTCTGGACAGTGTCAGATTATAGCCAAGGACTGGATTATCACTGTTAATCCAATTATACATGTTGGGTTTAATCGGCTGTCAAACTGGTATCATAAGGATAACAGTTTGGAGAGAGTGTATCCACATACAGTAGGCCTGTTATAACAGTGATACATTTGGATGTTTGGCCGCACAAAACTTTAAATCACATATCATACAAGAGCTGTGATTGTGCATAAAAATGCAAATGCTTCGACAGTTAATTTAATCTCATACAGGCAGTGGCAGATTAAGGTGGTCAGGCGCCACTAGGCTACTCTTAGTATGGGCCCCCCACCGTTACTCATCATGCTCTAACATTACCAGAAATAAAGTAATTAAGTGCCATGTGTAAAAGACTGCTAGGAATATACACACACTGAGACAGCCTTTAACGTAAACCTTGAAATATCTAGTTGATTTAGAGATGATTATTTGTGAATGTTTCTTAAGGGGCAATATGGGAAGTTTTTTTTCTCTCTGAAGTACATTTAAATAATCTAAAATAATCTGGCCAATCTGGGGCCCCTAGTCTGCAGCCTAGACCAGCCTGAGCATGAATCCAGCCAGCAGACAGGCTAGGAGAGAAATGTGTAGCTTGTGACATCAGACCATCAGACCCGTAGTGGTCCAGCAACCGGAAATGGAGAAAAAAAAGCCCACAACTGATGACGACTTGACTCCACCTCATGATGCCATCTAGCAACAGATGAGCAGCGATCCATCCATGTTGAGTTAAGGCAGCCAGAGAGCAGCAGTACCGTCGCCAGGGTGCCATATAAAGGACTCCTAGTGACTGTGTGATGGTCGGACGGGTCACGGTGCTTCCCTTCCTTCCTGCACCGGAGCCTGGCCGCTGTGTTACCCGCGTGTGCTGCCCCTATAGCGGGCACTGAGAGTCTGTGTGTGGCGGACTGTAGCGGACCGCTATGGAGGCGCTCTGGCTGATCCCGCTGCTGCTGGTTCCGCTCCTCATGTGGACCAGCAGAACCTTTGTTTTCTATTTCAAGAAGTGTTTCTACGTGGGCTGGATGATGGTGCTGGCTCTGGTCGCCATTCCTCTGTGTTTCCTGAAGAGCGGCGGCAGAGACGTGGAGAACATGAGGTGAGTTAGTCTGTTGGCATCAGACATGGAGCTCTGACAGCTAGCCACAGTTAGCCTGCTAGCCTGCTAGCTGCTGTGGCTAGCTAGTTTCTATGAAACGTTGTGTTGTTGTAGCGGTGTGCTGTGTGGACATCACGGTGCTGTAGAACGGACAGGGAGCTTCTAGTCTGACAAAAACACATCAATGAATCATGTTTAATCATACACAGTAGTTGTGCTAACAGTAACTTTAACATTAGCCCCCAGACAGCAGACACACAGCTCACAGGAGGACTACAGGAATGCTAACATGCTAACGTGCTAACATGCTGAGAGAACCGAGTCAGGACTTGTTCCGATGTGTGTGAACCCAAAGCAGCCTCAGAGAAACCTAATTAGATTTCCTGTAAGAGGAATGTCTGCTCACTTCTCCTCCCTCCAGTCATATGGCTGACATTAGCTGAGTTAGACTGCTCACTGAATATCACAACAAGGCGAGCATTGTTTTACTAGTTCTGATATCACAGCTGCTTTTCTCTTCTGATTTGTAGTGGAAATGACAGAAGCTCATTTTAATAATGCAAATGTCAGTGTGCCCGTTCAAAGTACACCTGTGCACCATAGAGAAATCCTATAAATCCTATCTTCATGAAGCTCTGAATGGTGTTGAAAGTGTATGAATGAGGTGTGGATTGAGTTCTTGAGGCTCTAGTTAGTGGTAGTAGTAGTGGTGATGGTGTTTCCCATATATGTCAGCGGCTGACTATTACAATCAGCCAGTGGTGGAAGAAGTGCTCACATCCTTCACTTCAGTAAAAGTATACCACAATGTAAAAATACTCTGTTACAAGAAAATTACTAGTTGAGGAAAAAGTACAGAAGTATTAGCAGCAATGTGTACTTAAAGTAACCGATCTGACTTTTTCACTCCCGATACCGATAACAATACCTGGGCTTTGGGTATCGGCCGATAATGAGTACTGATCCGATACCAGTGTAGGGCGGCTGTGGCTCAGAGGGTAGAGCAGGTTGTCCACCAATCGGAAGGTCGGTGGTTCGATCCCCGGCTGCTCCGGGTCACATGTCGATGTGTCCTTGAGCAAGACACTTAACCCCAAAATTGCTCCCGGAGGCATAGCCATCGGTGTGTGAATGAGTATTTAAATTAAATCCTGATGGGCAAACTCTGCCATCAGTGTATGAATGTGTGTGTGTGAATGGGTGAATACTGACATGTAGTGTAAAGCGCTTTGAGTGTCGGAAGACTAGAAAACTGCCATCAGTGTATGAATGTGTGTGTGAATACTGACATGTAGTGTAAAGCGCTTTGAGTGTCGGAAGACTAGAAAAGCGCTATATAAGTCCAAGTCCATTTAATTAATATGCCTCAATGTGTGGAAGTGACTGGGATCTTTCTCGTATGTGTTGTGTCAGGATCAGACTACACAACATCTTTGACGGTTACGATGGTCTCTGTCAGATTAGATGATTGGGAGTCACAAATTCTTGTTGGGACTTGGCCGCGACACATGACAGACTACATGTTGGTCCCCTGTTCCGACAATACACACTCTCCTGGCACCGGGAGACGCAATGGCGGTGGTGTTTTTTATTCCAACACAACCTAGATTGAATATCCTACTGTCAAAGTCACAGCCATGACGGAACACGTTGTGGAAAGCAAAAAAGCAAATCAAACATGCTAGACTTTCTGTCGGGACGTCGTGAGGCGTTCCAGACACGGCAGCGGTTGTCGTGTACTATGACACACTACATACGATCAATATCGCACACGACACTGATTTATCCTTCCCAATCCGAGTCGACACCCTACGACGGCCGTGTCGGGCTGTAATCGGGCTGATATTGTGTAGTCTGACCCGGGCATAAGGCAACATCAGGCTTGACTTAAACATTGCGCTCCTAACTTTGTAAAACAAAATGTAACAAATAAATACATAGATAACATAACTTAAATTTAGTGAATTGTTATTTATTATTAAATATTTGAGTCTGTATCGGCGCCATATCTGATCCGGTATCGGTACCAGTGCATCCCTACTTAACGTATCAAAAGTAATTGTAGTTTCTAGGCTAAATGGCCCCTTTCAGATTGCTGAATTAGCCCCATCTTCAAGGTCCTGAAAGATTATTTCTTAATTTATGCACTCAAGATAATAATTTGCACACACAGATTATGATCGTGTGCAGTAAGATAAAAAAATGTGGGCAATTTACAACTTTATCATTCTTTTTAGTACATGATGATGAAATCCCAGCAGAAGCAGAGCTTCACAGGACCCCGACCTGAGGAGGTCTAATCAGCAACATCACTGACCTGTGAGGGTCTTTAATCTATAACATTCATCATATTTCATAAATGGATCATGTTTTGTTAACGTAAAATCAAAGTGACTATAGCTTTTAAATAAATGTAGTGGAGTAAAAAAGTAAAATATTTCCCTCTGAGATGTAGTGGAGTAGAAGTATAAAGTAGCATAAATTGGATATACTTAAGTAAAGTACTGTACCTAAAAAAAGTGCAGCACTTGAGTTAATGTACTTAGTTACTTTCCACCACTAGAAACCACTGTAATGCAGTCTAACAAGAGCTGCACTAACTACAACTCTCTGATCGTCTGTAACATACTGTAAGTTATTATAGGATATAGGCTCTGTAGGGATGACCCCTTGACCTTACCACTGAAGGAAATATGTTATTTTATACCCGACACACACAACGATTGGGTCAACTGATACCTGTAAGGATTGAAATGTAGTACGCCTCCAGTGTCGGTGTCCACTTTGTAGCACGGGTAGTTTTGTTGTTGTGGTTAAACCTAGATGGTGAGGATGGATTGCTGGACACAAGTGACTGCATTCAAGTAATTACCTTGAAGAGACCGATGCCAGATGGCAACTTTCCCCCGGATTAGAGTGGGGTTGCTGAATAGTTATGAGGCCCATCCACAATGCTGACAGCAGCCGTGTCAGTTATAACAGCAGACCTTACGGCCTCGCTGCTCTCGGAATAACTGTTAGCCACGGCCGTGGTGTCATGTTGCACCAGTGAGCCGTTCTGTCAGCTCAAAGGTTATCTGGACCTGTTGACTGTGACAAAGCGACTGAATCGGGGTCAGACCTTGTACTGGGAGTGAATAGAGTTTTGGCTGCACATTTTACACACTCGCCAGCTCTGGCAGAAAGAGCGCTGTGATTCATCAAGGACAGAGTAGTGTGTCACAGACATTTGCTGTCAGACGGGTACACAAAGGCCTGGATTCTGGGGTTGATTACTGGCTTCACAGCTGACTTGGAGGACTTGAATGCAACACAGTCAACTATGTTGGGCCAGAACAGACCTCTGCGCAGTGAAAAGCATCCATAGACCTCAAGTCACTGTTAATATTGTACTTGCATTTCCTGAAACACTCTTGTTGGTTTTCAGTTTATTGTAAGTGTTTGAATAGAGTTTACAGACACGAGGGCTGTGCAGTATCAAATTTCAGTTACAATTTATGATTTTGACTTCCAACAATTATGAAAACAAGATAATCAACCTAAAACAATTATTGTGCGGCATTCTGTTTCACAATGACGCTCTTGTTTTGTCGGTTGTGTCCAGCAGGTAATCCGCAAATTGCGAAATCTGCAAAAACTTGCAAAAACTCTTGCTGACAACTTCTTCTTACCTTACCTATTCGAGATCAATGCCTAACCTTAACTATTCGATATCAATGCCTAACCTTAACTATTCGAGATCATTGCCTAACCTTAACTATTCGATATCAATGCCTAACCTTAACTATTCGATATCAATGCCTAACCTTAACTATTCGAGATCAATTCCTAACCTTAACTATTCGAGATCAATTCCTAACCTTAACTATTCAAGATCAGTTTCTAACCTTAACTATTCGAGATCATTGCCTACCCTTAATCATCTCGTGAGAGTTCCCCCAACTTGCGGGTTCCCTTATAGACACGATCCGTTTTGTCATGTTATACTGTAAACCCCTTTCCTTTACAGCGGTGCGCTTTCGCCTCGCTTGGCGGGTTAGGGCCGCCACGTGTGGGAGGATCCCCTCATGGGAACTCTCCTCGGCGCTGGCTGGAACCTCGCCGGTCGTATTTCCTCCGTGGTGGTGCACCGCAACCGACTCTAGGTCGGCTTGGAAAGGCCCTGGGTGAAGGTTTTAACAACACTCCTCGCCCGGACCTCGCCGCTTAGTCTGCTGTATTAGCCGTGTGTTTACTACGTGTTTACTTGCATATAGCCAGGAAGTGAGATCGGATCACAAGTGGCCACTCAAGACGCATGTGGAGACTGTGTGGAGCTGTCCACTTGTGATCCGATCACTGAGGACGCATCTTAATACCCGGTCTGAACAGGACCTTTAATGAAATTGTTTACAAGAACACAAAGTGCTTCATAGATCTAGCCTCTTAATTTAGTTCTCAAAGTGCACCAGATTGATGCATTTACAAAATGTTCTTTCTAAATGCACAATGTTTCCAAAGTCAATGAGTAATCGTGTTAAATAATCGTGATCGCGGTATTGACCAGAATAATCGGGATTGTGATTTTTGCTATAATCAAGCAACCCTAACAGACACACAGTTTTACTTCTCACATACTGTATGTGAACTTTTAGCAACAGCTCTAACGTTAATTATCAGGTACGATCTCATGACAAAAGATAAAAGACAGAGGATTGAGCTCAGGTTCCATGCTGTGTAATGGATTTTAACATCACTGGGAGACTACCAGTGTGTTTGACTAAGCAGTAATGTTGTCACTCAGGCCGTTGAGTGACTGACCTTTGAAACCTACGTAGTTTCTTGTCCCTGCCTTTCTGAATGAATTCATCTTCTGGTATGTCATTGTGATTATGTGACCATGTCCCTGTTGTGAACAACTCTCTGACCTTTAGCACCTGAATTAGCTTTGGCACTGGTATCTTTGTTGGTACAACATTTTTAGGGATGACCGGTCAGGCTAACCTTTTAATCCATGAGCAGCCAGGTGGTGTTGAATCTATGCTGGTAACAAATCAGCCTAAATGTCATTATGCTCTGTAGGAAAAGGAACTTATGTAGAGACTGATAATGAAGTGAAGCGGAGGAAAAGCTTAGTGGATTGGCCATAAAAAGAATCCAACCGAGGCCATTTCATTCCCCTTGAACAATCTTACGATTGCTGCAGCGCTGGCTGAGTCGTTGCATAACCAGTGGCTTTTGCACTAGACTCAGTGTGTTATCACTGTACTGCTGTGTTGAAAGATAACCTAAAGACTTTTTAAAGGTTAAAGTTATTTTACTGTGGTACACCAATTAAACGTATACTTTATGTGCAAGATAAGTGAGAGATGATTGCATTAGGTGGAGTCACAAGGTGTTCAAGAGCTTCCTCGTGTCTTTGATTAACATTGTGAGCTTTACCTTTTGATGTAGTAATTAAAATCACTTTGATTTGATTACCAAAAATAGAAGGTACGGCAGTTTTCTATGCTGGGTCATCATTACCCAGCCCATCTTACAAATAGTGGAAAAACTACAGCTTGGCAAGAGTTAGTAGAGTAATTATAAAACATTAATGTACAGTATATCTTGTAAAAGCTAATTAGAAAATCATTTAAAGAGAAGGGACTATTCGATCTGCCAATCCTGTGAAATATTTCCTAAGGCTTTTAACTCCGGTGTGCACAACGTCAGATTTTTGGGAGGGGTGTTATTTTATTATTTTTTAAGAAATTGCGTCTTGTTTTTGTAGTTTTGATTGTCATTCAAATATTGGCATCTCAGCTAAAATATGGGTTTGTTGGGACTAGAGATCCAATGATTAATCAATTAGTCATCAACTATTAAATTAATCGGCAACTATTTTAATAATCAATTAATCCATTTTCAGTAGTTTTTTAAGAAAAAAAAGTAAATGTTCTGATTCCAGCTTTTTAAATGTAAATATTTTCTGGTTTCTTTCCTCCTCTATGACATTAAACTGAATATCTTTGAGTTGTGGACAAAACAAGACATTTAAGGACGTCATCTTGGGCTTTGGGAAACACTGATCGACATTTTTCACCATTTTCTGATATTTATAGACCAAACAACAACTAATCAATTAATCGAGAAAATAATCGACAGATTAATCAACAATGAAAGTAATCGTTAGTTGCAGCCCTAGTTGGGACTCCGGTCAACAAATTTTCAGCTTTGTGCTCCATTGGGCATTGCAAACAAAAAATCAATCAATCACAAACTAATTACTTTAGTTGAAGGGAATTTTTTTATTTTTTATTTTTTTTAAAACCCAAGTCAAAGTGTAAACTTCCATTAAAACATACTCCCTGGTTCAACTTTTACCTGCCGTACTTACTGTATTATAATGGACAATTCCAGGTCCTACACCTTGTTATCATCTCTGTAAGCGCTATTAGCTCTTAGTAGTAATAGATCAGTGAAATTACTGAGTTTTGCTTGATTATTTTCCATAATTACATAAAATGTACCATTGATATTCTGATCAAATCATTTGTAGTCAATCAGAGCATCCCTAAATGTGTAAGGCTTCACCTTCATGGGTCATTGTTTCAGCAACTATGTATGTTAAGCTAATATGGTCTGAGCTTTCTCGTGTCCTTTGCCGATTCTTGAGAGTAGACTTACTCCTCAAACCTTCAGATAAAGGACTGTGTGAAACCGTAGTTTCACACAGTCCTGCTACTATACTGCTTCTGGCTCCAAGAGGAAAAAGAGGTTAGTCCCAATCGAATGATGATCAAATAAAAGCCAAGAAATGGAGCGCTAAGTATCTGATTGTAACATGGAGTTGGCCTGGACATAAAATGCCAAGGCTCTCTCATCAGCCTTACACATCAACACCAGAGTTCCGATAAATTGGCAGCCATACTCTGTGTGCTTGAGGTGAGAAAGTGTATTGATTGAGGACAGGCTTTCGAAAGTGTTTTAGTGGCAAAAGAGAAAATATCATGGATGTTAGTGCTTGGTGAGAAAGGATCTCATTTGATGGAAGTAAAAGCATGATCAGGTTTGGACTCTCATCCTGGAGCTGTTTGTTTAGAATCACACTGAAACAGAGATGACCTTGGATACTTCTTAACATAGTTCAGAACTTATCTCTATAGTTATCTTCTTTGTCTCTACAAAGTTCGAGTTTTATACATCCCTAAAGATAAACCACGACCAGAAAGAGTAAAAACAGTAAACAATATTAGGAATATTTAATTTGAACACAGTTCTTGAAGCTTCATTAAAGGACCAATATGTACTATATTTACTCTAATAAATCATAAAATGATCATGATATGTGATCAGAGATTAAGGAAATACTGACTTCTCTGACAACAATGCCACAGTCAGTATGTTCTCCTTTTAAATTTCCATTCCGGTCCAGGACGTCTGTCTTTGTTTTGGCCGGTGTGATCCCGTCCACTGCTCATTTCATTTTAAAACGCTAGCTGTCAGTACTACGTATTGTTTCTTTCAGTAACTTGATATTGATATTAAATCAAATGACTGTGTGTAATCTGAAAGTGTCACTCATTGTGCCAAAATCACATAGAACAAAACACCTAATGCTGTGTTCACACTATGAGCGACAGCAACAGGCTACAAGTCATTTTCAATGGAAGCCGGGGACAAGAAGGTACAAACTGTTGTCCGACTTGTCGCTGTGTGACGGGCATGACGTGCTAATAATATAGTTATGTCGGTTAGTTAATAGATTACTTCAGTTTTATTTTTTTTAGCAAAAATGCCAAATATTCACAGATTTCATCCTCTCAGTTGTGATGATTTCATGCTTTTCTTTTTTAAATATATGATATTAAAATGAATATCTTTGGAATTTTAACTTTTGGTTGAATAAAACAAGAAATTTGAAGACATCATCTTGAGTGTTTGAAATTTTAGCAGACATTTTCATTATTTCTTGACACTTTAAGACGAAACTATTTGTCAAATAATAGAAAAAAAACCCTGCAGATTAATTCATAATGAAAATTATTTTTAGTTCAGCCCTAATGTCTATATCATATTGTCATAATTCCTTCATTTTAGGTATTTGGGAAATAAGATTGTTAAAATTATCAAATATTAAAAAAGCATAAAGTATGCATTTACCCCCTCTCAACTGGAAGTGGGCTAAGCAAAAAAAATTAAAAAAAACCTGCCTTTCCACTCCACAAGAGTGTAGTTCCGGACAAATCAAAGTATTGATTAGATCTGATAAATCCCCATTACTAATGGGGATAATCCCTCATAACTTTGTTTTGTTTTGTTTTGTTTAGTTTTTTCAGTGTCAGAGGCAGACAGGCAGATGGTTGGACATTCTTTCTCAAAGCTCATTGGAGCGTTGTTCTTACTGCAGGCAATTATTTAACCAACCAAGAGACAAACACAGCTAAGAGGGATGTTGTACACAGTTAATCTACCAGATGTCCTGTATTTTTAAGACAGTCATGATTGTCTGATTTAGGTCAAATGTTATGTATTTGAGCTGGCATAC
Organism: Sebastes fasciatus; assembly: GCF_043250625.1. NCBI lineage: Eukaryota > Metazoa > Chordata > Actinopteri > Perciformes > Sebastidae > Sebastes > Sebastes fasciatus. The sequence goes on along the minus strand of NC_133813.1, from coordinate 27,034,761 downwards.
TTCCACTGCACTATAATACTATAAACTGTAATACTCCAGTATCTAACAGGCTTTATACATTCCACTGTTGCCTCCAACCTTTCCATAAAGGGTTCTTGTTAATAATATGTAGCCTGCTGCACTCACATGACTGTGAACAGTAACCTATACTTATTCAGCACTGTAATTAACATTTTCACCCCCCCCCCCCCCCCCCCCCCACCCCCCAGGATTATTCGCGTCTTGGTTCGTCATGTGAAGTACTTCCTGGGTCTTCGGTTTGATGTGAGCGGTTGGGAGCAGCTGCAGACGGAGGGACCCTATGTCATCATCTCCAACCACCAGAGCTCCCTGGATGTTTTGGGTGGGTGATGTTCTACCTTTATGTATGAAGCTACACAGTGTTTGTGATCACAGAGAGAGCAGGATTGTCTCTGACAGCTGCGACAGAGCCGGAATGCAACACGGCTGCATCCTGTTTACGTTGGACGGTAATCACAGTCTGGTTTGGATCGGTCAACAAACGGTTCAAGAACAGACTCAAATGGACACTCGAGACTACTGAAGTCATCATTGGTGCCGCTCTTCCTACCCTCCAGGACTCAGTACTTCTCCCGATTCAGTAAGGGAAAGTCAGCACATACTGCTCTCACCTGAGCCACAACTTGTTGGAACCAAATGTTAAGGTCCGTTAGGTGCATACCATAGAAACTTTAAAATCCTCATTCTACAAAGAACCACTTCTCCTCTTGACAACAGGAACTAGGAACCTTTTGAGGAACTCATTGCGTTTCGACCGCAGGGACCAGGGTCTAAATTAAGTTCTGGGGACATTTTACGGGGCCTTTTTTACCCCCAGAAAATGCCCTGGTCGGGGGGTAGGACTTTCTGAAAGTACAGGAACTTTCAGGGTTGAGTTTGTAAGGTTGATTGGTCAAACACACACACACACACAGCGCCGCTGCTTCAACTGTACCGCATCATTCATAAAACAAGAAAGTACTCTAGTATTGATTTGGGACGAGGGGAGAGCATTTCTCTTTGTTTGATTAGTTAGGCTTTGCTGTCGGCTTCCCGACTCATTTTAAAAAGACAAAGAGAAAAAGAGCGAGAGATCGCAAGGGCGAGCGGTAAAGTTAAAAGAGGGATACGGCGTGTTCTGGTCAGAGGGATCATGACAGATCTGGGTTGCAGGTTTCTCTGAGCCTTGCTCATCACCTGTGATCACTCTCAGCTGTAGAAGCAGGTTGGCTGCACCCTGCTCATCTGGTTGTGTGTCTGCAGAGGGTCAACACCTTCAGCTGGCTCTCTGGCTTTATTTTGGGTTTAGTGATTCTGTGTGTTTTGTGTGTTTTTTATTTTGAGTGTGACCATCTTTAGCCAGCCTCTACTTCTCTTCTGTGTCCCCTCTCAGTGACTCACAACTTCTGGTAGATTTAGTGGTCGGCTGTGGGGAGTTATATTTTCACAGTCTCCTTTTAGAACCCAAGGGACCCTTTTCTTATTATTTCTGTGTGCAGTTTATTTTTGTTAGTTTCCCAGTAGCGACCCCTGTCATTCAGGTTTTTGTTTGTTTGGGGAACATAACAGGCGCGGCGTTGCAATCAGTGTTTCTGATTGTTTTACAGCGTTAACATTCTAAAGCACAAATAACCGTCAAACATTCAACAGCTGATTTACTGTGGAGACAGACGCTCTTAGTTGCATTTCATTCATTACATTCAACGTGCATCAGTAAATACTAGCAGTAAATACCACCGTCGTCAAGTGTGTGACCATCAGCAGTCTTCGTCCCATGTTGTGTTGCTTTTTCATATGTCAGCGGACTAATTTACCTAATCTTCACAGGTCTTTAGACCATGGTCGAAACGCAGACAACAGTGGGCAGAAGGAACCTTTAAGTTCCTTGAAAAATAGTTCCAAGGACTAAAAGTCCCGGTGGAAACCCGACTAGGCAGATTGCAGTGAAGTTAAGCAACGGTCCTGCTGAAAGTGTTACAAATGTGAGATAATAGCAGCTTTACTGGCCTCACAGCACCCAGTCTATGATGGCTGCTTGTACACTGAGTAAGAGCATGTTGTAGAAAGATTTAGATTCTTGTTCGTTTATGATTTTGCATGTGTGGTCATGTCTTTTCTCATTGGCTCATTCTTCTTGATGGTGGTGTTGAGGCCACTTGTTTAGCAGAGGTGTGGTTTCTCTCCATCACTGCCTGGCAGAGAGTGTTTCTCAGTGCCGGTGAGTGATGAGGGCAGGCTTCAGGCCAGGGTGGTGACAGCAGGGGGAGAACTAGGCATCTAATTAAGGCTGAGAAAACTCAGCATGAGTCTGATTTGGCGTCCAAGTTGCCATGCCAACCGTTACACCCCAGCCATTTAATAGCTGCTCATCCTCAAGCTGATGTGATAAGACCGTACGGAAGTACTTTCCTCCACAGCTAGGGCTGGGTTTCACTCTTTCTGGTGTCAGTTTGCTTCTGTCTGCTCCGATGTCGACTCGTCTACTTGCCCTGCTGTTTGCCATCCTTTATTTCACACACTTTGACTTCCTCCCTCTAATATGGTGTATGTTTGACATCTTGCACTCTTATCTTCTGCACGAAGGTTAATCAAACATGTCTGATTTCATAATGTAAACACTATCCATGGATATAACTGACAACCAATGAAGTGAGACTTCTTTTCCAACATCACATGTATTACATCAGCAGGTTTTATGCTGTACTTGATGATGAAATTCAGGTTTTGACAAAGCCATAGAGGGATAAGATGGAAGCGTACTGTATACGTTAGAGACTTCTTTTAACTCGCCCCATTAGAGACGCCTTATTTCAAGGTCTCAGTTGTTTACTACCAGGACCAATTTCAGTGGAAAATGCTTCAAAAAAACTAAACATTATTATGTAATTCAGGCTTGAATGTGTGTTGTACTCTGTTTTATGTTTGTGACTGTATTCTTAATTTAATTTTATTTAATTTATTTAATTTATGTATATATCTTTTATTTTATATATTTACTTCCATTATATTTTAATTGTTAATCTATATCCTTTTTAACTTTATGTTAAGCTATTTATTTTCAAGAGATTTTTATTTTGACTATTATTATTATTTTATACACTTCCATATGTTCAGTTTGGGGAAAGGTTCTGTGTTGTATGTACAATACGTTAAATGTGTAAAATCAATAAGTACATGTTTAAAAAAAAAAAAAAAATTGGCTAGTGGCTCTATGATAATAAATTAGCCAACTTCTTCTATGAAAATGTCTTCAAGAGTAATACTGCTTATGTGAACAACACTACAGATCTTGTGATTTTTAAGTGTTTATGTTTGCTTTAGAAATTCCAAAAGTTAGAATTAAATAGAATTTTAGTTAATTTTGAGTTTTAATTTGAATATCAACAAATGATGATAAATATAATAATAATAATATAATAATAATTAATAATAAATTCTACAGTATTCATACTTTTGCACCTGGATAGAAAATAAAATCTCCAAAAAAGTGAATCCCATTTGGATGTTTATTGCACTATTTTTAGTCAGTCAAGTATGAAATGTTGGATTATCTTCAAATACCAAGCACCTCATTGTCTCTGCTTTGCTACTACTTTTAATTTTATACCAGAAAACTAATTTTATTCATTAATTGAGTCCTATTTCTTATGCTCGTGGTCGGACATGAATGACGAGCTTTACTTGGAGATAATGTATTGGAACATATAGTACACATTAGTGGTTCTCATTTATGACACAATATTGTAAAAGAAAAAGAAAAAAGTAGTGTATATCTGCAGTAACTGCCTGTCTCACATGTTTCCTCTGTTGTCGTCTGTTTGTCAGGCCTGATGGAGATCTTACCAGACCGCTGCACCATGATCGCCAAGAAGGAGTTGATCTACGCCGGCACAGTAGGTCTCATCTGCTGGCTGGGTGGCATCGTTTTTATCAACCGCAAGAAGACGAGCGATGCCAAGAGCGTCATGGCTGACGCTGCCCAAACCATGCTGGACGACCAGGTAATGCACAGGATACACTTGTATCAGTTTAAGTGATGGTTTAGATCCCTGAAGAACTAATACTTCATGCTTTTATGTCATATTAATTCGACTCTTGTGGTTTTTCTTTATTTTTCTTTTTGCACTTAATCCATCTCAACTTTCTGTTTTTGACACATTGAGTGATGACGGATGACATGGGATGATTAAATCACTGTTTTTCCTTTCCACCCTTGTACTTTGACCTCCACAGATCCGTCTGTGGGTGTTCCCAGAGGGAACGCGAAACCAGAGAGGCGACCTGCTGCCCTTCAAAAAAGGGGCTTTCCACCTGGCGGTGCAGGCACAAGTGAGTGCTTCCCCTCTTCTCTCCTCAAGATTCACTTCTCTTTTGGAGCATCTGTGTACTGAGGTAGAGCAACTGTCCGCTATCCTAACACATCCTTAACCCTGCTGGCAAAAAGGGCTGTGATGATGCTGGCTGTATTCCACGAGACTTCTGCCAACTCTTGTCTTCTAAAGGAGAGATGTTGCCAGCAATGTGCCGATTCTAGACACATGGGGGAGCTAGCAACCTAATGTGGCACAAGGGCAACATGATGATTTCACCATATCCAGTATACACATGCTCTGAAATAGTTTGTCTGAGCACTCTCATTGGGATATTTCTGTCTCGGTCTTCTGTGAAATTGTCCTTGGTTGTGCATGACGTAACTCCCCCCCCCCCCCCAACGCTTCGCACCAAATGATTATAGGGAGGGCAGACAACGCAGAATGACTCGAGTAATTGAGTAAGTTGGCTGTGTGCGTTCTGCGATCTCTTCATGCGTGCAGGTGGGAGGTCTCTGTTCTCTAGTTGATGTTTCGTAGCACACACTCGGGAGTCCGACAGGTGGAATGAATTAAAAAAACATTGTTGAATGAGATGTGGCCAGAAACCGCAACTCGGTTCGCCCCAGGCAAAAAAAAGTGTTGTGCGTTTGTGTGTATGTGTGAGTCCTTCTTTGTTTTTTTTGTTATGTGCTGCTAAAGATGAATACGGGATTGGTTCAGATATGCACGGAGGCTGAGAGGCTAGACAAATAAAGCCCTGCTGCTGCTTATTAGCAAACACATTACCATGTTCTATAGGGGCTCATGCGTGTTTACGTGTTATACAAACAGAGTATGCATGTTGGACTCGTTGTTGTGTGTGTTGGCATGAGGTGGTGGAATAACTCCATTTGAGGTTTGGAGAACACAATGCGTGTTTTGGTTTTCCCTGTTGGCTTCACACTCGAGACTATTCCTGTGTGAACACAGACTATTTCTATCTCTCTGTGTTTGCTTCTGCCGAGTTCTAGCGCAGCCTTCTCCGTTTGTACCCAACCGGCCAGATTGAGTGGAAGCAGGACAGCCCCCAGGGGGAGCCACGTTTGGCTCAGCCGGTCCCGTTGAAGGGGCCACTCGAGGCCTCGAGAGAGCAACTCGGCCTCTATTAGTGGAGGAGATGGAGATTGCTAGTGTCGTGCTGATTGTGTGTGTGAGGGAGAGAAAGAGCGTGATGTCGGTTCAGTCAAGCATTTCTGTCCGTTTGTTTCTCATCTTTTGGCTTCGGAGAAAGAAAATGGTCAAAAGCAAAATGTAGGAGTCAGATGACTTTAGATCTGTGTGCTTAACCCTTTAACTCTGCAATAGAAATGGTCTGCCAGTGCCTACATGGGTAGTTTTGCTTATTGTGATGTCATTTGTTGGAGTGATGTAACTGTCTGCTCGGTGTGATGTTACTCAGGGCCTTTAGCTTTCTGCTGCAAAAACAATGAATGCTCTTGTTATTAATGTTTTTATTTTAGATGGATTTAACCGGATCTCCTGCAGGAGGTCTGTGAGCTGATGATAATATTTTGGGATATCCTGTTTGATCTTCTTCCCTGTCTGTTTTTCAGGTACCCATCATACCCATCGTTTTCTCCTCCTACAGCGGCTTCTACCTACGGAAAGAAAAGCAGTTCAACTCGGGTAACTCATCTTGATTGTCTTTGATTTATTTCCTCTTACATGCGGTCCTTTCGTGTCTGTGTGATGTTCTGTGAGACTTCTGACGGTGAAGTTTTGTGCCTCCTCAGGGACCATCAGATTGCAGATCCTCCCAAAGATCGAGACAAAGGGGATGACGTCAGACGACGTTGCGTCCCTCTGTGACAAATCCTTCGAAGTGATGCGCTCTGCCTACCTGAACGTCTCTGACTCCGTAACCCAGAGCAACGGGCCGTTGAGGCACTGAACATTTACCATGCTCCCGCTTCTTTTTCCTCCTATAGCCCATCCCTCCCCCAGACCTCCCCGCTCTCCCCGGGTTGTCCCATTACCTGGCCAGGAAACACCGTGACACAGGTCTCTTGTCATGAAATCTCTTCTTGTCTAGTCGACGCCTGGTCCGGTCCGCCTCTGGCCTGACCACACAGCACAGCCAGTCCTGACCCTCACTGTGTCTGCAGCAGCAGCACCAGCAGCAGCGCTGCTCTGCACGCCGTGAGTGGAGTGACGGACGGCAAGCCGAACAGTATACGTGTGTGTCGTTCTTCATGCATGCCTTTTGGATGGCTCTGTCCACCTTCATCCTTGCTTTGCTCTCTGCCTTTTTTATTGTCTTACTTTATCACCATTTTGTACCTTTTTTTTCTTTTTGGCCTTTGTTTCTCCACCTGCCTTCAGTTTAGCAGATCATCCTTGGCATTTTCTCTGTTCATAAATGTCAGTGGATATTCATTTGTTCCTCTCATACTGCCTTTATTTGAGTTATCCTCGGATGCTCTCGCACACAAACATACTCGCACACCCTCATCCAGAGTACCCCATCTCCTTCCTTGCTTTCCTTTGAGTGTGCTCTCCCCCTTACTGCATTCCAGTCTCTTGCCTAAAGACAAAAGGAGCAGGGTCTCCGCGAGCGAAGGAGCGTGTGGAGGTGAGAGGTCGACACCGGTCGACCACGGACTTCTTAAGTTCTGTCGCTATGAATTCAACTCTATATCCGTATTGGCTCTTCAACTGAACGACCAATAGCTTCGTGACATCCTTCATGATGTCAGCGAGCGAGGAATTCAAGCTTACAAGATGCAGTGTGTACCAATAGCACCCATCTGTACTGAATTACTGGACTGATCAGTTCTCAATGTTGTGCATTGTGGGTGTATCATTGTGCATTCTTTCATATTCTCTCCAAAAGATTAGAAATAACCTGCGTTGACCAACAAGTGTCTTCTCGCTGTATTTTTGCTTTCTATTTATTTCTACATCAGATAATCTTGTTTTATTTTTTTTTAGAAGTGATTTTTGCGCTTCGGACAGCAACTCACAAGTGAAATATTTAAGACGTGTCAAACAGGTGATTTCATATTGTGCAATGTCCAACTGTTTTTAGCATTACTGTTCCAAAGTGCAAGCTACCTGCTGTGCCATGACAAAGTGTTTTTTTGGGAAGTTTCCAGTGTAAGCCCGTTATTATTTCACTATGAACTGCTTTAATGAGTCATCACTGACTGATAGCCCTGAACCAATCATGAGGATGAGGGTACAGCTTGTGTCAAATCGTGAAATGATTGATCTCGAGCGTTTTTTTTGACTGATTTCATTTGTTCTGATTAACTTGAATATTCACTAATTACTAACAAACCTGGCATACTTAAAGCCCGGAGAGGCAGTCTATTTTTGAGGCATTATCGGGCAAACTTCCATAATAACCTTTCAGCATATTGTCATTCAAGTGTTCTGAGAGATAAGTAGACTTCTGCTCCTCCTCATGGCTCTGTTTTCAGGCTTTAGAACATCTAGCCTGTGACGGGAGACTTTGTGCCAATCACAGGTCATCTCAGAGAGAGAGAGAGCGTTCCTATTGGTTGTTCTAGAAATGCAGATGAGCGTGCACGTCCTTTTGTTGCCCAATGATGCCAAAAAATCTACCGCCTGCCCCCGCTCTATGTCTACATCTCAGAAGAGTTTAAAGGTTGTCCCTGTTTTTTTCAATCAATATAAAAGTGAATACCATTGTTTTAGTTGTGATGTTCTGATTCAGTTAACCTCCTAGAAGAATATTAGATTATTTTAAGAAGGTTGTGGAACTTTTGGCCTTAAGTTGGATTGGCTGTTGTTGTTGCACCTTGGATTGTTGGGCTAGTTTGCTTCTGTTCTGTAACGTGAACTGACGAAGACTTCTAACCGCGTAGAACCGACTGAACTGTTTTAGTTTACATCCAGGTCTTACATTTCACGTTGCTCACTGCCTTTACACGGTTTGCAAAAGCACTTATTTCGCCGCTTTTGCCCATCAAACACCATCTGAGAATGTATTTCAGCATTCAGGATATTTGTGTACTACTAACTGCATCATATTATTTTAATTTCTTTTATTGTATTAATGTGGATGTTGTCTTGCTTACAGTTGGCATCGCATCTAGAAAGTGTATTTAATTTGACCATTACATGTTAAATTTCGACTGACTCGTACACACAAACCTCCTGAGCAGATCACCTTGTGAATGGATTTATCAATACTTTGGCACTAAGCCACTGCTGTTCATAGGTGAGTTACCTGCTGGTGATGGTCAGGGTTTCATTCATGTTCACAGCCAGTATAGAATATACCCCCCATATTAATACTAATTCTGTTTGATTTCTTAGTTTGAATCTATTTATTGAGTTTCGATCTGTAAGGGCAGATTTGACCTTTGCAGCAGGTGGTCTGAATGTTATAAATGTACTCAACCAAATTGATTTCTTCCAAAAATATGAAGTATACCATATAAATTTTGCTAAAGGAGTGTTTTATCCATTTATTTTCTGTTTATTTCTTTGTTATTTTGTAATACAAATGTGTGATTTGTAAGCTTTGTGTCCTGAGGTTGAGCCGGCGGCGAACAGGCTCCGCAACAACCCCGCTGGTTGGTTTTTGGGCAGTTGTTTACGAACTGAGATACTGTAAGATAAAATATTCAAAGTATTCTGAACCTTAATAAAGCACTTTTCATGCTGAGTTTGGGTGGAAAAATAAAACAACGTTTTCTGTGATTTTTCACCAAAGCTATTAAAAGTGTCAGTGGTGGTCGCTTTACATGGATCTGAGAAACAGAGCTGACATCCTGCAGAGCCTTGTATGTGTGTGTGTGTCTGAATATGCACACATGGTATAGACGCACATTATAGTATCTGGTTAATATTGATGATGTAGTGTTCTTGATTTCACCGGTTCTGGTTCAACGTGAATGCAAAAGAATAAATAAACATCAATTCTTTTTTTCATACTTGGTCATGCACTGAAATGCTTCTGTGATTTATATTACAGTCAGTGGTGGAAAGTAACTAAGTACATTTACTCAAATACCTGCACAATTTAGAGGTCATTTACTTGAATATTTTCATTTTCTGCTAATTTATACTTCACTACATTTCAGAGCGGTTTGAATAACTTTTTAAGAAAACAAAATGTGAATACTTTCTGGTTTCTTTGTACGGAGGACATAACCTGCCTCAATGAATAAATAAATGTCATTAAATGTGACAAAAATGATATTAAAAATAAATGTCATTAAATGTAGCAAAAATGATATTAAAAATAAATGTAGCCATTAATTAATTGATAAAATGTGACATGAATTGATATTTCTGCTAATATTTGCTTATTTATCTTTCTGTTAATTCCCTTATTTATTTACTCTTCTGTTTAATTTCCCTTTATTTATTCATATATTTATAATAATTTATAATATGTTTTACATTTACTTTTCATAAATGTATTTATTTTTGCATTTATTTTTATTTATTTATGCATTTAGTTTATTTTATATTTCTTTTTATATGTATGTATTTATTCATGTATATATTCATTTATGTATGCTCTATTTTCCCTTTGCATTTCACCCCTTATTTAAGTTCTGTTGAAAAAACGGTTGTAATAATCCCTACAGACAGGCGGATAGAAACATAATATGATTATCATATAAAATAGTTAAATTCAATAAGTAATATCTGCATAATGGGTTCTTGTACTTTTGATGCTTGAATTACATACTGCTAATAATACTTGTGTAAAACTGTAATTGCAGGGTTTTTACTTGTAATGAAGTACTGTCACGATGCCTTAATGATACTTTTACCTCAGTAAAGTATCTGAATACTTCCTCCACCATTGATTAAAGTACAGGTATAGCAGGGCTACAGAAGACATCCAGATGTTGTGTTGGCTATCTTATATCAGCAATGTAATCCTGTCATATTAATATTAGTGAGCACACGGACTGTTTTTGATTAAGACTTTTTATTACAAAATGTTACAAAACTAGGTAAAAATGTCTATTGGAGAAATAACTAGATGTAATCATAATTTAAATAGATAAATACAGATGTCCACGTCCGCCCCGGGACAGTTTGGGCTTTAGACAGAGGACACAGCTGCACCGATGCAAAACAAACACAGAAACAAAAGTGGCCAATTTGACCTTTGACCCTCATTCAGATGTTACAGGGATGATGTCATGCTGACACTGACCCCGCCACAGGTTGCAAAATCCAGATCTTTGACGGTGATTCAACAAGAAAAGTAAATGAAGCTGTTGGGAGTAGTGAGAATCACAGATGATGATCACGTCACTGAGGCTGTTTCTGCTTCTTGTAAACTGCGGCGGCCGTGTTGGCTCGTACGATCTCTGGCAGGTTGGTGTCATTATTAACTTCGTGGCGGGAGATGTCCGGAAATGTTCGGTAGCTAATTCTCCTGGCAAGAACCTGCAGGCGAGAAGAGTGGAAAGAGTTATTAAATCGTGTTGGCTATTTGCTATTACATTTCAAAACAAAGTTCATGAAATTGCATCGGTTAACGTGCTTTAACACTGTAGCCTGATTTCATAGATACGGATGTGATGTTGCAAACTTGGCTAAATGAGACGACTAAACGTCATCACGGCGACTCGTCCTCCTTCACAGCCTCGTTGTGTATACTCGCGTTCATGTGACCGTGGCGTAGTTAGTTTATAGCCTAACGTTAGCTTTTTACTTCTGGCGATCGCCTTCACGCTTCAAAGATCATAAAGTGGTGTTCATTAGTGGAGATTATCTTGCTGAACAAAACATGTTAGTATCATAAACGTGTGTTTGCCACAGAGATTATCTTCTGCGGTAAACCTCAATCCTATGAAACAATCCCATTGTCTTTTTGTGGAGGGAACCAGGGCGATGCTAACTTCCTGGTTGGGCTACAAAAACACGTCATCCCTGCACCGCTGTCAATCAAAGGCGACACCCTCAGTGACCTGCAGAGGCCACACTGGGCATGTGCAAGAGACCGCAGGTTAGTGCTCCAGTCAGCACCTTGACAGGGTGTTTAAAGAAAAAAAAATAAATCTATTGCACACTATTTCTTATTAGCGTCTGGGACTGTCAGTGTTGATGACTTGGTGACTTTCTCTCTAGATGTAGTGACTTCTGGAGCTCGTGCTGCTAGCTGCTTTCATTGGAGAAGAGTTGGCAACACTGGGCTCATTTTTTTAAATACGCTTGCTAGTTTCTCAACATTCCCAACCCTACCTTTAAGATGTAAAGTACGTGCATGTCCAGTTACACTGCAGCAATAAAGAGCTTGTGGCTGCAAGGATGGCAATGTCTGTCTGTTGGTCTGTGCACCATTTAGGTCTGAAACGTCTCAGCAACTATTAGATAGATTGACAGAAAATATTGTGCAGATATTTATGGTTCCCAGATGATGAATGCTACTGACTTTGGTGATCCCCTGATATTTCCTCCAGCACCACTATGGTTGAGTACGGCCTCACGGCGCCGCTAGCGTCTTCTTATCTAATCTTTAATGTCTTAATTAGGTTTCACTTCTAGTTTGATCTGCTCTGATCGTATCACCAAACTTACTTAGCCAAAAAGGTTATTAAGTTACAGGCACAAGATTTTATTATGTTATTAGATTTCTATTAATACATTTTATTTTATCACATTATGGACATTTGTTACATTTGGGCTGATCTTTTTGAAGAAGTTTTTCCTGCTTTCCTGGGACACAAAGTTCCAGCAGTGTTCAGCTAAATGTTGGATTTTCCCTCGTCTAAGTGACCGGTCTAAGGTCAGCCTGTGGTCACTCACATGTGCCGATGCGCTCCTCCAGGAAGCCGATCTGCTCGCTGAGGGAGTCGATGCGGTCCAGCTGCTGGAAGGAGTGGGACAGTAAGGTGGTTTTCTCTGACCAGCCCTCGTCCAGCGACAGTGGGAAGAAGCTGCTGAAGGGGGCCAACACCAACTGCAGCTTCTGCACACGGGGAGGAAAGAATGAGGCTATTACTCACCTCGTAAACAACAAATCAATACAACCTACGGCATCATTATACTTCTTCTTTCACTCTTTCTGCCTGTTTCACTAAACAGAAGCAGGGTTCTATTAAAGCCCGTAAAACATCCTGTGTAGGTCTGGCATTTCAAAGAATCGTCTGTTTGGGGATTAAACAGCAGCTCAGACTTTCTATCATAGAAGGACCAGAGGTGTTCCTGGTGAGTGAGGCTGGGAGGTATCAGTGTGGGTGGCTTTCCTTGTGTACCTTCTCCAGGAGCTCTACTCTGTTCCTCAGGATCTGGACCTCCTCCGTCACGTTCTCCACCTGGCTGAACCCTCCACCTGTAGAAACCACATAAACACAGACATGTACATCAGAGGACGGAGACTGTTGAATCTGGAAAAACGTCTAATCTTCTCTTTCAGATCTAAAGTTTATATCCCAAAAGATTCCCTCTTCCCTCATCAATCCCTCTCTCTGAATGATTCATGGACGCTGCAACGTCTCTGAACTACAGACCAGGAAGAGGACCGCAGAGCTGCAGGAGGGGCGGGGGGGAGGGGAATCACAGACATGGGAACGGCCCAAAGAAGGCCGATTCACAAGCTGAAAGAGAGGTCACCAGAAATAGATGAGCGCTCAATCATCCCTCCTGTGAACAGGCATCGGTCTGCCCGGCTCCATGCCAGGGGGAACGTCCCCGGAGCAGTCGGGACCCAGATCGGGATGCAAAATTTGGGACCCCCTGCGATCCGGCTGTGATCTGGCAGACAGAGCTGGAGCGGCTCAATCTCTCCCAGATGTGGTCCATTACTGAGACGAGAACGAGTTCAGAAACAGGCTGAGGAGGAGGAGGAGGAGGAGGAGGGAGGAGGGAGGAGGATGAGGAGGAGGAGGATGAGGAGGAGGAGGAGGAGGAGGAGGAGGAGGAGGAGGGAGGAAAAGGGGGGAGCTGGCGATGACCCCCAGCAGACAGAGTTGATGGAGCTGGAATGAGAATACGTGTTGGCCAAGAGCGCAGAGAAACAGGGAGACGGAGAGACACAAACGTAATCCAACACTCCTCCACAGCCGCTCGGCGGACTGCAGCTTTTTTGGAGCATTTAAACTTCTTTTTGTGATCTCCATCAACATCCCTCTGACGTCTCCATTACAACAGATACACCGTCAGATACACCAACAGATACAATCTCAGATACACCGACAGATACACCCTCAGATACAACCTCAGATACACCGTCAGATACACCCTCAGATACAGATACACCGTCAGATACACCATCAGATACACCGTCAGATACACCCTCAGATACACCGTCAGACACACCGTCAGATACACCGTCAGATACACCGACAGATACACCGTCAGATAACTAAGTAAAACAACTCTGCTGACTTTGCATTTCTTTCCCATCCGAGAGCTGAGCGGTGAAAGTGAGCACGCTCCCACTAGTAACCCATCCGTCGCTTTCACCGAGTAGAAAGATCTGTCATATTTTTGCTTTTCACCCCCCCTCATGCTGACTCAGCAAGACTCTTGCGTGGAGTCATGGGAGTGAAGGGTCTGGTTTTAGCTGAGCAGTCCTATTCTGACTTTCTTCTCTACAGAAACACTGATAAATAGGAGGCAGTTTGGAGCGGAGCCCGGGGAAATTTGGCAATCTTACATTTACATGATAGATATTTCATGTTCTGACACATGAGACGGTTTCCCCCTTTACATTTACTGTCTGGGGACTCAATAAAAATACCCCAAAAGGGGACAGATTTGGGAGAAATCAGGAAAAGGGTTCAGTCTTCTTTAAGGTTTCATGTTGACACAGAACAGGAATTAAAAGGAATGTCCTGGGGTCAACCACTACACTTGTAGACATGGTGGGGGGGGGGTTGTATTATTTTGTTGCTAAGATACAGGAAGAAACTTTCACAGTAAGAGACAACGTTGCAACATTTATAAAGGGTAAAAATATGTGTGTATTAGCATGGGAGCTCTATTGGAGGCAGATGTTTGCTCTCCTCACAGGACTCATAAGAGTCAACCAAGTCATTATCAAAGACCTACTGGTCCCAGTCTGGCAGCGGGGGGGCCAGACCACAGGACCTCTGTCTGGAGTCGGCACCAGTCGCAGTGCATTATTACTCACGGTACGAGTTGAGAGTGGCATAGCGCGTACCAAAAGTAATAATGGACCGCGAACCTGGCTATGGTTCTCTTCTTCTGTGCTCCAGACATTTTGCTGCTGCAAGGAAACACAAAATTACACCATGTGAGCTCACGCACACGCTCCTACGCTGCTCATTTACCCGCGACAGTGTGACCACCCACTGTTGCCTGGCTGGTGTGGGTGGGAGGAGGAGGAGGAGGAGGAGGAGGAGGAGGAAGGCTTTGACAGGAACGGCCATCTCCGGCGAGCCTGAAGCCGTCTCTGCACGCACAGCGATAGCTGCCAGCTGTGTTCGTGCACTCCTGGGCGCACGGCCGCTGCTCGCCACACTCATCCACATCTGGCAAGAAACACAAAGAAACGGGTTTATATCACGGCTGTCAATCGATTCAAATATTTAATCGCGATTAATCGCATGATTGCACATAGTTAATCACGTTTAATTGCAAATTAATCACACATTTTTTATGTGTTCAAAATGTTCCTCAAAGGGAGATTTGTCAAGTATTTAATCCTCTTATCAACATGGGAGTGGACAAATGTGCTGCTTTATGCAAAATGTATGTATATATTTATTATTGTAAAACAATTAACAACACAAAACAATGACAGATATTGTCCAGAAACCCTCACAGCTACTGCATTTAGCATAAAACAATATGCTCAAACTTGCCCGAAGACTCGTGGGTAGCCATAGAACCCATTTTCGTTCACATATCTGGAGGTCAGAGGTCAAGGGACCCTTTTGAAAATGGACATGACAGTTTTTCCACACCAACATTTAGCGTAAGTTTGGAGCGTTATTTAACCTCCTTCATGACAAGCTTTAAAACCTAAAAATCATAGGTTGCGTTATTATGGCGTTAACTTTCACAGCTTCCTAGTTTATATGTGTGAATGTGCTCACAGAGACCAGTGTGGTTGTGCAGGTAAAGGTGTGTGTGTGTACCTGTTTGACACTGGTGTCCCGTCCAGCCCAGCGGACAAGCACACCGATCGGGTCTTAAGCAGGTTCCTCCGTTCACACAGGGCTGTCCACACACGGCTGGAACACACGTTTACAGGTAGGATTCAGCATTTGGGGAAATTTGCTTTCTTGCCAAGAGTTAGATGATAAAATCAGAAGCACTCAATATGAAGCTACAGCCAGGAGACCATTAGCTGGGGGGCAGGGGGAAATGGCTAGCCTGGCTGCCTAGAGTCTGCCTACCAGCACCCCAGAGTTTCACTGATCAACACGCACATTTGTGCCTGCAACTGACATTTTTAATTTCCTTTGGTGGAATTATTCTCTCGGCTTGTCTGAGCACAAATGTGAGAAATTGTTTTACGGCCTGTCATTTCTTTAGAACAGACCGCTGCTATGGCCGCGGTTCTGATGTCAGTTTTGTGTCAAAATATTGATTTCTTCAGTAAGTAGCCGTGTAACTAGCGGGATAATGTGCAGTTAGCGGGTCATTGTTGTGAGATTAACACCTTCAGGACGATGTGGACCCCGACGCCAAGCCAACAATGACCCACTAGCTGTACATTATCCCTTACATATCTCATTTGTTTAAGCCACACAGAAAACAAAATGTAAAAACAACAAGTTGTGTTTTTTGGGGGAGTTACATGCTGGACTATTTCTTGGCCGGGAGCAGTGACTTCTTGGAGTTTCCACTGGTTGCATCTGAAACAGTCCAGCACAGACAGTAACCACCCATGAAACCACAACTTAGACAGAGCTAGGCTAGCCTTTTCCCTCTGCTTCCAGTCTCTATGCTAAGCTAAGCTAACCGTCTCCTGGCTGGAGGTTCATACTTAGCACACAAGCATGAGAGTGCTTGCATGAACGTGAACATGCATGTTTCCTTTAACATTTAAAAAGCTTTTCCACTCAACAGTTGCAGGTACGGCTGGATAAACCCTCCAGGTTACCTTGGTTGCAGTTGTGAGAGTGAAATCTTTGCCAGCCCGGGCAGCACTCGGAGTAGAAATGCGAAGGAGGCGCTGCTCTGCTCACCTGCCGGTACGCCACTGAGTACACGGTCCTGTGGAGACAGAACACAGTTAGGTGATCCTGCTTGTTTGTAATGCTGCCGTGTGTGGTTGACCCCGTCTTTTCCACGTTCTGTCAGACTGAAAGAACGCTGATGAGGGAATCTGGTAGGATACTGAAACCACCAGAGATGAGACCGGGATGGAGGGAGGGATGGAGAGAGAGAAGAGTCAGACTGAGACTCTGGTATGTTGGGTTTACAAGGAGAGATACATGAGGAAATAGCTACAAACTAAGTGAAATCAATCAAAGTAGGGAGAACCACGACGGGATCAGAAGGCCCGTTCCTGCCGACATAATGAGCAAAAACACAAATTTGGTGGTGAGGGAAGAGTTAAAAAGAAAGATTAAGATGGAGGGAATGTAAGGGGGGGGCCTGAGGAGAGATTGAGAGTGTGTATGTAAGTATGGAGTGAGACGCGGTCCAAAATAAACACGGCCGTGGTCTCTGCGGGCGGCCAGTTCATTTCCCGTAGTTACACAAACTACTCGATATTTAGATTCCACACAAATATGTGCCACTGTGACCCAGTTCTGTGTAAAACAAAGTCTCGATCTATTTATGACTGCACTTCTAACTCGTTCCCTTCCTAAACATGTCAAGCATTGTTGTACATCTTTAATTAAATACAGTAAATCTTGTGATGGCTTAATTACGACGCTGTAAAGACAGCCGAGTCCTGGTTCACATGCTGGTTCAGCTGCTGTTCTGAACATGTCTGATGTTGTTGTCGTGTGTTGAGGGGTGTGTTTCTGTGAGTCTCACTTGTATGTGCTGCAGAGGCGATGCCCCTGACACAGGGTGATGTAGGGCTTGTGCACCGGCTGGACGTAGGACTCTGTTGCCACAGCAACGCTGTGACGGAGGTCTCGGCCGCACACCCTCCTCCTGAGAAAGGGAGAAATGAGATGGAACATTTAAAACTTGAAATGCAGACTTTCGGCTTCAAAGAGCATCTGAGCTGAGCTGATTTTAGATCAGTGGTTCCCAACTTACTTGTTAAAGCTGAGCCCCCCCGCCCCTCCACCCCCATATTTTCTGACTTCATCACCCTTTAAAAAAGTTAAAATCCTCAATTTACATAAGTTGATTCAGTCTTTTTATTGGGTTTAAATAAATGTAATATATGGTGTTGTTAGATTGCCCCGTTGATACAGGTGTGTTTCTCCCGTCGTGTGCCAGCAAATACGGACTGAAGCAAACATTTTCTTAAGATAAACCATGTTGTGTATTTTGGAAATGATGACATCTACCTTTTTTTAAATAAATTTAGACTTTTGGACTTATTGGAAATGTTTGGAAACAATCCAACGCAGCCACCACTGGAGTCTAGTTCTACAAATAGTATAATACTAATAATATTAGTGTAGCCTGATCAAAGAAATACTGGGTTTAAACAGAATGTGGCCAACTAAGTAACAACAAAATACAGATTTTTAAATAGTTTTATATACAGAATTTTGTATAAATATTCAATGTACATCAGTAATCTCCACAGAGATGAGGAAGCTCCCATCTGATTCCACATTAGGAGTCTGGAGGTTTCTGTTTGTCACCAGAAGTTGGCGTGTAGCCTAATAGCTCCTGACTGACCCGTGTAATCACTCCTGAATGTGTCAGTTGAGAGTTGATCTTTGACCTCTTTGGCTCCACTTGACCTTTCAGTTTAGCTCTCAGTTTATTTTGGTCTTTGTGCAAATCAACTGAAAATGACAAGACGCGCCTGGAGACTCTCCCATGATGCTGCAGTCTGGGACATAAGGGTGGGGGTTCGGTCCTGAGAGAGTGCACTGTATACGTCGACAGTGGGTGAGAATGTCTGAGCGACGGCTAAAGAGGAGGTCTGTAGCTATAAGGGCCGCGCTGATAACATGATAATAAACACAGGAAGAGTATTTAGCGAGCCGTTACCCATGGTGAGCGAAGAACTGAGGAGTGGCCATCACATGCAGGATGAAGAGGGAGGAGGAGAGAAGCAGCGTTTGGTACATCGTCTTCCTCTTTCCCACGTTCCCTCGCTCGCTCTCTCACACTCTTCTTCTCTGTGCCGGTCGGAGGGAAGAGGACAGTCTCCTCACGCTGAGTGTGGACGTTGTCCTCCAGGACGACTCCAGCTACCTGGACACAGAGGACATAATTGTGTATTAAAACAGAGTTCACGAGCCGAGCAATACGAATTCAGAAGTTGTCATTTTCCCTCAATTAAAGTGTCAGTGGACAAAATGGATATGTGACTTTTTTTGTTTGTTTTATTAAAATTCTGCTCTTATTGTTGCATTCTCATTTTCAAATGTTTGACATGATCAAATGTTTATTTTCAACATTCTTAACTATTATTTTTCCCATAGATTGAGTGTGTTTCCCTGGTGAGTGATTTTAAAGGTCGTAAAACAGAGAGCAGTGCTCCACATCCTCCAGTCTGAAACCTTTTTATGACCACAAGTAAAGTTTGTGTGCTTTAGACTGAAGGCTGAGTTTGCTCTGGCTGTCCATGTGAAGTTAATGCTCCCTACAGCACAGACAGACTTTCTGAGACACGTTGGACACCAACAGTAGACAACTTGTTGCCGGGCAAATGTCTGAAGTCTGAATGCATCTTTGTAGACATGTATGTGCTCATGTACTGTATATACAGTCCTGAGTTATTGTGGACACAGCAGGTTGAACTGTCTCTGACCTGCACCTGCATGGACTCTGAGACTAGAACACAAAGGACAAAGAACTCTCCCTTCACACAAATGTTCACTCGTCCTTTCACACCATTTTGGATTATTGCATACTGTACAGGATTAAAAGGATGGGACACTCAGCGTGGACCTGCAGACCAGATACTAAACCCTTGGGAAAAAGGGCATTAAAGCCAGCCGGGTGAGATGGCGGGTTACGGGGGGGGCGTGGCCTGCAGGAGAGTCCTCAGTCACCCTGGTGGGAGAGGGGGGGGGGGGGGGGCAATGCTAAGCCTCTCTGATCCCCCGCTGGCTTCACGCCCAGAGACGGGACACGCACATCTGACGCCTTCATTCACAAATCAGAGCATGCCGTGACTCAGCACAGCAGGAGGACACTTTGAGCACAACATGTGCACGTGTGACCGTAAAGCATCATAACATTGGCAACGAGGGAGGTGTTTTAACATAGAACAGTGGTTCCCAATCTGGGGTCAGGGCCCCCTTAGGGGGGTCGGTGCTCCAGGATTTGTCTTCTCTGATGTTGTCAAAATTGGATTTGTACATGTGTAACTAAAGTTGTAATAACACACTCACTGGTTCATCTCTACAAAAGTCTTTTTTGCTGCGTAGTCGACCACATTGTGTTTAAACCCATTATTTCTGCACAGCTGCAGATACACTAATATTGTTAATATTGAATTATTAATAGAATTAAAGGTTGCTGCGTAGGACTGTTTCAGACTTGTGTGATACAAACATTTCCAATAACTCCAGAGCATTGTAAAGTCCAAAAGTCAACATTTATTGAAATAAGATTGATGTTATCATTTCAAAAATTTACAACATATTTTTTTTTTATGCTTCAATCCATATTTATTAGTGTTTAGCCTTTCAAAAACAACATTTTCACTGTGGTCAAAATCAACGCTTTGCTCTCAAAAGGAAGCACTGATGAAATCTATTCATTAAAGAAAGCTAATTTATTGACTCATTTAATACACTGAATCATTTTACGAAGATTTGCAATTTTTTTTCCTTTAGCTTCGAGGAAAATAGTTTGGGAACCAGAAGAAGATATGATTGGATAAGAGCTTTTTATTATTGTGCTATGGAAGGTTATTAAATATTAAAGGTCCCATATTGTAAAAAGTGAGATTTTCAGGTCTTTTATATTATAAAATAGGTTTAAGTGCTATATAAATACTGTTAAACTATCAAAACGCTCAATATACGGAGAAATACACACAGTCCGTATTCAGAAATTGTGCGTTTGAAACAAGCCGTTAGGATTTCTGTCCATTTGTGATGTCACAAATATACAATATTTAGACCATTACACGGTTTTAAACATAAAACACTATAAATGTGTCCCAGTTTATTTCCTGTTGCAGTGTATGTAAATAACATCAGCTGACAGGAAGTAAACATGGACCAAAGCTGTTGCCTAGCAACGCAATTCCATTGAAATGCACTAAAATGGAGCGTTTCAGACAGAGGGTAAATACAGGTATATTCAGGCGGACAGAATGAGGAAAATAAAGTTTTTTTTTAACATTACAGCATGTTAACATGTTCTAGTAGAAACACAAAATACAAGTATGAACCTGACAATGAGCATGATATGGGACCTTTAAAAACACATTCTTCATCTCTGGGATGCAAAAACCAACATTTCTACATGAGGGAGACCACTCTGCACAGATTAAGTGGTAATTAATCTCACATAAAACACATTAAATTAATCTGAATAGATGTTGGTTTTTCACTCTGAATACCGTTCATTCAGAAATGATGCTTGTGATCCAGATGTGTGCTCAGCAGGCTCAGGGCGCGTGTTCACATCTGCATCATGTTCTGATCACCATGTGATAATAAACTGTGACCTACTGACACATTACAGGACATTATAGAGTCCATGAGAGGGCGCTGTTTGACAGCACTGTGCACATCTCCATCACACACTCACTCACAGCCACGCACAGTCACACGCTCGCGCATTAAACGGATAATAAGAAGAAATAAACGCAGAGAAAAGCAGATATCCTGCACTGATCAACCAGCAGGGTGCTGCTGGACACGCACGCACAAGCCATTAGAAGCCGAGGGGCGCATGCATGGATAAAAAAATAATCACAAACCGTGCACGGAACAATCAGCTGTCCTACAACCAGTCCCACTGTCCCACAGTCCTCCACTGAACAAAGTTAGTCCCGTTATGTTCTCTAGATGTTCTATAGATGTTGTATAGATGTTCTATATAGTGGAGGAGACCAGCAGTCCACCGTGCAGCTCAGAGACAGAGTGTCAGAGAGACCTGGGGGGTGATGGTAGGACCTCCTCCAGCTGGGTGTCCCGGTCTACCGGAGCTCACACTGCCTGCACGGCGGGGACCCGCCAGTGACGTCACTGGACGTGGACTACTTCTTCATTCATAAAGCTGCTGACAGACTGAGTGGAGGAGAGAGACCCTGCAGCTGCTAGGCTAGGATTAAAGTCTGTCTTAAAGCTGCAGTGGGTAGAAATAAAGTAAATATGATTATTATTATTTATTTTTAAAAAGGTTCATCTGTAAGATTTCACAGACCGGAAGAAAACAACCAATCAGAGGTGATCTGGAGTCTGCCGTGTCTGAGCAGCTGTCAATCACTCCTGAACTCCGATCAAACGGTCAAACTAGGCAGCGCTGATCAAATATGAATCAATATTATGTTACTGTAATGCCTATTTCTCTCCTCAGATGTCCTCAGAATCATCTTGTAGTGTACTGTTTAACTGTAACATGAGAAAGTTTGTGACCCGGCAGCCATGTTGAGATCTGTTGAGGGAATACCAAGCACCGCCCACCAGCTGGATCACAGCCAATAGGAACGCTCTCTCTCTCTGAAATGACCTGTGATTGGTCAAAGTCTCCCGTCACAGGCTAGATGTTCTAAAGCCTGAAAACAGAGCCATGAGGAGGAGCAGAAGTCTAGTTTTCTCTCAGAACACTTGAATTACAATATGCTGAAAGGTTATTATGGAATTGTTGCACAATGATGCCAACAAATGTCTGCTCACTGAAGCTTTAAAACAATATTCAGGCAGCCACATGAGCACTGAAACACAATCATTCTTCCTGTCCATAGTGGCCACGAAAGCTGCAGGAGGTCACTTTGAGCAAATATGATAAAAAAAAGTTTTCTATAAAACTGTCACTTCATCCTGACAGTATGAGATAACAGATAATCTGGCCCAGTTCCAATCCAGCCCCTCCATCCCCCCACTCCGTGGTGGAGTGAACTCTGTTTGTAGTCACACTCACAGCTCAATGAAGCTCGTTTTGCTCCCGTTCTAGAATATAAATATAAATATATAAAAATAGAGAAATCATGAGAAAATATAAATAAAATATATATATAACAACAGTGCAAATAATAATGCTGAAAAATAGGATCTATGCAAATAATATAAATGCATGCATTTATAAGAATGCAAGAATAGTGTAAAATAAGAACATTAGTTTAAATGTTCTGTATAAATAAATGCAGTTAATGCCGGAGTAAACCAGATTATTGCACAGCTGAATTATTGCACTAAATTATTGCCCTGTTAAATCAGTATTTATAACTCCTGATAGGGGTAAAAATAATAAATATATGTTGTGTGTTTTATATATATATATATATTGCACCTCATCAGTAAGGGCAGCTGGTTAGTCGGCATCGATGCAGCTCGTTGGAGGGTTTCATAACCCACTTCCACTCCCCGTGAATTGGTCTGGAATGGCCCTTAATATGGCGGACCCTCCACGCGAACGTGCAAACGGAGTGGAAGTAAGTAGAGAGAGGGTGTAGGGGGGGTTTGGAATGGGCCTCTGTCTCTGTGTCCTCCTAGTGCTCCTAACAGAGTGGTGCAGGGATGACTTATTTTTTAAGTTTGTGGCCCGGCAGTCATGTTGAGAATAGTCAAGACAAAACCGCCCACCGGCCGGAGCAACTTTTCTCATTTTACAGCTAAACCATGCACTACAAGATGATTCTGAGAACATCTGAGGAGAGAAATAGACATTACAGTAACAGAATATTGATTCATATTTGATCAGCGCTGCCTAGTTTGACCGTTTGATTGACAGCTGCTGTAGAGACTCCTCGACTCTGATTGGTTGTTTTCCTTCTCCGTCTCATGCACTACTGTCAGGATATAGTGACCGTTTTATAAAAATAACTTTTTCTTAATCATATGTACCCAAAGTTACTGACTGCAGCTTTAAGAGATCTCATCCTAACTTGCTTCAGTGTTTCCTTGATCTGTATCGGTGGAAATATCGAAACACAAAGCAGGACTTTTATACTAAAAAGATCTAGATATCCTCCTGATTTCAGACTGTTGGAGCTTCATATTAGCTTCAGATGAACTTTGGAATAAGATTGTGCACGGGACAAGGACTGTGGATGTTGTCCCCGTCACGTATATGCGCATTACGAAGGGATCTCATAATGGCTATTTTGGAAAAGAGGAATGATTGCAGCAAGCAAAGTCAGTTTCAATGGTTATAAAATGGTGAACTTATCCTTTAACATGTTGATTGAGGGCAGGTTTTCTCGTCTTAGTAAATCACAAATCATTCAAACTGGTGTCTTTTGCAGAAAAACAAATCACTAAAGTAATTCATTAATTAATTAATTAGAAATAATATAAACCTTTAAAATTTAAAACCTTCATGTGCAAAAGAAACATGTGTCTGTAAAAATGGAAATTAGAAATGATGTGATTAAGAGCTTTAATTTAGTTTTTTGTTCTTTTATTAAATTCTGTCAACACTAGTGTGCCGATCCCTCTATGAAGCTACGTCTCAGCCTATAATGATGAATAAAGATAATATTAAATGAATAAAAAGTGAATGAAAAGAATTATTACTGTATTTCTGTCATGCTCTGAGTACTAATGTAGACAGCCTGCACTACACTACGACTACAGGCTATTATTTCCTTTAAGAGATCATTACGGGCCATGGACCCTGGATGTGGAAGTCACTATAGGATTTATTTAGAAAGAAAAAGTCCCCAAACATCCCAAAAATGACACAAGATGCATAATGATCCTTTCATTGTCACATAAGTCTGACTGTACTGTACGTATACTCTCAACACATGCACAGAAAACCAGTGGTGGAAAGTAACTAAGTACATTTACTCAAGTACAAGTACAATTTGGAGGTACCTTACTTGAGTATTTCCATTTTATGCTACTTTATACTTCTACTCCACTACATTTCACAGGGAAATATTGTACTTTTTACTCCGCTATATGTATCTGACAGTTTAGTTACTTTACAGATTCAGAACAAAATATAATAATGATGTGTGATTAATATTATCATTAGGGAAATTCACCAGCTGCACAGCAGTAGCTTTTATTAAATGAGCTCCACCTGCAACATTAAAGTGATGAACACATCAATGCATCTATAATTATAATACACATAATGATTACTTTTACTTTTGGTAATTTCAGTATATTTTGATGCTAATACTTTTGTACTTATACTTAAGAACAATTGTGAATACTGTTGACTTTTACCAGAGTATTTCTATTCTGTGGTATTGAGTACTTTTACTGAAGCAACTAAAGTACTTTCACTGAAGTAAAAGATCTGAGTACTTCCTCCACCACTGCATTAAACCAAAGTATTTGTACTAGCTGTAACTGTGGCTGTATAGTATAGTTTATTGTACATCTCTTGCATGAATGAAATAGTTGAGTTTACATAATATAATATAATATAATATATCCTTCTGTACATCTGCTCTTTGTAATAAAGTCAATCTAAAGTGTATTTATGAACCCAGCTGTAGCTACACTGAACATCTGTAAATGCATAAAAAGATCTTACCCTGGCAGTAGGGGGTCATCAGGTGTGTGTGTTCGTGCGCAGGCTGCCACGGGCACGAGCCGCCACCCCGGTGCATGAGAGGACTGCTCCATGCTGCCGGTTCTTTTAAAGCTCGGCTCGGTGCTCTGCAGATAAAAACCGTGGCGGTTAGTTCTCGGTGCTGCTCCCCGTCGGTCCCCGTCGGTCCCGGTGAGTCGAGCGGCCACAAATGAAATGTCTTCGGGCGTTTTTCAGTTGCTTTTTATGCAGAGCTTCCTGTGGAACGCAGGAATTGGACGGACAATCCCAAACCGGACTTCCTGTGAGTGTTTGCCGCTGATAAAACTCCTCTCCTGCACAAACACGCTCCATCCTGCTCCAACCGCCCGAGAATCTGATTCTGAAGCACTTTTCTGTCCCCATTGTGGTGCAGAGGAGACATCTTCTCACCTCATGGCCCAACTGCTGCCTTTACAGTCCTGAGGAACAACACAGGAACCATCAGTACCTACACCTGGATTAATAGAACACTGATCACCTATTGTTTCTAGTATACTCAGCTGATATATACAACTCATGTTTACAGGCCACTGGCAGATCAAATCTGGGAAATTGCAGCTGGTTAAAGTCGACACGATAAGAAATAAGTTTCATTTTCCTCCTTCTGCTTGTGTGCACTAATGGTAGCTCAGTGGGAGGAATGGTGTCACTCTCATCCACACTAACCTTAACAACAAGAAGTTTATTCAAGTGTGCTATTAGTATACTTCTTTTTAAACTTATAATAAGAGTATACTTTCAGTTTACGCTTTATGTACTTATCAGAGATATACTTAACAAAAGTATACATCAGTAAACTTGGCTCATACTGACAAGTGTACAGAAAAGCCTTAGTATACTTGGCTCATACTGACAAGTATACAAAAAAGTCTAAGTATACTTGGCTCATACTGACAAGTGTACAGAAAAGCCTTAGTATACTTGGCTCATACTGACAAGTATACATAAACATCTAAGTATACTTGGCTCATACTGACAAGTATACAGAAAAGTCTTAAGTATACTTGGCTCATACTTGCAATCATACATCAAAGTCTAAGTATACTTGGCTCATACTTGCAAGTATACATAAAAGTCTAAGTATACTTGGCTCATACTGACAAGTATACAAAAAAGTATACTTGGTTTATAGGCCTACTTGTACTTAATCTTTTGATCGAGATATACTTTAGAAAAGTATAAATAAGTATTCTTGCCTTATAGGCCTACAGAAAGGAATACTTTGCTTGTAGTTTTTGATAGAGTAGCCTATTAAAGTGTGTGAGTAATAGACACATGTTCATGTGTTGATCACGATAGGCTATTAACCTGTGACAGATGTAATATATTTCTTTCATAATGTGGTTAGACAACACATTCTTATCCCGACTCGTCACATACTGATGCGTCGTCAGACCCCTTTGTGTCACTGTTTGGTTGCAGTAAACACGTTCTTAATGTTGTGACTTAAACAAAAAGACGTACTTAGAATTAGGCAACAAAATCACTTAGTTAGGTTTAGGAAAAAGCAACATGATTGGGCTTTAAAATTACTACGTTTGTACAGGGAAAATGAAACTGAACGTTGTGGACACGGGACGCGCACGGACAGCAGCCTTCTGGATGAAAGCCTTGTGTTTGTTAGGGTTTTACTTTCAGAAAGTACAATACCCCCCGACCACGGCCTTTTGGGGGGGTAAAAAGGCCCCGGAAAATGACCCCAGAACTTAATTCAGACCGTG
Organism: Sebastes fasciatus; assembly: GCF_043250625.1. NCBI lineage: Eukaryota > Metazoa > Chordata > Actinopteri > Perciformes > Sebastidae > Sebastes > Sebastes fasciatus. The sequence continues at coordinate 27,007,970 of NC_133813.1, read as the reverse complement.
ATCCCTGTAGTCGAAATGCAAAGAGTTCCTCAAAAGGTTCCTAGTTCTGGGGAAAAGTTCCTGCAGTGGAAACAGGGCTTATGATTTGACCATAAGATTTTCTGGAGTGCAAGAACTTGGTACTACAAAACTGTCAAATGACTTCTTATGAGACCTGTTTTTTTCCCAGTCTTGTATAGCTTTTAGAGTGTGTTACTTGTAATGGGGTCGTGCCTGGGTTCAGATGGGGTATCTGATGTGAGCCTTAAAAAGCTTTCCGTAGTGATCCAGTAGCTGACATCATGTGTTAAAGGCAGTCTGTAGTATCCAGTAGCTGACATCATGTGTTAAAGGCAGTCTGTAGTATCCAGTAGCTGACATCATGTGTTAAAGGCAGTCTGTAGTATCCAGTAGCTGACATCATGTGTTAAAGACAGTCTGTAGTGATCCAGTAGCTAACATAATGTGTTAAAGACAGTCTGTAGTGATCCAGTAGCGAACATCATGTGTTAAAGACAGTCTGTAGTGATCCAGTAGCTGTTAACATGTGTTAAAGACAGTCTGTAGTGATCCAGTAGCTGACATCATGTGTTAAAGACAGTCTGTAGTGATCCAGTAGCTGACATCATGTGTTAAAGACAGTCTGTAGTGATCCAGTAGCGAACATCATGTGTTAAAGACAGTCTGTAGTGATCAGTAGCTGACATCATGTGTTAAAGACAGTCTGTAGTGATCCAGTAGCTGACATCATGTGTTAAAGACAGTCTGTAGTGATCCAGTAGCTGACATCATGTGTTAAAGACAGTCTGTAATGATCCAGTAGCTGATATCATGTGTTAAAGACAGTCTGTAATGATCCAGTAGCTGACATCATGTGTTAAAGACAGTCTGTAGTGATCCAGTAGCTGTTAACATGTGTTAAAGACAGTCTGTAGTGATCCAGTAGCTGACATCATGTGTTAAAGACAGTCTGTAATGATCCAGTAGCTGATATCATGTGTTAAAGGCAGTCTGTAGTGATCCAGTAGCTGATATCATGTGGTAAAGACAGACCGGCTGCTCCTCCTCTGCCTTCAAGCTGACAACCATTTGTCATTCTCAGCATGTGCAGAAACGGACCACATACTTCCACAGCTAAATGAGTGTTTATGTGATGCTGGTTGGGTGACGGGCTTCAGAGAGTCATTTCAGGGCCTATACTGACTATACTGACTATACTGACTACATGTATGATCTGACCCTCCCTGCATACAAAGAAGTATTTTCTCTGCGATAACAAAGAGGCTACGTGCTGAGGCACCATGGGAACACTTCACTTCGGGGTCGCAGGTGACCACACACCATCAAGGCTGATCGCTCAGAGGGAGGGGGGGGGGGGGCGGCGGCGGCATTAGAATATAGGATGCATGGTGTGTGTGTGTGTGTGACTGAAGTGGGAGGGTTTCTCTTTTTAAGGAACTCTTTTCATTCTTTGAAATCAAGACTTGGCCGACACAAGCAAAGTTTTGCAGTCTGTGTTCCAGATTTGTCCCAGAGAAGATGCGGGGGGAGGAAGGGGGGGGGAGAAAAAAAAGTGAAGCAAAGCAGCACTTCCTCTGTGAGAGGAAACAGGAAAAGGCTGGGGGAGCGAGATTCTGGAGGCTGCTCCCTTGGAACAATAAAAATCTCACTTTGACAGGAAACGGATCTGCGTCAGAGAGGGCCTAACAGATTCTGCTAAAGGGCAGCAGCGGTGACCCTGGATGGGGCATGAACAAGAGGGCAGCTGTGCCCAACAATAACTCCCAAAAAGTAAATGCATTACATTTCATAATAGTCTGTGGACATGAAGGAGGGCTTCTGTTGTTTGCTTCAATCTGTGTGATGCTTTGAGTCATATCCTTCATGATAAGAGAGCTTCACTCTGGTCTGTTCCTCTGGCAGGAGACAGTATGAAATGTCTTCAGGTGTTGGGCCACCACAGGCCTTCAGATCACCTTCAAGGTCAAGGTCAAGGAAAACTTTATTATCCCCTAAGGGGGGATTTGTTGTCCAGTCAGCAGTACCACAGAGCCATCAAACAAACACAATAAACACAATAAATAGACTATTAAAGGCAAGAAATACAAAAGCTTACAACATACAACATTACAGGGCATTGTTTAGGAAACCAATGGCAGTCAATAGGCAAATTGGATCTGCGGCCTGACGGGAGCAAGCTGAACTCAATGGACGGGATGGCGAGGATCGGCTAGGATCAGCTAGGACCGACTGAACCTTCTTCAAGGTCTTGCTTTGGAACAACGGAGTCAAGTCATTCAGGGTGGTGCCTGCAATTTTGCTACACACTTTGACTATACCCTGCAACCTGTTCCTGTTTTTGAGGGTAAGCAACCCATACCAGCTGATAAAAGAGAAAGTCGAGACAGACTCGATAAAACAAGAATAAAACATTTTCATAAAAACTACAACATTTACGGTAAAAATACATCCGCTGATGAGCTTTTTACATCCAGCGTCCACCAGAGTCTCAAAGGTTAGCCTGTCATCCAGTACCGTGCCGAGGTATTTGTACTGCTGCACCACCTCAACAGCTTGATCATTAAGCCTTACAGGAGAGAAGACCGTAGGATTCTTCCGGAAATCTACTATCATCCATCATCTCTTTTGTTCAGTGCTCCTTGGTACAGATTCTACAAGTCTCTGGAGCTCTAATCCAGGTGTTCAGGTCATTGTCATACTCATTGACTACTCAGTGAGTCACAGGAAGCAACTGCTTTGTTTTGTATCTGGATATTGAATAAAATCCCAAATGTAAAAACTTTATTGACAACAATAATGATAAACATGAAAATGTTTTTTCAGCATGACGTGTCCCGTGGTCCTCATCAACCAGCCCGTTCATACAAAGAGACATGCCACAATGGTCGGCGAGGCATTTAGCGTGCAAAAAGAACGTCTTTCGAGCTTTTGCATGTCATTTGAACCCATGTAGTCTGTACCGACTGTGATGTAAACGACATTCGAGACCGGTGTTTTGTTTTGTAAGTTACGTCAGTGAAGTTTGTGACGTGTTACGTTGTTTCTGTACGTACTTTACTTAGTTTACGTACTTATTTTAAGCCCAACCAGGACGTTTTTCCTAAACCTGACTTAGTGGTTTTGTTGCCTTAACCTAATGCTTTTTGACAGCAAGCTTTCTTTTGTTTATTTCTATAATTTCAACACCGATTTGTTGTTCACAATGTCGCATTATCAGGGAAAAAATAGGGTGCATTCCCTGGACACGTTGATAGTGAGTTCACTGCGTCCTTTCACATTTTAATGTGCAGGACGCGTAGCTAGCATCATCACTGCCCTCTCTCTCCATCCACCATCGCCCTTCAAGAAGGGAAAAGTCCCCCAAAAACTTTGAAGAGGGAAAAAAAAGGAAATACTCTGGAAGAGCGACAGAAGAGGGACTTGCTGAAAATTGCAATTACCAAAATAAATCTAAATATTCATTCACCTCCTTGTTTCACTGGTGTGCCAAAGATCACAGGGGGTGCACCAGGATTTGTCTACTGTGAGTTGTTAAAATTAGAATTAGACATGTATAACTTACTGGATCATTTATACAAAAGTCTGTATTTAAAACTATAGTTGGACACATTCTGTTTAAAGCTGGTATTTGTGCACAGTTTCAGATAAAGATCCGGCTACACTAATAATATTAATATTAAACTATTTGTAGAATTAGATTCCAGTGGTGGCTGCGTAGGATTGTTTCCAACTGATCCAAACATTTCCAATAACTCCAGAGTGTTGTTAAGCCTAAAAGTGAAAATGGATTGAAAAAAGCTAGATTTAATAATTTCCAAAATTCACAACATATTTTTTATCCAACGAAATATTCAGATTCAATCCGTGTTTGTTGGCGTTTAGTCTTTCAAAAACAACACTTTCTCCTGCTGGCCGCACACAAAGGGAGGCTTGCACTGACTGAGTTATATTCATTAAAGAAAGTTGATTTAATATCAGTCTGAACTCATTTAATCTGATGAATCACTTTATTCAAATTGAGAATTTGTAATTCTTTTTAGGGTGATAACGGCAGAAATAGTTCCTAGATACAAGTAGGGGGGGGCTTCAAGGAAAATAGCTTGGGAACCACTGTTCTAATAACACCGGTTTTAAGTTGCCATGTTAACCGTTGTCATGGGAAACGCCCGCCCAAGGGCTTGAAGCTTGTCCAAAAATGGTTTTATCTTGTTTTGAAAACTGGAGGGAAAATCTGCACAGTAGCTGTCGTATCTTTATATTTCAGTTCAACTTTAAACATGTTGTTCTTTCCCTTCGTCTCCTATTTTTGAGCTTTGATTCAGTGTGTTGTGTGCCAGTGTTTTACGGTCCACATTTAGTCATCACCACTAATGGAGGAGTGTAAGTCAGCAGAATGTTTGACATAACTGCAGCTTTTAGAGATCCGATACTTTAATATGGTTATACCACGCCTAGAGAAGTAAAGCCAGGCTTAATGTTGTGTGATTGTGTTTGTGGTTTACTGTAAAACAGGCTGAGATCGCTATGACGACATGGAAACATTTCCCCTACATTTCCTTCATTTTTGGAATTCATATTAACCTTTTCCACTCCACAACTCATTACCGTATTGTAGTCTTTTTTAGGGGGGTACAGGGGGTCTTTAGGGGGAGATAGCAGGTCAACAGTAGATGTCACATAGAAGTGGTGTACATCACCTGAAAGCTGGAACCTGAAGATTAATTTGTAGCTCAGCACTGTGTGTCAAGTTCTTCTAGTCATTAATCAGTCAAAATTAATTCATTAATTAAATATATTTTGAAAGTGTATAAGGGCTAAGAGCATTATAATAGAAGTATATGATTTCCATTCCCAACTATTGTGTCTCATAAGTTGTTGCAGCAGTTTTTGTGTTGATACCATTTGTTACACAGATTTGGTGCTAAATTAAACAATTTTTTATCCCTGGAGAATTGATAAACAATGATTAATAATCCCTCCAAAATACCACATTAAGAAACCAAGACCTTGAGGAACACAATAGAAAAAGCCATGCTGTGATTTGGGATCAAAAACTTTTGACATTTGGAGATTTCTGCAAGAATTTAATTTTTCGGCGATTGGATGGCGAGCACTTGCTAGGAAAGCCATCCATCCTCTGAATTCTCTAGGTTTCTAGTCTGATCCATCCATCCTCTGAATTCTCTAGGTTTCTAGTTTGATCCATCCATCCTCTGAATGTTCTAGGTCTCTAGTTTGATCCATCCATCCTCTGAATACTCTACGTCTATAGTTTGATCCATCCATCCTCTGAATGCTCTAGGTCTCTAGTTTGATCCATCCATCCTCTGAATACTCTACGTCTATAGTTTGATCCATCCATCCTCTGAATACTCTAGGTCTCTAGTCTGATCCATCCATCCTCTGAATGTTCTAGGTCTCTAGTTTGATCCATCCATCCTCTGAATGCTCTAGGTCTCTAGTTTGATCCCTCCATCCTCTGAATGCTCTAGGTCTCTAGTTTGATCCCTCCATCCTCTGAATGCTCTAGGTCTCTAGTTTGATCCATCCATCCTCTGAATGCTCTAGGTCTCTAGTTTGATCCATCCATCCTCTGAATGTTCTAGGTCTCTAGTCTGATCCACCCATCCTCTGAATGCTCTAGGTCTCTAGTCTGATCCACCCATCCTCTGAATGCTCTAGGTCTCTAGTTTGATCCATCCATCCTCTGAATGCTCTAGGTCTCTAGTTTGATCCATCCATCCTCTGAATGCTCTAGGTCTCTAGTTTGATCCAGCCATCCTCTGAATGCTCTAGGTCTCTAGTCTGATCCATCCATCCTCTGAATGCTCTAGGTCTCTAGTTTGATCCATCCATCCTCTGAATGCTCTAGGTCTCTAGTTTGATCCATCCATCCTCTGAATGCTCTAGGTCTCTAGTTTGATCCAGCCATCCTCTGAATGCTCTAGGTCTCTAGTCTGATCCATCCATCCTCTGAATGCTCTAGGTCTCTAGTTTGATCCATCCATCCTCTGAATGCTCTAGGTCTCTAGTTTGTGGCTGTAAAGTTTCATGAGGCTGTGATTATCCTAGAGGTCACCACTGGTCATTCTACACAGTGAGGTCAATGAAATGTCTCCTATGGGGACTAACATCATCACACATGAATACAGTTGGACTCATTGGATCCATCAGAGTCTCAGCTTTACAGTGATACCCAATTTATGGAATTCAACACTGTTTAGGGACCCCAGTATGCAGAAATATTCAGATACACCATTTTAGAATAGGAGACAATAACACATTTAACCTGCATGTGATTATCATAAAGTGGGCATGTCTGTAAAGGTGAGACTCGTGGGTACCAATAGAACCCATTTTCATTCACATATTTTAAGGTCAGAGGTCAAGGAACCCCTTTAAAAATGGCCATGACAGTTTGTCCTCGCCAACATTTAGCCTAACTTCAGAGCGTTATTTAGCCTCCTACGGATTCCTTATGTTTTCTAGTTCCATATGACACCAGTACCTTCAGTCCAGCTCTAAAACTGAGCCGCTACAGCCCTCTGAAAGACGGTAAAGTTGGCCGACAGTGCCGGCGCCCTCAAGGAGTGTAAGTTCATTAAGTTCTTTAGTTTAAATGCCAACTACCATTGTGTCCGATTTGATGAACTGTGCTGAATCACCAGTGACAGAGGGACTGAGACTAGAGGTGTAGCATTGTGTCTCAGCTCTGTAGGGTTTCCATGCTGAGCAGCCAAACAGGACATCCTGTAGTCCAAGGCCTGCCACCAACACCATCACTCCCCTGTCACCGTCAGCGTCAGACAAAGCCGAGGCATGCACTCATCCAGAGCCCTCCTGGGGTTGAAAATACTTTGTGCCGGTGGTCCCGGCACTTCCTGTGCTCCACTTCACATAATTCAAACCTGATGCTGTAGAATTCCTAACCAAACCAAAAATACCCATGACTAATTCTGTCCTATGTGCTTCTTTAATATGCGAGTGCATGGTGTAATGTCCCTTTTAATGGCCTCTCCTTCATACAGTCTTTCCGTCCTCCTGCTGCCAGCTCTCCTTGTCAGTCTGTCATCAGCAGTGTGGAGAGATTAGGGAGTTTACACACATTCCACCAAACACATGTGAGTCTGATTGGCTTATTTACCATCGTAATCAGATTCTCCTGCTCTGAGGCCAATGTTTGGAACGGTGGCCGTGTCGACTGCGGTCCAACGGCGTCCTCCCACAACTTGTTCTTTGAGGCTGCAAGAGTGTTAAATGTGGACACTCGGCCTCGCTAATCCTCAAATACTTTCTCCAGCCTGTTCCACAACGTTCTGTTCCCGCACGGATATTTATCGCCTCGACGCTGAGGTGTCACAGCAAGGATGACGAGCTGTTACATGACGAGTAATATAATATTGTTTGGCTATGAAATTCGTCATAGTGTTGCCAACTTTTATGACGGCTCGAGAGCAGTGGTGTTTGGCGTTTCCATGAGGGGGATCCTTAGATCTGCTCTGTGGATTATTATCCAACTTTAGAAATAGACTAAACAAGGAATTGATACTGGCATGAGAACATTATTCATTCATCAAGACTGATTAAAAAGACATGAAACAAATGTATATTTCATAAATATTTACTCTGTTAACGTTTAATCAATCATGTTTGATATAAAAGTGCTGATTTAGATTTTAAAAGGGTTCAACCTGCTGGTCACGCTGGAGGAAAAGTCATTAGAATATATCATCTTGGACACTAGGTCTGGCGCATTAACACAAATTCGTTTTAACATCACTCATTTCTTTAACGTGTTAACTCAACTTGTGGTTTTTAGGTTGTAACGGCTCAGTTTTAAAGCTAGCATGAAGATACAGTGGTGGTGGGTGCAGCGGTGCCCTAAGGGTTAGAAGGTTAGAGGTTAGACTAAAGGTTAGAGAAGCGCGCTTGGGACCGGAAGGTTGCCGGTTCAATCCCCCGGACTGGAAGGATAAATCTGGGAAAAGTGAAAAGCAGCACTTGCCCCTTCCTCATTACCACCACTGAGGTGCCTGTGAGCAAGGCACTTAGCCCCAACTGCTTTAGTGGAGCTGGCTCAGGCCAACAGATCAGACTGTGGTTGTACTGTGAATGTGTAACTGTGTGAATGTGATCAGGGCGTTCCTGAAAAAGAGAGCATCGCTCTCAGTGAACCTCCCCCTGAATAAATAAAGTTTAAAAAAAAAAAATACTGGCATCATATGAAACTAGAAAACTAAGAAACAAAGAACTAAGGAAGGAATCCATCCGACCAGGTCCTACTAGCTCGTCATGAAGGAGGCTAAAAAAATGCTCCAAACTTGCGCTTTTGGTGAGGAAAAACTGTCATGGCCGTTTTCAAAGGGGTCCCTTGACCTCTGACCTCCAGATATGTGAATGTAAATGGGTTCTATGGGTACTCACGAGTCTCCCCTTTACAGAAATGCCCACTTTATGATAATCACATGCAGTTTGGGGCAAGTCATAGTCAAGTCAGCACACTGACACACACACACACACACACACACACATTTGCATAAAGCAACATATTTGTCCACTCCCATGTTGATAAGAGTATTACATACTTGACAAATCTCCCTTTCAGGTACATGTTGAACAAATTATTATATATATAAATAAATAAATATCATATATATTTATTACAATACAATATTACAATATTTATTACAATTATTCACACAGTTGAAATACAAATTTTCTCTGAAATATTTTGCAGGCAGTAGGTTTTTTGAATTATCATAAATTTTATTATCATTTAATATTTATTCATTTTGTTTTATTTATGTTGAATGTTATATAATTTCTTTCTTTATTATTGACAGACTGACTTATTGAATGAATCACATTCACCGGAAGGTCGCTTTTATTTTGAAGTCAGTTCTTATACACTCTTACCGTAATGCCCGGTAGATACACGGTACACAAAACAAGGTGGGGGCTAGTTTGACCATCTTTTTCCAAGCGGAGGCTGGCGTCCTCCATCACCGTTCCTGCTTCCCTCCAGATACAGAAACGCTCATACGCCTCATACGTCACACACACTCGCCCAGAAGAGTGTGTTTGTGAGAGGGAGAGAGCCGTGAGAGAAGCGACACGCCAAAGGGAGTAAATTAAAAAAACTATCAAAGCTCCATTCAGTATACTGCATCTAAAAAAGCACTTGTTGATCTGCCTGCTTATTGTCTGTAGTTTGTTCTATAGAGATCAGTTATCAGCATCATTCTGATCCTGATTCTGATCCTGATCAGTATGTAAAGCGTGGTGGGAGACGATGAAACCAAATGATTCCCCATCAGCACGATAACCAAACTCTTCCCCACATGACGACCCTATTAACCAGTGATTCATCCCCTCATCCTCCACCCTTTAGTCATCTGATCCTCAACAGTGTGTAAACTGACCTGTGCACGTGTCTGTCCTTGTTACTGAAAGTCTGCTTTGGCTAAAAGGTCGAACATAAGTGATTCTCTTCCTGCAGCAACTCAAGAGGCCCGAGCGCCGTTATAGATTCTCGGTGCAGCTCTGATGACATGTTGTCCTGGTTTGTCCACTGTGCTGAAGACAGGGATCCTACATCAAACGGGCCTGAGTGACATCAGGGAGGAGCAGAGAGCATCTGTTCAGAGCGGTCCTCTGGGAGAGTACCGGTCCATTAAGACCAGGACCACAACACATCCACAGTAACACTCAACTTCTTTCTGCTGTTCACAAACATTCTTTACACATATTTAGCTGTTTTGTTTTTACAAAAGTGTCAATAACATGACCAAATTTGAATTTGGGATACAAATAATGATTGTTTTCATTATTGATTATTATCATGTTTATCTATTAAATGTCAGAACATAGTGTAAAATCTCCATCATAAGAGCCCGATGGGATGACTTTGAATAGTTCAACCAAAATGTAATATAACGGACAAAACAAGCAAATCTTCACATTTGTGAAACTGAAATTTGAGCCAAACTAACGGCATTGATCTGACCCGACGTTTCATTGATCCGACCCGACGTTTCACAGAACCCTCTGAAAAGCTGTCATTGGAGACTTTTTGGAAAAGGGCAGACACTTTCAAAAAATACTTGGTTGACATGTGATTGGATGGACCATCTGTCAATCAAACTAACTGAAGGCGAAAACATCTTCAGTGCCGTTCTTCGCTCTTCTTCCAATGATGAAATCCTCTCCGGGTCTGATAGAACTGATGCTACTGCGACATCTACGTTAACTTCTAAAGGAGCTGCAATTGTTGTTTAGAACCGACAGTCGCCTCTCCATAATGTCTCACTAGGTCTCACACACCTGAGCCACGCCCGTAGCTTTCCTCACAGGACGCTGATTGTTGACCGTGATCTGGCTTGCTGGACATGAACGCATTACTTACACGGATGTAAAAGAGAACTGGATACAGCGTTGGAGGCTCCCGTTCATTCCTATCAGAGTGTCTCAGTGGTGCATGAAGCCAAAATGGCTCGACTGCCGTGTGATAAAGAACCCGGATCATCCGGTGATCTTCCTCATCCATTGGGTCCATAGAGCAGACGCAGTAGTGTTTCCATTAACTCCTCCCAGCCCTCGCTCCAGCCTCGGTCTGGGTCTCATTCACGTGAACGGAGGAAGGGAAATACCTCTGGATTCAGCTATTAGTGCATTTTACAACTACCTAATGGACCTAATGATTTAAATAAGGACTATTAGAGTGTTCATACTGGGGAGTTGATTCACCTCAAAATAAATTATCCTCTGAATTACAGACGTCTGTTTCCCAATGTAAGTCTATGGGAAAAGTCTTTTTAAAAGTCATTTATATGGAAGTATTATTTTGAAAAGAAGGCATTTTCCCCTACTCGGCTTTAACGCGTTCCCTGCAGCAGGCAGCAGATCTGTTTCTGCCTCCTCTCAGATGTTCGTGTGGTTTGAGAGTAGAGACATTTAGTGGAACATGCAGGAGTGTAAGTTCAGAGTGAACTGCTGTCAGAGGAGCTGCATGACTCCGTGTGATGATGAGAGCTTTATGAGAATGAGATCCCACACTGCTCTTTCTGTCAGGTTCTAACTCGATTATCATTGATGTGGTAAATAGATATTTTGGACTAGCACAGCTTGCCGTGCAGTGCAGCTCTATAATGAAGTACAGTACTGTTTGACTTGTTGTATGTAGAGGAGCCATCGGTGGACCACAGAGAGGGAATACCAGCCCAGTGCTGTTACATTCTCCTAGTCTTAATGACGGGTTCATTAAAAAGGTATCTAGCTCACTAACTAAGCACAGATGGCCCAGAAGCAGTTCTGGTCTATCAGACGAAGACTCAGAGGAGATTTATGCCAAACCACAGCCGAACCCCGGGAACCTTGTGCAGCGGTCTCAACATTACAGCTATTTGATCTCCTGTCTGTCTCCGGGTTTACATCACATCCAGAGCTTCTCTGTCCTTGGCATCCATTTACTGTAAATGTGATTATTAACTGTCGCTGTGGAGAACAAATCAAGGCAAATCAGAACTGACAGTTTGTTCAGCGTTTCTATGAGTGTGCCTGTTGAAGTGAGGGGGAACACATGGGGCCATCAGATACTAGATCTTCTATCTACCCCCATGCTTCTCCCCCTAACTGTGTCAATCATTCTAATGAGAGAGCATGAAACTACAAAATCATGACCTCTCAACCTTCGATGAGCCCGGCGTGCACGGCAGCAACATGTTTCAATAAACAAGCCTGACAAATGGGCCTCTCTGACGGGGTTTACAGCTACCGCACGCTGCTGCACACAGGCTTTATGAGACAAGGCGCTCTCATAACTATGTCAAAGACATTAGCAGTGGGGCCTAATGTGGCCACAAAGTGGGAGTGGCATTGCCCCATCAACAGACTGATCAACAGTATAGATGGAGGAGAAGTAAGAACAGCAAGGGAGGGTGATGAAACAAGTGAAGACAAAATAAACAAGCTATCAGCAAAAGTATAGTTAGGTTAAGTTAGTGGGTTCCTCTGTCATAAATAGAATTTAGTACAAATCCTCGATGCATTCAATCAAAAGCAGCCACATATAGTGGCTCACAACCAGCCTGCTACCTCCGGGTTTGCAAAGTGAAGCCAATGCTGAAGAGCCTTAAACCTGCATTCTCTCTACCAGCCAGCAGGGGGCGACTCCTCTGGTTGTATAGAAGTCTATGAGAAAATGAGCCTACTTCTCTCTTGATTTATTACCTCAGTAAACATTGTAAACATGAGTTTATGGTCTCAATCTCTAGTTTCAAGTCTTCTTTAATACAGCATGATGTTCAATTAGTAAATTATGGTCCCATTTAGAGTCAGATAGACCATAAAGCAGGGGATGCTTTAGGGCGGGGCTACCTTGTGATTGACAGGTCGCTACCACAGCATTGTCCGATTTTGGTGTCGTCCGTGTTTTCTTCATACAACTTTAACCCTTTCACAGTGTGTTTTCACTTCATGAAAGTTAATTGTAACAATTTGGTCGCTTAAAAATATCTTATTCAGCGTTTGGTTGTACTTAGCTCCACCCTCTCGTGTCACTTCTGGTTGCAAAAAAACAAGATGACGACAACCAAAATGCCGAACTCGAGGCTTCGATACGGCAGTCCACAAACCAACGTGTGACGTCACGGTGACTACGTCCACTTCTTATATATAGTCTATGATCACAACATACCTGTGTTTATTCTTCACTGTGTCATTTTGTCTCTTGAGGGAGCAGTTTGACTTTTGGGGAAATATGCTTATTCGCTTTCTTGCTGGGAGTTAGATGAGAGGACAGCTCAGAGGACATTTTGTCCAGGATGACGACACCGGGTGAAAGACTGACAGAACGGACGGTACATTGAGAAGACAAAAAGTCTGACAAGGTAAAACTCCAGCAACACTTTAAGTATGCAGAACAACTTTATTGTTAGACCAATATTACATATACCTTTATTGGTATATGTTTACTGTATATTACACTATTAGAACACTTTTCAGCTTGAGGCCTTTATCAAGGTCATCAAACCCAAATCGATTCCTGGTTTCTAACTCTGGGTAAAAGAGTGAATACTGGTCCCAAGATGTTAAACTCTTCCTTTAATCATTCATTTACATGGAAAGGTGTTCATTTATACCAGTGGTACCCAACCAGGGGGTCCTAAGACGGATATATATACATGGAGAATATGAAGCTAAATCAGACTTGTCTCTGCTCTGCTTTTTGGCTGGACCGCAGAGGACCAGCCCTACAAACGCAAAAGTCTGTCACTGACTGACTGACTGAGTGATGAAGTTACAGGATTGGTCAGCCGACTGTTGGAGTTTCCTCATTGGCCGTTGCTCTTTCAAATTGAAAAGGCGGAGAACAGTTCTGTGTTTAGGTTTTCTGGGGAGCGTGTCAGCGGTTCAATGTATCATTACATAGTGCTGTTGTTGTGCATATGCTATTTTATGTTCGTTTAAGTTACGTTATGTTGTGCTTCGTATTGTGTTACCGTGCATTCACACCAAGCGCGGAGGAAATCTTCGCCTCGCTTTCCTCCAGAAATAACCACTGTTGCTGCTTTGTACATGTTGTGGAAGTCCCAGATATGTCAGAAAACCAAACCCTGTTGTGTCTGGGTTCATAACGTCACCCGGCTGCGAGCTGTATTCACATACTGTATCTGTATCTAGCAAGCCACACGTCTCTACTGCAGTATGAACCCAAAATAAACAGACTGTGCTGTTATTTAATATCAATAAACGGATCAAAAGTATGCCGAAATAACGACATTATGATGTTGATTTGTAAAAAGACCGAATTTATGTTTTGTGAAGTCTGTCCGCAACACAACAAGCAAACAACTTTTAAAATGCCTGTTTTCTGAATGGAGTTCGGATCAATCAGTGCCAGGATATGCTAACATTGTAGCTACTCCATTAACACTCCATCTAGGAATAAATACGACAGCAACAATGTCAGTGATGACATAAACTTTTGCGAAGTATGTATATATTGTAACACACCACTTATATGATGAATGCTTTTGATACACATGCTTTAATAAAAGAATTAAATACTTTTAACCTTGCATACTGTATGTCATGCTAATACCTTATCACCTTGTATAAAATGTATAATATACTGACTAGTAAATGTTACCATTTACTATTACTGAATGTCATTTGCTTCATTATAAGTTGTCTTTCAATCAAACACTAAGATATAAGTGGAAAAAACTGTTCACAAAACATTATAGACATGACCACTGACTATTTGTGTAACAATTTAGCCACAAATTCACATACTGACCGTATACGGTCGGGATATATACTCGGTTTTGACCGAGTCTTGTTTCTTGTGAAGTGCTGGACAGTCCCATCTTCAAGGCTGTAAAAATGATTCAAAACTGAGAATCACTTTGAGATTGAATTTAGTGATGAGGGGTTGCAAGTACACATCTCTTTGTATTACCGGGGTAACACGCACAGAGAGGGAGGGAGGAGGGAATTCATGCGCACATTTGTGAGAGGTCGTCAGACTGGATTTGTAAAAAGTCTGCTGTATTCCACTTCAAATCCCTCTACTGCTGACTGCAGCTTCCTAGACAGTCATTAGTGGGACTGAGGACTTCTCTGGAGAAAAATGGTGATTTCCGGATGACTGTGGTCAGAAAACTGGGCATCGTTGAGATGTCCCTAGAGACATGTACCCACTTACTAATAAAAGCCTGCAGACATACTGTTGGTGCATGACTGACATCCTGTCTTCACCAGCACAACACAATGGAAGTGGCAGCAGTTTGGAGCTGCGGAAACATACATGTAGAGCCATGGTTAGGTTGAAGTTTAAGGGGAATAAAGTTCTGTGACTCCTACATGTTACATATGTCGTTGATAGTAGTTTATTGCACTGCACAACACAGACTTCCTTTTAAGGATCAGTGTTTATATCAGTGTGCTGGGACTGCACAAGGACAGGCCTGCCACAGGATGTGAGGAGGGTGTGGTGCTCCAGTGTTCTCATTCTCCCACAGACCCTGGGACACATACAGGACATGCAACATACACATGTTATGTTAAGAAACCAATTGCATGTGATTTAGAATTATTACAGAAAATCAAATGCCACAGAGAGATTGTGGAAACGTGCATTCTCGTGATGCTCATTCACACACACACCCAGAGTCCGTTCCCACCTCGGCGCTGCCCTACGCAGAGGTTAATGAACTTGTTTTGAATTCCTTCACCTCTTGACAGGAACTACATTCCAAGCCTTGAAAATAGCGGCTAAAACAAAGAGAGGAAGTGATGTGAGAGCACTTCCTCTCGACTCCCCTCTGAATTTATCTCAATCCTGCAGGCTTGCTCGCCCGCTCGGCCCCACCCTGACCAAAGCTTGCTGCTCCAACCTTTTATCCGTGCACATCAGTTAGGTTAACCCCGCCGTTTAACATCCAGCGAGCAACATCTTCCAATCGTTGCCCTTCTTTGATCCTCATCGTATGAGCCGTTGCTCAGCCAGAACCAGCCTGGTTGTGATTATCCGCCCCGTTTGGCCCAAACTTAAATTTCTCCTCGATCCCTTGACGTAAATGTAGATGTATTGGTGGTGAGAAGTGGAGGATACATCTGTAACATGTGTCGGGGTGTATTTTGCGCTTGATTCAATGCAAACCTGCTGTGACCTACGACCTCTGATTCATATGGCATTCTGCTGCAGGTACTGTGGCGGGCGATGGCAGTAAGGAGGGTGTCTCGGGTCGGGTCTGTACTTTCCTCCTCGCCTGTTGATTTTGTCACGATTCATTTGAATGTGACAAATGTTTCAACATGCAAATTACTTCTTTCTGTAAAATATGGAAACCTGGACTGTTCCCATAACGGGAGATATTCTTCCATCCCAGCCGCTGTACAGGTACAGTCGGTTGACTGTATAATACATTTGCTGCATCATGAACGGCATGATTGTTTTTCAATGTAGGTTATATAAGCACACACTTTTAGTTCAAATTGGTAGAAATCATTTAGCAAGGCTATAGCCAAGCTTTTCATGTTGTTGTAATGGCAATATTAGACAGGGAATAAGGGGGGGTGGGTGGGGGAGACAGGAAGCCCCATTTAGTTACTGGCTCAATCTCCAGCAGCAGATCTTCCGGTTGACGGGTGCTTCCCTGCGTTAACGCTGCAATAATATATGAGTGGAGTCGGGCTGATAGATGAGGAGACGAACAGGAGGGAAGGGTGGACTGAAACGGGGATTAAAGCGGTACAGAACCAGCAGTAATGGAACTACAAGTCTACCATGTAGGAGGGCAGAGAAGCTTGTTTGGGCAGTAACATGGCCTGGTGATCTGTAGCTGCTCTACTAACAGAGAAGCTGTGTAACGTGTGTTGTGATTTCTGCAGGGGGAACCTTAGGAACATAGGGTTGTGTATGTGTAGTGAAAGAGAGACGACACTAGTCTATACTTCACCACAGGAGTTACATGGTCATGCTGGTCAACCCTGCTGCCAGTTTATTTTTGAAAATAACTAAAAAAAAACAAATTCAATTCTTCTTCCTGGACCACACTGGAATAGGTTGTGTTCAAGGACACAAAACGTGCCCCGATGAATGAGCTTCCTGCTCCGCGGATGCAGATCTCCGTGTTCCTGTCTCGCCACCTCTTAATCATCCTCTTCGGTCTCTGTCATTGGCACCATCTGCACCATGTAATGTATACACTGAAATACACGTCTCCCAAACAGCAAAACCCTCAATGGAAAACGTAATGAAGTGCTGACATGCCGTACAGCGAACCCCTCTCAGTTCTACATTAATATGAGTTCAGGTTCCCCCTCCGGCTGATGTGGATGCGTGTTGCGCTCGGTGACTGGTGCTAAGATTTAAAGGCCGCTAATGTGTGAGACGATGACCTCCCCAGAGCAACTCCCCCGCCTGCCCCTGGCCAAAGGAGCGCGGTGAGGTCCCCCCCCCTTTTAACGAGACTCCGCAGGCCCATCCGTCTTCCCAGAGAGCCTGTCAGTCTGTGCTCAGGGAGTTATCAGCTTGAAAAATGAACCGGCTCTCATATGAAAAGGCGCCATCAGAGGCTACTGGGGTGGGGGGCGTGTTTTTGGATGTCGCCGTCACAGAGTTGCTGCTCAGCTGTCGCCATTAAACTAAACCACAACCCTGTCCACCCTGATGCGTACAAATCTAATGTTTCTGTTGCTTTCCATCCCAGCCAGTGAGTCCCCTTAATACCTTAGTTAGCCCGTTAGCACGTTAGCATGTTCAAGGGACTGTTTGTAACTTTTTACACGTATAAATCATTACGGGTCGGTGTCCCATGCGCGCTCGCATGTGGCTACGCTGTTCAGACTCAGACTCCAACACAAACTACACGGAAGCACCAAAACCTCTTGGTTGTATCTAGTGAAGCCCGTCTGTTAAACAGTGTTGGCCGCGGTCGGAGGAGTCTCTGCTGTACTCTGCTCCTCTGCCTGCCTTCCCTCACACACCGCGCTCGTTCTCGGTCTCTTGCTCTCACGTGCATGCGAGTTAGTTTAGCTCTGAGAATATCTAGTGAATGTACAGTGGACGTTTGTGCAGAAATAACTGCTGCAGCTCCTCCAGACCAACAGAGGTTTCCCGTGTCTTGTGAAGTGACGGGGCTCCGCAGAGAGAAACATTATCGTCTCCGACCAAAACTCCGGTGTCTCCCCTGTTCCCTCCGGCCGCGGTCGGGAGGCTGAAGCAGGAAAAGCCAACACTAGGATCAGCATTGATTCATGGAGAGACCTTCGTCTGGTCAGCTAACATTACTGCCAAGCAGCTGAAATATAGAGTGGTATTGTGGTTTTAGCTGACGTGTGTCGCCTCACTGTTTTGAGCGATGCTCGTTCATGTCTATGTAGAGCGAGCACAAGCGCGAGCAACAGGACGCTGACTTTCGTTGACTTAACGGCCACAGGTGTCGCTGTTAAGTCCAACAAACACACAAATTTTAACCAAGAGGCCGTGTTCGAGACTGGTGTTTGTTCTGTAAGTTACGTTTGTGACGTTTGTCACGTGTTTTCCTTACTTACGTTACGTTGTTTCCGTACGTATTTTACTTAGTTCACATTCCTATTTCAAGCCCAACCATGATGTTTTTCCTAAACCTAAGTTGGTGATTTTGTTGCCTAAACTTAACTGCGGACGTTACCGTAGTGTTGTGTGGCGTACAAATAACACGTGAAAAGCCTAAAATGCGTCCTCATATGGAATGTTGTGGGTGTGTGTAATGTCGTGCTATTTCTACGCCTTCCTGTGAGGCCGGGCGGGTTGGTATTATCTACAGCAGATGACACTCGGCACGCCCCCAGCTTGGAGAAACAGAGTACCGACACGGGAGCAAAACAATGTACTGCTGTGGACGTATTTTAGCTACCTAAAAGAAAAGCTCACCTAAAAACACCTATATCTGTTTAAGTGTACACTATCTTTAGAATATTTCCACCTCTTTACCTTGCTGTCAGACAGCCCTTTCCGGAGGGGAACTGAACTGAATGTGAAACTTACGGTATCTATGCTCTCTCTCAGTTCACAAAAAAGTATAGATAAGTTTCACTTTGAGTTCAATTCCCCATCTGAAAATATTCTAAATATAGTGTATACACTTAAATGAATATTGGTTTTTTTTAGTTGAGTCTTTCTTTTAGGGCGATGAAATAGGTTCTGCTGCTGCCCCCGTCCAAAGCAGTACATTGCTTTGCTCCCATGTTGGTACTCCTGTCTGTTTCTCCAAACTGGAGGCGTGCTGACCGTCATCTACTGTCTGTAGGTAATACAGTGACTATGGATACGTACCTCATACAACCCCACTGAGAAACAGCCAAACTCTCCCTTTCATGCTGATGCATCAATAGTTGCAGTATCTGTATGTGTGCAGAATTTCTCGTGTTGTTGGTATTGGTGAGTACGTGATGTGGGTGGCAGTTAATAATAGCAGTGAGTTTAAGCAGGAGCACAAACATCCAGACACACACACCGATCACCAGCCTCCCGAGCAGCTCTTATCAGCGTCTCGGTCCATCGGCTGTCTGCACCGAGTCACCTTCACAGTTCAATCAGTGTTTGTGACTCCTTTTCTCTGTAACACCGTTTATTATCTACATGGGGGGGGGGGTCAAAGACCAAAGGAGGGAGAGTAAATGAAAAGGATTCCAAGAGCTGCAGATGGCTTTAGCGATCCCCCTCGCTCTCCGTCTTCGTCAGAAACCTTGAAGTAATGAACTCTTATCTCACAGCTGAGTCTTTATACCGTCTATGTGTCACTTCACAGCTTTTAGTGGGAGACTGATGTGCTGTGCGTGTGTGCTGAGAGTACTATCTGTTCTGGTATTTGATGAAATATTTCTTTATTTTGTCTTATTTTTTAAGACAAAAGAAGTTATGCTGGAGGAGGATAGAGCAGTCACAACCTGGCAACCCCAAAGAAGTTCTTATAAAATGATTATTGCTGATCTATGCAGCATTAATCAATTATTTATTGACCATATACTAAAATGTACATGTACATAATTAAGTTAATTGTCAATTAGTTGCAAGCAGGTGAGATAAAATAAAGGCTAAATTCTGACAATAATTATTAATACATTTACAATAAGTCATGACAGGAATAAATGTAAAAAAATATTATAATGTTGGAAAGTAACTAACTACAATTTACTGTACAAGTACTGTGCTTTCCATTTTATGCAACTTTATACTTCTATTTTACCACGATTCAGAGATAAATATTGTATTTTTCACCCATGTACATTTGTTTGAAAGTCTTCTACATAAGACATAAAAAGGCATTAAGATAAGTTTTTTGTTTTGTTTTACACATTTGGTCTAATGTAAAGCAGCAGTTTATTGCTTTGAACATCAATTTGATTATTGGGAAATGTCCTCATATTGAAAATAAGTGGTTTTATCAATATCGCCAGAACCCAATAGCTCCACCTCAACTACAACATTAAAATCATCAGTAGTAATAATCTTATCATATATTGACTTCTGAGAGGGACCATTTTGCATAGTGAATACTTTTATTTTTGATTTAAGTACATTTAATTGTAATTAACAATTATTCCAACCAGGAACATAAATGTGTTTCAGGACAATCCATCAATGTATTCTCGGCTCGAATGATTTCTCATAAAATGTTATTTCTCATTTTTCGTGCGTTTTCCTGACGCACGTGTCAATTTCCGCTCCAGGCTTTTTCAAAAATAAAAGTTAGGTTAGGTTAAGGCAACATAACTACATAGTCAGGTTTAAGAAAAGATTGCAGTTTGGGTTAAAATAACACAGGAAGTGGCGTAGCTTAAGTACACAAGTTATGTGACAAAAACTAGTTAGTTAGGTTTAGGAAAAGATCATAGTTTCGATTAAAAAAACAGGAAGTGGCGTAACTAATACACGTAAGTTACGTGACAAAAACTAGTTACTTAGGTTTAGGAAAAGATCGTAGTGTGGGTTAAAATAACACAGGAAGTGGTGTAACTTATATACAGAAATTACGTGACAAAAACTAGTTAGTTAGGTGTAAGAAAAGATTGCAGTTTGGGTTAAAATAACACAGGAAGTGGCGTAACATAAGTACATAAGTTACGTGACAAAAACTGGTTAGTTAGGTCAAGGAAAAGATCATCGTTTGGGTTAAAATAACACAGGAAGTGGTGTAACTTATATACGGAAGTTACGTGACAAAAGCTAGTTAGTTAGGTTTAGGAAAAGATCGCAGTTTGGGTTAAAATAACACAGGAAGTTGTGATTTTAAGTACGGAAGTTACGTGACAAAAACTTGTTAGTTAGGTTTAAGAAAAGATCATAGTTTGGGTTAAAATAACACAGGAAGTGGTGTAACTTAAGTACGGAAGTTACTTGACAAAAGCTAGTTAGTTAGGTTTAGGAAAAGATCATAGTTTGGGTTAAAATAACACAGGAAGTGGTGTAACTTCTATACGGAAGTTATGTGACAAAAAATAGTTACTTTAAAAATACTTAAAAAGTTACGTGACCAATACATCAATGTTGACCTCTGGTTTCACACAGGGTATGACCACCGTCTTTTGGGCTAAAAGTCTGGTCTTTTTTTTGACACACCCATCCACACCGGCGTTTGTTGCTCTTTGTACTTCCTGGTTCACGACTACGTGGATTAAATACAAAATCATTTTGTCGGATATATATACGAATTACAGTGCATTACTTTTTCTTAGGTATAACTACGAATGGTGTCCGAGAAGAGCCTTCAATCCATCCAATAGCTGTTGAGATATTTCACTCCAGACCACAAATGTTAACCTTGTGGTAACGATAGGGGAGAAATCAAGGGATCCCCAAAGTCGGTAGGAATCTTTCTGTGGGGACCGTTAATGTCTGTACAAAATGTCATGATTATCCAGTAGCTGTTGAGATATTTCAGTCAGTACCAAAGTGACTGGCGTTGCCATCCCTATAGTCACTCTGCTGATGAAGGACAGCCGGTGGAGGGGGGTGGGTGTAAAACAAGCCCTATGTTTGTTTTGTCACCCCCACCTGCTGTTGCTTCCTCCTTTCATTTATTTTAGCTTCCCCTCGTTTCATCCTTCACTTCTCTGTCTGTGGCAGGTTGTTCCCAAGCCCCTCTCACAGCAGGGATTCACAGATGGCAGATAGATAGTTCACTCCTCCTGCGTCTCATCCAGTCGTAGTTATAAGTTATACTCGTAACAATATAATTACACATTATGATTACCTTCCTTTGATTGAATTATCAGTTATTTGTTGTGGCTTTTTTTTTTTTAACAGCAGTCTCGTCTCTGCTCGAGTTGCTCTCGAGACCCGTGTTTGAAGACCCCAGTCAGTGTGTTTATTTAGCTTTTGACCTGAAGGACACTCACTCACAGAGGGCCAGTTACCTTGAAGGTCCCCACAGGTGTGTTTGTCTATCCCTGTCCTTTCACTGATCCTATTCTTGCTTTTTGTCTCAGCTGTCACCTTGAAACAGTCTTTGTTTGGTTTGTAAAATGTTCTCATGTGACCTCACGGCGCCTCACAGACTAGAGTCATTCAAAGAAATCAAACATATCTATAAGCTCTTTTACATTTCTTTGCCATGTAGCCATAAAATGAGCTATTAATCATGTTCTATATGCTTGTAATGTATTTCCTCATACGTGTTTTCCGGCATTTTAAAACAATAAATAATACCACCGTTGAGCTAAAGCGCTGATTGATTAGCTTACACCATCTCGAGGCTTGTTTTGGAGCTTAGTTTCTCAACCTGGAAGCAGAAGAGTAATTCATTTTCTTCCACAAACACATTATGTCCCAGTAGTGTTGTTGTGCTGAGAAAAGTGGGTGTTTGGTTTTTCAAAATAAATGTTACTAATCCTGTACAAAAGTGTGTGTGCATCCCTTAAGTGGGTGAGTTTTATGTTTTAATGCAGTACGATTAATGTTTGGCTTTGGCCCAGCTCGAACCTTACAGCTCCCTCATAAGGTTTTATGACACTCAGCCAAGCATGTCTGTCTTTTCGTCAGCTTCTCCCCGCAGGTTCCTCGGCTCAACTTCATACTTCCATAGTAATCAGTGCAGTTGGATGTGTTTGCCAACGGGACGGGTCCACAGTGGATATTATGTTGGCTAGTTCAAGGTCAATATTTGTAAAGTGACGGTAACGCCAAGAGACATTTAGATTATTCATGCTACAACAGATTCAGGTTATAATTCTCTCTAGGTACATCACTACGAGTGTTTTCACATTGAGTTGATGTATTGTTATAAAAATATTGATTATAGCTGCTTTAAGTTGAAGTAAAAGTGGAACTATGCAGTAGAAACAAAAAACGAATGTCGCTGTAATAACACGCTGTCGCTCATGACCGTGTTACACACGTTTTCAGGATATAAAGAATTCATCTGGAGGAAAGAAAGATGAATAATAATAAAATAATGAGGTACCATTCAAGTAGGGGAGAGCGGGGTCAGTTGGGACACTTTTGTATCGACACCAAATAACCTTCCATTATTCACAGACTACTTGAACAGTAATGAAAATAATTTGATCCCTGAACAGAGACAGGTGTCTAAGGAGTGCATTTTCCCAGAATTGTGGGATTTTCCCCGGTACAGAGGGACATCTTGTTCTGGGCTATCATTTAAATAGAAAAAAAATGCAGTCTAAATTTAGTCTAAACACATTTTATTTACAATGTCACTAGTTCATAAATTCCTTTGAGAAGAAGAAAACATTTGTAAAATGATTACATTTTCATGAATTACTCAGATATGGAATTTGGCAAATCAGTGGGTCTGATTCAATTAGGAAATACCTTTGTCTTGTTTTTGTCTGCTTTTGTTGATTTGTATCAACGTGTGTGTATATATATATACATATATATATACATATATATATGTATATATATATATATTTTATTTTTGCCAAATAAATGAAAAGCATGTTGAAATCAGAACATGACCTCTGCACTGTAACATTAATGTACTGAACCCAAAACAGTGATATGAACCCAACCGTGAATTTTGTGAACTGTTCCACCCCCTAATATATATATATATATATATATACACATATATATATATATGTATATATATATAACTGTTCCACCCCCTAATATATATTAGGGGGTGGAACAGTTCACAAAATTCACGGTTGGGTTCATATCACTGTTTTGGGTTCGGTACATTAATGTTACAGTGCAGAGGTCATGTTCTGATTTCAACATGCTTTTCATTTATTTGGCAAAAATAAGTTAATAAATGTTTGCCTTAACAAAAGTATGGCTTACATAAAGAACATAAACGCTTCTTCATTGTCAAATCTTAACTGAAAGAATAGGTCTTCTACAGTAATTAGTGCAGACAAAAAATGCAGCTTTGTTATTTTGATATAAATATGATGTATTATAGACTAAGGCCATCAACATTAATTGAAGCATAAGCTCAACCAGAACTATACTAAAAAACAACAACACCAGTATAACATACAGTGTGTCTCAATTCCCTGATTATCAGCTCTTAATTGAAAGATTAGTTTTTCCACTCATAAAGTGCAGTATTTGGAGGATTACGGTTGGATTTCTGTACCACTGTGTTGTTTAAAAATAATTAATAAATATGAAACACATTACAGAGATTGTGCTGCTGGAATTACTGTGTTACTTAAGTGTCGGCAAGAGGGAATATAATAGCGCGGCTCAAGTAACGTTACGTTAATCATATGCTGAAATCCAGCGTCCTCCACGACTGCATAAGGCTGCATGTCTTTCACTATAAACCTCCCCGATGCTGTGGTTATGTTTTTTGCCCTGTCTGAGTCTGAGTCTGCATGTAGAGGCTGTTTAAATGCTGCGGGGAGGAGTTGGTCTTTCCTACCCGAAGTGTTGCCGCTACTTTTTATCCACCACTTTTTCCATCATTTTCATTGTAACACTAAATCCGTAATGCTCCCATACAGCAAAGCCAAACGATGCTGGTGGATACTCTAACTGGACTTTATCGTGTCTACTTGCCATTTCCTAAACTGACTGACAGCTGCACTTCATCCATGAAAGGGGCTGGGTCACGCTTCGTCAACACATGCGCAGTAAAATCTGATCTGCACTCACCGAAATTGAGCCAATAGCAACGCACGACCGCAGCTTCAGTTACACTGCGCATGTGTTAAACCTCTTACCTGTCCGCCCGTGTCCCAGCCTCCTTCAATAGGCCTTGATTTCTACAAAAAAATACACAATCGGCCTCATAACTTATTTCAAATGAACCGAACAATTCATACACACCCCGAACCGTGACTAGAGAACCGAACGGTTCTGACTTTTTACCTGAACCGTTCCATCCCTAATATACGTATATATAATCAATACTGTCCCAATCATCCTAGGGAGAGCCGACACACTTTTGACTCCTGTGCTAGCTACCAACAACAAGACTCGGTCAAAACCGAGTATACGGCTGCACCGTGTTTAGTCAGTCTGTGAATTTGTGGCTAAATTGTTCCACTAATAGTCAGTGGTCATGTCTATAATGTTAAATCCAGCGGTACATGTCCACCAGGTCCGGCGAGGACACTATTGGACGCGCTGCTCCACTCAACTGGCCGGTCAAGCGGTGATGTATTGAATACCCGTCAAAGAGTATAAAAGCAAAGAGAGGAAATTGTGTTTTTTTTACAGCTTCCGCCGCCATTTTGGACTGAAAACGATTATTATATCTAAAATGTTTTATTGTTCAACACAGGCCATTTCGGTAGAATAGGACAATAGAATAGAAATAATTGAGTTCTACTTTTCTACGGCACTTTTTAGGCGGATGATTTACTGGTGTCCGGTAGTCGCTGCAGTCCAAAATGGCGGAAGCATAGCTCTGCTGCTGGGCGCTGATGTTGACATGGAACGAACAATTGACGTTCTATGTGCACCTGATTGGTCCTTGGTTTTCTGCTCGCCATTTCAAACAGGAAACAACATGGCGGCCTGCTCGTGAACCTTCTTCTTCTTAACTTATTCCGTCTAAACAATCCACCAAAATCTACCTATGAAAACATTTAAAGAGAGAAATAGGCGACGATGCCACTGCCGAGTCTCCTTTCATTTCGCCTAGTTTGACAGTTTGGTCCTAGTTTAGTGAGCCGGACGCATCATGCTGGACGGAATCATTTGCAGGAAGGACTGTTCCCACCTTTTCATTTTGAAGAGCAACGACCAATGAGGAAACTACACTTGGCCGACCAATGGTGTAACTTCATCACTCAGTCACTAGGTGACAGACGTTTGCGTTTGTATGGCTGCAGTCAGACAGCTAACACTAGCATCAACAGAAAATAAGCTTCCCAGCGATATGTTTTTTGTTTGTGGCTATACTAAAAACAGTATGGTAGAAGAAAAATAACAAAAGAGCCAAAAATGTACTTACACTCTGTATATTTCAAAACTGTGAATAACATGTGAGGACCAGTCAGAAGGTCTCCACTCTGAGGTTGAAAGTGAAGAGGGTGTGGCTGAGTACGAGCGCATGGTGAATGGTCCCAACCGACCCCGCTCTCCCCTACATTGTCAAAGTCCACATATAGCCACCTCTTTGCACTCAACCCTGCCCGCTCTCCATCCCCCCACCCCCTGGTCTTGGAGGTTGGCTGCGAGGAACGTTCACCACCTGAGAGAGGAAGGCTGCGGCGGATGTTGGATATGAAATCACGTCCTGCTCAGGGTCTGAATATAGAATGTA
Organism: Sebastes fasciatus; assembly: GCF_043250625.1. Classification (NCBI taxonomy): domain Eukaryota; kingdom Metazoa; phylum Chordata; class Actinopteri; order Perciformes; family Sebastidae; genus Sebastes; species Sebastes fasciatus. Next base: position 26,981,736 of record NC_133813.1, on the reverse strand, counting down.
GTCCTGATGGGGTACAGAGGGGATGTTTACATAGTGGACTGCAGGGGCTCCTCACACAATAGGGACGCATGTTTGTTGGATGACGGCAGGCATTGTACTGTAGAGACGTATTCTCTCACTTTGTCTTTAAGTAGAGCTCCAGTTGGCCCTTTGTTGCTCTGTGTTTGTCCTGTTGCATGCTGGGATATCTGTGGTCCTTATTTTGCTGTGGAACATTCAGATATTTATTTGGCAGTCAGCATAAAACACATTTCACTCATATGAACATTTATGAATGACTTTCCATGCTGGTAGTACAGCAGTTCAGATCTGAGAGCAGGTGTTCCAGGTTATCTGTGTCAAATGGACTCTTCCTTCCTCTCTGAGCCGTGTCTTGGCCTGTTTGATGGACTCTCCTGGGCCACCGTCCATAAAGGTTTCTCTGCAGTCCACTCTATGTGAGATATAACAAAACTGACAGAACACACCCAGTGGCGGACTCAGGCTGTCTGAGGGGCAGGGGCAAAAAACAAAACAAAAAGGGCACCAGCGTGCAGAAAGTTTTCAAGCATGTAGGGCAGCCTATCTGGCACTGCATTGTGTTTTATCAACCTTCAGGCCACCCTAAAGGACACTTCATCACACCCTCTCCACTAGAATGGCACCTTATAGGTCACTTTCATGTTTTCTTCATTCAAGGGCACCCTATGGCAGTTCATCACATTTTCTCTACTGGAAGGGCACCCAGACAACACTTCATCACGTTTTCTCCATTGGAAGGGCACCCTAGACAACACTTCATCACGTTTTCTCCATTGGAAGGGCACCCAGACAACACTTCATCACGTTTTCTCCATTGGAAGGGCACCCTAGACAACACTTCATCACATTTTCTCCACTGGAAGGCCACCCTATGGCACTTCACATTTTCTCTACTGGAAGGTCACCCTAGACAACACTTCATCACATTTTCTCCACTGGAAGGGCACCCTAGACAACACTTCATCACGTTTTCTCTACTGGAAGGGCACCCTAGACAACACTTCATCACATTTTCTCCACTGGAAGGGCACCCTAGACAACACTTCATCACATTTTCTCCACTGGAAGGGCACCCTAGACAACACTTCATCATGTTTTCTCCACTAGAAGGGCACCCTAGACAACACTTCATCACGTTTTCTCCACTGGAAGGGCACCCTAGACAACACTTCATCGCATTTTCTCCACTGGAAGAGCACCCTAGACAACACTTCATCACGTTTTCTCCACTAGAAGGGCACCCTAGACAACACTTCATCACGTTTTCTCCACTGGAAGGGCACCCTAGACAACACTTCATCACGTTTTCTCTACTGGAAGAGCACCCTAGACAACACTTCATCATGTTTTCTCCACTGGAAGGGCACCCTAGACAACACTTCATCACATTTTCTCCACTGGAAGGGCACCCTAGCGGGCACCTTGTCATGTTTTCTCCGCTGGAAGGGCACCCTATGGCACTTCATCACATTTTCTCCACTGGAAGGGCACCCTAGCGGGCACCTTATCATGTTTTCTCCACTGGAAGGGCACCCTGTGGCACTTCATCACATTTTCTCTACTGGAAGGGCACCCTAGAGGGCACTTCATCATGTTTTATCTCCCATGGGGGCATCCAAAAGGGCACTTTTGCTGTGATTTGTTGGAACATGGGGGCAGCAAGGGGAGATTTTATATGTTGAAACTGGTGTATGAACCTCTGAAATGTATCATGATTTTTTATTGAATTTTATTTTTAGAGTGATTTTCTAACAATAAAGCAATAATATTTGAGCAATTTGGAGCTCTAGAATGTTAAATGCTAATGTAAAAAATTAATTGGGTGGAGCAAATGAGTATTTCAAACACATGTTAGCTTATAACACCTATATTTTGGGTCATGACTATAACTTTAATGCTGACCCAAGTGGTTTTCATATGAAAAAACACTGTTGCAAAAGAACACACTTTTCTTTGTACTTTTTTGTACTTTATTCAAATGTGAGATTCACTGAATCTGCAGAACTTTATATCAGAGTTGAATATTTACAGCTCTTGCAGCAAATGAGAGATAAGCAGATTTCTTTTTCATTTTATTGAATCAGTTATTAGATGTTTATATGACTAAATGGGGGAGAAACCGGAGCACCCGGAGTAAACCCATACGTACCACCACAGTAGACAACACACAAACTCAGAAAGGCTCAGGACCAGGAATGGAACCCTCGCCTTCTAGCCGTGAGGTCACATTGTTGACCACTGAGGTGGTCCTGAGAGCTTCAGTCCTGCCCCACATCCAGTGGTAACCTCCTGCTCCACTGCTCTCTGTCCCTTTAAGATGAATGGCCGAGGCCAGTGGAGATGGTAACAAGGATGATAGGCAGGACTGGAGCTCTTTATTGCATTCATCTTGAAGGAAAAAAGAGAACTTTTTTCCTTCAAGATGAATACCACATTTAAGAGATTTCTTTTTTTTTTTTTTACTTTATTTAGTGAATCAGTTCCATATATTCACTAAACGTGTGAGAAACTGGAGCACCCGGAGTGAACCCCGCCATTATGTACATCTACGTCTGCAGTCTGCAGATATTGGAGATGGCTTTGCCCACAGATGAATATATGATATTAGATTGTTACTGATGCATCAAAGCGTTAACAGCAATTCACCACTGTATCTAGACGAGGTGGGGCTAGTTTTAACTGAGGGGAGGGGTGCTGACAGAAAAATAGATTTTTAGACCACAGCCTCATTTTATTAGAAAATTAAGAAAGAAAAAAAAATGCTTTCCAAGTACATGATTTAGTATTTTTGGTAGCCCAAGTATAGTGTCTATCTTGTAATTCTTATTACCTCAGTGGTGGAAGCTTTTGTAGTTACTCTAATTCAGTGATTTGTGTGTTCTGTGCTTTCGGTATTGACAATAACTGATATTTAAAAAATTAAATATTGATATCATGTTAATAATACACATGATAATATTGTGTAAATAATAAAATATATACAGTTATAGTTACAGACTCTCTCTCAACCTCGCTACTCGTATTTTGAGTGTAAGTCGTTTGCCAAAAAAAGAGACAAAATGCACAATACTTTAAAGATGAATTTGATAGGATTATTATTTTTATTTTTTTTTAACTTTCTAAAGATATTGCGATAATATCATTATTGTGAATTCTTTTGGCCACGATAATTATGTAGTGAAAATGCGATGTGGTGAAAGCCCTGGGCTCCAACTAGACTTATCGATAAGCAACTAGTAACTGAGTAGAAGTACAATATTTTCCTTCACATTTCCCTAAAATGGAAATACTCAAGTTAATTACAAGTACTTCAAAATTGCACTGACCACAGTACTTGAGTAAATGTTAGATACTTTCCACCACTGGTCATTTGATCCGTTGTTGTTATAAAAATGTTGATGAGAACAGCTATAAAGTGAAAGAAAGATTAAAACTCAGCGACTGACAGTTCTAACATTTAGGTCTTATCTTACATTCACTAATCATATTGTTGCCTATGAGCCCCCTGGTCTTACTGGTCTTACTGGTCTTACTGGTCTTACTTCTTTATTGCACATCAGTGAACTGTTGCACTTAAACGCATCACATAAAACTGTAAATACAACAGGATCTGATGCATGTTGGAGGGAAAACTAACAATGAGAAAGACATAAAAACAGATGGGAGGGTAGCTGAAATTTTTTTTAAGTGACCACTGTACATGATTCAGTATTTTTGGTAGCCCAAGTATTGTGTCTACTTTTTTCTCTCTTGTAATTCCTATTACCTCAGTGGTGGAAGCTTTATTTACTGTAATTCAGTGATTTGTGTGTGTTTGTGTGTGTTGTGTTCTACTCTTTCCAGAAGACATCCACAGTTAAGGGGAAACCAGACCAAAGCAGTGAGCCCCTCCTGGTGGTGTTATGAGGTACAACAATTCAAATACAAGCCTGTAACTACACTGTCTGCACACTCCCGTCTGTTATATTTAACACATGGCATTCATTGTTATAAACTCAGAAAAAAAGTTTGGAAATTTGTGTTTGGTGGATTATTTCTCTGTTATTACAATGCTAATGGTCATTGTATTTTACATCGTTGGAAAGCCTGTTTATTTACCTTCACAATGATGCCCAACTTGTAAGGATCATGCATTTGTGGGATCAGCAGCACAGCTGATTATGTGGGTAGCGCCCAAGAGAAATTTGCCAAAATGCTCTGCCAATGGTAAACAGTGTATTCTCCTGTTGGTGTTGACTCTTGTTTTGAGTTGTTTGGTGGATTGGATGATTGAACTCTCTATCAGTAACAAGGAACAAACAAGACATATTGGCAATTTTACACTTTATTCATTTAATCCACTGTCAGGAGCCTCAGTAGCGGTGGAAGATCCATAGGCAGCCACAACAGCCTGGCACCTCCTCCTCATGCTGGTCACCAACCTGGTCACACGTTGCTGTGGGATGGCGTTCCATTCCTCAACCAGGATTCGTTGCAGGTCAGCCAGCGTGGTGAGTTTATATCTAATCTCTCCTACCAATCAAGGCTCTGATCTCCTCCTCATCTTCTCTCATTGTTAACTTCACAGGAATGTGCTTTAGCCCTGGTTGGATTCTTTAAGAGGCCATCCAGCAGGAGCAGCCACAGGGTGACCAGAGGGGGGGTGGGGGTCAGTGTGTGGTGGCAGTGCCCTCTGTTCATAGTGAGATTAGAGGTTGACCTGCCCCCTCTGTTTCCCCCTCAAAGCTCCAACTCCTCCACAAGTGCCCTCTCCCTTTCTTTAACCTCTGAATGAGCCAGCAATGGAGGAGTTTGTGGGAATAAAAGACCTCTCCACTCAAGTCTCCCACCTGGTAACAGCACAGTTAATCGTCTTAAAGCAAGCTAAATATTTTGCTCTGTCAGAGTCTTCAAATCATTTTCCAACATCCAGTGAATAGACATTTTTAGTTATTCTTTCCCACCACTTGATGATGGTTGAGATGATGCCCAGAGAGTTAGTGTAGGGGGAGAGCGGAGTTGGTCGGGACGGCAGAGAGTCAGAGACTTTTTAGTAAGTTAGAAAGCAACTATGCCATTCACCATGTTCACCATGCGCTCGTACTCAGCCACACCCTCTTCACTTTCAACCTCAATGTGGGAGACCTTCTGACTGTTCCTCACGTTTTATTCACAGATATATAAGTAAGTAGTATTTTTTGGCTCTTCTTTTTATTTTTCTTCTTCCATACTGTTTTTAGTTCTGCCACATACAAAAAGATATTGTTGGAATGCTTATGTTCAGTTGATGCTAGTGTTAGCTGTCTGAATGTTGTTGGTAGATAGCACGAGTCCAAAGCGTGTCCGCTCTCCCTGGGATGGACAGTATTGTTTAAAGAGCCTTGACACTCACTTAAAATAGATGCTTAATAGTTATACCATACAGTCATGTAAAGTCATGAAAGAGATGAGCATTGAAGCTCATTCAAAGGTTGTTGTAGAAATGTGGGTACCTTGTTTTCCTAAAGTTGTTGATGCTACCAGATATAACAGGAAACTGCTTCAAGTGGGGACAACAGAGCAGGCGTAGGGCTGCTTTCAAGCTCTTTTTGCACTTTTTTTCACAGCTATCAAAGGAAGCTCAATTCCCTCCTTTCCCTTCGAGTTATCTGGGCCCACGAGGGAGTCTGGGCTTCGTCAGGAGTCACGGTCCCCCTCCCCGAAGAGCCACCCTGAGGAACTCGAGGAAGAGCCCTGATCCGGGAACATAAGGAACACCGTCTGACCCCGTCCACACCAGGAAGGACACGCTGCCACAATGACAGGCTGGAGGAGAGGAAGGAAAAGCATCAGCAGCAGAAAACGAAGGTCCTTTGTTTGCCTTGTGCCTCGTGAGACGGTCTGTGTTGGCAGATTTATGACCGCCATCCTGATCAGGACTTAATGTCATGGCGGCTGAGAGTACGAGTGCTATGGAGGGAGATCTAGGACAGTGGTTCCCCTTTTTCCATCACTGAGTAAATTAACAACCCCTGACTATTTCATATTATATTCAATGCATAACAATAACGGTACAGAACAACTAATAAACTGTACAATTAACCCAAATAGTGAACGTAATACTGCCATTTGGATGAATTTTGAATTATTTCCTGTGTATTTCCTATTGCAATGGAGATGAGTTTTCCTGTTATTTTAAGAACTTTTAATACAATTCTTTGTCTGTATCATGTCGGGGGGGGGGGGGGGGGGGGGGGGGGTTCATTGTTAACAATTACGCAAACTTAATAGGCTTCTTTCTTCTCCCTGATGCTTGGTCCTTGTTCCATTAGCTCTTTGATTGTTTTAACTGTGTACTTATCTAATGCAGGATGAGGTTGTTTAGCAGAGAGGGATGGCTCTGTGTTCAGGTCTTCACCGTGCACTTATCCTCTTAAATAATAATCCAAACTTTAAAAATAACAATTTCATTTAGTTTTCTTCACAATGAAATGCTGAGATATAGGCCAACTGTATATTTTTAGAAAAGTTGTCTTACACCCCTTAAAATCAAGAAGGCCTCGCGACCCCCCTGTGAAGCTTTGGCGGCCCCTAGTGGGGGTCGGGACCCCTTGCTTGGGAACCAGTAATCAAGAATATAGTATCTAGAGCCTGATATGAATTCAGTGCTCTTTACTTCACGTATCGAGTTTGTCTAAAACATGGGTGACATATTTAAAATAGCACTACTCTTTACAGCCCATGAGTCCCGTGTTAAAATTATTATTATTATTTTGCCTATGCATTTATTACATATCCAGCTGCAAGGTTAGCTTCAAACCTGTTCTTGGTTACACTGTGTCACCATCCTATCCTCAAAGTGTGCCTAGCAGAGCCCGGGGCTTCAGAGGCTGCAAAGAGGGCGAAGTACTGGAGGAAACATTTGGTATCTATAAACCACGCTCTCTTATAATAGACGAGTCTGATCCGGAGAGGGAAAACATGATCATGGAATAAAGGGGTTCCCAGCGAGGATGACCTTATGACACAAAGCATAAAGAGCTCATATTGTCAAAATAACTTTTGAGTGTGCCATTTCAAATATATCAAGTCAAGCCATGTCAAGATTAGGGTATTTATAGCCTGTTGCATATGGCTGTCTCAGTGGGATTTAAAGGCCACGACAGCAGCAGTTCCTGACCCAGCCCAGGCTCTGTAAGAAGACAAACTCCCCAAATATAAACTAGGTCAAGAGTCGGCCAGTACTGAATTAGAAATGTCAAAGCTACAATACAATATTCCCCTTTGCTCCTAGTGGATTTAAAACCCTACATGTTTACTTTCTCTCAAGCTCTTTTATCTTCATATTAAACCCGCCCCATACTCTAAAGTCACAAACTCAACCTTATTCAACCCAGTCAGTGTAAAGTGGCTTCATGTTTGGCCCCTTTGAAGTACATTCCTCCTCCAAAACTGATCCAGAGGTTTAATTGATGGAAGCTCGAGGAGGACAATGTGGTTCAGTCCTGACAAGGCCGGAGCAGAGAGGGAAACAAGACAAAGATAGGGTTTAGAGAGGGAAGGTGCTTTTATTGTTGTAGCTTCTTTTCCTTTGGAAACAGCTTCCTGTGTTATTCAAGCATTTTCTTTCCCCCCTAGTAAATTATTTTTGACCATATTCTGGTAGCAATTTAGATACTACGTTGCACCTTGGTGCAAAATTATCCATATTCATTTAAAAAATTCAAAAATAAATGAATGAATAAATAAATTACTCAATAAATAAATATGTCATTGAATGTAGCAAATATAATATTAAAGTTAAATGTAGCCATTAATTAAGGTCGACCCGCTGTACGGAGCAAGGAATGAAGACTGGAGTGCAGCTAGCTGGCAAACATATAGTCCATCAATGACCTCTGACCCCATGACACATGTTGAGTGACAGTTGAGTGTCCCCTAATTTGCATAATGAGGCAGAAATGCATAAAGACATGTAGAAAGAAATGTGTAAAGAAATGTATTAGAAAAGAATACATAAATAAATAAGTTTGGGGAAATAAATAAGGGGTGAAATGTAAACGGAAAATCGTGCATAAATAAATACATAAAAAAATGCATAAATAAATACCCACTAAAAAATAAATAGATACATTTAAAAATTAATAAAAAATACATCAATAAATAAAAGGGAAAATTAAACAGAATAGTAAATTAATGAGGGAATTAATACAAAGATAAATAGATAAAAAAGCAAATTAAAACAGAAATATCAATTTATGTCACATTTTTATCAATTAATTAATGACTACATTTATTTTTTATATTATTTTTGCTGCATTTAATGACATTTATTTATTGAGTCGTTTATTTATTAATTTAATTATTTGGTTTATTTCTGTAACGCAAATTTCAAATACTATGGTTTTGAAAGGTCCCTATATTCTAATATGTATCCTATCTAGACCAAGATGTATACAGGCACAAGCAAAAGTCAAAAACCTGGGTGGTCATTCAAGAATGAATTGAGATAACTTTGGCGATCCCCTGACTTTTTCTCTGGCGCCATCATCAGGTCAAAATGTATACAACAAAGGTTAACCTTTTTATCCCGAGGAAAACTACTGTGCAGCAATACAAAGTGGGAAGAGTGCAAATACAAAGAATGCTAATCCCAACATATACAATGTACTGTATACATGATCAAAATCAAGTATGGATCAACCATCAGTATGGATACAAAAAACAACAACAATAAAATAACCAAAATATTTATATAACCAAAACTCTTGCAGTTGCTGTACTTTGTGTTTTGTGACAGGTATATTATTATATTACTTATAAGAGTTATTCATTTTCATGCAAAAATGATTAATAAATACAATTTAATTTGGAGAAAAGCTAATTTCATCCTGACTTGGTTGCTATATTCTGTTGTCAGGACATGTATGTTACAGTTGCAAATGTGTAGCCTATTAGTACTGGTCACTGTTAAGACTATGCAAAACCTTTAATACAATAAGGACTGGTTGAAACCGGTTGAGAAATGTAGACGTTCTAGTGCTGTTTATCCAGACCAGCGGCAGCTCCCCATTCACTTGTATAGGTTTACCCGTTCACTTGTATAGGTTTACCCATTCACTTGTATAGGTTTACCCGTTCACTTGTATAGGTTTACAGTCTTGCCCTGTCCAATATGGCGCCCACACTGCCATTCATTTTTCGAATCGAGGATTTGATTATCAGCTATAATATCATAAACATCCAAGATAAATGTAACCACGAGCTACGAGATTGTGAAACGATGGTATATGCTCCTGTAGAAGCTACAAGTCCGTATGATATCAACCTGGTTTTAAGAAATACATGTTTTATTCGCGATGTCATCGGGAAGTACTACACTACCCACAATCCTAAGTGTAACAGCGACCTCTCTGATTGGCGGAGCTCGCTGTTGCCATGGAAATGTAACAGCGAGGGTTACTGCTCGTAAGCGCTCGTACGTAGCTGCTCGTCCATGGCGGGCTGAACCGTTGCGCATGCGCGTTTGGCTGGTCGGCCCCGGTCGCTCCGCCATCTTTTGTCGGCTGCTCATTGTTCAGTGTTCACTGTGGAGCTAACAGCTAACAGCTAACAGCTAACCGCGGCGGCTCACCAGCTAACCAGCTCATACTGCGCAATAAGAGAACCGGACGGGGTCACAGGCTGCTGCCCGACACAGTCGTGGATTTGCTCTCAGGGTTGCGACTTGTTCTCGGCCAGCAAGTTAAACAGAATGGACGATGACCAGCCCAAAACCCTGTAAGTGTGTGTGTGTGTGTGTGTCTGCGGTACCGTTAGCTAACCGCTCGTAGGTTAGCGGTAGCTCAGTGATCACTCAGAGGCAGCGGTTCATCCTCAGCGTCCCAAAACCGAGAGATATGAACCTCAAACTCTATTAAACATCCAACCATTGAATGTAGGTGTAAAGATAAGGTAACCCATGGTAATGATGTAACATCTGGTAGCTAACGTTCACTAACAGCTCAGTCCTGAAAGAGCTCAAATCAACGCGTAGGTTCACGCTGCTCGCCATGCAAATGTTAATTATCATTAAAATAAAAACAGTTTGGTGTGTTTTGTGTAAACCGAATTAAATAATGACTTGCACAGATTGGCAATATGTGGTCAGACTGCTCTATACTGCAAACACGTCTGAGGATGATGAGGAGAAGACAGAAGAGCCTGTTTATTGTATTGAGTTTGGTGCGCGATCACCTCCACGACGTTTACTTGGCGATAGCATCCTCATTGCACAGGCCCAGGACCGTGGATACCTTGTACGGATCGTTTTATTACCAGTAACCTCGCTACAGGTGAACATAGGCTAATGCTGAAGTTAATTTAGAAAACGGGTTATTTTAATGACCCGGGTAAGATGAACATACATCTATTTCAAGCCTGCAGTGTTGTAAGACAAGGTCAGGCTGCAGATATTACCATCATGTTAGTTGTCCCTAGATGCACTCTATGTTTGGATTATTAAATCCATACTACCAAATCATTTGCCATAAACGGCCTTGAGATTTCATTCTTCATTTACTCCAATCTTGAAGGTAGAATTGAAATCTGATTATTGCTGGTAAAGTTATCTGTTTTTTATTGTGTTGTGTGTGTGTGGTTTTGGCATTTACACATCCACCAGTCTTTTAATACTGATATTCCATGGGAATATGGATGTTTAAAATGCGTTTGTAGTTATGTTACAAAACACTAGAGTATAGGGAAGAAACTTAACACCATTGTAATCAGGCAGTTAAAGACATTTATGGTTTTGAGGCATATGGATACAAACATAACACAATTTAGAAAACAGAGGTGAGCTACTCTACTCTTACCTTTCCAACCCAAACACAGCCCTTCACCTAGTGATCTAGGCATGTGTCAACTAAAACAATCTAAGAACAGGTCCAGATTATCTGTTTACCTCTACCCTGTATGGTAATAGTCGGAGGAAAAGCTCGCCACTGCTTCAGCACCCTCACAAGATGTCATATTTTACATCACAAAACAGTAATCAGTACTTTCTGTGTGTTCTGTCCATTGCAGGTATGTGGGGAATCTGTCCCGGGACGTGACAGAGGCCCTCATCTTGGAGTTGTTTGGCCAGATTGGACCCTGCAAAAGCTGTAAAATGATAGTAGATGTGAGTTCATTTGTCAGCTTTCACTCTATTTTGCTCCCACCCTCCCCCATCTTGCATGAGTATATACTCGGATTACAACAGGAACCGTTGTCCAATCCAAGGACAACTGTCGTATAACATGAGAATTCATACATCAACACTTTGCTTCCCGACCTTGTGATCTGATTTAATTGCTTGCTCACCTCTTCATCATGCTCATCCTGTTGATCCACAACTATTTCTCCAGTGTCAAGGATTATTCTGGCCTCCCATTTTAATGCTAAATGATGTCATTATAGTTACTAAGACTTGTATAATGGCCACAGTAGGGCTGTCCCGAATACCAGTTTATGGGCTTCAATGAGAAATATTCAACGGTATTTGAAGCTTCGCAGCACAGCGCAGCAGGCTGACATGTTCTTCTGTCTGTCTCCATCTCCCCCGTTTCAGTGCCACTACTGCACACACACTCACCTCTACACACAAACGGCGATATCCGTCTGAAAATTACTAATAATTAATGTTGAATATGAATAATGTTGTGGGATTATTCCTTATTTCATGGGCTATTTGGGGATTTATACATTATTATTACATACTTATATAAGAAATCAACAAAAACTAAGTATTTGATAACTGATTTGGAGGTTGATTACCATGGCAACGGTCAAAGCTTCGAAGCATTCGGGTCAGCCCTAGGCCACAGTGACTTTAAAGTCCAACTGAATTACACATTCTTTTGTCTGCTACAGCAATATATACTGTGTATATATATATATATATATATATATATATATATATATGTGTGTGTGTGTATATATATATATATATATATATATGTGTGTGTGTGTATATATATATATGTGTGTGTGTGTAAAAAAAATCTGAAACCAAAAGGGAGAAATTCTGTATATTTAAATTTTTTTCGTTTCATGATGGCACCCCCAATTTTTACATACATTTGATAGAATACCATTCTGGTAGCAGTCTACATAGATGGAGACCTTATTTCAATACAGCCAGTCAAATCTTGCAGGGAGAAGTGCACTGCTAACAGTTAGCTAATTAGCTGCTCAGCTGCAGCATATTCAAGTGCATGTAATCATACCTGCAGATGTCACTTTGGTCTGGTTAGATGCTTGTGTGGTCCTTGCTCTTCAATAAATAACAACATGTCTGCCCATGACTAGTAGGCTACAGCGCAGCAGCCGTGGCCAGAGGCATTTTGTTTTCGGGTTGTCCGTCTGACCCATCTCAGGAACATGATATCTCAGGAACGCCTGGAGGGGATCTTTTCAAATTTGGCACAAACATCCTCTTGTACTGTGTACCGTGATTAGATTCTGGTGGTCAACGGTTACTGTGACCTCACAAAATATGTTTATGGCCATAACTCAAGACAATTTTACACAAATGTCTAGTAGGATAAAATGATGAAGTGATGACATTTTGGACAGACATGGATGTAAACCGCAACGGAGGCATACAACTGCAAGGCTGTAATTCTAGTTCTTCCTTCTTTAATCATAAAAAACAATGAACAATACATTTGATTAATATTTGTGTTTCCTGTCCACTCCAGACAGCAGGTCATGATCCGTACTGCTTTGTGGAGTTCTATGAGCATAGACATGCCACTGCCACAATCGCAGCCATGAATGGTCGGAAAATACTGGGTAAGGTAAGCTATCATATCTCCTGGGTGAGTCGACTGTGGCGAGGCTGGGTGGGCAGGGTTGAAATGAAGCGGCTGGAGAAACTTGTATCTTTTTAGACTTTATCTTACTTCCCTGTTCCTGCTCCACTGCACTTAATTTGTTTTATTCCCCTGTGCACATTATTCTTCTGTGCACAATCTGAAATGACCGGGGAGGGAACACCAGACACTGATCTCTGTCACGTTACTGCTGTGAATCCTGAAAACAGAACGTCTAAATACTCCACAATGTCAGCCTTTGGATTTCCTTTGTAATTGTTTGGCCATGAGGGATTCAAAGTAAATTACTAGGTTATTCTAGTGTATTCTGTGTTATCTCCTACACAGTTGTTTAGTTTGAGGTTTTTAGGAGGCTAAAGGATTGTGAAAGTGTTTTTTGCTTTTTCATTCTTCTAAAAAGAGAGAAGCTATTAGAGTGCTACAGGAATGAGTCCTAAAACCCAGAAATGAGTTAGCATTTGAGCTCTTCTGGTTCCCTCGTCTGGAAGTCGATGGGTTTTTTTAGTGCCTGAAATAATTCTTTCTGCAATAATCCAAAATCCAATGGAACAATCCCATCGGCTTCTTGTCGAATCAGGGCGATGCTAACTTCCTGGTTGGCACACAAAAATAGGTCATCCCCGCAGCACTCTATACAGTGTAGGAATTTATACAACTTTCAGACTGATGCGGTTTATTAAGTATTGACACCGTTTCAGATTTAATTTAGACCAGTTATGTTTTGAACAGGCACTGAAGCTCTGAATGTTTCAATATCTATTTTAGCAATATTGTTATCATCGTGCAATATTTTTTTCTGTGCAACAATATCATTGAAGTTTGTGCACACAAAAAAAGCTCAGTTGTTCTGTTTTGCACTCTATGGCCGTTGAAAACCCAAGAATGTTTACTTAATGATATAGAAAAAACTATGAAACCAGCAAATATCCAGACTGGAGAAACTGGAACCAGTGATTTTATTTGGTCATTTTTACTTACAAAATGATCTGGAATAATGTTGAATCCATCAAAATAGTTGCACGTTAATCCAACTCGTTTCTTAGAGTTAAGACATTTGACAAATAAAGTTATGAAAGCATTTTCAATTAATTGTCTTTCCGCATGTGTGTTGTTCAGGTTAGGGCCAGTTGTCACCACACTGTCACTGGCTGTAGAGTTCTATTACATGACAGGCATACCTAATAAACTGATAACTTACATTGTGATTGTACACAGGTGTAAACAAAGTGCTGTTTGGGGTTTTTATTGTCACTTAATGCACCATGCTGTCTGTTTGAATTAAGATGTTCCATCTGTTTGATTGATTTAACATGGCCCTGCTGTGTAATCTTGCTACATGTATTTTGATCTACTTTAATTGATGCTCTTCTGTCCCCTTACATCTTTACTGCTATGTGTTCTTTTGCAAAGTTATTTCCACATAGAATCCACATAAGAGCAACTTCAAGAGAAATCCATTCAGTTGAAAATATTTTATCCTCAACAGGTATTGAAGGACCATTTGAGGAGTATAACAAGTTCGTAAAAATCACTTGTTTGTAAGTCCCTTGTTATTTGGACCTTACTTCCTACAGTTTTGCTCCAAATTTTGACTTGACTGAGACTGAAATGTTCCTGATTATTGAAGGTGAAATCTTGATATCCCTTTTATAGTCTCCACTGTATTTAACTGTTTGATTAAGTAATGCCAATTAGATAATAACAATGGATAAATCCAGTTGAAGTGGTGGTTTAAGAACCCACATGGCCACCTTATTAAAAATAAAGTTCTCAATCACAAAATATAAAAGTAAAACTGGTGTGTGACAAAACCTCTAATCAAAGAAAAATCACCTTCCTCTCTTCTGCAAGCATACTTCACTTCTCACCTTCTCCCCTCTTCCTTCGTTCTCGACATCTGTCTCTTTTACAGGAGGTCAAGGTCAACTGGGCCACGACGCCAACCAGCCAAAAGAAAGACACAAGCAGTAAGTAGTAAGAAAAACTATAAAGATTGTTATGGTTTCTTCTTCAAGGGGTTTCCAGGTAGAAAATATTATCATTCAATATTCCGTGTACAGGGGGACTAAATGATTTCTGTATAGTGCTACAGTTCTACACAACGTTGTTTGTTTATTTCATATTTCTGAGTTTTTTTTCTCATCTCCCAACTAATCTGAATGTTTCATACGTGAACAGCCAACTCAATTATCCATATTTACAAAATCTGTCTTTATCTTACTAAACAAAGTAGTTCCAGTAAATAATAACACAATAAAAACAGATACAATTTAAAAATAGATAACGAGCGCAAATCCTATTAAGTTGAGTGAAGTGCAATAAATGAAAAGTGCCATCCCACATGTAAGGATGTGCCTTATTTTATTAAAAACAGGAAATGTTCTACTGGATAAAACTGTACATGAAAACGTAATAATAATACCTGCAACAATAAAATAGAAGAAATACAAAATGGCAACATTAGACATTTTAGTAAATCAAGTTCTTACAGTCAGACTGCAATGTTTTTTTATATTGTTTGTGTGAACTATAATGTGAATGTATGTATGTTATTTATTTTATTTTTTAGGTCACTTCCACGTCTTTGTTGGAGATCTAAGTCCTGAAATCACCACAGATGACATAAAAGCTGCTTTTGCTCCATTTGGGAAAATATCGTAAGTGTATTCTCATGATCATTGTTAGTCTGTGTGATTATTTATTTTTAATATATTCTATATTACCATCATTAGCATATTTTAAATCTCTTCTTGAAAACTTTCTTTATGGATATTTAATACATTTTTAATTTGTCCACAGGGATTGTCGAGTGGTGAAAGACATGGCCACAGGTAAATCTAAAGGCTATGGCTTTGTCTCCTTCTTCAACAAATGGGTAAGTGTGCCAGTAATGCCCATGTGTTAGAGGACTGAGAAAACATGAGCAGCTTCTGATTGTTCACTTAGTTGAAGCTCAGGGTTTACATGCAGATGTTTGGTGTCGGTGACTCAGGAGTTTGCATGTTTCTCTGTCTGTATAATCAGGATGCAGAGAATGCCATACAGCAGATGGGAGGACAGTGGTTGGGAGGAAGGCAGATCAGGACCAACTGGGCCACCAGGAAGCCTGCTCCTAAAACTACAAATGAGAGTAAGTTCACTGTAATTAAATGAAAGATAATAAATGGATGGGAGTGTTATCTTAGCTCTGCTACCTACTTACCTTGCCTTGCAAAGGGTTTCCAGATGTTCTGTTGCAACTGGGAACATCCAATGACTTTGTTTGTTTCCTCCTGTGCATGAAAATCTCACAGGACTAATAAACACATTAAAAGTTAACACTTAGGTGCCCAAAGAATGAAATCTATGTATGAAATCCCAGTAGGGCTGGGTATCGGTACTCTGACTGAAATAACCCGATACCAAGTAGTATCCAAACTTCTCCAGTAAAACAATACCTGTAATCCTTTTTTTTGCCTGGATCTAGAAAAAAAAGACAATTTGTAGGGTTTTGTTTGCAGCCAATCACAGCAAGCAATCTTTGATTTAATGGGGCGTGTGATTGGCCCACTATCGCTGCAGCTACAACCCATACAGCCGGGATGGCCTGCCTGCCTGCCAGTGGCTTTCAGCTAACGGTGCTAACAGCGCTAACAGCGGCAACAGTGCTGACAGAGTTAACTATTTTAACCTCGGGGGAACCGGTGGGTGGGTGCTACGCTTCCACAACAACGTGGACCTGCCACCGTGGGACGGGGGGGCAGCGTCATCAGCGGTAACCACTGTATGAGTGCTATAGCTAGTCAGTGGGACACACGCAGAGCCTCTATTCACCCTAACCCTATGATGGGTATCCAATGAAGTACTCTATTGGTATCGGTATCACTTTAAGGGTACTGGCATCGTCATTTTTTAAACAATACCCCGCCAGAAGAGGCAGGCTGTTGTATTATAAGAGAAACATTTTGAGAAAAGGCAACAAATGAAATGAAAACTGCTCTAACTTTTCTTTTAGCGACCAATAGCAAGCAGCTATCTTTTGATGAGGTGGTCAACCAGTCTAGCCCCACTAACTGCACCGTCTACTGCGGGGGAGTCACAACAGGTCTCACAGGTGAGTACGTCCATATGATTAAGATGCAGGTTTAGAAGCACTACTTTCTAATGGAATATTAACAGCTTTATTTTCTTTGTAGAGCAAATCATGAGACAGACCTTCTCACCTTTCGGCCAAATCATGGAAATCCGTGTTTTTCCTGACAAAGGCTACTCATTTGTGAGGTAACTTTCTGATGGACCTGTCGGACATTTATGTGATGCAATGAAGGCTTAACAGTCACATATGTACGTCTCATATGTGCACAATGAGTTGATATTAAACAGTCCGTCTCTTTTCTGTGTGCAGGTTCAACTCCCACGAAGCAGCAGCTCATGCCATCGTGTCTGTCAACGGTACATCCATAGAGGGCTATGTTGTTAAGTGTTACTGGGGCAAGGAAACAACAGACATGGTTAGCCCCATCCAGCAGGTACAGATGCCACAGGTATGTACAAGGATTATCCCCAACACATGTCTTTAATCATCAGCCTGCACTGCTGACATCAAATGAAATCCCTGCTGAGCTGCTGCAGTGCTTGTTCATATCACTGTGGTGCAATGTGATACTCTGCCTCCTAAAATATGATTGTGTATGTCAGCAGAACACGGTGAGCTTTGCCGCGCAGCCCTACAGTCAGTGGGGTCAGTGGTACAGCAACACAGCTGCTGCTGCTGCTGCACAGCAGATTGGTCAGTATGTGCCCAATGGATGGCAGGTGCCAAGCTATGGAGTCTATGGACAGACCTGGGATCAGCAGGGCTACAAGTGAGTACCAGAGAAGATGCAGGATCAAGCAGCGAACATCTTGTTTTCATGCAGCCATCTTGTTTCTTTCCCCTCCCTGCATCTGTTGTTCTCTTGCTCTGCCAGTTGCTATCACCACGGCAACACTAAGTGGGTGATATCGGGTTGTTTTTTTATGGTCTCCATAGTAACCGTGTTAACAATGTCTCTCTCGCTATGTGATGCGGGCAAAAGCTTCATTTCTGAATATGGGACTATTTTGTGAGGTCGACGTATTTACGATATTTATTTACTAAGGATGCACCGATTTATCGGCCAAACATCGGTATCGGGCGATTTTCGCCTCATTGACTGCAATCGGCCAATCGGCAAGTAAGATGACATTCACCGATGGCAGTGGCCAATGTTTGTGTGTTGCACTCATTTTGTGCCGGCTAAATGTGTCAGCTGCTGATTTAACATTTGACATTTAATTTAAGTTTCACAAAATGCTGAATGTTGGACGAGGTAATAACGTCCTCTCATTGAGACGGTAGTTGTGTACAGGCTGAGGGGCTTTGAAGCAGTTATTTTAAAGCTTGTTTCATAAATCTGTATGATTTTAATTTGTGCTCATTCTAGATCTGAATGAATGAATTTAAGAGTGAACACAGTTCAGTTATTTTTTAATAATGAAGATGTCTTGGTTTCCCAAAGGGGGAATAAATAACAATATAAACAACAACAAAACATCGGTATCGGGTATCCGCACAAATCTGTATTTTAAGTA
The DNA here is from genome assembly GCF_043250625.1 of Sebastes fasciatus. Taxonomy (NCBI): domain Eukaryota; kingdom Metazoa; phylum Chordata; class Actinopteri; order Perciformes; family Sebastidae; genus Sebastes; species Sebastes fasciatus. The sequence goes on along the minus strand of NC_133813.1, from coordinate 26,963,305 downwards.
TCGTATCGGCCCATCATTTTGCAATCGGTGCATCCCCATTATTTCCGATATTGTCTTCACTCTCGACGATCGCTGCCGCCATCAGGAACTCCCAGCGTAGCTTTGAAGCCTGCACATGTAGCTGCCTTAGGTACGACTTAACGCAGACGTATGAATTCAGCGTTACTGGCCCTATATACACTTGTTACTTCAAATGTCCAGTGGTGTAAGAAGTATTTCAGATCTTTTACTGAAGTAAAAGTAACAATACTACAGTGTTGAATTACTGATATATTGATTTATATTTTGTATTAGATAATAACCTGAATCTGCAAAGTAACTAAAGCTGTCAAATAAATGTAGTACAAGTACAATATATGCCTCCAACATGTAGTGGAGTAGAAGTTTAAAGTACAGTACTTGAGTAAATGTACTTAGTTACATTTCACCTCTGCAAATGCCTCGTATCAGGATAAAGTCCAAATGCAATCTAATACTTCCATTCATGCTTAGCCACATATTTGTGGCCTGATCACGAATGTGACTGCTCCAGATCAGCCCCACTAGATGTCCCACTCTCCCGCTCCCGCTCCGCTGCATTCACTCCACAACAAGTGATGAGACTCAAACAGACAGTCATGTCAAGTGATGAATCTTCTGTGTTATAGTAATGAAGTCATTTTACAACATGTAGCTTTACATTAGCAATATATTTAGGAGACTTTGTGCGGTGGTGTTTCCAGATTCATGGAATATAATCTGCGGATATGGCTATCTCGCTTTAGGTAACGCTTAGCTTGTCATCCAAGCAGTGTGTGTACGCAGGTATACGCCTTTTTTTCAGTTGTCCACCCACTGCTAACCCCCCTCTGAGGTGCATCTTTGTTACACATTGTTTAAGGAAACTATAAGTGACACACAAGCATCACTAATGCTAACGTAGCTCCTCAGGGATTGAAGCTGTTATTGTTCTCATTCTGACGACCTAACCGGTGACAACACATTCGTTCAGGCTGTAAGGACGATGGCTGTTGGTAGCTGCTGTTGGTTTTGTTTAAATATGCCAAATTGTAATTTGATGGGTTATTGTTGTTTGGACGATTAAGCTAAGATAGTTAATATGTGTTTACGTCAGTGGTCACTTGTTACCACGGTAAATCTTCACATATTGCTCAGCCTGATGGAGACACCAGGGTCAGTGTGGCCAGGCATGGCGGAGGCAGCCAGGCACTTCCTGTCAAACTCAGCCATTTATCCCTTTTCTCCACTACGAAGACTCTTGATCGCTGATGACACAGAAATGTAAACGATTAATTCACAATCCTAATAATTGTTTTTCTAAAAGCTCTGTGGATGGATGTGTTACTTTTTAACAAATATTCATCCACATAAAAAAGTGATCAATAAGACCTTTTAAGCAGTTTAGGAAGATAGCTTATAAACGGAACACAAACATGGATGAATCGTATTTATAAACTAGGAGCGAGACAAAAGTTCTGACTCCATCACGCCACACACATCATTAAATGGTTGAACTCATTAGGGATCAGATGAACGCTACAACAGCGTCCGTTAGCGTTTGTCTAACTGCATTGTTTCTGTGTGCTGTTCCAGTCATTTACACGCCGGTGCCGGATGGACAGGCGTGGGCGCTGTTAGCAACGGGAGCATGGTGGAGCCCGGGCAGGGAGTCAACGGGACGGTGCTGACCAACACGGCCGGGATGAGCGCCGCCGGCTACCACACCCACTGATCACTCACCACAGTAGCCCTCTCTAAAGCCTCCGAGGCCACAAGGATGATACTCTGCTGGGGGAAGGAGTGCATTAGATGCTCTCTCTCTCTGTCACCACACACAGTTATTCTGTTAGAGAGGCTGGTACGCCATTTTATCAAACCTCTACCAGCCCATAACGTCACCCACTGCCCAAATCTGCAAGTGTAAAGAAACCAATCCACTCCAGAACACTTAAACACTGTCCAATCAGCTAACTGCTAATGCACCTTGCATTCCCTGGGCCCATTTTATTCTTTGGCGTATTTTTGTAATGCCTGCAGATAACTGGCCAAATGTAAATTCTACGAGCGTGTCAAGATATTTCTAGCACAGCCACATTTTAGTTTAAAAGCAAGATCGATGAATTCTAGTAAAACACCAGGTTTTGTTTGTTTTCAGCCCCTCAGAGCCAAAGAGCAAGGGCAGAATTTTATACCAATGTTTAACAATCATACGGGAAGAAGAGGCTACCAACTTTACCACAGAAAGCACCCAATAGTCCAGAGCAAGTAATGCAGTGTATTGAGTAAGGGGTGCAATTTAAATTTTCTCCTCACTCTCACTTTTGGTCTGTCCACCTGTTACTAAAGTGACAAACAAGTCGAATCATTCTGTGAAATGTAGGAAATCACTGAGCAGAAGAAGCAGGCAGGTTGAGGGAAAGCGGAAACCACAAAACAAGTAAAATTCAGAAGCTCCTTCACTCTCATCTCCCGGGACGGACTGAACGGACTGAACAGAAATGTGTGTGTGCTTGCGTGTGTGTGTGCATGAACTGATGCTTTTACACACAAGAACAATGTCCAGTTCATCTTCCCCTGAAACAGAAAGGACTACGCCATCTTTTTTCTTTTGCAACCGATAAAATAGCATCATTTTCTTTTTTGTTTTGAGCAACTTTAAAATGCTGACATTGTATAAAGAGCTTTTGCCTTTTTTGTGTTTCATTTGGGGACTGTCTTATAAAGAAATGTTGCAGTGACACCATCGAAATCATGTGACACGTGAGACCTTTTTATGTTTGTGTATAAAACATTAAACTGTCAACTTTATTTTTTAAATTAGATTTTCAATATCTCAAACAAACCAATTGCAGGGATTACTGCCATTCTTATCTTACTTATAGGCAGACAAATATTGCACAAATACTTATCTTTTCTCAAAATTTGAAATACTAGGGGTTTTTTTTATTTATGTTTTTGCATTCCACTTTCTTTTGTCTGTTTTAATGTAAATAACCAAACGGTTTGTTCAGTTGTACTGAATCTGTATAAAGACAACATGTTAATTTCTGGTTGGGCTAATGGACTCCATACACAGCTGTTTGACAGTAGCATCCCTGTCCAGTGCTGGTCCGTGTACAGTAGAGACGGTGCAACATTTGATTCTTCCAGAGGCTCGGACGACGAGCAGCATTGCTATGCAATGCAAAAGCCTTTTCGATTGACAAGTAATACATAATTTAAGTTATTCTGTCTTAAACCTAAATAACAATTGTTTTTATAGACGAAGAAAGGATCAGATTTTTGCACTGTGACCATCATTTTTAATATAGTTGAAAAAATCCATTGTGTTGCCTTATTATTATCCGTGAGTTACTTTTTAATTTAACCAAAAATCATCCACGAGTAGGCGGTGCCTAAGAATGTTTCAACCTATGTTTTGGCGAGGGAAGTTCTGTTGATGCTTCAGTAACATGGTTTGAATTTTTGCTTTGTCTCATTAAAATGCTGATGCTTAAAACAGCCCCCAGTTACACTGTTTGCATCGTATCTTTAAAACCAGCTGGAACGTGTCGGGTTTGACGAAGCATCACTTAATTACAGCACACTCCTGCAGACGCAGAGGTGTCTCCAGCAGCATGTGATGTATTCAAAGTGTACGGACTTCATTTTTTTGTTCTTTTCCTTAAGTCTCTAAAAGTCGCCTAGTAACATATAATTACAGTCATAGATCATTTTCAATAGCCATTAATCTGATTATTGTCTGGATTAATTGTTTAGTCCACGAAATGTCAAGAAAACAGTAAAAGAATAAATCTCAAAGGATCTTCAAATGTTTTGTATTGTCCGACCAAAAGTCCAAAACTTATAGATATTAAGTTTTATATCTATATGACAAAGAAAAGCAGCAAATGTTAACATTTGAGAAGTCGAACCAGACAGCTTTTATGATATTTTGCTTGAAAGATGACTAACTTTTAATGCACTATAAACATATTTGCTGACCAATCGACTAATGGTTTAATCCATTAACCATCTCAGCTCTAATATAGTACATTGCACTTTTACTTATGCAGTGTGAGGACAAAATAACACCTATAAGGTTGTCCCTGCCATTGAGGACACTATGGTCACGTCCTTTTGTATTTTTTACGTTTTACTTTCAGCACATATATTCAGTTAAACACTTAGTAGGCTGATTCCAGTATGTTTACACTCTTATTTATTTGATAATTAACTAAATTCAGCAATCCACCTGAATTTTATTCTGGCACAAAACTATGTAATCTGGTACTTAAGAAACTGGTGTCAAAAGTTAAAGGCCCATAATTTGAGTTGGACTTGGAATTGTTTGTAGAGCTGAAATGATTGACAGACAATTATTTGATAATAGATTCAGCATTTTCATTGAGCAAAAATGCCCAAAATAGTGGGGATGTGCTGCCTCTTCTTTGTGTTACATCATTGTAAACTGAATATATTCTATTTGGACTGTTAGTCGGACAACAGATTTATAGGCTAATCAATCAATCAATCAATCAAAAAGATAGACATGAAATGATTAGTTAGTTGCAGCTATGAACTGCTCTGACTCCAGGTTCACCAGGTTTGTGGTCATTTAAATACTGTAACAGCATTTGTTTGTTAATGAAGTACAGTATAAATGTCATTATAGGGGTTTATTTGCTAATCTTGAAGCACCATAATTTTTTCAAGTGGGTTTAACTAATTAGTGCTTAAGTTACATGTACACACACAATGCACAGACAGTTTGGGGGCAGCACCTAGTGGGCTGATCCAGGCCTGGTTAATTAGCTGTCATTAGTTTAGAATTAGTTGTTGATTTACTTGAAACAACTGTTCCATTTAAAGGCTAAATAATACTTACTAGAGCTAATACAAGTACTTCATTAATTCATTAGTCAATCTACAGAAAATTAACCTGCAACTATTTTGGTAATCGATTAATCGTCTTTTGTCCTCCCGTTATCTAGTTCAATTATCTAGTTCAATTATCTAGTTCCATTATCTAGTTCCAGCTTCTACAATCTGATTATTAACTGCATTCATCAGTTTTTGATTTCATTGTAAACTGAATACAGATAAAATCAAGACTTCTTAAGACTTTAACATGTAACATCTAAAGGAATTTAACATCTAGCTGGGTGAATAAGAGCTGTGTGAGGCTCTACCATAGGAGGGCTATGGGCTATAGCACATGCTTTGAGCTAAATGCTATGATAATGCTAACATGCTAACGTGTAGCTGGTCAGTTTAGACTCTAGAGTGTTAGCATGCTAACATTAGTTGTACCCATAAACACTGATAATAATTCATATTACAGTGGGAGTACAAGAGAGTAGAATAGAACTGGAATAGATTTAGACTGTTTATTGTGTTTATAAAGGCCAAAGTCAACAAGAAAACACCTGATAAACGAATCTAAACCAAAGATACACTGGTTAATCCACATGAACTACATCTCCCATGAGCCAGCGCTCCCAGAGAGGCCGCCCCCCCTTTTTCCCCCACGTGATCGCGTCCAGCCAATAGGGAGTGTCGTTACAGGCGCAATGCGGCTGCGGGGATGTAAGGAGGAATGGCGACGGTCGAGACGGTTCCGGAGCCGGAGAGGAGCTGAATGAACCAAACAGAAGCAACGCAGCTCCTTTAACGCTCTCACACAGTAAGCGCGTGCGTGACCCTGCTGGTGTGTGCACAGCATGTGAACATATACATGATATACATTACAGAGCATTGAACTGTGTTAGCAAAACTTAAGAAAGCAATGTGTTTTAAATAAAGTTTCATATTGCAACTTCAATTTAGCATAAAAAAAACATGGATTATTTTCCCTTCACTTTGTATGTTCCATGGATGCCACTTTCTACTACTGCCATACTGCGATTATACTGCTAATCTGATTAGAACTCTGTTTACATCATAATCTATTTATTCTATTTATTACTAGGCTTCCTCTTCATACCTGCACACATCACAGGATATCTTTTCTGCACGATTTTATGTCTTAGATTCTAATTAATTTTTAATTGGATTATGGATTTGTTTTTAACAGAGATTCAAAAAACCACATGTGTTACATTTGAAATAGTTTTGGCCCCAAAAGATGAAGAATTAAATGAATCAAACTTGTATTTAGTCGATGACCCCACAGTGTTGCATGACGAGGAAGAATACTATTATTGCTACTAACCCTCCATCATTATTGAACCACAACGGTGCAAATGGCTCTAAACATGGGGTTAGTTCCCTCTGCAATCTCAGGCCTGTTCTCATTCCCAGGGCGTCAAATACCAGCACTACGTCACGGCCGTCAGCGTTCGATACCGACGCACCCTTTAGCGTTGGTATGAGACTAACCGAGCTTTCCATTAACTACAACGTCAATATAACCACTCAGGGAAAGTGCGGCTGCAGCGTGGTGACGTACCGGTGCAGGAGGGGAGGTGGAAAGGTCGCTGTTTGTGTCCCGTGCGTAGTTACAATCAGCTATAGCTTCATATGTACATATACCCTGTTCACATCTCTCCGTCTCATTTTCATTGTACAAACGTCGTCATTTTAAGCCCAACCATGTTGTTTTTTCCTAAACCTAACTATAGCACTTTTATTGCCTGAACCCTAAAAGAGTGTTTTTGTTTAATTCACAACATTAAGAACGTGTTTACTGCGAGTGAAAAGTGACGTCGAGGGTTCTGACAAATGCTAAGCTTCCAGTTTCTTGATGATTTCTTCTAATCTTATTGAACTGTTACTCAGAGGGATATTTGTCTGTTTGCCATGTACAAAACAAACCCTTCATACATCATAAAAGCATGAAAGAAGTACTAAAGTACCAAAAGTAGTCCTCTCAGACATCTGACGGGACCCAAACAAGCTTCTGTAGCAGGAGAAGGTTGTGTAGGTGACTTTCTCCTTTTTCATTTCCCTCTTCATCCAGGTTTGAATCCTGTTCGTGATGGAGAGTCCCAAAATGGAAAGTGAAGTAACAGTGTCCTCCTCGTCCAGCGTGGTCTCACCCTCCGCTCCCCAGACTTCCACTGCTCAGGCCAACCTGGCAGCAAAGCAGAGAGACAGCAGAAAGACCACATACACGACTCCCGACTTCCTCTCCGACCTGGGGAGGGCCACCCTGCGGGGGATTCGCAAGTGTCCGCAGTGTGGCGTCTACAACGGCACCCGGGGGCTCAGCTGCAAGAACAAAGCCTGTGGGGTCTCCCTCAGAAACGCTTCTTCGGCGGCGAGCAGGAACAGCAAGAAATGTGCGGTGGAGGTGGTGAAAGTGATAATAGACAGCGAGGAGAGGGTGGGGAAAGAGCGTGAGGGTGGAGGAGGAGTCCTAAGCGGTGGCTCAGGTGGAGGAGTCCAGGTGTTTTCAGTGTGTCACAGAGGAAGAGGAGCCACAGCTACGCAGTTGGGCTTTGTTGAACTCGTCCCCACCGATACGGCTATAGCGACAGGTGACGGCGCCACCCTGCTAACCCGCATCAACCTGGGACGCTGCTTTTTGCCGTCATGCAGACAGGGTCAAAGGTCAAATCAGGGCGAGACAGAATCAGCGGTGGCCGGTTCGAAACAGTCCTCCGACAGTCTCTGCATCCACATCAAGCAGGCGATAGAGTGTCGGAGCCGTGCGACGCCGCTGACCTTAAAGAGCTCCGTCCTGGAGGGTCTACAGGCCTCCATTCAAGCCAGGGAGGAGCTGTGGAGGCTGGCCACGGAGTCTCCAGGCCCTCTGGTGCAGCGGGTTACAAAAGACACCCTGGTGGTGAAGTGCCACACAGATTCCCAGCATCCTTTGGGTTTGCTGCATCTCACAGTAGGTGCAGGTGGGCTGTCTGAGGTTGTAAAGAGCGAGAGGAGGAGCAGAGAGCAGCAGCAGCAGCAGCACGCCGTCTTTCACTGTGCCTGTGAAGTTAGCAGCAGAAGAAGTAAACCTGGTGTTGATGGAGCAGCTGGATCCAACAACTCTCCTCCTCCTCCTCCTCCTTCCAGCTCGGTCACACCACAACCCTGCCTTCACTTCTACGCCTGTGTGTGTGCCTTTGCAAGCGATGAGAAACTGGCGTCAGAGTTTGCTGCTTTCATCAACTACACCCCCACTGGTACAATGACTCAGCATGTTTTCACTTTCTTTTTTTTAAATTTTCTTTTTATTTGGAAAAGGCGTTATCACAGTGTATACAAAACTTTACAGATAGTTATACTTAACTTTTTTCCCATTTTAATATACATGTACAGTTTATATGCATATGCACGAAAAGAGGCGTGCGGATGCCACAGTACTTGTGAGTCAACTCAGTCTTCTGGAGAACTGTGGGTCCTCCAACCTCATTTCTGAAGTACGTGGCCGTGTAAACCGTTCCACAAGTCCAGATTTAACACATCTACACATATACACATCGATATTCAGTTGCATACTCGCGCGTATACAGCCTACATGCCCATGCATACTACTCCATCAAACTGTCAGCAGTTACATTTAGCTTTCTTGCATATGCCTAGCTCACACTCTATTAAAAGACATAACTATATACATTAGAACCAAGGGAGCTTACATTACATTCTTAGTCTTCTCAGCAAGAAGAGGAAAGGAAAAGTCAGTGGAGTCATACAAAGTCTGCTCTTATTGGGTTATAAATTCGATCCATTTATTCCAAATCTGGTCAAATTTTCCCTTTTGGATCCTCAAAGAGTAAGTCAACTTTTCCATTTTAAATATTTCAAGGATTATTCCATACCAATCATCCGATGTAGGTGTTATTGGATTTAGCCACCTTCTTGTGATAGATTTTTTACTTGCCGCCAAAAGGGCCTGCAGCAGCCTTATATCACTCCTCTGACTCAAAAACAAAACGTGTCCCAGATAAAGAGTCTCCAGGTTCAGGGCTATTTGAGTCTTAAATACAGTGCTTAATGAGTTATGAATACCTTTCCAGTATAAACTCAGTTTGGGGCGGTCCCAGAAAATATGAATTTGATGATGATTTGCCTCCATTGATCCACATTGTCTCCAACACGTCAAGATTGTGTTCTTGTATATTTCCTGGTGTGGGGTCTTAAAATATCTCATAATATTTCTCCAGCACTGTTTTCACTTTCAACACATTTTAAAGGAATAGTTTGAAATTTTGGAAAATACTTGCAGAGAGTTAGATGAGTACTGGTTTCCTGACAGGAAGTCACTGTTATAGGCCAAGAAATGATCCAGCATATAACCCCGCCCCCCCAGACCACTTTCAGGCAAAACATAGAACTGCCACATGCACTCAGTTGCCAGTTTATTTGGTACACCCAGCTAAAACTAGTGCGGTCTAATATAACAGTCCTGTTTTAGGGAGGTGTTGATTCCACGGATGTATAAAGAGAACTGGATACAGCGTTGGAGGCTCCCGTTCATTCCTATCAGAGTGTCTCAGTGGTGCATGAAGCTAAAATGGCTCGACTGCCATGGGTCCATAGAGCAGACACAGTAGCGTTTCCTTTAACTCCTCCCAGCCCTCGCTCCAACCGCGGTCTGGGTCTCATTCACATGAACGGGGGAAGGGAAATAACTCTGGATTCAGCTATTAGTGCGTTGTACTAGTGTTTGTACTGGGAAGTTGATTCACTTCAAAAAAATTATGGCATCACGTGAACGGACACGGAGGTTGTAATTCCACCGTTTGGCCACTACGAAAATTAGCTTCAAAGCCCAGCGCTCTTCCTGGAGGCTTGGCTGATTCAACTCTGTGATTATTTTGGAGGCTGCAGTTTGTGGTGCTGTTATACAGCTGTGTCTATAACTTTGTCCACCCCATCTATATCAATGAGGGCAGGCTAGACAGTAGAAACACCCCTCTGTACTGTATGATGCAATACAATTTAACAGCCTCCAAAATGATCATAAAGTTGAATCAACACCTTTCTATCAATGTCATAACCTTCAGTATCAGAATGCATTAGTTTTAACTGTGTGTACCTAATAAACTGGCACTTGAATCAAAGAACGTATATTGCTAAGAAGTGAAAGTCAATAGGTTGTTTCATTGCAACATCAGCGCCCAGCAGCAGAGCAACGCTTCCGCCATTTTGGACTGAAAGCGTCCACCGGACAGCAGTAAAACATCCGCCTAAAAGTGCCGTACAAAAGTAAAACTAAATAATTTCTCTTCTATAGTCATATTCTACTAAAATGGCCTGTGTTGAATAATAAAATCTTATACATCTAATAAAAAAGTCTAAACTAATCCTTTAGTGTATTATTTGGTTTAATGTAACCTGTTGCTTCTAATGTCCTGTTCTTCCTTTCAGGCGTGCAGCAAAGCGCCATCAGTAGAGGAACTGGTCCCAGTGAGAAGTCTCTGCAACAGGCCCAACCCGTCAACTCTCCTCATAAGACAAAGAAAGCTCGCCTGGATGAATCTCTCTCTGGTGGTTTCATCGTAATACTTCCTGAAATATTTATTCTCACTCATTAATGCACGATGATTTGTCTGAATGTTCCACTGTCCTCCCTCCTCTCTGTCTATCTCTATCTTGGTTCTTTACCTCCCTGGCTCTGTGTAGCCCCCTCAGTGGCCTCTGTCTCTGGGGTGGGGAAGGAGGGAGTGTCGGCCTCCGGCCTGAGGAGAGCTGGTCAGAGGAACGCCGCTGGTGCCGGTAGGCTGAAGGCTCCAGGTGCTGCCTGTCGGCCCCCCCCCCCTTCCTGCCTTTTCATCTTTCTGTCTGTTAAAGAGCCTTACTTCGTCTCTCAGACATCTGTCTCTATCTTTATCAGCCCTCTGTCTAATCCTGCAGCACTAATCCTGATCCAGGGCGCACTGCAGTGCTATTTTAACACTTCATTTGAAAACATTTGCAATTCAATTTACTGGCAAAAGCTTGAGAGACTTTAAAGACTTGAGTATGTGGTTGGTGTGTGGTCCACCTAGAAACAAAAGGAAGATAATGAATGTGTGTGTGTTGATGTCTCAGGGAGCACGCAGGTTGTGGATGAGCGTACGGTGACGATGAGCTTCCAGCAGTGGCTGGCCAGCGTCACAGAGAAGATCCACCAGACAATGCACTACCAGTTTGATGGTAAAGACACGTTGATAAATCATTTCACCATATACTGTATGTATATAAGCACCTCTGGTTTAACCCATAAGCCTTATTAATGGCTCAATACTGATAGAAAGCATAATTCAATGATTATTCTCTGCAGGGTGACTGACTCTGACTTTGGTTGCTTGTTGCAGTAAAAAGTTTTTGCATTGATGTTTTTCCATCAGGGAAACCACAACCTCTGGTGTACCACATCCCCCAGGAGTTCTTCAACGCTCTGCAGCATCGTCTGTCGCTGGGCTCCAAGAAGAGGAGGCTGCCCAACTTCACCACAGGTGGAACAACATCTTTTACTTAATCAGATTCATTATGTCATTTCAACATCATAAATCAGCTCATTCTTATCACAAATCTGGAGCCACAAGTGTTTGAGCTGCATCACACCCAGATATCTCAGACAAACACAGTGACAAAAAGTAACTAAGTACATTTACTCAAGTACAGTACTTAAATACAATTTGGAGGTACTTTTACTTGACTTGGGTATTTCCATTTTATGCTACCGTACACTTCTAATCCACTACAATTCAAAGGCAAATATTTTACTTTTTACTCCGCGACATTTATCTCACAACTGTAGTTACTTTTCAGATAAAGATTTTATATAAAAGAACAAATGATAATCTTATAAAATACAATGCATCGTTAAATGTGGTGACCTCTCGTCATGTTTCACATATCTATGAGTTGGTAGCAGTTCCATCAAAGAGACATTTCACCACTAAACTTCTCGCATGGTTTCACTTAAATCAGTTTTTTGAGGTTCAAACAGGTAAAAGTATCCAATATTTCACAAAAAATGCAAAAATTTGAGAAAAATACAAAAACTAATACAAATTTGTCTAGCAGAACAGAAGTTTTTTCTTCTATCCGACCCTCATTAATCATCTCAGATTTACATTGTGACCCTTTGGAGTTTTGGAAACACTGGAATGAACTACCTAGCTGTATATAAAGTAGTTAAAAATAGCTCCACCTCCATCAGCTACAATACTAAAATACTACTTAATAGGGCTGCTCCCGACTAATCGGTCCTTTTGGTCTTAGTCCACCAAGATTTCTGTAGTTGATTAATCATTTTTTATGCTTTTTTCATGCTGAATGACTTATTTCCAAGAAACGAATGAGCACATCTCTGATAAACACCAGATTTAAAGTGGTGCCTCTGTATGATTCTTTGTGGAGAAACTCAGTTTCACAGATCTGTCGATTAAATCAACTAATTACTTAGTCGACTAAGAATTTCTTTGGTTGAGGACAGCACTGCTACTTAATACATTTAATACACTGATGCACCAGTATTAATAGTCTAATAATATCAGTCACAGAGACTGATTTTCTGCAGAATGAGTACTTTACTTTGAGACTTTAAGTACATTTTGCTTTAGTTAAGTGAGTTTTGAATCAAGGACTTTTTCTTTTAATGGAGTACTGTTACATTGTTATGTTAGTCCATCCATCCATCTTCAACCGCTTATCCGGGATCGGGTTGCGGGGGCAACAGCTCCAGCAGGGGACCCCAAACTTCCCTTTCCCGGGCCACATTAACCAGCTCTGACTGGGGGATCCCGAGGCGTTCCCAGGCCAGAGTAGAGATATAATCTCTCCATCTAGTCCTGGGTCTTCCCCGTGGTCTCCTCCCAGCTGGTCATGCCTGGAACACCTCCCAAGGGAGGCGCCCAGGAGGCATCCGTGCTAGATGCCCGAACCACCTCAACTGGCTCCTTTCGACGCAAAGGAGCAAGGACTCTACTCCGAGTCCCTCACGGATGACTGAGCTTCTTACCCTATCTCTAAGGGAGACGCCAGCCACCCTCCTGAGGAAACCCATTTCGGCCGCTTGCACCCGCGACCTCGTTCTTTCGGTCATGACCCAACCCTCATGACCATAGGTGAGAGTAGGAACGAAGATTGAACGGTAGATCGAGAGCTTTGCCTTCCGGCTCAGCTCTCTTTTCGTCACAACGGTGCGGTAAAGCGAATGCAATACCGCCCCTGCTGCTCCGATTCTCCGACCAATCTCACGTTCCATCGTCCCCTCACTCGCGAACAAGACCCCGAGATACTTAAACTCCTTCACTTGGGGTAAGGACTCATTCCCTACCCGGAGTAGGCAAACCACCGGTTTCCTGCTGAGAACCATGGCCTCAGATTTAGAGGTGCTGATTCTCATCCCGACTGCGTCACACTCGGCTGCGAACCGATCCAGTGAGTGCTGGAGGTCGCAGACCGATGATGCCAACAGGACCACATCATCTGCAAAAAGCAGCGATGAGATCCTCAGCACACCGATCTGCAAACCCTCCTCCACCCGACTACGCCTCGATATCCTGTCCATGAATATCACGAACAGGATTGGTGACAAAGCGCAGCCCTGGCGGAGGCCAACCCCCACCGGAAACGAGTCCGACTTATTGCCGGTTATGTTAGTACTTTTCAAAAATAAAGGATCAGAATATTTGTTCCACCACTGGCTAAATAAACCACAAATGTGAGCAAATGTTGACTCTCTTTCTCTCTCTCTCTCTCTCTCTCTCTCTCTCTCTCTCTCTCTCTCTCTCTCTCTCTCTCGCTCTCTCTCTCTGTGTGGACGTCAGCGTTTGTGAGAAACGATGGACTTCCTCTCTCCAAGTACACCTGGCACATCATCAGTCTCATGCAGGTCAAACGCATCTTTGACACCTCAGAGGTAAACACTTAAAAATCATATTTTGCTCCGTCTCGCTTTTACAGTTTCAGGTTGATGTCAGTAAAACCTCTCTGAACATTGTTCTCTTACAGTCCGGCTGCCAAAAAGCAGAGAAGATATGAGTTGATAAAAGTGTTGATACCTCCTTATTTCCCTCTACCAGCTGCCTCTGGAGCTATCTCAGAGTTTTGTGAAGAACGCAGACGGCTCTTATTCACGTTTCCGCTGCCCTGAGCCTCCGCCTGAACCAGAACTACCAGATGGATGCAGGACAGATCGGCCGCAGGCTATACGACCGATGGAGCTCCGCACCTTCCTCAAAGTCGGTGAGTGACGGGTTTTCAGCCGTTTTCAGCCGTGATATAGCACCAAGAAATCAGCTGTATAGTTCCACTGTGGTATCTCTGCAGGACCGGCAGATCAGAAGGAAGCCAGTCCGTTTGTGATGGAGTGGATCCCAGACGTTCTCCCTCGCTGTCAGATGGGAGAACTCAGGATCAGCTTTGAATTTGGCCACCAGCAGAGCGGTCAGCCGGACAACTGTGAGAAAACGAGCGCGGCTGAGAAAGCAGGTCGTAACAAGTCGGACTCAACCCAATCCAAACCAAACACCAAGGCTGTCGAAATCCTTCAGGTGGTCGTCTAACGACAGGAACCAGTGTCAACACATCTCTGGGATGACAGATATGGATTAATATGACTCATTATACAGTATGGGACATACCCTTATATCCATGTTATATTATGCAAGGTATCAGTTGCCATGTGAATTACACAGTATATTATTGAACAGTATTTTTAGACAATCTAGTCTGTAGGGGAGAACTCATCATAATGCTAAATATTCATAATATCAAACTCTCAAAGTAAAACTACAAAAAAGGAAATATATTTTTTGAAAAATATGCATTTTTGAAAAACATATTACTGAAACATGTTTTGCTCAAGACAAATCATACAATCAGTAAAAATAAAAAGTAATACTGATTTAAAAGTGAATAAGAACTTTGGGTCGGTCAGTCTTTCTCACAGCAGGTAAACGTGCCAGTTCCTCACATTCACTAGAACGTCTCCTAAAGGGGAAAAAGACCCTGGATGTGTTCAAACTTTCAAAGAAGGATTTTTGTTTTGCTATGTAAGCATAAAGAAAATAAAACACATTTAATGGACAAAATGTCTTTTTTGGTTTTTAGTGAAATGTCTCCATCGTGGACAAACGGAGACCGCGAACCGCAAACAGGACAATAGAGACAATACAGCAGTCAATAAAATAGATGCTCCTCTCCCCAAGACAAGTGCATCTTGTCCAGCAGCTCCTCCAACTTTAAGACGCACAGCTAGCAGGGCCGGTCCCAGCTAGCAGGGCCGGTTCCCTGGTTCCAGCTAGCAGGGCCGGTTTCCTGGTCCCAGCTAGCAGGGCCGGTTCCCTGGTTCCAGCTAGCAGGGCCGGTTTCCTGGTCCCAGCTAGCAGGGCCGGTTTCCTGGTCCCAGCTAGCAGGGCCGGTTCCCTGGTCCCAGCTAGCAGGGCCGGTTTCCTGGTCCCAGCTAGCAGGGCCGGTTCCCTGGTTCCAGCTAGCAGGGCCGGTTCCCTGGTCCCAGCTAGCAGGGCCAGGTCCCAGCTAGCAGGACGGGCCGGTCCCAGTTAGCAGGGCCGGATCCCAGCTAGCAGGGCGGGCCGGGTCCCAGCTAGCAGGACCGGTCCCAGCTAGCAGGGCTGCAGGCATTGGTATAGTTCTTTATATGTAAGGCATTAATGTATGTATATATATATATATATTTAATCATGTTTTTTTATAGTGCTTCTTGTATTGTAATGTATTATATGTAATGTCTTGTTTTGAGTCTGCAATAAAGTTTGAATTGAACTACGCATGCTCAAAGCTGATTGGCTGTTGCCCCGCTGGAGATTTGATTGGCTGTTTGCCTCGTACTGGCGTCCTCATTGGATCGTAGATGGCAGGCGTTTAAGTTAATATTTCTGCTGTCGCCATGGAGATGTGGATTATCTTCTACAGAACACCGTTTACAGTCTTTCTTTTGAAGAAACCAGCCGTAGGATATTGTTATAAACCAAACCTCTGGTAAAAAAACAATCTGATTGAACTTGGAGTGGTTCTCTAGGACAACATGACTAACTGCTAGCAGAGAAGACGCTACTCGGAGGGGATAGTACTGGATGGTACCGGATGGTACCGGATACTACCTGGTCAAGAACAGACCGGAAGACCGGACATGAACGCGGTAAAACTGGGCTGGACAGCAGGAGAACAGGTCTGGGCCCAGTCCACCTGGGTTAAACTGTGTGGGGAATGTAAAATAGCGCATTATGTCAAATTGTAAAATATTGTAATTTCCTGGTTTTGCATCTGTCCAAATGAACGTAACTGGCATTAGCATGTTAGCATGCTGAGGTTAGCATTTAGCTAACCTACCTTTAGTCCTTTAGTGACCTCCAGCCCTCTGAGCTGCTGTAGACTCTTACTGGTACTGAGGGATCATTAGAGACAACAGACCGTTAAAATGCTGAATAATGATTTAGAAAATAATCAGCTTTATTGGCTAAGTGTGTGTACACATACAGAAGGAAACTAAGTCCCATTTGAAGTTGATCTCAATGTACTTAAAGACAGAATCATTTACAGGAAGATAGAAATAGACATACAGCTAAAAACAAGGCCAACAAAGTAGAACAAAGAGAACTAAACATAGAACTATTCTGTACATAAAGCAACAATGACCAACAACATCCAGAACATACAAGTCAAGAGTTCTGTAGATTGTAAACAAATACAAATAGTGCAAAGGAATCAAATATTGAAAGTACTAGATTACTTTATATACATGAAGTAGATGGTAAATATATAGCACTTTTCTAGTCTTCCGACCACTCGAAGCGCTCTACACTACATGTCAGCATTCACCCATTCATACACTGCTAAGGTGCCTACTTTGCCCATCAGGATCTAATCTAAATACTCATTCACACACCAATAGGCCTTCCGGAGCAATTTATGGTTAAGTGTCTTGCTCAAGGACACATCAACATGTGACCTGAAGCAGCCGGGTATCGAACCACCGACCTTCTGATTGGTGGACGACCTGCTCTACCCTCTGAGCCACAGCCGCCCCAAAGCTGGAGTATATGCATGTACAGTATGTCTGTTTACAGTGTGCAGGATTTATATGGCTGATACTTACATGTTAAAGCAGAGAGTGCATTTTTAATGTCAAAAAGCGACTTGTGCCGACACTTTTTTTTTGTGTTGGACTATGGTGATCTTTTGTATGCAGTCCTCTGCTCAGTGTCTTCATATGGTTGACACAGCTTACTAGCTGCTCTGAGGTTCATTACCAGTAAAACTCTGACTCCACTTTGAGTTATATTCTCGGGTAGGATGGCCTGCCCTGGCCAGCCGTGGGCTCTGTCATTGGTTCACCTTTTATATACAAAGCATTCTTGGTCTGCTCCCATACTACCTATGTGTCCTCATTACACAGATTACTCCTTTTGCTCTCAGGACTAATTTATGCTTTCTGTCTCAGATGAACGTATGGAATTGGTAAAGGGCTTTTGTGTATTTTGCAGCCTCGGCATGGAATAGGTTGCAGAAGGACTCGAGACTGAGTGAGTTGTCTTGTTGAATGCTTCTGTATGTATCTCTAGATGAGGATGGTGTTTCTTTCTTGGATGGTCTTGAGTCCGGACATACTGTGGATGTAGTGGGTGCTGATGTATTGAGGGAGTCGGTATGCCAGTTTTATTGCCTTGTTCTGGATGATTTGTAGTCTGTTGTATTAGTGTTGTGAAGCTGTGGTCCAGGCTAGTGCTGCATATTCAAAGATTGATCTGATGTTTGGTAAACCTCGAGGATGATTTCTGGTGATGCTCCGTGTTTGTGTCCGGTGAGTGCTTTGAGGTGGTTGAGTCGTTGGTTGCCTTGTTTTTCCAGGTTATTGATGTGGGTGGTCCATGTCATGTTCCTTTGAAAGGTGACTCCTAAAAACGTTGCCTCCTTGGCCAGGGTGAGGAGGGTGTTGTGGAGGGTGAGGTGGACCGTTGGTTTGAGTTGGGTGTTTCTGGTGAACAGGATGAGCTGGGTTTTGTTGGGGTTGAGTTTGATTCTCCATTTGTTGGACCTCGTTTCTATTGTTGAGATGCATGTTTGAAGTTTTTTGACAGCCAGAGGAATTGATTTGGAGTGAGTCCAGTAATAGAGGTCGTCTGCAAATTGTGAGATGTGTCCTATAGTGGGTGGAAGGTAGTAGACGTCCGAGATGTAGATGAGAAAGAGGAGGGGACTGAGGACTGCACCTTGTGGGACACCAGCTTTGGGATTGAAAGGGGTGGAGAGGGAAGTGGAGACCTTAACCTTTGTCGGCTGTGGAGGAAGCTTGAGATGATGTTGTATATTGGAAGTGGTATTTGGAGTTTTGGGTCTTGTAGTATGTATATTAGTCCGTTGTGCCACATTTTGTCGAATGCTTTTTCAATGTCGATGAATATTGCCAGAGTGAATTATTTTTTGGATTTAAACTGGATTGGTTGTGGCCAAGTGTGGATCTGAGGGACAGGAGTGAGTGTTCTGGAGGTGGTTTTTGAACAGGGTTGCATTTTCTTGGTTATTTTCAGTGTATTTTCCTTGATGTATGAGAGTTGGTATGTTGTTTTTGTTTTGTGCACTGTTCATGTTTTTTAATTTTCTGCCAAAAGCTGCGTGGGTTGGATCTGTAGTCGCTGTCCAGTTTATTGAAGAATTATTGTTGCTGTGAGTGCAGAGTGAGTTGTTGTCTGATCTGGTTCTGGAGCCGGTTTATTTCTGTTTTGGTATCCGGTGATCTGTATTTGATGTAGTGCCTCCGTAGTTTTCTTTTTTCTTTTTGATAAGGTGCAGGATGTGGGGTGGGAGCTGTTGCTGTGGTTTGGTGGTGGAGTGAAGTGGGATGCATGTGTCACGAGCCTGGGTGAGTAGTGATCCGATGTTTGTAGCCAGGTGGTCTAGTGAATGGTGGTCGAGGGGGATCTGAGTGATGTCCGTGGTGTCTTTGATGATGTGTTTCCTGTAGTTTTCCCAGTTTGCTTTTTTGTAGTTGTACCGTGGTGTTGTGGCAGGTGTTGGAGTGGGAGGGAGAAGATGGCGAGGATGGGGAGGTGGTCGCTGCCGATGTCGTGACTCACTTGGAAGTTGTGGAGTGTGGCTGAGAGGTCTGGTGAAGAGAGGGACAGGTCCACTATGTCCATGGTGGAGTTGGCAGAGTGGATGTGTGTGTTGGTTCATCATTATTGAGGATAGTGAGGTCGGTGGTGTCCAGTATTTCTTTGAGTGTTATATCTGATTTGTTTGTAGTGTTGCAGTTAAAATCCTTGTTTGGCATTAAAATCTCCCATTATGAGCACGTTTCTGTTGTTGGTGATGGTCTTGATGAGTTTTCCTGAGGGCTGTATTCCAGGGGGACAATATATTGAAGAGATGACGAGAGTGGTGGATGTATTTAAAAGCAGTGTGGTGGCCATGTATTCATTATGTGGAAGTTCTTCTTGTGTCAGATTAAAAAGGGTTTCCCTGTATTCGATTCCCTGTTTGATTAAAAGTGCCACTCCGCCCCCATGGCCTGTTGGTCGCTCTTTTTAAAAAATATTAAAACCATCCAGGTTTCGTTAATGGAGGCTACTGTGACTTGTTTTTCAGTTAACATTTGTTTCAGTTCACTTTTGTTTTTCCTTATTCCTCTGATGTTCATGTGTAAAAAGGTGGTAGCCATAGAACGGGTTGAAAGGATTGGATAAAAAGACAAAAAAATTAATTATGAGTGGTTTAAAAGATGGGACTGTTTAAAAAAGTTTGTGTTTTTTCTGATGCTTTCCAGGATTTTCTGTACGGTAGTCTTGTCTTTGCATAGGAGTTTGAGGTCTTTGTGAATGTTGTTGAGGTTTGTGCTGGGGTCCTGGGGGGTCGTTGTAGGGTCCTGGTGGGTCGTTGTGGTGTCCTGGGGGGGTTGATGGAATGTGGGAGTTGGGGGGGAACTGGAACCTTGGACGATCTTGTGGACAGGAGCTTCTTGGTGCTGTGGTGGTGAGGGCTAGGTAGGTGGGGCAGTGTTTGGAGATGGAGGGGTGCTTGCCGCCGCAGTTGGCACATTTACTGTCTGTTCTGTCCTTGTTGTATTGTTTGGGCTGGTGGTTTCCTGAACATCTGAGACATGTGACCGGGTTCTTGCATTGCATTGATGTGTGGTTGAATTGTTGGCACTTGAAACATTGTTGGGTGGATGGGGGTGGGTGAGATTTTCGATTCTGTAGCGGAAGAAGTTCATGTAGAAGCCTACTTGTATGAAACCAGGTGCATCTGCGGGGTTGTTGAGGTGGATCCTTATGAAGGTGGTGGGCTGTTGAGTGGCTCGGCTGATGATGCGGTGTGTTTGGTTGTGGAGATGCCTTGTTTTTCCAGTTATTCTATTATTTTTTCTGTGTTTATGTTGGTGTGGATACCCTTAATAATCAGTTGTTTGGTTTGTTGGTGAATGGTGGCTGGTGTGGCTTTTCTTGCTGGGCGGTATGTGATTTTTGAGTGTTGAAATGAGTCTTGGTGCCAGGGAGAGAGAAGGGAGTTTATGGAGTGTATATCGTGTGTGAATATGAGAATGCCTCCTTTCCTCATGCAGATTAACTTTTTGATTTTGATGTCAGGTTTGCCGCGGATCAGTTCTTCGTAGAAGGATTTGTTGGTGGTAAAGATGTCGTGGTTGATGTTATCGAAGACTACTGGTATGAGTGAGGGGCTTTGGGGTGAATCTATATCTTCTTGTTCTTTCTGCGCTCTCTTCTTGGGGTTGGTGCTGAAATGTTCACTGTATTTGTCCATGTTTTGGTTGACGGTCTCTGCAAAGGTGGCTGGATGAGGGAGGGGGAGGGGGGGGGGGGGGGGGTGCAGGGGTGCAGGGGTGCAGGGGTGCAGGGGTGTGGGTGTAGGTTTACTGTGCATCAGGGTTGTGCTCATGAGTCCGATGGTGTTTTGGAGTTGTGGGATGAAGTGGGCAAATGGAGTTGATATGATGTTTTTATTGAGTTCGGTGAATAGTGAAGGAACTGGCCTTCTACCTCCGAGAGGTCAAGGCCCAGTTACGTGCTGGTTAATCTTGTGTGACAAAGAGATTTTCCAAACAGACGGGTTAAAGCATAATAATACAATTTATTCCGAACAATCAATGTTGCATAAGTAAAATAAAAGAGTATACAGATATCTGGATCCAGTCTACGTGTCCCTGACAACAAACAGTGCATGGGTCAGTTCGCGAAGTCTGAACCCCGAGCTATCCCTGATCCAGCCTATTCATGGTTTACACAATATTAATATTCATGAGCTTATGGCACGTGATGTTTCTGCTGCATGTCTTCTTCGTTATCTCCTTCTGACTCCTTCCTCTCTTTGACCTTGCAAAAGAAAAACAGCACCTGCCACCTCCCTTTCCTCGCAATCACTCCATTCACAACAAATCCAACAGTCAGGTTATTGTAAGCACTTTTGTACATAATAAATCCAACAATAGTTGTTGGATTTTGTCCAGTAGTGTTGCTAGGACCTGGGTTTCCATGGGGGTGTTGGGTTGGGGGGGATATTGTTTCATTATTGCTGGTGATGGGAATGGTGAGGGGGGAGTGCAGTGCTGGTGTTTCCTTTGGTGCTTTGGTGTCTTGTGGTTTGTGACTGGTAGTTTGTGGTGCAGTGGCTCCCACTGGTGGTGTGGTGGGCTGTAGTGAATCCAGTTCCTTGAGGGTTTCTTTGATGAAGCGGTCAACCGAGGGTGATCGGTTTTGGATGGTTTTGGATTTGTTGGCAAACCGAGCGCGGCGGTACAGGCGTGGGTCTTTGGGGGGTTGTGCACGTGTTGGTTGAGGCTGATTTTGTTAAAAGACCATGCCCATGTTGGCTTAAAATAATAAATAAATAAACAGATAAAAGATCAATAAAAAACGCTTCTCCTCTCCGTGATGGTGGCGTTGGGCTCCTGCTGCATTCCTCTCTCCTGCTCAGCTCAATTTTCAATTTGAGTTTCGCAGGAAACAAACAGTCAAACTCTGGAGATCACTCGATAGGGAAACGCTCTGCTCTGCTCTGCTCTGCTCTGCGAGATATATACTGAGAGCCATCCATAACCCTGTCATGACACAATTAATCCATGAAGGACAATGGGCCACCAGAACACCCCTCTCCATAATACTCCAAAACAAACCTCCATAACCATCAATCCCCCCCCCCTTTTTTTTATCCATCATTCTCTTTTAAAACATCATCTTTTTATCCATCACCCTATTAAACACCATCCTTTTATCCATCATTATTTTACTTCTATCTATCTATTTATATTTTACTTTATTTTATCTTATTCTTTTTTAATCTCTCCTTAATTTGATTTGGACCCTGACTGACAGCCAGCCACCCTCACCCCTCTCAAGCACACACACACTGTACACAGTCACATGATATTGATCATTGCCCAGTTATGTTGGCTTTTTTAAAGTTTTCTTTATTTTTCTTTATTTCTTTATTTTTTTATCTATCTATTTATTTATTTTTCATTTATTTATTTATTTGATCCGTTTTTGTTTTTTTTTGGTTTGTTTTTTCATTTTGTTTTTTTTCCTTATTAAATTTGATCTTATTTTGTTATAAGAAGAAAAAACAAACAAAAAACCCTTCTCCACTGGCCGGCCATGGTTCCATGCTGCCTCACCACCAACTGGGCTCCGCCTCCATCTCCTCTCTCCTCCCTCCAATGATAACTGCCTATGGATAGAAAAGAGCAAAAGCCCTGAGCTATCAACCAGGCTCACAAATTTACTACTACTACTTGTTGAATACTTTTAAATCCAAAATGAAAGGGTTAGGAGCAGAGTCCTTAAGATGTTGTTTTTTAAAATGACCTGCTATGTTCTTTTCATTTGTTCGTCTCCCTTTGTGTTTTCTGTCTGTAACTGTGTGTTTTTGGCCAGGTGGCCCTTGAAAAAGATATTCTCAATCTCAATGGGATTCACCTGGTTAAATACAGGTTGGAAATGAAATAAACTGTAAATATATTTGAAGTGGGTGTTTCAGTGTAACAGGGTGCCTGATTTCATCAGAGTGATGGTCTGTGGTAAGAAACTGTTCTCTTGTGTCTACAGTGCTCTGTAGCGCCAACGAGAGGAGAGCAGTTGAGATAGGTTGTTTCCAGAGGTCTGCAGTGATGATTCATGCCTGTTTCCGGACTGTGGAGGTGGAGAAGTGCTGAATGAAGTGCAGGTTGGCACCAGTGTTTTTGTCTGCAGTCCTGACTGACTGGTTTGTGTGAGGTCATATTTTTAGTTCAAACAAAAGGTATAAATGCCGTTAAATCAAATGTAGCTGTTTGGAACCTGCTCCATGGGAAGAGATGTGTGTTATTGTTAGTGATGAACGTCGGTGGCACTTTCTGTGGAGAGAAGTTCTGTATCACCTCCTTAACTTTCATGAGTTGATGGATGTACACATTTCCACCAGCAGATGGAGACATAAGCCTGATCTTTTCCCAACCGGTTTACTGGATTAAAGCTTTACAAGCAAACACAAGTAGAGAAGGTGGAATACATGAAAGGATTATTCAAACTGCCTTACTTTGACAAAATCAGTGTAACCAGTGCCTCAGTGTTTTCTGTTTCTGTGTTAGAAAAATGAACAAATATAGAAGGAAATTCAGTGTTTAACAGCATTTCATAATTTGGCTGGATCTGGCTTCCTCCCTTCTGGGCATCACAAAGCAGGAATTACACACTTGCTGTTAGATATATCACTGGAAACATCACACATGCTTCCAAAATGTGTCCAAATGTTCATGAATTAATTAAGATTACAAGTTAATACCATGAGAACATCACGCCAAATTATATGCACTCCTCAGAATAGCAGCTTGCACACTGTGTATCTACATCAGGGGTGTAGGCGTATAAGAAGAGTGCCAGCCCCCGGCCGCGTTCCTCCCTCACAGGCCCCCAGGACATCAGTGTTGAGTACAGCCTCTGCTGCACAGGGGGCCCGGCTGCCAGACAGCTCTGAGCCACGCATTTAGCTGTTTATGTAGTCTGTCAGTCACAGAGACGCATCAATCCTCTCCTGGAAGGAATAGCAAGCACATTGTGACAGAGAGACTTCCTCCGTCGCCTGAGAGATGTGTTACAGACAGACAGAAAGGGCCTGATGGAGGGGGGGGGAGTAAAACAAATGTCCAGAAAGCAGACGAGTTGAATATTATATTATTTAAAAAAAAAGAATTAAGGCCTAGTCACATCAGAAAGTGGTACAAATTAATCTTTGGATCTATCGCTCTGTGATAGCTAACTTGCTAACGGTCAGTTAGCCATCTAGGTAGCTTAGCTCAGTGACGGGACAATTAGTTCACGCAGTTTATTTGCATCGACTCCTGTTTCATAAGTGTTGCAAACCATCGGCCTTTTTATGGAAACATTTTTATGGAACCATTTTTACTACCACGAGGAGCTTAAAGGGCAATTCCATTATTAATAATATTTTTATTTTTTTATTTTTATATCATTCTGTAGCTTCCCAGTAGTGTTCCTTATGTATTCAAATCCAAACATTAACATTTTGGTCAAAGTATGTATGTTTTAGAGTCAAAATGCTATTTTCCCAAGCCCTTCTAAAAACGTTTTCCCACGTGACCTGACGGAGGTTTCTGCATGATGACGCTGGCACTTATACAGTATATATACATCCTTAAAGTCATTTTACGTTACATACAGTAACTTTGATGGCGGTTGGTGTGCTCCCAGTTTAGAGAAGCAGACAGGAGTACCGGCGTAGAAGCTAAGCAACGTACTGCTGAACTAACCCATCATGCAGCGGTAGACCAGCAAATCCCATGTTCTGCAAGGTAAAATGACTGTTTTTGTGAATGGAGTCTGGTGGCTATGAAGACAGCGATATATAACGGCTTCAGTTCCCTTTTCGAAAGGGCTGTCTGATGGCGAGGTAAAAATATTTTAAATATAGCATACACTTAAACTGACATTGATTTTTTTAGGTGGCTAATAAATGTTTTTCTGCTGCTCCCATCCACAGTGGCTTTACCTCGCCGTCAGACAGCTCTTTCCGACGGGGAACTGAAGCTATTATATCGCTCTCTTCAAAGCCACCAGACTACATTCACAAAAATAGTAATTTTACCTCGCAGAACGCAGGAATATACATACAAGCCCACTTCAAAAAATCCAAGCTATCCATTTCAGTTGTCTCCAAACTTAGCACAGCTAACTTTGACTCAGCTAGTGCTAGCGTTCACATTATTAATAACCTTATTGATTAGCTTCGATCACTGCACGTCACTGCTTTTTGCAACGGCTGAGTGGTCGTTTCCATTTGAAAAAAAACAGAACAGAACGTAGATGGACCCGCCTTAAAATATAGAGTTAAATAAAAGACCTAACGATGCTGCTGGAATAAAGTGCATTCATCCTGAGGGGAACATGAATGCCTGAACCAAAATGTCATGGCCATCTATTTTAATATCATCTAGATGTCAGTCTTAACCAAAGTGGCGGACTGACGGACAGACATTGACAAACAAGTTTTGTAAAGAGAGAAAAAAATTAGGTTTAAGCAATTCTCACAACCACATGTCAAGTGGAATGTGACAAAGTTCACAGCCAAGTCAACTCTGTCCGTCTCTCTTATTGTATGACTGAGTGAGTGGAAGCAGCCAAAATACAGCCGACCATAACTGCATGTCTGTCAACACCAGGCAACAGACACGCACTGAGCCGACAGCTCTCTTCTAGCTCTGTCATTCCACATTATCTGCAGACCAAATGATCTCCAAGGTCATATATCCATTGCATTTACTGACACACAGAAGATGATCTAACTCTACCTTTTTCCCTGTCTTTTGTTATAGCATATTTGGGGGTTGAGAGCAGGTTACTTCATTTGGAAACTTTTATTTCATTGATGAGACATTCCTTCCTCCCAGTATCACCTCCTCTCGTTAATCACAATTAATCTATGTCCATTCATTTACACGTTGCCCATTGCTTTCATCAACTTGTAATTTCATATTGGTTTTAGGAAAATGCACATTGCTGTTGTTGTGCACATTAATATTATTGGACTGTTTTAAGTCAGTAAATTAGTTACTTTTAAAGATTTTGCATGCACACACCAACCAACCTTATAGCAGTTTTAGCTAGTTGTTTTGGTTTACGGCCCCCAAATTTACTGTCATATATATATACAGTATACTGTAAATATACAGTGTATATATACAGTATACTGTATATGGTAATTGGTGTGGTACTATATATGTAGACAGTACTCTTAAATCCTAGAAGGTACAAATTAATTCTTATTTTCACTTTAGTTTGTTGTTGCATCGTACTCAGAGATAATCCCTCATCTCCTGAGTCAACTGTGTAATTATAATAAGGTCAGAAAGGTTACTACAATCTGCACGCAATAAGTGAATACTGTGCTGTGTGTCTCTCAGCACAAACTAAAACATTAGAAGGGGAAAAACCTCGAGGAAACACCGATCATCAGTTACAGAGGTCAGCGTTTTCTGAGCCAAATGAACGAGGCAAAACACATTATGTGAGCCTGCCTGGCAGAGTCACACATATTAGATATGCATACTCAACAACACGCACTAATCTAACGTGGTGCCCTTCGGTGTAAGACAAGAGGGAAATAGACCTGCCAACGGGTCGTCTACCTGCCAACTGGAAGAGGTAGAGGCAGGCTGACGGGACTTGTCAACACATCCGTGATGACTGACGACAATCCGTGACATGCAACATTTCTACATCCTCGATACAAACTCCACTCGGCCTGCCTCAACAGAAAGTCATTAACTGATGGCTGAGGCAGGACCAGACAGAGAAAGTGATATTGACCCTTTACCCAACGACCTCTGAATCCTGCCTGACAATCTTCAGGTCAACCAACCCAATCCAACTGACAATCCATAGCTCAATTCCCAAACTGTCTGTCATGATTGCCACTAACCGTACAACAACCCATATTGATAACCACATATTAGGAGGGTTAAATCACCCCTGAATGATGGATGACTTTGTGGAGTGAGTCGATTTCGCCATGCATCGTTTCAGTATCTTGTGTATCAGACCCTTGACCAAGTAGAGGTGTTTAGTTAGTTGCTGATCCATTAACCTTCTAAACAGTGCTTGTATAGGTCTAGTTCCGTACTGGATTGAATGTAATGTCTTGAACTCACTGAACTGAAGATGTCAGAATCAGTGACGAAAGTTGCGGCGATGTGAACAGTGATGTGTTTACTTCTTTATGTATATGCTGAAGTATGTTTGAGGGTAATGCGATCACTTAGCTTAGAAAAAAGGTGAACAAACTACATCGTCAGTTAGTGCATTTCCATCCACCTGTTTTTATGCATTTAAATTGCACATAGAAAACCTCCGTTGAAACATTATCCATGTTTTTTCCTTCATGTGACCAGTGGGCTACCTCCGGGTCTGAGAAGTGAAGCCAATGCTGAAGTGCCATAAACCTGCATTCTCTCTACCAGCCAGCAGGGGGCGACTCCTTTGGTTGTATAGAAGTCTATGAGAAAATGAGCCTACTTCTCTCTTGATTTATTACCTCAGTAAACATTGTAAACATGAGTTTATGGTCTCAATCGCTAGTTTCAAGTCTTCTTCAATACAGCATGATGTTCATTTAGTAAATGATGGTCCCATTTAGAGTCAAATAGACCATAAAGCAGGGGATGCTTTAGGGCGGGGCTACCTTGTGATTGACAGGTCGCTACCACTGCGTTGTCCGGTCTGGGAGTTATCCGAGTTTTCGTCTTACAACTTTAACCCTTTCACAGTGTGTTTTCACTTCATGAAAGTTACCTTCCCCAGAGGCTTCGATTATATTCTTGATGACCTTCCTGAATTATTTTCGAGTGGTTTTGGTAAAAAAATGGAATTTTAAACGTAAATCTGCTGGAGCTACAGGTGGCTGCGTCCTATCCGCTCATCGCTCGACAGCGCCCCCCACTTCATGAAAGTTAATTGTCGTTTCACTTCTGGTTGCAACATGCCGACAACCAAAAACCAAGATGGCGACGGCCAAAATGTCAAACTCAAGGCTTCAGAATGACAGTCCACAAACCAACGGGTGACGTCACGGTGGACTACGTCCACTTCTTAGATACAGTCTTTGGGTGCGACTGGTTTGTCTCATCTTGTTAAATGGCACCCAACTGGCAGATTAACATCACCAACTCTTAAAAGTCAAGTACATTTTTATTTATATAGCCCAATATCACAAATCACAATCTTTAATATCTAATATTTAATCTGTAATATTCTCATCCTAATATTCGTCCTAATAACCGTGGAGGATGGGAACACACATTCATTTGCATTTTCTTTTGCTGATTTTCTGGTAATTTGGTTAAAATTTGTGCTACATTTGAATAGAAACATTTGAATGACTACGAAGCTTTGGACTGAACTGAAAAAACAATTAGAACCAGCAAAGGGATTCATAATTTCCACCTCTCCAACCGCCTTTTGCATCATGTAAACCCGGCCCTCCTGCACATGTTAACTTTCTCCCTTCCTTCTGACTTCCTCCCGATTGTTGAGCTGAGCGGAGTCATCATCAGATCCATCAGTGCAGAGTCATTGCCTGAGGAAACACGGGCCAATTATGGCCATAAATAATAATGGGAGAGCGCATCTGGCATGATGACTGATGGGCCTCTCTCACAGCTCATTTACATGGCTTTTGTGTGGCCATCAGCAGCTTTGCTCTAATGTAATGCTCAGCAAATGAGCCTTTCACTGAATATTGTACGATTCAAGGGTGGAACAGCGGCACCAGGATGGCACTTATCGCCACAAACATGGATCTGAAACTGGGAAGGAAAAAGAAGTAGGAATCGGATATATTTGCAAGAAGAGAGAGCTTTATTTTCCTTCTACGTGTTACCATACATGCACAGACTTCCTGTCTTGTGCCTTGTCTGTGCATGTGTGTGTTAGAGAAGTCCATCCATCAGCATCAATTACCGTGACATGGTGGGAGATTGATTGTGTCTGTGTGGTCAGGTAACAAACCAACCACCTCCCACACTCGAACACACACTCTGCAGATACCTTACATGTACCTGTCAGACACCTGCCCACTTACCCTGCCTCCTCTAATGCCATCCATGTCCTTTAATAATGAGCTAAGTGAAAAACGATAGAGTTAGTTCACAACAGAGATTGGTGGTCAGTTTTTAATTTCTCAAAGTAGGTGTCTACGCCGTTCAGGGAATCCTTAATCTGTCCTTTAGGTCGGTGGCAGCCTCGAGCCAGAGAACAAAAGGCTGCAGCATGCTGACGTGTGTCCCGCGAGCTGATAAGCCTGGTTGTTAATGGTGTTAGGGTAGATTTCATTACCCCCTCCAGACTGCTCTCATTAAATAAACATCCTCCTGTCACATCCCTCAGCCTGCGAGAAGACGAGTAACCCAGGCAGAAGGGCCGAAGAGGGGAGGAGGTATGAGTAAGATAGACAATGAAGTGGAATGTTAATGAAAAACTTGCCAATCAAAGTCAGGTCAGTTGCAAAATGTGGGTTGACGTCCTCGCAGAATAGCTTGCGGGGCTGTTTTGCTAGCGGCGTGGCTGCAGGGATGTGTTGGTCTGCTGGTCCACTACGTTGGTCCAGACTGAAATATCTCAACAACTACTAAACTCATTACCGTGAAATTTGGTCTAGACATTCATGCTCCCCAGAGAGTGAATCCTACTGACTTTGGCGATTCCCTGACCTCTCCTCTAGCGCCACCACCAGGTTCCTATTGGTGTGCTTTAGTGAAACATCTTGAATGAGTGACAAAAAACCGGATGAATTAAAAATGGCGTATGAAAAAGTAGCCGACTAGGCTGCTGGAGAAGTAAAGAAGATATCGGACAATTAATCGGCTATCGGCTCTTTCCTGCTCTAAACTATCGTTATTATATCGGTCGACTTCTACTTCAGTTAAAACCAAATATGTGCAAAGCTAATGACATTCCCATCACCCTCGGCTGTATTTTGTGTTTAGTGCTAATAAGCAAAATGCTAAAAAAAAACATGGTTAAGATGTAAACACTACATCTGCTTAACATCAGCTGCCATTGTGAGCATGTTAGCATTTAGCTCAGCCAGTCAGTGGTTGTTAAGACAACCGCTACATGATGATTTCAAATATACACAGTTGTTATTGTATCATCCAGTCACGTCTCCACAGGCGAACCTGTTCAGTGTATCACTCCCTGACTCTTACTCAGTTACTCATCCATCACTTTCCTCCACCACCATAGTTTCCTTTGCTGCCGACCCTTCCTTACCCTCTGCTGACCTTGTGGAGACTCTCTCCTTTCCCCTCTCTCTTCTCCTCCCTCTCTGACTAATCTATGCCATCACCCTCTCTTCATCTATCAGGGTGCTCTCATTGTTTTGACGTCTAGTTAATTCTCGGCTCATGATTTATCAAATTCTTATTACCGCTTGCTGAAAGCCTCATTCATTGTCCTGATGTATGGTAATGATAGTCCCGGTGTGGCTGCCTGAATCGCAACAAACCCACTCATTTATTTTCTTCTTCTTCTTCTTCTTCTTCTTCTTCTTCTCCTCCTCTCCTCCCTCCTTCTCTTCATGACTGCCTTTCTTTTGCAAACTGTTATCTTTTTACTTTGTCCTTGCAGTTGTCTTGACTCATCTCCCAATAATACGCACACAAATGCATACCGCTGTCTTCCTGGAAAAAGCCTTTACTGCAACCTGTAATAAAATTGACAAACCCTTTTGAACAGTCATGTTTGCTACATGGCAAGTTGTCAGTAAATTAGAGCTTCTTTGGTGCATTCGTTGACAAGCAGTTATTATTTAGAAAAAGACTTCTAAAGAATATTTGTCAGGGAATACTTTATTGTTGGTCAGTGTATTTAAATGTCTTTGTTTTATAAAAGCTGCTTATAACTTATGAACTTATAAAATGATCCACAGCGTTCTCTCTCATAACAGGAAGACTATAACATTTTGTTTATTTACTCTCTGCTGCTGCAGAATGTCTGATGATATATACGGTAAATATATGAATACAACGGTGTTTTATTATCTTGTCAGTCATTCATTCATTGTTTGTAGTTACACCGGCTTCACAGGAGGAGTTATATATATTATTGGCAAATTTATACATTAATAAACATTAATCAATGTTTTTATATCTATCACAAGTGTATATCCTCTTAAATGGTAAATGGGAAGGGTTAAAGTAAAGTGTTCTCCCCGGTGCTGCTACTACATTTAACCTGATTTTTGCTAACATTTAGATATTCTACAGAAATTGGATGTTACTCTCAGCAGCTGCCTACTTCAAGCTGCCAACAGTGAGTCTGCTCCGCTCTCCTCTTAGCCAACCACAGTGGCACCGTGCCGGGTACATCTCTTCACACATTTTATTAGCCTGTAGTTTAGGTATACCTTCATATAATGTAACTCCACAGAGAATTTACGACAGTTTAATCAACACTTCTCAACCAAAACGGCACATTATAACTTGCAAAGGTTTGTTGCAAGGTATTGATTGCATTTATTTGTACAGGTGTCTTTTATATGGACCTCTAT
The DNA here is from genome assembly GCF_043250625.1 of Sebastes fasciatus. Lineage (NCBI taxonomy): Eukaryota > Metazoa > Chordata > Actinopteri > Perciformes > Sebastidae > Sebastes > Sebastes fasciatus. The sequence goes on along the minus strand of NC_133813.1, from coordinate 26,931,874 downwards.
AGTGTTCAATATTAAATAAAGATATTAAATAATCATGAATAAATTAAATTAAAACTCAAGGCATTACTATGAAATAATATAAAATAATTTAATCATTTATTTTCATATTTAGAGTTTTATTTGATATCATTATATTTAATTATACCCTTTTTTTATTTTGAAATGCCCTTTTTCAAAAGTTTTTCCTAATGAAAATTATTTTAAGTCAAGTCTTGTTTCATAATGTTACTTTTAATATTAGCTAGACCAACCACAACACCGAAGTCATTCTGAAACTAGAAGCTACTAGAAATATACACAGTAACTTTAAGCCTGAGCTTAACAAGGCTACTCATACTGACCAATACTGCTGAGCTTATTACTCAGCATCAAGGTGAAGAGTCTGTGTTAGCATTAGCTGCTGTTAGATTGAGCGACCACAGAGAGAAGTAACTGTAACCATTAACCAGCTAACGTTAGCCGCTGCCTTCTGCCATCAACGCCAGGCTCATTGGAGGAGTAGTGGAGATCAGGCGGCAGCAGCGTATCGCGGCGTATCGCAGCATGTCGACACTTTGTGGGTGGGACTTCTTCGCCGTGTCTTTGCCAGTAAATATACTGGAAAAACAAAGTTCGGAAACTTGTGTTTGGTCGATTATTTCTCTGTTGTTACAATGCTAGTGGTCATTGTATTTTACATCGTTGGAAAGCCTGTTTATTTACCTTCACAATGATGTCCAACTTGTAAGGATCATGCATTTGTGGGATGAGCAGCACAGCTGATTATGTGGGGAGCGCCCAAGAGAAATTTGCCAAAATGCCATCCCACAGCAACGTGTGACCAGGTTGGTGACCAGCATGAGGAGGAGGTGCCAGGCTGTTGTGGCTGCGTATGGATCTTCCACCGCTACTGAGGCTCCTGACGGTGGATTCAATGAATAAAGTGTAAAATTGCCAATACGTCTTAATAATAATAATAATAATCCACCAAACACAAGTTTCCGAACTTTGTTTTTCCAGTTTATATATATCATAGAAAAAAATATTGCAATGTCAGTTTTTCCAATAGTGTGCAGCCCTATCCCCTAGCTAGTTAGCTAGCTCGGAAGGTAGCATGTGCCGCCTTGTTAATAAGGAAATCAAAGGAAATGTTCTGTTGTTAGGTTGTGTGTATTTATTGACAGCAGACGGTCACTAGAGGGTTTTGTCACTTGAACGTAAGCATCATGTCATTTTGGGCTACTTGCTGTCTTTCTTCTTGGGAGAATAGTCTCTTAAAAAAAAATCCTCCTCCATCTGAAATTATTAATAAAACCTTCCAGCAGAAGAAGCATGAGACAGGATATGATGTAGGTTGATTTAAATGATTTAAACTGTGTGTGCTGTCACACCTACAAATCCCTGAAATTAATTTGAGCTTTCACTGCCTGAACAATGTGCTGATGTAGTGCCAAGTTATCCCCCCCCCGCCCCCCATCTCAGCATTTCTCCTTGCACTTTATTTTCCCGCTCTCTCCTCTCCCTCCTTCATTCTTCCTCTCTTTCTACCCTCTTCATCAGTGGAGATGAAGGACAGCCACTAGGGTAGAGGAGGTCAAGCATTAGCGCAACTATCTAATCACTACCTCTCCTCTTTTTCCTCCTCCCCTCCACTGACAAGTCATCTGTCAGCGGGCTGGCAGCCCTGGCCTCTCCATTAGGGCAGTGGCACCTGAGTATTTCTCAGTCCACACACACACACACACACACACACACACACACACACACACACACACAGATATACACACACTTTTACATGCATCTCCCTTCCCAGACACCACCCACCCCCTTGTGAGGAGGGGGGAGATCAATGCCGCCAGCTCCAAGCATCATTTGTCACACCGCTGCCCTCTCTTTAATGAGCTTGTCTGGCTTCAGCTCCTCCTTCTGTTTCCTCCTCACCTCTCATCCCTCGTTCAGCTGACTACTTCCATCTCTTCACTCCACTCGCCTGATGTACAAACACAGTTTTTCCCCCCTTGTCCCGCTGCCAGATGTCACTTCTTCTCTATTTAGGTAATGATACAGCAGGTAGTGGGCTTTATCTGTGGCCGGTGGTGGAGGAAGTATTCACATCCTTTACTCAAGTAAAAGTACTAATACCTCCAGTGATGGCGATGCTTTTTAATAAAAGTAATGGTCCAAACTCTGAAATGCACTTCCTGTGGAGATTACATCATCAACATCTGTATTCAATTTAAAAAAACATTTGCAAACTTGGATAGTATTTTAACATGTGTCTGTATGTGCACATACTGTATGCTTAGTGTGGTGGAACACGTGTACTATATACATTATATGTATGTGCATATATACATTTATGTATATACATATTTGTTTTTATCACCTTGTTTTATCACTTTACTATTCTACCATTATATTTGGTATTGATCTTTTTTGCGCTGCTCTGTTTTAATAGTTATTTTTTTAGGAATGCACCGATGCCGATACTGGATCGGATTACGGTGACGATGGGGCCGATCTATTATATTCAATTCTGTGTTTATATACCATATACATTATAAACTGGAATTATAATTCCTGTTTAAGTTTAGACCAATTTTGCTGCATTAAAAAGGTTTACACTTGATTCGTACTGGTGTACGATATATTATTTTAATAATAAATAATTATAATAACAATTCAGTAAATGTATTTCTATGTATTTATTTGTTACGTTTCGTTTGACAAAGTTAGGAAAACAACGTTTAAGTCCAGCCTGATGTTTCTTTACACATATGATGATATGAATGATCCCAGTCACTTCCACACAGTTAGGCATACAGCTTATTCATTAAAGACTGGTATCGGCTGTCACCCAAAGGCCAGGTATCACTATCGGTATCGGGAGTGAAAAAGTTGTATCAGTGCATTCCTAATTTTATTATTTTTACTTTGCTTAATCTTGCTTTTGTTGCCTTGTGAAGCACTTTGTCCCATTTGTAGTGATATATAAATAAGAGGGCTGAGGAAAAAATAGTGTAGTATCTAAATATTTTTCATTGCAATATTGCATGGATTGCATGGATACATGAGCATTAAGTATCGATCTTTTATTATATAAACTATTAACCTCTTAACAACCAGAGGTTGTAGCGGGCTCAGTCGTAAAGCTAGAATGAAACTAGAAAACCTAAGGAATCAGTTGGTACCATGTCATGTTAGCTTGTCGGGAAGAACGTTAAGTAACGCTCTAAAGTTACACTAAATTTTGGCGGGAAAAAAGTGGCATGGCCATTTTCAAAGGGGTCCATTGACCTCTGACCTCAAGATACTGTATGTGATGAAAACTCTGAGATGAACAGAGTGAAGACTGTATCTTATTAGATAAAACAGATGGTGAGAAACTGCAGTATTATTATATGTACTGTATTTAAGTACAGTTTTGAGCTAATGTAGTGGAGTAGAAGTATAAAGTGGTATGAGGAGATCATTCTACAGTACTTGGATGCACTAGAGTTGGATAGTCTGGAGCGCCGGGTCGGTAAATTTGTGACGGCAGTAGTAAAACGTGCTGAGGTAATGATGGTAGATGTGTAGTTGCCATGGAGCTTGAGCAGCTAATCTGTCTTAAGAAGACCAGACGAATGAGGTTTGTGTGCTAGAGAGAAATAAAAGAGGGAGGGAGGAGGAGCTGTGAGCGACTCTATTAGGAGATATATGTGGTGCCACTTCTTGTTGGGCTGCCAGGAGTCACCTTACTTGTCCCACAAGAGGTGATGCATGGGCCCCAGGATCCCAAACACAGCACCTCATCAGCCTGGATGTGTGTGCATGGAGTAGTGGTAGTTTCTCTGCATTTGTTGATCAGGATGTTGATTTGTGAGGCCATAACTGCAGAGACGCTGTGTTTTATGAGCATAATCTTTAATGTAATCCTACAACAGTGTAACTAAGCACATTAACTCAACTAGTGAACTTCATTTTAAATTCTGCACAATGAATACTTTTACTTTTGGTAGTTTAAGTAGATTTAACAAGCTGTAAACACAATGTTGGCATATTTTCACCTTTAAGGGGCCGTTCACACGCCGCGCCTAAAACGCGCCGAAAACGCCAGCAGTGCACTTTTATCCTTTTAACTAACGTGCTTTGGAGATTGCGCTCCTGTTGCGCCTGCCGTTACTAAGCAACCAAAACCTGTAGTGATTTAGCAGTAAAAGCCTCACTGACTAAACTAAACTAAGTCGAAACAAAGAGAAATGAATTTCCAGCACCGTAAATCCCTCACAGTAACGTTACTGCTGGATTTCCGTGTCAGTTTGGCCTTTTGACCTTTCAACCAGATGTTGTGACGTCCTCGGACGGAAAGCCAGTAAAATAGGACAGATGATGGGACAGATCATAAACATCTGGGTAGCCATGGGCTAAAATGATTAGCTAAATATTTACCATAGACTGATATTTACGGAAGAAAGAAAAGATATCTGCCGGCTGTGATTGGTCTTTCCTTGCATGCGTTCCAAAAGTTGAACTATTTTTATCTCGAGGCGCAGCCGCTGCGGCCTGAAAAATTGACATTGACAACAATGGATTTGAGGGTGCAAAAAAATGTGCCATGGTGTACGGCCCCTTATGGTACGTGTCCACAGGGGCGTTTTTTAACGCGAGGGATCGCCTCGCTTCCCAGCATTGGATGCTTGATGGGCTGCCACTAGACACAAAGCACCTGATTGGACGAACGCTTTCCCTCCCTGGGCTGCATCTCCCAGCTTTCAAACCAGAAACAACATGGCGGCTGGTTTGGAAACTTTCTTCTCTTATTTCACGAAAATAGTTCACTGAAATGTGTTTCTGAAAACATTTTATGTGAGAAATATTCCATGTTGATGAATCTGTCTTTATTTTGGATTGACAACGGTTAGTTTAAAAGTTTCTCCCGAGTTTCCAGAAGGGGCGAGTCGCTTCGGACGCCCATGTTTTTCATAAAGTAATCTAGACCTCAACTTTATGCAACTGAGGAGCGGGCGACGTGACGGTCCGTCTCTCGAATCGCGCCGCCACGCTAACAGAATGCATTGCACGGCTGCTTACATAGACAATGAATGGGAAGCACGGAAAGGACGGAGCCTGTGGACACGTACCATTAAAGGTACAGTGGAGTTTTTTCACTCTTATCAGCTGACTGTATACCAACAACTGCAATATGAAACTCTCACCATGCACCTTCAACAGTGCAGCTCTTCAGTGTTCTTCATGGAAAGTTGTGCTACTGGCTAGTGAAACTAACTGAGGATTCATCCATGTGTGCTGCTTTTCAAACTGTGCTTGGTAGACGCAGCTTGTTGTATTTATGCTTTGGTGTCATTCCAGCCCAGAATGAGTTCCAAACAGCGATTTATGAGACATATGAGAGAATCAAAGGCTGGAAATCACAGCTATAATGGATGATGTCCTGTGGATACAGATACATAAAGCCCGGCAGAACAGGATGCCAAATTCTCTGACTGCAGAGGAGGGAGGCTTCAGGGGAACATTTATCCTAAGACGCTAATTAAAATGCTCTTTAAAAAAAAGCACTATTGGTGATATAACTTGTTTTCCTGGAGCCTTTTTGATATTTATTGGTGTGATTATCTTCGCTAACACCGCATCAAATGTGCATGAAGTGATGTCACATTGAGATATTTCGAGCACAGTTTGGTAACATTTTCCAGCTATCAAATCCATCAACAGTTGTCAGTTCCTTTGGAACAGAACGGGGGCTTCTTCTCTTTAGACTAACATTGTGCACGTTACCGCGGTTTTGCACTCGGCGGCTCATGTTACAAAAGTCTTGGAAAGGGATGAGAGAGCGGAGGGCTACTCAGTTATTTGCAATCTGCACATTGTCACTTTAAGTACGGTACTAAATGTACTTAGTTCTTAGTTACTTGTACTTAGTACCATCCACCACTGGTAGCCTCTGTTGACCATACAGCAAAGCAGCCACACAACTTGTTGTTTTGAATAAGAGACATGGCTGTGACGTTAGCATGTGATGGTACACTATGAGCACATTCCAATGAATGTCATATTTAGCATAAAAACCATGTAAAACAGTTGGATAGCAGTGTAACCAGAATATCAGCAGGCATTGCACTTTAAAGAGATTGGAGTCTCTGTTTCTTTCTGGCACACAACTTTTCCAGATGCAAATAACGACGGTCAGAGCAGTAATAGAAAGAACGGTGCCAAACAGTTAACAGGAGACAACCTGTTCCTACAACTCTAGAAACAATAAACACTATTATCGGCTGATCCAATACATATTTATTTATTAAAGGAGTACTGCACCGCTTTAGCATTGCACTCCTATAAGCAGTGGTGGAATGTAACTAAGAATATTTCCTACTTGTACTTTACTTGAGTATTTCCATTTTCCGCTACTTTATACTTCTACTCCACTGTATCTGAGGTCAATATTGAACACATTTGTCTGACAGCTGTAGTTACTAGTACATTTTTCACGTCAGGATTTAAAAAAAAAAAAAAGATGTATTCTTATGTGAGTTTAATTTATAACAGTATATTAAGTAGTTAAAATGAGCTCTACCTTGATGACATTAAAATACTGCTTATTTAAATGCATCAATAATAATATTCCATACAGTATATCACTCTGATAGCGGTACTTTTACTTTTAGTACATTTTGATCCTGACTTCTGTATTTTTCTACAGCCACGTACATGAAACCTGCCTTGGTGGAGGTCTGCTCTCTCCGAATGCACTTCTAGTTCTTATTTTGGTGATGTACTTCTCCATCTCTCTTTTAATAAATCACCACTAAAACCTTCCTTTTGACAAACTAAGTGTCACATTGGAGTAGGGGTGGGCAATACATGGAATACAGTCCATGTATCGCGGCTTGTCCCACGCGCGGTGTATAAAATGACTACGAACATCGACTAAAAATTGTCATGTGATGTTTTTAAGCCAACCCACCGGGATGAGACTCGCTTTGGCATTTCCCTCTCTCCCTCCCTCCTACAGCCTCCGGCCTCCGGCTCCCTCTCACAGACACACACACATACGTAAAAGCCCAGATTCAAAAGACTCATTAAGACACTTGATCCAAAATATAAACTGCCTGGTCACAACGTTTTTGCGGAGAAAGCTCTACTCGAGTTCTACATTTCAGTGAGAGAAAAGTTGGCCAACCAGCTAACAGAGGTGACCCACTTCTCCACAACTACCGATCTGAACGTCCAGCTAACAGAGGTGACCCACTTCTCCACAACTACCGATCTGAACGTCCAGCTAACAGAGGTGACCCACTTCTCCACAACTACCGATCTGAACGTCCAGCTAACAGAGGTGACCCACTTCTCCACAACTACCGATCTGAACGTCCAGCTAACAGAGGTGACCCTCTTCTATAAGAGGGAGGCCTGATGCTGGAATTTAGTAATTGCTGCATTCGAAGCTCTTTGTTAGAGATAACCTCTCTAAAGGCCGGATCCTCACTCCGGGTTCAGGTGCTGCTCCTTGCATGCACCCAGTCACAGCTGGAGCTGTCTGGGCTGCACGTTTACACCATTAAAGGCAGTGATGGAAGCAGCATCCGTCCTCTGAGAGTTCCTCCACATTCTCGTTGTGTGCGGATGCCAATTAATAAATCTTAATCTTCCCAAGCTTCGATTTCAATGTCATCCCATTCCCAACAGTGCTGAATTTTTATCCACTTAATGATGCAAGTCATTGTTGTCGCAAGATGAAGTGCATGTAGTTTCTCATAACCCTTACTTTTTGTTTTTGCAAAGACATACTAGAAGAAGTGTTTGGTAGGTGTCACTGCGGTCTTTCCCAGTCTGACATTCAGATAACCACGCCGATAAAAGTTGAGTTATTGCACGTCTGACATGCTTTGATAAGTTTTTATCACATGTAAATTAAAAGCTGCTCACTTGTAAGAACCCGTTTTCTTCCCCAGAAGTTACCGTGCAAAGCCAAAGACATTATAATAAATTACTGGGGTAATAAAATGTAATATTCACTTTGGTTTATGACCAAACACCTGCAAAACGAATGACATTCCCATCAGCCTCAGCTGCTACACTGGTAACATAGTAAACATGGAACGTGGTTAACATACCTGCTAATTGTCAGGATGTTAGCATGGTGACATCAGCATTTAGCTCAAAGCACTGCTGCTATGGCTGTAGACTCTTAAGTCCATTCACACATGCCCTGCAATGTTCAGGAACATTTCCTGCATGGGATCATGTGTGAATGGGAGCAGGGATTGATATTCAGGGGAATTTAGTGTCACCAATTTCCCACCTGAAGACCTCTTAAAATGTACGGCTGTGTTGTTTACAGTTTAGCATTTACGCAAATGCTTTACCAAGTTGCTGAATAATAAATATAAAGAAGATTGGCACTGGACAAAAACAGCTCCTCGCCTGCCATGTTCCTGAAAATATTAAGAGACGTCTTTCGCCGCGTACACGTATTATCCGGCCTTGCCTCATCTTCTTCTTCAGTTGAGCTTATCACGGTTGGCATCCACAAGTGTTGCATTACCCAACGTATTCTCATACGTGGTGTGATGTCTCACCAAAAATGATTCCTCGTTTTCCTACGAAGGTCCAGCAACACGTGATGCACGTGTCAATTTCCGCTCGTTACATGCATACCGTCTTTTCAAAATAAACTTCCGTCTTCACAGGAAACACCTTAGTTAGGTTTAGGCAACAAAACTACTTTGTTAGGTTTAGGAAAACATCGCGGTTTGGGTCGAAATAACTCCGGAAGTGGTGTAAATTAAGTACAGAAGTTACGTGACGAGTAAATCAACATTGACTTCTGGTTTCACACGAGGTAGGAACACCGGCCTTCTGAGTGGAAGTCTGGTGTTTTTAGACCCACCCACCCCGACTTCTTCCCCACGCGGCATTTGTCGCTCTTTACATTTCCCAGGTCACGATTACGTGGATTACATAGATTACGTACGAATGGATTTTGTGGTATATACACGAATTACAGTGCATTAGTTACAAATGGTGTATGAGAACAGCCTGCATTACCGCCATCTACTGGACTGTCCTTTGCCTCATCTATTCCGGCATTGCCACGTGTTAAAAGGTGCCAGACGGAAATGTTCCTGAAGCATGTGTGAATAGTGAAAATCACTAGCGGTGACTGATTATCTATTGATTATAGTATGATTATAGTCTGATTATAGTAATTTACCAGGAACTATGTGAAAGAGGCTGCTGTCTGTTATACTATAGTATGATATAGTATAAAAAATGGTGCCAGATTGTGGTGTTAGCTGGTCATTTATCATTCCTCACTGCAGGTTCTATTTTGTCTTTTGCTGCACTATTAGCATGTTATCAGGGTTAATAAAGAAAAGAACCTGCCTGTCTTTACTGGCTTCCTTCCCTCCTCCTCTCTTCAAGTCCACCAACTGGCCCATTCCTCAGTGTTATTATTGGATTTCTAAAAGCCGGGAGGGGGCATATATCACATCTCCCTTCGTCACCCTCCTCCCTCGTTCACACTCATTCTTTCATTCATCTTTCTCCTTTTTAATAACTCCCTCTCTGCTCTTTGGCCATTAATAAAGATGAACTCACTCTGCTGTCGCCTCCTGCCTCCTGCCTCCTGCCTCCTGCCTCCTGTCTCCTGTCTCCTGTCTCTCAGTCGTCTCCTTTCCCTTTGCACTTTATTGACCCTCCTCCTAAAATCCCCCCCCCCCCCCCCTCTCATCTCACTTACATTTTCCTTGATGTCCTTTATCCCCGCCCTCCCCCCCACCATCTTCCCAGTCTACCCTCTTGTCTTCCCTCCTTTTCCCCTCACCTCTCTTTTCTCCTTCAATTTCTCTCCTCCTGACACAACAGTCCATCATGTGCCGGGCTCTGGACACCGGCCTCCTCTCAGACGCTCTCATTCATCAGGACTTTGAAAAGCAGAAATCACTCTCTCCTCTCCTCCGCTGGCCGCTGCCACTTATTGAGCTATCCATCACACCTGGCGGATGATCAATACGAGCCCTTCCCCTTCTACCCCTCCCTCAGCCCCTCGCCGTTCTCTCACCACATCTCCCCCTTCCTCCCTCCTCCTTCCTCCTTCCTCCTCCTCTCCACTGTATTTCTCTCACGTCTGGCTCCCTGCAGCCCAGGTTTATGTGAGAAAACTGAACTTGTCAGCCCTTTTTAGGCAGAACAGCTGCACCTGAAGCATGAAACACAGTGATATGTCGACAGCAATAGATTATCCTCTTTGACATGGGCATGTAATTCAAGTAGTTCAAATAGTTCAAATGAAATATTTTAGGTAAAAATGCACTTTACTGCAATGCTGGAAGAAGTATCAGATCTTCTACTTAAAGGGGAACTACGCTCATTTTCAAAATTCATACATGTTATTCATATGGTCTAATGGCCGGTTCAGACTACACGATGTCAGCCCAATTATAGCCCGACACAGCCATCGTAGGGTGTCGACTCGGATCGGGAACGATAAATGAGTGTCGTGTGAGAAAATCGCACACGGCATGTGTTGCGGCCAAATCACGACAAGGCAAAAATGTTGTGTAGTCTGATCCTGGCATAACTAATATTAGTAAACATAAACAACTCTCTCCCAAACCCAAAAACTAGAGTGCTAAAACTCGAACTGGTGATGTCATCGGGTATAAAGTCTGGAGCTGCTCCATAGACAGTGAATGGGAGAGATAATGAAGATGACACTGAGAGCAGCCAGAGGAACGTTCTGATATGGGAACATTTTCTGTTTCACAACTGAGAACACTACAGTAGAATAAAGAGAAATAACACAAACATTCTGTGGGTCCACGAAATCAGTCTCCATTCACTGTCTATGGAGCAGCTCCACACTTTATACCCTATGACATCACAAGTTTGAGTTTAAGCGCTCTAGTTTTTGGATTTGGGAGAGTTATTCATGTTAACTAATATTTTTTGGACTGTCTCAGACCATAGGAATAACATGTATGAATTTTGAAAATGGGTGTAGTTCCCCTTTAAGTAAAAGTAGAAATGCCACAGTGTAAAAGTCCTGCATTCAAAATCGTACTTAAGTAAAAGTACATCAGTGTTAGCATCAAAATATTCTTAAAGTGCCAAAAGTAAAAGTACTCATTATGGAGAATGACCCATTTCAGAATTATTTATTGATTTATGTGTGTGTGTGACAGAGACAGTGCACAGCTTCTTAGCTGTACCAGAGTTAGCACTAAGCTATTTTACATCTGTAGACCCTGGGCAGAAAATAGAGAATGGCATTTCTATTAAGAAAATGAACACTGTGGTATAAAAACACAATTATAAAACAGTAACGTCACATATTCACTAAACAACATCAGCAACAACACACAACAACATTAAGACACATCTAGTGTTTGTGTTCCTGTGTGATGGAACATGATCGGGTTGATTTTAGCCATGATTTCATCTTGAATTTAAAATCAGCAAGGCTGCAGCACTCTCCTACAGAACTTGGCACCGAGCTCCAAAAGTCTCCAGTAATATAGAGTATTTGTATTACTGGAACATTTAGGCATGAAGTATTTATATTATGTATGGTACTTGTGTGGTAGTTTTCATCTTTGTTTAGTGTGTTTAGCATGCTAACATTTGCTAATATGCACATAGTACAGCAGAGGCTGATGGGAATGTCATTAGTTTGGCAGGTGTTTGGTCATAAATCACATTACATTCATCCGAAAGCTGCCGAGACATTTCACTATAAACCGCAAATGTCAAGGTCATGGTGGCGCTACAGGAAAGGTCAGGTGATCTCCAGTCAACAGGATTCATCCACTGGGGACCTGATGAATATACAGTATGTACATCATTTCATGGCAATCCATCCGATAGTTGTTGAGATATTTCAGTCTGGATCAAAGTGGTGGACTGACCAACCGACACTGCCTTACTGCTACTGTTGCTAAGTCATCTTTCTGTAAATATGAGCCAAAAACGAAGCTAGAAAAGCCATTGTGTTCTTGCTGGAGAGCTTCTCCTCTCCTCCAAGGGACTAACTTGTTAGGCAGCGGTCTGAATTGATGGTGTTATTCCACCGATTCCTCTTCAGGTAGGACCTAGTTAATGGGGCCAGGCAATAAGAGGTGGATAACAGTGGCTATAATTCTGCTGAGAGCAGCTTTGCTTTGTAAAACTGATTTGTTCAGGACAGAGGAGTCGTTAAGCAGCGCGGCCCAGCCTCCCACATCCTAATGCCTCTCTAATCTCCTTTGGTATCGCTAATTCTTTTCGTTCTATACCGCCATTAAACTTTTTCACAGGTTCTTGGCAATGAATTAAATTACACTGGATGTATTGAGCAAACTAACCATAAATTGGCCTTTGCTGCCCTCGCTGGTGTAGGTGGAAAGCTGAGAACACACTGGAGTGTGCTGCAGGTGCACAGCAAACAGAGAAACTACTGATACACCTGCATGTTTCACCCTCTCATGTTTTATCATTACACTTCAGTTTCTCTGAAAAATAAATACCTGGTGACGTTTGAAAAAACCTGAAGGTCATTTAAAGGAATAGCTCACCCCAAAATGATATAAATGGTATGTAGTACTCACCTCGCTGGGCTCTCTACGGTCCCAGAAAAAGGAGAGCGGAGCTCCTGAAAAACGGAGGCTGAATAAAAGAAAAAAGTTATAAAATGTCAGAAAAACAAAGCATTTTTTTCCTGTAAAGAAATTAGTATGAGCACAACAAATTCCTTCAAGGGAGAATAATCCAGAAATGCTTTGTTTAGCGAATAGTTGTTTAGATTTCCATGAGCCCACGAATTGATATAAGACACTTGGATAATGCTGCACAGACGTTTCATAGCCTTTTTTTTGTTGTTTCTTGTTCTGCATCTGTCAAAGTCTGTTTGCACTGCCATGCTGATACTGATATGCTGGACCATAGAGATCCTATAGGGAGCTGAGTGCTATATAAAATGTACATTGTTTATGAGTGAATTATCATTTTAACAACACTTACCACTGTTATGAAGGTATTTTCAAAATCTTCAAAGATTTTTCAAACATCTGGAAGAAAAAAATATTTTTTACGATAAGAAATGTTTTTAATTGATTTTCCAAGTTTAAGTGGCAGCGACCATCTTTGTTTGGTTCTGGAGCCAAAATCGTTTTCATCAGACATGTACATGTATGCTCAATTTGTACAAGATGAACCAAAAATGTTATAGTGTTATTATGAGATATTTGTCCATATTTTTTCTTGTGTTGTACAAAACGAGCAAGGAAACATGTTATTTCCAGCTACCTTGATAGGAAACGGACCCGAAACTTGTGTTAGAAATCTATTTTATTATTGTATTATTATGCAGCAAATTAATATTTTTTCATGGCCTATTAGGCCGTCTGATTATTTTCTTCTTTTAATTGGAACTTCCATACAAAGCAAAAACAGCTGCCTCACATGAGACAACACCAGTTAAAAACAGACTCAAAACAGTGAAGTTTTTCTTTAAAGATGGAAGCTTTAAGGTTCCTGAGAGAACAGTCATTTCAAGTGTTATAAGGTTTTAAGGATAACAGGTGCAAATAAACACCAGCCTGGCTTCAGTCAGCAAAATAAAAGAAGACTTGACTTTTCCTTTGGGATTTGCTCGTCTTTGAGAAGCTGACAGAACACTGTCAAAATAAAGTACAGTGTGTACATGTCTGGTAATCATGTAAACATCTTGGGTTGGTTTGGATGCCTCCTCCTGCTCTTCTTCATGTCTGCCCAAATCACGTTACCTTGCCAGGCAGCTGGATTCACCAGATCACGAGAGAATACCTACCACGGTGGAAACGGTATTACCAAATTTCTACCGGTGGACACATTTCTACTGTCGCACGGTATATAGTATATACCGTCATGTTGCGCAACCCTGTGGCCTATTTGCTTAAATTTTTGCACAATAGATTATATTAATATTTTTTCATTTTGCCATTTCCAGCTACTTGGATAAGAAAAGGAGTCGAAACTTAGAAAACGGATTAAAAATATATATATTTATGCAGCAAAAGAAATATTTTTTTCATCCAGTTCGTTAGTCTTTTAGGATCCTAGAAATAAATCGCTGTGAACTGTATGACTTGAATGTAATGGTTGTACATTAGAGAGCTAACTTCACCCTACTGACACACATTCATCAGCAGACGGACATGACCCCAGGGGGGGGGGGGAACTCAGATCTCGACGCTAAACCAGGCAAGCGAACCCGCCAGCAGCTCAATTATCTGTCATTAGCAGGCAGCGCAGCACAGGCTCATGGGTAATTTGACAAGCTAAACTGGTGCTCTTTCATACTGGACTGCTTCATTGGACCTGAGTAAATATATTCTCAGGCTAATGCATATAAATAGAAGAGCTGTGTTTGAACAGCTGAGAGAGTGTGAAGCACCAGGAGTGGCTGGCAGACAGAAATAGAGATACAAGTCAGCCGTAATACTGTTGTTTCAGTATTGTGGCACCAAAGCCAATGATACTATCTCAGTAGACATACTGGGGTGACCAGGGGTTAATCTCCTCTGGACCCCCTTTTCTCCCAAACTGCTTGCTCCCACTGATTGGGAGCTTTTAAACTGCAATAATCCCGAGGTCACAGTCCGCTGTCTTATCTCTGTGGTTCTCCCTCAATGATTTATTCATGATTTATCTGTGTGTGGACGTTGAACAACTGGCAGGTGCTGACATTAGTTCCTCTGCTCTCTCCTCTCTTATCTATCTGACAAGGAAGACATCCCAGAGAATGAGATATGATGTTAATACGGGGGATTTTTCCAACAACACATATATTGTTTGCAAGAAAATGCTTCTCAAAAGTGGCTCGTACACTGTGTGTCTCGTTGGATTTCTCTGGCCTCTCACTAACTATGACGGAACAGGAAACGCCGGCACCAGTTTGTGCCACGGAACGGTTTGTAACCCACTATAACATGGTTATACGCAGCTATAGAAGTGTTTATTAATATTCAGTATTTGTAACTTCTCCTATAAAGACCTATTTTACTGTGTTATATTGTCATTTATTATTTGTATATTCAGCAGCCTCCCCTTTAGGGTGCCCACAGGAGGAGTTTTAAGTGATGACAAATACATTAATAAACATTTATAACTTTGTGCAACTACATTATAGTGTAACTAGAAATGTGTAAAACAATGTATAAAGAAAAGAATACAGAAATAAATACGGGGAAATAAATAAGGGGTGAAATGCAAAGAGAAAATTGTGCATAAATAAATATATTTAAAAACAGATATACATTTTTTTTTTTTAAATTAAAAAAAAAAAAAAAAATTAAAAGATTTATAAAAATAATTACATAAATTAAAGGGGAAATTAAACAGAAGATCAAATAAATAAGGGAACTAATATAAAGATAAATAAATAAAGAAGGAATTTAAAACATGTATCAATTTATATCACATTTTATCAATTAATTAATGGCTGCATTTATTAATTCTAATGTTATTTTTTGTTAATTGTTTATACATTTAATGACATAATCATTTATTTATTTCTTCCTTTATTTTTGATTTTGTCAGGTTCCATCCTCCAAGGTTGCTCTTTAAAAGAAAGGAAAGAAGAAAGGATATAGAGAGATAAACAGAGAGAGAGAGAGAGAGAGAGAGAGAGAGAGAGAGAGAGATGCATTAGATGTGTCACTGTGTGTCGTCCTCGCTGCCCTGCTGTCCGTCACCTGTCACCTGTCTGACACCGGGGATCAGGTGGAGCGAGAGACATCAGGGGAAATAAAGAAATAAGGGTGACAGAGAAACAGGAAGTGACACGGAGGGTTAGAGATGTTTCTCTGCCTCTCGTCAGCTGCACATCCTGTGTGAGAGGAACCTCTCGGTTGAGAGTTAACAGGTTAGACACTGAAGGTGATGAAGATGGTGATGAAGACTGTCACTCTGTTCAATGAGATGTAACTATGTTCCTGTTAGCATCCGGCTGCTACTGACCTCTTAGTCTGTTATTACCCGCCATATGGCTTCATTAACAGTTTATAGATCATTTATTAATGCTTTATATATGAGTAATAAGGCATTAATAAGTTGATAGGTTGTGGCATTTATACTCTTCAATTAATCAGGAAGTCGACTTACCTTCTAGAGTTTTGAATAAAGTTTTTTATTAACAATAAGTTGTTAGATAGATAAATATGCTTTGTTGAAAGAGATAGATAAATATGCTTCGCAGAAAGTTAGTAGGTAGGTGAATTGGTGTAAGGGGGGGGGGGGGGGGTCTACCTAATTAAAGGATAAGATGCCGTTCACGTGCCGCATTTTTTGCGCCTAACATAAAAGATAAAAATAATTAAACTTTTGTAACGCAGCAACGCACACCGCATGTCATGTGACGTGGAACAACCAATCATAGCCAGCAGATATCTTTTCTTCCTTCAGTAAGTATCAGCCTGTGGTAAAAATATGGAAAAGAACTTAAATATAATTTGAGTTCCTGGCTACCCAGAGCTTTACCATCTGTGCCATACATTATTAGAGATGACCTGTTGATGCTCACACAGTCTTCACGCAGCCTGGGAACATTCCTCTAGTTGTGCTGGCAGGTTTCAACACTTATTTATATGCCTGGGAATAACCTGGATTTCTTACTTTCTCAGTATTGACCAACATCAGGGTTTTTCCACCTTTCTCCCCCTCTGAGAACATGTGGCATCAATCGTTGTTTTTTATTTTTTTGGTTAAATTCTCCTACTTTAATCTCTCTTCTTGTGAGACAGTGCAAAGAAAAAGAAAGATGGGAGTGTCAGCGAGAAAGCACATGGCAGCTGAGGGTCATTAATCACTGTCGTGGCGGAGGATGAAAGACATGAGAGATGGAGCAGCGGCAGACATGGCAGGAATCTCTCTCCTGAGATGAGATGAATCAACCTATTCAGCGGGCCTTCGCTTTGTTGTTGATATGAGGCCGTGACATCACATCCTCCTCGAGCTCCGAGTCGGTGAAGCAGCAGCCTCCTGGTCAGAAGGGAGGGGAAGGGAATGCATGGCGCTCTGACCGACGTATAGATTGTGCATTGAATTACTGCCGGTCTCGCAGCTCCCAGAGGCCTCCGAAGATCTCCTGGTGACAACTGAGTCATGGATAACAAACATGTACAGTCTCTAGTGGGAAAGGCTCATCAAACCCAACCCAAAAATCACAGATCAGAGAGGTTAAAGAGCTTTAAAACACATCGTTTGGTGCAACTCTATCTCTACCTGTTTAAACTAGTTATGTAGAATTCATAGGGCCATAGTTACATTAACTTTAATTTAGCGTTTATAGACAAATCTGTGTTGTTGGTGGAAGTAGAGAAGCAGTGATGTAGTAAAAATATTAGGGCTTTCAATCAAATAAAGGGACTGTTTGTAACTTCTTACACGTATAAATCATTGCGGGTCGATGTCTCATGAGCGCTCGTGTGTTGCTACGCTGTTCAGACGAGACTCCAACACAAACTACACGGAAGCACCAAAACCTCTTGGTTGTATCTAGTGAAGCCCGTCTGTTAAACAGTGTTGGCTGCGGTCGGAGGACGCGGGGGAGACCGTAGCTTTGGTCTCCAGGACCGGAGTCTCTGCTGTACTCTGCTCCTCTGTCTGTCTTCACTCACACACCGCGCTCGTTCACGCTCTTTCGCTCCACCTCTCACGTGCATGCGCGCACACTCCACACTGCAGAAGAGTTAGTTTAGCTCTGAGAATATCTAGTGAATGTTCAGTGGACGTTTGTGCAGAAATAACTGCTGCAGCTCCTCCAGACCAACAGAGGTTTCCCGTGTCTTGTGAAGTGACGGGGCTCCGCAGAGAGAAACGTTATCGTCTCCGACCAAAACTCCGGTGTCTCCCCTGATCCCTCCGGCCGCGGTCGGGAGGCTGAGGCAGAAAAAGTCAACACTAGTATCAGCATTGATTCATGGAGAGACCTTCGTCTGGTCAGCTAACATTACTGCCAAGCAGCTGAAATATAGAGTGATACTGTGCTTTTAGCTGACGTGTGTCGCCTCACTGTTTTGAGCGATGCTCGTTCATGTCTATGTAGAGCGAGCGCAAGCAACAGGACGCTGACTTTCGTTGACTTAACGGCCACAGGTGTTGCTTTTAACAAACAATTTCTGATTCTTACAAACAGTCCCTTTAATATATTTAATCACGATTAATCACATATTTTTTATCTGTTCAAAATGTACCTCAAAGGGAGATTTGTCAAGTATTTAATACTCTTATCAACATGGGAGTGGACAAATATTCTGCTTTATGCAAATGTATGTATATACTATTTATATATTTATTATTTTAAATCAATTAACAACACAAAACAATGACAGATATTGTCCAGAAACCCTCACAGGTACTGCATTTAGCATAAACAATATGCTCAAATCCTATGATTTGGTTCGCTTGGAAACCTCTTGCAAGCGGTCTCGGTTTTGTTTTGGTCTGCACCAGAGTTCCATTACCGCGTTTATAACCGCCCAAACGAACCGAACCAGAGTCCAATTAAAGCGGACTAAATGTTGGCTTGTGAAAGCACCCTGGAGTGATCCAACCACCACATATCCAAACCCTCCTGTTACACAAATATGGTTTAAAATTCAATGATGTGATTGGCTGCATGGAAAGTTATCCATTTACGTAGACGGATAATTATTCAGATAAATTAATGCAAAACTAAAGTAGGGGGCACCATCATGAAACCAAAATATATACATTTGGTTTCTGATTTATTTTTTTTATCGAAGGAGAACTCAGGACAAGGGAGATATGTATTCTGTAGCAGAAAAATATTATAAAGAAAAAAGTTGAGAAAGAGGGAGGAAAGGGTGGTAACTCCTTTCATACCGCGACTCGGTCCTGCTGCGCTGCGGTCAACTCCTCAATATGAACCAGATACTTGAATTCACGACACTTTATTATTCTGGCCATCCTGCAAATCTATAACATCCCTTCGCTTAAAAAAAGTGGAGCGTGCGGAGTGCATGTTCTGAATATATATTTGTCTTGCCTCGGGCTGAGATGTTGGGGTAAAGGGAGAAAAAAAGTTTCCAGTCAGAGTATGATGAATGTGTTCTGGCTAGAGGAGAGTGGGTGGTCTGTATCTGTCAGCGCTGCTATTACAGCAGACAGCAGAGTTGCAGGCCAATAAGCCACACTATCATCACCGTCATCAGCGGCAGATCCCCTTACAACAGCTCTCAGCTGTCCACATCACAACCCTGACAGCCCAAACATGCACTTACCCAGAGAGCTCTTGAATGTCTCGCATTAAAAAACATGTGGCTGTTTCACTGGATGTTCTTAAAGGGCCGAGTCACCCAAACAACAAAGAAAAATAGATATTTTTTTCTCACTTACTGCAAGTGGCGGCGGTTAGCCCGTTCGCACAGAAAGGAGTGTGAATGACACGAGAATGTGCACGGCAGAATCGTGTAAGAAGAAAAAAGACGTTCTTGCTTTAGGCGCATCATTTGTACACAATGTGGTTTGTAGTGACTGAAATGCATCCGTGTAAAGAATGCATTTTCTTCCACGTCACTCGTTCAGAGCGAGTAACGTGGAAGAAAAAGTGCGAAGGGCAGGAGGAGAGGTGGACAGGTCCAACAAACACAGGACTTGTTGTCCCCTGATGGTAGGCTACTGCACCTTCATACATGTCTGTAATATTCATGCTAAAAATGTCAAAGTTGTACCGTTAGATACTCGCCCAAAGTATGTCCATACCAAAGACTTTTCCTTCCTAAAACTAGTCTTTGGGCCACAAATGGGTTGTAGTAAAGTAGTAATACCACAATGTGGAAATACTCTGTTACAAGTAAAAGATGTGCTTTCAAAGTTTTACCTTTTTAAGCGCTCTTTATGCAGAATGGCCCATTTCAAAATAATATATTTTTTATTATTGGAATATAATTTTTGATGCATTAATGTGTACATCACTTTAATGTTGCAGCTACTTTATATACTGCTGGGTAGCTTAACCTATAATAATACATCATATTTTATTAATAATCTCAATCTGTGAAGTAACTAGTAACTAAATGAATTAAATAAATGTGCAGTAAAAAGTACAATATTTCCCCCTGAGATGTATAGCAACATTTTTGTACTTAAATACAAGTATTTGAGTAAATGTACTTAGTTACAAAACTAAAAACACTCTGCATGCTAGATACTACTAGTACTTTTTGTTTTTATGGTAGAAACAATTGACATACATTTATGAAATAATCCTCATGTTATCTCACAGCATCTTACGCCCGGGTCACACTGGCTGTGTGAGCAGCACGTGTACGACGCAGAACCTCTTGCTTTTTATTTTGGCGCCCCTGTTAACATGTTAGAGCAGCCACGCAACCTGTATGAGCGGCACGTTATAATAATAACAATCCACGATTAAAAGCTGGTACCGTTCATTTCATTTTTCATCAGTCTTTTCTGATGAAAAATGAAATGAAAAATACCTTTTGACTGTATATTGATATAATACCAGCAACCTTGCTGCGGTTTCAATATCTCTTTCTGTAGAATATGTCAGAGACATGAAAAAAGTACAAATGTATTTTGAACTTTACGCTTCCCGTTTCCGTTTCAAAGTTAAAGCCCTGTAGCGCTTTTCTGTGGAAAGAATCTCTTCATTTGTCAACACAAGGCTTTTATTCTGACATAATTACAGGACAATGTTGTGGAAAATGCAGTGACTTAAGTAGCAGCTTTTAATGGTGGATTGTTATTATTATTTTCAAATTAGAGGTAGACCGATTAATCGGTTTGGCTTATTAATCGGAGCAGATCATTATCTGTAGAGCTGGGCTCTGATAGTGGCCGATGGCTGCACAGGCGCCACCAGTCACGTGGGGCCGTTCTGCACGGAGGCTCCATACACAAAGTCATGGTGGAGGGGGAGAAAGAAGTTATCTCTTGAATATATAACGCAACACTATCAGCTCTTTGTCCCACATACAAGCCAGTCAGACAGACAGACAGGGAGGAGAAGAAATCATTCAATGGTACTTTCACTTGCTTACTGGACCAATTTGGCGTTCTCTCTTCCAAATAATCCAGCTACGTAACCGTCCATTCATGAAATGAAATCTCACACTTAAGGATCCTCCTTACCTCAGGAATATGCACCAACATTAATGCTTTGTAAGAGTGGCATTTAACAACGTACAAAGTAATCCTGGCCAGTCATACTGTAAGGCCCGGAGCAGCACATTGCAAATATATAGAACATTTTTCAAAGATGTAATCCACCAAATCACACTTCAGGATGTTCTCTTATACAAATGATTAAATTCGGAGTGACAAAAAAAGTCAAACTCTGTGTAGAGAGAAGGGCTGTTGGTATCAACGCTGTCTGTGTGGACATCACACGCGTGAGAGACGCAGCGGGTCGGCGAGCTAGTCGTCACGCGCTGCTCAAGCAGGAAGTCGTGGCCCACGTTTTACTCCCTGTTGCTTCTTTGTTTGCTCGTGTTTTCTCGGAACTGTGACGCTCATTCGCTGGAATTTTCATGAGAGATTTACCGGAGCAACACGAGCCTGAGTGCTATAATTACTGAGCTAAACAGGAGAGCTGCTATCAAAACAGTGTGACATTGGTTAGCAGCGCTGATTCATGACTGTGAAAACATGAGACACACACACACACACACACACACACACACACACACACACACACACACACACACACACACACACACTTGAATAGAGGGCAAATGCAGTTAGTTATCAGTGAGATTGTGGAGGAGAATAATGAGGTCACCTATGAGCCACTGTGCTACATTAATGAGGTTGCTGTCTGCCACTGTGGCCGGCTACAAGGACACACACACTAGATCAGCAGCATTATCTGTCCTCTTGTCACTTGGACCTGGCATCCATTCAGAGAAAGAGAGGGAGTATAGCAGAGCGTGGATCAGACTGAACACACTCTGTTTCTGCATCCAGCTCATGTTAGACTCCTCTGACAACACAGCATTGATTTATGACTCCTGCAAACAGACACAGCCAGCAGACATCACTGCACCGGCTCCTGTGTGTGTTTTGTACTCACGTGATTGATTATCCTGTCTGTCTTGTCTGTGGCATTTTTGAAATGTAATCTCTCTGAACAGCATGAAAGGTGTGAGACCCCAGAGGAAACACTACCCTCCCCTCCACCACAACCCTCCACCCCCCAGCCCACGGCTGGTCTGTGCAGGCTGTATTGTATTAGCATATACCTTTGCTCAGGCATGCTAGGAAATTGAATTCCACCCTCTTCCTGTAAGACTCCCCGGGATTAAACCGTCACCTTGTGATTTACTGTAACCTCGCTATGAACAGCGTCATCCCTCCTGATTGATGCACCCAGCGAGCGCTTCATGCTGCCACATTGTCATGTCATCACACATTTCCCTTTGCTTACTTCGCTTACAGTGACAACAGCACCGGATACAATGGAGGATGTTAATAATAATAATAATAATAATAATCTTTATTTGTATAGCACCTTACAAAGGCGCTTGCACAGATAAAATACAGACAAAATGAAAACAACAATAAATGAACAAAACATAAAGACCAAATAATGAGTAACCAGTGGTATCAAAACAATAAGTTACAACACATATGATTTATAATTGGTAATAGAGCTGGCTAACCTGAGGTCCTGAGGTAGGCTGTTCCAGGGTCTAGGGGCATTGATGGCATTAAAGGCCCTGTCACCCTTAGTCACCAGCCTAGACCTGCATGGTACAAGCAGTAAGGCCATGTCAGAGGACCTCAGGTAACAAGGTAGGTTGTAAGGAGCTCAGTGAGGTAGCTTGGTGCCAAACCATGCAGAGCTTAAGTTAACAATAACATCTTAAAATCAATTCTAAATTTGACAGGCAGCCACTGAAGTGCAGCTAACACCGGAGTGATGTGCTCAAATCTCCTCGTACCAGTGATCAGTCCAGCAGCCGCGTTGTGTGTCATGTTTGCTTGACAGCGCTAAGAGTTGCATTAATGTTTTCAGGATTGAAGTAAAAGCCACACTGTCTCCTTTAAAGGGCAATTAACCGTTCGCTAAGTCCCTCCCCCGAATAGTGAATGTCCAATTATAGTTTAGCAGCTGTAACTAGGCACGGCAGGCCTGTCAAGCTTTGGACTTCCCCACATATATCAAAGCCTATTGAAGGAGGCTGGGACACGGGTGGACACGGGTCTTGGGGTATGGGGTGTGACACGTGCACAGTGTAACTGAAGCTGCAGTCGTACGTTGCAATTGGCTCAATTTCAGCGAGTGCAGACCAGATTTTACTGCGCATGTGTTGTACCTAGGGCTGGACGATATGGCCTAAATATATATTGCGATATTTTTAGGCAATATCGCGATACACGATATATATCGTGATATTTTCAAATATCCTCTGAGCACTTCATAAATGCTCGATTTAACCCTTTGATCTCTGTGGAAGATATCCGACGTTTGGTTCCCACTTCTAACAAGGCTTGTGAGCCACTAGTATAACGACGTTGGTATCATGTGGTGTCTCTGTGTCGTCAGTTACTGTGGAAAAAACTTAGAAATGGCCAAGATTGACTGTAAGTGCCTGGCAACCACTTGTTGTGAAGTAAATGCAATGGAACGGGGGAGGGAAAATGTGTCATCTAGTGGCTGAGTGTTATTAATTCATTATTAATTGTACCTTTAACTGCTAACATGTCATGCTCACAAAAAGATTGGACACCATTGGTTCAATCGTTAACAGATTATTGTATTTTGTAACCTTATCATGCTTTTTAATGTAACATTTTAATCTAAAATGTAAAAAAGTACAATATTTGCCTCTGAAAATATGTGGAGAAGAAGTATAAAGTAGCATAAAATGGAAAAACTCAAGTGAAGTACAAGTAGCTCAAAATCGTACTTAAGGTCTTTTATAGTCTTTATTTTTCATATGCATTTTTTTTTATCCGTCATCTGATAAAAAACGTCACGCACAGAAATCTTGCACACTGAGTCCAATAAATTTGAATACGAGACTGAATTAAACTGAATTAATTACGTGGGTGCAATGTTTAGCGCTAGTCCCAAACGGGACTAATGAATGAATGACATTAGCAAGAAGCTATCGTTTAGCTGCCTAGAGCTCAATCTGTCTAATCCTTCCTACATCCATCCACGATTCCAAGCTGTTCTGCAATCAGCTGCCACAAGCCATCTTTAAATCCTGCATCCCTGTATTCTTTTATTTCTTTATTGTTGAGTGCTTTGCGCTGAAAGATGGCATGGATGTATGTTTATCATGCCAGTTTGGATGATGACGTTTGCACGGACGGTGGCTCTGAGGGGTCAATCAACTCTCTTTTGGCTTCTGATGAACCTGTTCTGAAAACTAATGAAAGTTGCTGGTGTGTAAAGGTTACTGACACAACGTGAGGCCGTATTTATTTGTGTGCGAAGGCCTTTAGTACCTGAATACTACATTCCACCTCTGGTTTCTTGCACCATCAAACTTCTAAACGTCTACGATCTTATCATTACAGAAACTCACAAAAACATCATAATAAATGGAAATTATCCTTTAAAGCTTCCGCACTGACGCAATCCCAACAGCAACAACTCTGGCACTACCCCTCATTTTTCTTCCTGCGTTTATGTGTGTGTACGCCTCGTGTGCAGCTGATGATAAATGAGCTCAGCGGATCCTGAGAGAGCTTGCAGAGGAAAGAATAATGGGTATTTAAGCACACTTGTAAATTACCAACACATTTGTCTTAGACTGTCCCCTTAGGGATGTCTGACAGCACAGCACACAAAGTATATAAAGCTCACGTACATCTGTTCCACATAGCCTTATTGGATCTGCTGACATCACTTAAATACGAACTGTCAAGCCATGCGCCATAATTCATACTTTGACAAAGCACATAAAGCAGTCTTTTGCTGTCTCTGCACCTGCATTTATGTGTGCGTCTGCTTGTCTCAGCAGGTGTGCGCCGGGTCACGCAGAGTGCACGGCGATGTTTATCTCTAAGTACCGCAGACAGGCATGCTGGACCGCCTGGTGGGAAAATGGGATTACAGCTATCTGTTCCTCCGCGGCGTGCTGAGCGCCAAGCCTGTGATTTTTGCTGTTACATGTTTCCATCAGCAGCACACACGCTGTCTGCCGCTTTGTTATGCAAAGGTGTTTGACCTAGCAAAACAGCTGGGCGTGTGACGATGAAGATGAAATGCTTGGCATGTTCACTTTAGTGTTTTTCAATATTTCGTGGCAGGAGAGATGGTGACTGAGCTTTATTATTATTAATGACAGATTGGACTATAAATCAGATAACTGCTCAGTGAACTTGATGACTTTGCTTTGACTTTTGGTTGGACTGCATCCCGCTAAGCACAGAGATGTTTGGAGTTTCCTGCCAAAAAGTTTGGATCATAACACAGCTTTGTGTTTCTGCTGAACAGCCTCCCAGCAAAAAACAGAACCCCAATTCATCATCCTCGTTCATAAACAGTCATTAATGTTTATGGCAGGTGTCGTGACATGTTTACGACAGCATTATGTCTGCTTTACGACACCACTGTCAAGTCGGCTTTTTACGAGCGTGGCACTCGGAGGGGACCGCTAGCGACGCGTCCAAGAGGTTCTGGGATGTTTAATCAGTTACTCGAACACACTCACAAATAAAAAGAGAGAGCAGCGCTTGGCAGGGAAGTCGGCCTGTTTGACGGCAGATAGCCATCAAACCTTCTCATTAAACTCTCCGAATCCAGGCTCCCCTGTTGTTCAGGGCTTTTATAGGAAAATCACTACTCTCAATTTGCTAGCTGTTGTAAAAGTTGTGTTCCAGGTAGCGGCTGTGGGTTCTGGTGGGGGGTTAAGCAACGCCACTGGAAACCCCACCCTCCTGCTTTATGGCCGGCTGTAAAGCTGCTGGCAGGTCGACAGCGGCACTATCTTTTTATCCGGCTGCTAATTTAAGGAGGGAGATTAAGGTTGTGAATTACATTCATGGTGCTGGCTTTCTGTTGTATTTGTTGATGGTGACAAAGAGTTTGGGTTGAGGTGTGTGCAGCATACAGAGCTACTCTTAGCCATGCATAATTGACTTCATTCAAATGTACTTTTCTGTATATTTTTGATTATTTGGTACCACTTTATAAGTAGTTAATAAGCCATTTAATACTGCTTTATAATGAGTTATAAGCAATTAATAACAGGGACTTCTGGGGTCCCTGTGACTGACTTTCGTCTGCACTATTTATTAACAACTTAAGCATTTGTTAATGGAGTCCCAACATTTATAAGAGCATTATTTTTCACAACATAGAGACGCAGCATGTGTTCTTATTAATGGCTTGTAACTGATCAATTATTCATTAGCCATTAGTTAAGACTTATAAACCCTTAATAAGAGATATGTTTGTACCTTGTATGTGTATGTGTGGGCTGAAAGAACCCCACACTGTTTGCATTGGAAAAAAGACAGCATTGGTCGTTTGTTGAAACACTTAAAATGATTAATTTTAAATGTTTACGCTTTCATGACATGCAACCTCTTGTGGTTGTGTATATTAGGACTGTTGACCATCCGAAGCGAAGGCAGAAGTAGCATGATGTTTGGGACCATGAAACCTCTGAAGGTGGAGGTTTGGGTGGATGGCTGGGTGTACAGAGTGGACGTAATTCCAAGGAGACTGGGCTGAGATTGCATCACATCTCCTACAAATAATTGATGTTGGTTTCTGACCATGATCTTCCCTAACAGCCATACCTAAGCAGCTATTATCAATATTTTTAGAATAATAAATAATGTCTCAAATGACAACAATGTGAAACTGTGAAAGGGGTAGCTTGTAGTGATGAATCTACAGAGAATTATCACTCCAATTGGCTCATTAACCAACTAGACATTAACCATTGGCCTATTTCTACATTTAGGTATGAGTATTCCTGACACAGCCATCTAGCACCTCATACAACCGAGTGACCATGATGCCCTAGTTTAAATGGCAGATGCATCAGTTAAGCGATTCACCTCTTTATCTCCCCGGCCTATAGTATGAACATTCATTCAGAGAATATGGTGAGGTGTGTCTCTCTTTAAACAGACAATCTTTGAGTTGAAATGGTAGCCGTGTGTCGTTGATGCTTGGACATGCATTGCCCTTCCCCGTGCCCTGGCAAGCACTTTACAAACAAACGTAAGCAGTTTTATTGATAGCGTAATCCTAGACTGATTAATGGCCCAATAATCAGCCGTAACCTGCAATAAATCAGCCGCTGATCAATACGGCCTGTGCTCTGCAGCCGTGGCCAAATCATTACCATGTCACTGTATATCTACCATTAGCACTGGAAGGCTGAGAGCATGAAGGGAGTGGAAGAAAAAGTGCTTCCTTTCTAATGTGTTGGAAATGGGATTGATAGAGAGGTCATTTTTTTATTTCATTTGTCTGCCCGCCTCTCTCCCTCCCTCTTCTTCCAGTCTGATTAATGAGCGAACAGCTAAAGGCAGTGATAAAGATGGAGAGGGGTGAGCAGGATGTTAAATTATGATAATGACAGCACAATTAATGACAGTGGGAGACATTATTCTTCAGCCTGTTGGCATATCACAGCTGCTGGAAGATGTACAGTGTGCTGGTGCTGTTAAAAGTACTCTGGCTAATAAGATTTAGAAATAAAAATACCAAGGCTTCTTGGCTATTTGCTGCTATTTCATCCTGGTCTGAATTTTTACGTCAGGCCTTTTGAAGTGTTAAAGGGTAACTCCAGTATATTTCAACCTGGGTCATGCTAACTTTGCGCTCGCTACTTCCGTTGCCGAGATTCAGGGAAACGAGGATTCGCGCAAAACAACATATATGGAGCACGCTGCGCACGCCTCCTACAGCTCTATTACAAGCAAACGTCTTGATGAAAATGTTAAGTAAACGTATGTGCTGTAGTAAAATATACTACCTATGTATTGAATGTAAAAGTACTTGAAAAATGTCCCCTGTGAATGTTATACTGTTGTACAGTATAATATATCATTAGATTATAGTGTTGTAGCAATACTGGAATTTCTAACTTCGATACAATACCTTGAAAAATATTGATATTCAATACCACAGGGAAAAATGTACACAACATTGAGGGCATACATTTTAGATTTATATTAAAAAATAAATAGCGGTATGTGTGTCCACTCATTCAGAGAGAAGAGAGAGCAGAAAGGTACCCATGTATCCTGAAGGCCGCCGTAGTTCTCTGCGGTAACGTGAGCCACAGAGTTAAACCGTGGTACCGCCAGCTGCCGTCTGACTGCTGTTGCTCCTAAAGTAGTGAGTAGCCTCTGAGCGAGGCAAACGGCGTTATCATAGTTTTGCACTCGGTGGCTCACGTTACTGCAGTCTTGTAAAGGGAGGAGTGAGCGGAGGGGTACTCAGTAGGTTGCAATCTGCAACCACACCACTAGATGCCACCAAAATCCAAATCTTTATTTATTGCCAGGTGTATCAGGTAAACACTAGGAATTTGCTTTGGTTCGTTGGTGCAAATAAGCAGTAAAAAATAACAATAGGATAATTAAAACGTAAGAATAAAATAAGAATAAAATAGTTGAAAACCAAAAGCACAAAAGCAGCAAATCGTCACAGTTGAGAAGCTGGGAGCATGAAATATATTTGCCTAAGAAAATGACTTTAAGGATTATCAAAATAGATGGCAATTAATTTTCTGTCAATCATTTAATGGACTAATTGTTCTAGCTGTACTTGAACATTTTCATATACCTTAATTTGTAAAGTAACCAGTAACTAAAGCTGTCAAATGATTGTAGTGAAGTAAAAAGTATTTCATTGTAGTGGAATACAAGTAGCAAGTGGCATGAAGAGGAAAGTACCTCAAATTTAAATACAGTACTCCAGTAAATGTATTCAGTTCATTCCTTTCCATCACTGAAATGAGTCAGGTGTCACTTTGCTTTCAGCTCCGTCAGCTTAAAGCCAACTCAACATCCAGCCGCTGAAACATCAGACAGAATATAGAAAGCAGATACAGACACAGAGTTGCTGAAAATGGATGCACCACATTGGAACAAAGTGTCCCTGAAATCAGAGATCAGATTAGAGGTCGAGGATTTGGTGGAAGCACACCCCCGATCCACAGAGGAGATGTGACAGATGGGAGAGGCGGGGTCACGGAACCAGGGAAATAAAGGATCAAATCAAGCCAGTGAGCAGAGGAGAGGTAAAAGGAAGTGGGGATGACAAGGTGCATGCAGAGGAAGGAGCGTGTGGGGAGATAAGATAGTAAAGAGAGGGGAGGACAGAGGAGAAGAAAGGTAATTTGAGAGAGAGACCAGTAGGAGAGGTTGAGGCAGGGCTGACAGAGGGCCATTCATCCTCCATGCTAGAAGAGACAAACTGCTGGCAGAGGAAGACAGGGCCCATAAATCACTCTCAGCACACACTCACACACTCACGCACTCACACACACACACACACACATACACACACACGCACACGGTAAAACCACGGCCACACGCACACAGAAATCCACATGTGAACAGAAAACACACATTTCCTACAGCTTATTTTAAAAAAGGTCTGTCTATTTTTTTCCATCCTGACCATCTGGAGGTGTTTTTCTTCTGTGCAGTGGTGGAGAGTACTTTACTGAAGTACAATTCTGAGGTACTTGTACTTTACTTGAGTCTTTTCTTTTCACTTTTCCACTTCCTACTTCTACTCCACTACATCTCAAAGGCAAATATTTAACTTTTTACGCTATTACATTTATCTGACAGCTTTATTAAGATTTTTGCATACAAAACACACAAAGAGTTTATAAAATATGAGGTTTTGTTATAAATTAAATTACCGTACAGCTGAAACGATAAGTCGATTAATCAGTTGATTCACAGAAAATTAATTGGCAACTATTTAATAATCTTCATGCAAAAACATTTCATGGTTCCAGCTTCTCAATTGTGAAAATGTGCTGCTTTTGCTTTTAAATATTATATTTTATCTTTAATAATGTTGAGGTTTGGACTGTTGGTTGGACAAAACAAACACTGTGAAGGTGTCAATCTGGGCTCTGGGTCATTGTGACGGCATTTCTTATTTTCACTATTTTATCAAACCCAGCATTCAATCAATTAATATGGCTGGGACGATTCACCCACCTCCTGATTCAATACTATCGGCATACTTGATATGTATTGCGATTCGTTATTACAATTAAATGCGATTTTTGTTAACTTTCTTTTTTTAATTTGGAAAATCTCTAAATGAATCCAGTAAGAATGTTTGATTTTCAGCATGTATGTAGTCAGAGATGTCCTGAAGTCAAATAAATCAGTCATTGTCAGGAATTATTTATTAATACATTTCCCTCACAAATTAATGGTGTTTTCTTTTTAATTTATAAGGGAAATATAATGTTTTATACTTCTGGGGAATATAATCCATTCATATATGTATATATAATTATATATGTATAATTTCCATATATGTATTTTGTATATACAGTTCCCTTTGTTAACACCTTATTTTGAAAACCGTGATGTCTAGCTCTGCTTTTCCTGTCAATGTGTGAAACCCAAAGTGTTTCCATCCTTTACTGGATGTGTAGTGTTTACCACGCTGATTTAACATGGGAGGGTGCAGGTCGTATCCACGCTGACCCTCCAACGTTTTATACTTTCTGAGGTTTGTTTTGGTTGACGGATACGGAACGGATATGACGTCACGTTACTCAGACTACAACAATAAAAGCAGTAACTTCCTTCTACCTCCACATAGACTCAAATGAAGCAAATATATTGATTCTGGCATTAAAATATAAATTTCAAAATCGCAAAAAAAAAGTCGCAATACATAAGTGAATCGATTTTTTTTTCCCCCACCCCTATCGATTAATGGAGGAAATAATCATCAGATTAATCTATAATAAAAATATTCATTAGTTAGTTCAAAATGAGCTCCACCTTTTCATTAATGCATGAGTAATAATAATACGTTTAATACTTAAAGCTGAAGTAACAAAGTATTTTTACAGTGTGATATTATTACTTCTTCCTCCATTGGTCACTCTGTTTCTGTTCACATGTAACAGAAGAGTGTGTGGTGAAGGGAAAACAAGGACCAAATACTCCTGTAACCTTTGGATTTTCCGCTCACAGTCCAGTAAAACGTAGCCGGCGGTGGTTGTTCTTCCCCTCCGTCTCTCTGCGGCCAAGGCCGGCCGCTCTGTGACTGATCGCCTCTCTCTCTCTCTCTGTGGGTTCTGTCAGTCACAAACCTCCCACTTTCCTCCCCCGCCCACAGAGGGTGAGGAGTGCCAGTTCCTCTTCGCCCAGCCCTGACCTCTGCGCTGACACGCATGGCGTGTTTTGACAGCAGGCCACGCGCTGACCACGGCTGCCGAGCAGGTCGGGGAGTGGCTGCCCTCATGTTTTCACTGGAGGATGTTCTTTTTGTTGTTGTTTCAGTGATTATTAAGGTCAGACCTTTTATAGAAACAATTAATTAAACAGGGTGAGGATTTGATTCACTCAACAGCTTCTTCAGTGGCACAAAACCACAACAATACCTGCCCTACCTTCACCTTTAAGAGCTGCTAATCCACCTTAAATTATGTCAATGTCACAGATATTAATGGTGACATTAAGTGCTGGTTCAGGCTTTTCAACCCTGCCGAGAATTAAATTGTGGATGTGTATATATATATATATATATATATGTATACACGCTGTACATTATCCAACTTATTACACGGCTACTTACTGAAGAAATCAATATTTTGAAGCAAAAACGGTCCACCAGAGTCTGACATCAGAGCTGGGCCCATAGCAACGGTCTATATATATATACATATACTGTTACACACACGTGACAGTTGAAATTGATGATTATTTTTGTACCCAGCTGTAAGATACAGAACACTTAATGGTGCCATCTATTGCTTCCGCATGGCTCTCAACATGGTAATAGCTCGTAACTAACAGCGCTAACAGTGAAAACAAAGGC
Source organism: Sebastes fasciatus (assembly GCF_043250625.1). Taxonomy (NCBI): domain Eukaryota; kingdom Metazoa; phylum Chordata; class Actinopteri; order Perciformes; family Sebastidae; genus Sebastes; species Sebastes fasciatus. The sequence goes on along the minus strand of NC_133813.1, from coordinate 26,899,878 downwards.
AACAGTACTGACAGAGATAACAGTGTTTACCTCAGGGCAAACTGGAGGTTGAATGCTACGCTTCCGCAACGGCGCCACCGGTCGGAACGGCGTTATTAGCTGCAACAAGTGCAGAGCAACGGGCGTAAACTAGCTAGTGGGGCACGCTCACATGCTCTAACATGCACTAAAAGCTTTTGTGGCTGGAGAAGCTCAGATTACAACACACACATCTCTACATAGCAAACAGATGTTTGATGCTACATCAATGCTCTGGATATTGAATTAACACCTTTAAAGATAAATTTTATTACAACTTGGGTCTCTTTTCATGTGTAGCTTCTGTCTTTGATGTTTGATTATTGTACTCAGCAAGCTCATCTGGGAAAACGGCAACATTGCACAATATCGGAAAGTACTGTAAGTCAAAGTTGAGCCAGGAAGTTGGTCTGTAAACTGTGATGAATGTTTCCAACAGAAAGTTTGGGAAATCCCTGTACATCATTTGCATCGTTGCTTTCTTGTCTTAATAAGTCTGACTCACCTGAGCTTATTGAGTACTGTGTTAATATTACAGATATTATGGAGGAGTGATGGCCAAAACTTCAACTTCAAAAATTAAAACCAGGTTGTATGAAACTGTAATTTCCTCTTAAACAGATGTAACCAACAAGGTATATGGGGGTAATGTACAGTAAGTAATGTATGTATTACCTGCAATAAGACCATACAGTACTTAAATATAACTAGCATGGCTCATTTGCTGCAAATCTACGGAAAAACAAAGTGATGTTTGTCCAATCACTGACTACTTAATACACTTACATGTGTGCGTGTGTGTTTGTGTGTGTGTGTGTGTGTGTGTGTGTGTGTGTGCGTGCGTGTGTGTGTGTGTGTGTGTGTGTGTGTGTGTGTGTGTGTGTACTACATGCACACACTCTGAATAGTCCTATTATGTGTAATGAATGCAGACAGCGCTGTAACAGCTGGTGTCTTAATGGTGTAAAATATGACAGAGCCTGTGTTTGTGTGTGTGTGTGTGTGTGTGTGTGTGTGTGCGTGTGTGTGTGTGTGTGTGTGTGTGTGTGTGTGTGTGTGTGTGTGTGTGTGTGTGTGTGTGTGTGTGTGCAGTATGGTGGCTCTCCGTCACTGTGTACAGCAAACACAGGATATAAATCATTAGGGTGACCCAGGTCATATGTCACCTTAATACAACTCTATGGGCAACAGCAGCGAGGGGAGTGAATGTGACTCACATTAGCAATGCTGCTACACAGTGGAGGGCATTGTTCTGTATAAGTATCACATGTGTGTATGTGCGTGATGGCAATAAAAGCAGAAACACAGAGAGCTAGAAGTTAGAAAAAGCTGCAGAACTAAAGTATATTTCCCTATAATTAAGAATAAACAAGCAGCATCTCAAGAGACCAAAAAACAAACAACATAATTGTACATAAATCCCATTACGGCCTCGGGGTCTTAAGATAGAGCCTCATAAATTGTGCTGCATGTGATCCATCTTCGCTCTTCAACATGTGGCCGTGAGGGGAGTATTTTTTTAAAATGCTTCAGTGAAATATGTATACGGTTACGTGGAGAATAAATGAATCCAGCGCATAAAAAGCTTTAAAATGCAGACAAAAGAAATAATGTTGAACCAGACGTCATGTTGTCATTTCCAGCGATTCATTTCCCCCCTTCTTGCTTCTTCTTCGTCTCTCTCGTCTGTCTTTAATATGGGTCAATGATTTTCCTTCTTGACCTCTCATCCGTTGCCTTCAACCAGATGTGAACCAGTGGGGTCAGGTCAGGGGCGGGGAGGTCAAATCTCATTAGACTGGAGTTCCCCATCTTCCCTCTCCTCCACCCTCCAGGATTCAGCCGTCAGACGGATACTGTGATCTCTTGTATCCATCATCAGTCTAAGCCAGTTGATGAGAGGTGAAGAAGATAAAGAGGGGAGTGAAATGGGAAGTAAAAGGTAGAGGAGGAAGTAGAGCTCCCGATGAACTCAAACGTGATTTTATTTGGAAGAAATCTAAATAAATTGAAGTTCATAAGCTCGATCTGACCCTTTGTTCCTATCCCCGTGCCGCTCTTTTTTCTTCTTCCTATTGTTCCAACTGAAGTGACACCTGTGGCTACCATATTTTATTAGCTGGAGCTAGCTGGCTAAATAGCTAATGTTAGCTCCACGGGTTGGTTGAAAAGGACTTCTCCAGCTGACTTTTTAATGCTTTTTAAGCTAAAAGGTTTTAAAATGAGAAAAGGTTTACAGTAAATAAACACTGTATGGTAGCACATGATATCATGCTAAAAGATTGACGCTAAAGGTCTTCATTTTTGAACCAATATCTTGTCATTGAACCCTTTAAAGGGACCGTTTGTAAGAATCTGAAATGTCTTGTTAACAGCGACACCTGTGGCCGTTAAGTCAATGAAAGTCAGCGTCCTGTTGCTCGGCTTGTACTCGCTCTAAATAGACATGAACGAGCATCGGTCAAAACAGTGAGGCGACACACGTCAGCTAAAACCACAACATCACTCTATATTTCAGCTGCTTGGCAGTAATGTTAGCTGACCAGACCAAGGTCTCTCCATGAATCAATGATGATCTTACTGTTTTCCTGCTTCAGCCTCCCAACCGCGGTCAGAGGGAACAGGGGAGACACCGCAGCCCCGGTCGGAGACGATAACGTTTCTCGCGCCGGAGAAACGTTGTTTCACTCAGCAGCAGGAAACAAGACACGGGAAACCTCTGTTGGTCTGGAGGAGCTGCAGCATTTATATCTGCACAAACTTCCACTGTGCATTCACTGGCAGATATTACATCTATTTGATCCATTTCTCACCTTTGCTCTTGTGCTGTTGGTTTTGTAAAGGTTAAATACAGACACCACCCTCCAAACTCTACATGTAGACAAATCCAAAGCTTGCCTAGTTACAGTTACTAAGCTAGGATTGGACAATCACTTCAAACGGCCAATTAAATGTAGAACAAATGGTCTTTGACTGACTGGTTGTTTGTTGTCACATGTCGCCTTCGGTGAGTACAGTTAATTTAAACTTTTGGCTCATTAGTTTCCCAACATCTTGCCAACCAATGGCAGGCAGGAAACACTTTGTGATTGTTTGCCAGCGCAGTCGCAACCAATTACAGGACTCAAAAGGAGAGGAATTAATCAAATCTTGAGTACGGTGGCAGACATCAGATTGCAGAGGGCCGCAAAACAAATATGTCACCGTCAGTGAGGCCGTACAGAAGGCATTTAGGGGATTGCATTAAGTCGATGGCTCAGATGAATAGCGAGCTAAGCTAATGTGGAACAGGGGCCTCTGGAAACTATTTGCTCGACATGGTGGGAGGCGGAGGAGAAGAGAGTGGAGGAGTGAGGCTGCCCTCGTTCTCCCATCCCTCATTTTCTATCTCTTCTTAATTCTTTCTGTCTATTTTCCCACCTTTTTGTCTTTTTTATTTAAGCCGACAGGCTGAACTGGAGGGCGTGGGATGGCCGGTGGGGGAATAAGGATGAGAGAACAGAGTGAGAAGGGAGGAGACAGATGAAATGAGATAAAGACGAGCAGCAGGGTGAGCTGCAATGAAAGAATGTAGAATGGTTGGTGGAGGAGAGAAAACAAAGAGTGATGCAATGTTGAGTAAAAACAAAGGTGTGGAGTTCCCTTTAGTGAATTACTATCTCATTATGGTTCTCATGCATACCAGGGGTGTAACGATACGTTTTTACAACGATAGGATACGATTTCCCTGGTTCCAATACGATACAAGGACGATATTTGGCTCATCTAGAGCGATACGATGCGATGCGATGCGATGCGATGCGATGCGATGCGATGCGATGCGATACGATACGATAGGACACGATACGATACGATACGATGCGATACGATAGGACACGATACCATACGATACCATACGATAGGACACGATACGACACGATACGATACGATACGATACGATACGATACGATACGATACGATACGATACGATACGATACGATACGATACGATACGATACGATACGATACGATTCAATGATTTGAAATCGATACAGTAACTTTTTTTGCCAAAAATTCCGTCAGTGTGACTGTGAAATAAATATTTGATACTGGACAGTACAGGTCGGGATTCCTCAAAGTTTTTATTGTAAGGGAATCAGGGATAAATTAATTATGGATATAAACAATTAAACAACGATTAATGACAAATACATACACCTTTTATTTGAAAATAATAAAAAGTGCAACTGCAGGACCTGCTGATTCAGTTCTCAAGATACAAGGCAGTGCAATATTTAACACAAAATATAATAAACCAACTTCTATTCAAGTTAAATGAACAGCGGTTTAACCTGCTGCTTCTGTCCTCATTTTCAATATAAACGGTAGAGCAGAAATACAGAGATCAACCGCTGATAGTGATCAAACAGCTGATAGTGATCAAACAGCTGATAGTGATCAAACAGCTGATAGTGATCAAACAGCTGACAGTGATCAAACAGCTTGGGACAATAATCAATCATATACAAACGCTGTTTAAATAATCTGCTTATAGTCATCAAGTAGTCCATTTGGGGTCTTTTCTTACATGAAAACATACAGAAAAACATTTTAAAACAATTTTTTAACTATTTCTGTTTTGTTTTTTACTTTACTTCCGTGATAATTTACCTCGCGGACCGTCTGCTCTCCGGCAGGATACCTGGATACCCGTCTCCCTCCACGCCGTTACCAGGTGAGAGAGCGAGGAGTCCAGTGCTCCGTTTGTCTGCATTCACGCCATGGATGCGTGCTCGCGCTGCAGAGGGCGGAGCTGGCAAGCTGGCGCATGAGTAAAGTTTAACATTTCTTTACTAATACGAGTGCTTAAAAACACTCTCAGATAACGTTTGTCGTCCTTAAATACAAGGTGCAAATCCTTAGTATCGATACAATCAATTTTTGCGTTTCAAATAGATTTTATATCGATATACTTCTCCCGTGAAATACAACTCGCCCAGTACCTATCGATGTAGTTGGATCGTAGGAATATAAATCAATACATCGACGTATTGTTACACCACTAATGCATACTGAACTTAAGAGCTAGATTGTATGAACATAGTGTTTTGTGACGAGTAGGATACATCAGGATTTGTGAATGAAGTTTTCTTTTATGTAACCAGGTAAAAGTGTGATTAATATAACTGGAAAGCCACCGTAACCTCCTCCTGGCTGCACCTTACTGCCTCACTGATAGTTAAAAACGAGTATAATGGTGCACACTATCAACAGCCTCTACTGGAAGACATTCATGGGGTTGCATTTGTTTGTACATGCAAAGAGTCATGAAGTGGGAGCTTGAGAAGAGAGAGGAGAAAGCACATGTGGCCAATCGTTGGGCAAAGGAGAGGAGTTTTTAGATGCTGTTACATCATCAGACAAACACTTTATTTTCAGCATATGGAGGCATTTAAAAGAGCATATCCACCTACAGTATCTAGCATTGCACTCTTATAGCATTATTGGACTCATGATGGACAGTTTATGATGCAGCAAAACCAGAGATATCATCTTTTTTTATTCAACACATTCTTCTTCCTTGTCAAAACTTGGCTCCTACATTACCCACAATGCAACTTGACCGCCGACAGTTCAACCGGAGATTTGGGTGGGTTATGTTAGTCGCCACTAGCCTCAAGCAGAGATGAGTCTGAGTAGCTTAATTCTTTGTAACTCCACACCCCCAGATTCTTGTCATTTTCAAACTTGTCTTCAGAACCCAACCGACGCTGACTCAGATCGTCCTCCAGTAAAGACCTGTACACAAATATGTGGAGTTCCCCTTTAACGTGCTCATACAGGGATTTTCAAAAAAAGCATCCCAATAAATTAGAAAGAAAAGTATTGATAAAGAGCGCTTTGTCCAAGACCTTTAAAACTAACTTGAACTCACCAAGAGTAATAGAGAGGTGAAGTCCCTCCTCTTCCGGTGGACCGCCATGGGACCTTATTCTGGAAACAATATGAACGGTAGTCACCGGAGAGAGACAGATATTATTTTGAGTTGTGGCATGAATCACACATATGATGTTTGTCAATTTAAAAAACATAGTTTTGCAAGTCAAGAAAGTCTCAGTTTGCGGAAGTATCATTTAATTTAGTGTGAAACCGCTCAGTGAACTACATCTCTCGTCTCACACAAAATATGTCACCATCACTAGCTAGCTAACTTAGGGGCGGGGCTTGGCCTCTCTATAACCTCGGACAGTATCAGGTCCTGCTGTACACCGGTGGTAACAGGGATGTCAGACTAACATGCATTTTAACCTGCAGACCTCTCCACATAGAGCTTGTTGAAGTCCTAAAGGAAGCCTGTATCAGTGATATCACCTTGATGGCATACAGTAAAGGGACGGCATGAGATGAGTCAAAGCGAGAGTTTATGGATCAATAGCTGTCACGGCTCAGGAGTCCTACGATCCGTAAAGCTGCCTGCTTAAAAAGATTATGACTGCACTGTGGCTATACAGTGTGTGTGTGTGTGTGTGTGTGTGTGCACAGAAAAGAATAAATTACAGGGTAATGATATTAAAAGCACAAAGTCGTTAAGATGCCAAGTTAAGACACAATAAATCCAGTCATGGCTTCTACAGCCTGTCCCCACACTGGGTAATTAAATTAGATTTATAAGCCATATTACATCAGTGCTAGATACTTCATCCAGCCTCAGCTCCTACACCGTCCCTCCATTCTGCCCCGCTTTATTAGACCACCTGACAGCCGGCGAAAAATATGGAGGAATGTTTCAGGTCCCGGGCTGCGAGAGCGCTGCACTGGGCACTCTGTCTTTCGGTGGTGTCAGTCGTGTCCACTGATAATATATTAAGCGCTCCACTTCTCTGCAGAGCGGGGTAGTAGCGAGGGCTGTGGCTGTGACCCAGTCACACAGCTTTATCATCATCCACAGTCACTGTTAGCACTGCTCAGCCCAGACATCTTCACCCCTCAATGGGAGACTTTGAGGAGCTGTTTTGGAGTTTTTGAAGAGACGTCCAGTGCCATCGTCCACTAGGGGTATTGTGCCGTTACGTAGCAAGGTGTAAAGTAAAGCAGAGCATACACTCTACCATTTTAGCCTGTTTCTGGCCCAAATTTTGAGCCGCACAACTTGATTTAGAGTTGGACCGAATATCAGCTTCGTCAGGCGTCGTTTGCCGTGCAGAGTACGGGGGAGACCTGGGACCGATTAACCCCTCCTGACCGGCCGCCGGAGAGCGGGTATATAGCATATACCAGTAGTCATATTGTACCACGGTGAATTTCTGTCATGTCAGAAATTTTGGTCAGCTGTCCACAGGCTCTCACTTGAAGCAGAGCCGACGAACCGATTCCCCAACGTCAGCGCCTTTATTCTAAATTTTGTTTTTTACAGTTATCGGAGCGTAGCTATCAAGATAACAATATACAATAGATATAACGGAAGTAAAACGTAGCTGGCTTACCTCCAATTCTCTCTGCAAAATGGACGAGCCATACTGTCCACGTCTTCCTCGCCACATGCGAGTCCATATACGCCAACGCTTCTCTTTTCTGTAAGTTTGGAGCTTTATTTAACCTCCTTCGTGACAAGCTAGTATGACATGGTTGGTACCAATGGATTCATTAGGTTTTCTAGTTTCATATGTTACCAGTATCTTCACTCTAGCTTTAAACTGCAACAAATTTGTGTTAACGCATTATTATCACGTTAACTTGGACAGCCCTAATTTGAACCCAAACCACAATGTTTTTCTTAAACCTAACCAAGCTGTTTTTGTGCTTAAACGTAACCAAACCATAACCCTGGTTTTGTCACATCATTGAACAGATTTATTTTTCAACAGTGACTTAGCGTCTTTTAGCTCATTGTTTTGCTTTTTACAGCCCTCAACTTCACTGTATTGTTCACTCACTGGCTTCCACCCACATAAGAAAGAAAATGAAGTTGTCACTTACATCTACTTGTATTGAGCCATTTCTACCATGGAGGTGAATGGAATATTGTTTGTGGTGTTCACAGCATTAAAAGAAGTACATTCATGTTTCTCTCCCAGTCCCAGTTACTTTAGATAATGTGCAGAACACAGTGTAAACACTTTTCACAAGGACTATTTCTTCTGTAGAAGGTAGTTCCAATGAAAACTCCATTCATAGGCAGAAGTCCAGAGTCCTGTAGCTCAAAATCAGGGCAAATCAAATCAAATCTTCATGGTTATTTACCACTAAAAGGCAAGTAGGAACTTACTCTTCAAAATAGAGGCAGAGAGCAGGGAATGTCAATCATAAAGAAATAGATAAAAGGATGAATATGTGGGCAGAAAATAGCAACACATTATTATTATTATTATTATTATTATTATTATTATTATTATGGATGAAGGGTTGTGTGTGTGTGTGTGTGTGTGTGTGGAAGGAAACTTATCTGCCAGCATCAGATTGAATTAGTAAAGACAATAACAAGTATAATCACAAGTGCAGGATTGATATTATTACAGTTGATGAAACTTCCCTGATCTGAGGGTAAAATGTGAGCTTTCTCAACAAGTTAAATAGTAAACACAGAACAGAAGCACTAAGAGAGGAAAGAGCAGATAAAGTGAAAGCCGTGGAGAACAGGGAGCGGAGTTCAGCCTGGTGTGGTTGATTTTAATGAGCCGTGGCACTTTTTATTATCATTATTAATTAACAGTTTTCAACCGGCGGCTTGTGATCAATAAGGTGGAGTGAAACAAATTTCAATGGGCTATTGGAATCAATCAGAAAGAGTTTTTATCTACATAACTGCCACTAAGCCGCGCTCGTTAGGGCTAACATTAGGAGATGAGAGATTTGCAGCATTTTTAATTGGAACGACATAACTGGGCGGCCATTTTTCTTCTTCTTCTTCTTCTTCTTCTGCTCACTTCTAATCTCTGCAATTTTTCGTTTTGTCTTTGTTTCCCCTGTATTAGTAATTTTCCACCAGCTTCTTCCTAATAGGCACATACTGTATGTGGTGAATTTTACCATGCACACACCACACATGCACACACTAATCCTTCTCACTTCTTAATCAGACAACCATTAAAATGGGATTAGAGACTGAAATCTGCTGAAATTCCACATTTCCAAGCGGGAGATGTTGTCCTTGTTTACTAAGCGTGATTTTCCTCTTTGGATAGCAACACGATGCTTTACACTCGACATGATGAGAGCTTCACACCGTTGAGACCACAGTGTTTTACCTCTGAACTGTGTGTCTGAATCTGGAGATCGTAGGTTCTGTACTGTAAGGTCTAAACTGATGAAGCTGACTATCATCCAAACACATTCAGAGTTATTAACTTCATATTTTCCATTTTTCAATAGCGGATAAAACAGTTTTTTTGACATATTTGTGGCAAAAAAACGTTAAAGATTCTGGGTGGGCGTTTCCACCACTGTGGTCCAGACGGAAATATCTCAACATCTACTGGATGGATGCCATGAACTTCTGTACAGACAGTCATGGTTCCCAGATGATGTATCCTAATGAATTTGGTAGCGATAACTTTGAATGTAAATATTATATTTAGGATGGGGCTCCCCGTCGTCCACTTCCAACTCCTAGGTCTACTGAATGACGATGCATGCATGCATAACGTCAGTGGCTGTTGTAAATGAAGTGATATTACGAATGATTTTGAATTCCCATTCACACGGATATTACACAAATTATAAATTACAAAAAGGGGTCCTATCGCTGCAGAAAAATAATTAAAACTTTGATTTCTTCTTCTTGGTAATTACAATTACACAAGTCCAAACAAACACTGAGGATATTCATACTGATTTCATAGAGGAACGTTTTTAATTTCACTTTAAACTCAACAAAATAATGTGATCACGTCTCTTCCTTTATTCCCTCTCTCCCCTCGTCTTCCTCCTCCTTCCTCCTCTCCTCTCCTCTCCTCTCCTGGCAGTCAGCAGTGGAGGGCTACTTAGCACACAACAGTTAATACCTGTCTAATTTATTAGCCTCCTGCCCCAGCCCTGAAGGGCCATTAGCAACACACACTGACACAGCACACCGGCCTGTGTCGTAATTTATTGTCTTATTACAGTGCTGCAGCGGCATCAATTAATTATCCATTAAAGCGCTGCTGTCCCAGGATTTATGGAGGGGACTGTGGGGGCTATGGGAGATACAGTAGGGAGAGCAATGAGGGGGAGAGTGGGTGGAAGTGAGGAAGAGGAGGAGGAGATATATGGGGGAGGATGAAAGATGGATGGTTGTTTCTTTTTGGGGTGTGCTTCGGTTTGAAAGTTGGGATAAAAATAAAGTTGAAAATGCTTTAAACAAAAGAAACACAGTCTACAAATCAAAGGCTGTTCTTTTTGTAAACAAATATTGTTTAATTGTGAGATTATAAATCATATTCAAGGTTGATATATAATCTTTGCTAACACTTTAATTTCCAGGAGGTGATGCATCATTTACTGTACATACAGCAGGCTAGTCTCCACACTCACAGCTCTCATATGGTCAGAAAGGAGGATATTATTGAGAAAGACACTGGCTGCTGTGAGCATTAACACAATTACACTTACTGCTGCAGTTAAATGAATATGTTCACAGCCGTAATACTCTGTGGGCAGTTTAATAGAGTCGGAGTTAACTACACTAACCACCGGAAAATTATATTTACAGTGATGGGAGAAGTTGTGAGATCCTTAACTTGGATAAAAACTCAGTGTTTCCCCGAGGTTGATGTTGTAGTCACCACTATTAGCTTAAGCCTATGGCATTTTACACTGCATGAATTAGCCTAGCGGATAGCAGACTTTCTTCTACTCTTACTTGGTTTAAGTCAGTGCATCTCCTGACAGAACACCACGGTCGAATTTCAATCTGCATGCACTTTTTTCAGCCTAACGTTGTTGAAACAGAGCAGCGGATATTGGTAGCGACAGCAGCGAGTTAGCGGACTGCCGAGTGTTTGAATGTCTGTAGTCCACACACACTTTAGGGGAAAGACTCAAAAATATACTCAAGTAAAAGTACAGAGGTACTATCAGCAAAACATAGTTAAAACTGAGCTAATCAATGCTTATTGTGTAACGTGAAAGGCGTCGCACATTGTCAAGCCCACAGAGAAATATCACCAGACTCCCCCAGACCGCCCGCAACTAACTAAACCAACTAAATATAGTCAAGACAGTTTCATTTGTATAGCCCCTAATCACAATTTGCCTCTAGGGCTTTACAATCTAGACAGGATACGACACCCTCAAACCCCCAAAAACATTTTAACAGGGAGAAAAAGATGACTTGACTTGAATATATAGAATATGGAATTTAGATCCTGGAACCTACCATTTCCATAACCCTAATAATGTCCTCAGGATGATGTAAATTGTATGATCCAGTGTTGTTGGAGCTTGACTCATGTTAGGGACTAAGAATGAGGATTTCTGGGCCTCTGCTGCATTGATTTTGTTTCTTGTGATTTTCACAACAGCATGGGAATGCAGAACATTTCTGGAGTTTGTCTTTGAGTATCGTAAACGTAAAACTACTCATATATTCTATTATTATTGTCAGTTTACCTTGCAGGTTTTGTAAATTGTCTCCAAATGCTCTTGTATATTTGTATATTCTATTATTATTTTAGTTCTAAATACCTATTTTTATTTCTTCCTTTTACCTTTACCTCTATTTATCTATACTATTATCTTATTTGATTATTATCACTGATGTGTTAATATGTAAGCAGCATCTTAATGCCGTGGTCAGTCAATATTAAGCTCATTTGAACCGCCATATACATTTTGGTAGATTAATCTGTAACAATGCATCATATTCTGTAAACTCATAATATGTTTTTGCATAATTTAGCAGAAGAAGAGCTTATTTGCCTCAAACATAAAATGGAAATACTCAAGTAAGGCTCAAGTACCTCAAAACTGTGCATATACATTACCTCTGTGTTTTAGTGTATTCTCACTATATAATTCATGTTCACATAAACACAGTACAGTATGTAGAGCAGACTTACTGCACTGTATATACATCCTCTGTGCACAAATATAGAAACATTCCTGTCCTCAAAAGCTGCATATATGAGACATACCCACGGCAAAATGTCCTGCTCCCCACTCCACCGCCTCCACCCCCGTCCTGCATCTTCCACCCAAACACAATTTGTACAGAAAACAAAGTGTTTTCCAGCGCTGACAGGGAGAATGGATTACTTCCATTACGCTCTACAAGAAACACATTCTGTTGAGATGAAAGGGTTGTAAATTATTGCAGAAGGTGCTGCTGCTAACAAGTCTGGTGATCCGGGGCTAATGGGGTTCACATTCACTTAATGCATCCCGGCAATGTGACAAATCAAACGCACCCAAATGAGCATCATCATCACCTTAGATCTACAGTAATCCTCACGAGCCTGAAATTAGATCATAATTGAATTAAACAAGAATAATAGCACTTAAAAATGAACAGGTTTTTTATTTTGTTATAGAGAGGCCACGTTACCTTCCTTTGTCCTTCTGAGGAAGAAGAGGTGAATGATTGACAGGACAAATCACTGCGGGCCTTTGGGTGACGGGTGAACTTGGCAGCACGACGTCGACAGTGTCACATCGCTGTGTCAGGATGTGTCGGCTGACTCGCCATGGCAACTGCTGAGTGACAGACGGAGCAGGTGAGTCTGAGCTGAAGCAACCACGCCAGCTCCTCCACAACACTCACATATGCGTGTACACACATTTTTTAAAAGTGTTGAGCAGAAAAATAACAGCACATTAGGACTCAAAGAAGCTTGATTTTAGGGTGGGTTCTGTGCTAAACACATCACCAATACAGCAGAACTAGGTATGTTCATTATTAACCGTTTAACCGTTAACCGACATTAAGCATTTTAACAGATTAACGCTATCGGTTAAAATGGTTAAAAGAAATATTTATAATTAATTAAAAAGCTGAGCGGCTCGCTTGAGCGGAGCGGAGGAGTTGTAGTTTCATAGCATTTATTCACCGACAAATAAAGTGTCCACACACTGCTACACCTACGTTCACAGCTAGAACGCCACCAACAACCTCACATTCACCACCAACACACACACACACGGTCTGTTGGAAACTCACTAAAGTTACTCAGACTACATGTGCGGCGGTGAGCACGAAGCCTCCGGCAATGCTAGAGCTGCTAACGTAGCACAAATACACACACTGTTTATCGCTGTTTATCACTGTTTATTATTCACATTTAAGAAGCTGCAATCAGAGAATTTAGACATGTTTTTCTTAAAACAATTACACAAACCGATTGATCAATTAACAACATAGTTGCCGCTTAATTTAATAGTTGATAACTAGTCAATTAATCATTGCAACTCTACAGCCAAGTTATTCAAATTCATTCTGTGGGCACCATGATTACCGGTACCAAATTTCATGGCAATCCAATGTATAGTTGTACCTAAAAAACAAGAATATCAGAGTGGCGTTGGAGAACATGTCAGTAGGATTCATCTTCTGGGAACCACGAATGTCTCTACAAAATTTCATGGCAATGCCGCTGATAGCTATTGAGATATTTCAGTCTGGACCAAAGTGGTGGACACACCGACCATTTCATCTTTAGTGCTATTTAGCAAATATTAGCATGCTAACAAACACACTATGTGTTAACATTTAGCTTAAAGCACCACAGTGCATGAGCACAGCCTAACAGAGCTGCCAGCATGGCTGCAGACTCTCAGTCTGGTTTCATGTTTTCTTCTTCTAAAGCCTCTTTGAGTACACTGAAAATCCCTATTTAAAATGTATACATATAAAATATTGATTATAGCCGCTTTAAATACTGAGTATACACACTATATATAAGTACACAGACAAGTATAAACAGGTCCAAACCCTGATGATAAGAGAGGTGTTTATAGTTTGGAAAAAGTCCTCCGTCTTCCTGTGTTTAACTTTCAACCAAACCAACCCTGACACCAACAAACCCATCATCAGTGTTTCCACGACAACAGCTTCACCAAGGTCAGAGTTCACATTCATACAAATGTGATTCCTGTGCCGCCGTGATCTCTTTTCATCAGCTCGGAGAAGAAACGGTCGTGGCCGCAATTACAATGGATTCACACGTCCTTGGGAAGAAAGAATATATCCAAACATGATTTTCCTTCGCACCGCTCAGTTGTGCCGGCGTCCCCCTGGGTGACGCAGACAGGAAATGGGAATGACTGCTTCCTGCCCGAGCCAGCTTTGAAGGCAGGCTACGAGGGACGATGTCACGGCGGAGCAATGTTCCTGCGCTTTCACCATGGTCTTTGTAATGTGTGATTTACAGCTTCCCCCCCTGCTGTTTCATCTGTGATTTAGTGTTTCCCGGTCAGATGGCTATCGGCTGCCTTACATGTCCGCTCTGTGCTGGCAGGACAGCACGTTGGAAAAGAAGTGACACAGGACAGCTTTAGGGCTCAAAACACAAATCTATTGAACGCAAATGAACCCAAGTTCATATCAGGTACTCATGAGTGGTTGAAGAAGTATTCAGATTCTTTAATTAAGTAAAAGTACAGTTAAAACAATGCAAAATCCTACTTACATAAAAGTACAAAAGTATTATCAATAAATATACTTAAAGTATTAAAAGTAAAGTAAGTATTCTGCATAAAAATCTGCGTGATATATTATAATATCTGACATTAGATTATTAATATTGATATAGGTGGAGCTAGTTTTAACTATTTTATATAGATAGTTAAGTCCCAATTTCTATTTATTTTAAAAATATATATTTTCTCTAAACATTGTTTTTTGTAAAATATTGGATAATTTGAGCTCTTTTGGCCTCAAACATTTATTAAAATCGAGAAGTTTAGAGGGGAGATGTTTCTAAACTGGAACTAACAACTCAAACTTCTGAAACCCTTTAAAATATTGAAATAAAAGAATGGAGTTTGGTGTGTGATATTTCCAAGAGAAAACTCTTTTGTTCACATACTGTATACCTTTCACTTCAGCTATCTGACTTTACCTCCTCTCATTGTTTCTTTTCACCATTTTTGTTCCTTTCATTTCTCAATATTTACATACTTTTTTGGAGACCATAACGTTGTTTCACAGTCTCCTGACCCCCCCTCTTGAACACACAGGTTCCTGTTAATACTCAGCACTTTCCCTGCCTTGACCTCTGACCTTGTCCCTCTCCTAACCTTCACCCTTACCCTCAACCGAACCTCATCATAAATTCTCTAAACCTATAAATCCTCAGCCTTAAATCAAAGGCTGAGGTGATTTAAAGTTCAGCCCCTAAACTCTCAGCTGTCATGTAGTTTCCATTTTGCCTCATTTTGTAAAACACTTTTAATCCTGCATTTTTATAGTTGGCTTGTTTTTTGTCTTGAAATTAACTTGACAGCAAAAAAAGGCCTTAATTATGATGTAAATTAATTGACAGTAACATCTGTAAGGCAACGTGCTGTTGAGCGATAATTTCCTGGAGGAGACAGACTCACATTTCTGTGTGTGTGTGTGTGTGTGTGTGTGTGTGTGTGTCGTCTGATTGACAGTAAGCAGAGTGTGAACTCAAGCATGACAAAGAAATTATACATTTTGAAAATAAAAGGCCCCTGAAAGTTGTTTTTCTCACAGAAAATACTACTTTTAACTTCGTCCATCCTCTGAGTTTAATCCTGAATTGATGTCTTAACTCTGGACTACCGTCTCCAGATAGAGATAGTTATCTCATCTTTATTACCATCTTTATTGCAGCAGCTGACTACTGTATGACTGTAAAGGGGAGTATGTTCATTGTGGGTCATGTGAGTCCAAATTTCTCCCAGCAAAACACCAACCACCTGAGAAATTATGCCACCAACCAAACTCTGTACAATTTTCAGAGCATTTAAAGAAATCTCAAAATTTCTGATTTTCTTTCCTATATTTTTTGTAAGTTTTATTTCCCTGTTGTTTCAAAACCATATCCGCACTGGCAGGTATGTAATTATGGTGTACAATATAAAAAGCCTAGTTGAAATAAATGCATTATTACCCATCCATCCATTCATTATCTGTGGGGGCGGGGGGGGGGTGGGTCTGGAGCCGATCCCAGCTGACATTAGGTGGAGGCGGGGTACACCCTGGACAGGTCTCCAGACTATCACAGGGCTGTATTATTACCCTTTTATTTTAATTTATTTATTTGTTTTGTCTGAAAAGTCACATTTTGAGATATGTCAGAATATATATATATATATATATATATATACTGTATGTATAATATGTATGTATGTGTAATCACACTATGAATTACAAAGTCCTCTTTATGTCATTAAGACCCCAAGAAATCCCTGAAATAGTACCAAGTAAAAAATAAAGTCCTTTCTTATCATAACTTATAATAATACATTTATTTGTTGATTTTATTTTTCTATTATTAATCTGAATCTGCAAGTCAAACAGCACAATATTTACCTCTGAATTGTAGTGGAGCGGATGTATAAAGTAGCAGAAAACTCAAGTTAAGTACAATTGCATCAAAATTGTGCTTAAATGTCCTTTCCACCACTGGCTGGATGTCGTTGAACCAGACAGTCCAGAGCTTGATGGGATAACTTGTATTTTTAACAGTGCTAACCTGCAGGCCTTTTATTATTCTTGCACACAAATAACTCAAATCTGATGATATTTCATTCATGTTTACAGAGTAAACGATATAGATGCACACATGCACACGCCTTGTACTGACGCTGGAGTGGACAGCTCTTAATGAAGCCCAACTCCAAAGAGTGCCCTCGGGCTTCTGTCTCTAAATCCTCCTCCTCTTCCTCATGACCTCCTCCTTGTATCCATGTCATTGTTGCCATTCTCTCAGCTCCTCTTCTCCTCTTCTTCCTCCTCCTCCTCGTCCTCCTTCCTCTGTTGAGTGAGAGGCTGTAGGGATAGAGAGCAGCAGATGGTGACGGCCGCCATACGTTTATGAGTAATACGCTGCTGAGTAAGTTTGTTTTACTGTGTAAACATTCAACAGCTCCTCTAATGATGGAGTCAGTGGAGTAGAGATCACACTAAAGAATAGCTGGGAGAGGAGACGGTTGTATTTCTTCATACTGTATGTCTGTGAAAAGAACAGTGGTTTAGCACTGTTGCCTCACAGCGAGAGGGTCGCAGGTTCAAACCCGGCTTGGTGTGGAGTTAGCATGTTCTCCCCGTGTTAGCATGGGTTTTCTCCGGGTTCTCCGGTTTCATCCCACAGTCCAAAGACATATTTTAACTTTTTATTAACTTCTTTTAGCTAACTATTTTAACTTTTTAATTATTTCTTTTAGCTAACTATTTTAACTGTTTATTCATTACTTTTAGCTAACTATTTTAACTGTTTATTCATTACTTTTAGCTAACTATTTTAACTTTTTATTAACTTCTTTTAGCTAACTAGTTTTTTTTATTCATTATCTTTTGCTTACTACTAGCATAGCTAAAATATATAGGTTTTCAATCATTTCTTCATTACTTTTAGGTATCTATTTTAACCATTTATTAAATACTTTTGGCTAAATGTCAACTGTATATCCATTATATCCGATTACTTTTTGCTTTCATGTACCTCCTGGCAACTGCAGAAGTACCTTCTGAGATACAGGTACGCTGAGTATCACTGCAGTAAATGCAGTAAAGTGTGTGTATATCTATATATCTATATATCTATAGATATATAGATATATAAATATACAGTATATATATAGTGTATAAGTGTATGTGCGTGCATGAAAGTGTGCTTTAGTGTGAGAGAGTCCAGGCCAGCCTGGTTGTGATCCCTCCCTCTCATCACTGCAGTGCCTGTTTTTAATCTGGGCCAGTGATTTATGGAGGAGCTCGGACTGTGTATATCTCCTCACTTCCTTTCATTTCTCAAATGGTTTGTGCACCACGGGATGATAGATTTATCTACACAAAACCCCTGCATGACTAATTAACTCTGAAATATCAGGGCCAGATGTGGAAGTGAAAGACGGACCCCAGAGTGCTCTCTCTCCCTCTCCATCTTGCTCTTTGGTTTTTCTAACTGTTGCTTGTGATTTTTCTTCTTCTTCTTCTGTTCGTTCCCTCTCGACGTTCAGCTGTAACTCTGCTGATAGTATGACAGGGTGTTTGAGGTGAAAGTAAACGTTGCACTGACTGAAATAATAAATGGACACCGTTGGTAGTTTTGATTTGGTTGTTAAATAAATGTCTTTTCCTTTTCACAACCAGGGTTTGTGACAACTCTGCTACAAATAGCTTTACAATAAAATGCAGCAGGCAACCACACAAATAATCACACAGGCCTTAAATAAATCCCCAGTTCCACTTCAAGGCTTTATTGTAGCAACTGAGGCAAACAAAAAACCCAAACAGTTCATGCAAACATCCATCAACTGTGATCTGCCCCACTGTACCTACAGTAGCCTGATAGTCAGACTGAAGACGTATAGCAGTTGGTATTTCTCTAAGTCAACCTAAAACAACCTGCGTCCAGCTATTTGTTCATGACCAAATACCTGCAAAACTAATAACATTCCCATCAGCCTCAGCTTTGTGTTTAGAGTAGTTTCATTTTATGCTACTTTATACTTCTACTACATCTCAGAGGAAAAGATTGTAATTTTTACTTCACTACATTTATTTTTTAACAACATTATTTTTTAATAACTACCTAGCAGTATTTAAAGTAATGAAATTAGCTCCACGTTTACTCGCTGCAACATTAAATTGATGAACACATTAATGCCTCGATAATTATAATTCTGGTAATATATATGATTCTGAAATGGGCCATTCTGCATAATGAGTACCTTTATGTTTGATACTTTAACTATATTTTGATGCTGATACTTTTCTACTTTTAATATGTAGGACGTTAACTTGTAGCAGACTATTTCTACACTGTAGTATTGCTATTTGTATTTAAGTAAAAGATCGGAGTACTTCTTCCACCACTGGTCATTGTGAGCATGTATTTAGCTCAAAGCACCACTGTTCAGACCTGCTAGCATGACTGTAGTTTAGTTACTGTATATAAAGAGACGAGGGTCAGTAATTCATTTGATTTTTTATCAAAATGAAAACACAAAATAAGTGTTTGCTATATGAACATTTCCATATTGAATCATGTGTCCATTGATGTGGAATCTGGCTAGCGTCATGCCTCATGGAGTCTGTCTGCATGAGATGAGTCAATACAACCTCAACAAGGTCCTCACATCACACACCCATAAATCCCCTTTATGACAGATTAGAGAGAGCGATGGCTTTTCCACTCGTTTACCCATAAATACAGCAACACGCTCAGCTGGTTTATGCCTCTCTGTTTATAGCTGTCACGGACCAGCAGTGAATATGTCTCTCAGTGGCTAAAGTCCAGCCTGAACTTCAAAGCAATAAGAAAATAGAGCTGCTCTGTAAAGGAAAAGCAAACCAGCTGTGTGTGATATGATTTAGCTTTGTTCCTGCACAGTTTGTTTTGTTGCAAGAAAGAAAAAACAAGAAAATTTAGAGAAATATTTCTTGCTGGAGGAGAGATAATATTTCCCACGGCAGTTTCTAAAAAAAAAAGTTCATGTCACACATATTTTGGATTAGAAATAAAAGGGAGGAAGTAAGTGCAGAAGGGAGGGAGGGAGGAAGTGTGAGACAGAGAACAGGTTAGAGAAGGAGCCAGGCAGCCGTCACATCTCATGTAGGCGTTTTTTCCTGACAGCTGTAATTCTCCAGCCTACAGAATTTCATCAACAGCAGTTGCATTTAAGCTGCGCCGCGGGCCAGCGGCCCTTTCAAGTCTCCTTCCTCTGACAGGTAGATTTATTAGTCCTGAAATTTGTACAGATCACACGTCACTCATGGCAAGCTGTCAGCATGTCAGAGGGAGCCCTCTGGCTTTCTCTTAAGGTGGATCTGCCCGGAAGAGGTTCACCCACCACCCTCCCTCCATCCCTCCATCCCTCCATCCCTCCATCCCTCCCTCCATCCCTCCTCACCCATAACTTACTCAGAAGAATAAAAAGAGACAGAAAAAGGAGGGAGGAAACTGAGAAATGAGTCTTTCTCAGATCAGTAATGCTGATGGGAGACCAGCTGTGGTGGAGGAAGTATTCAGATCCTTTACTGAAATAAAAGTACTAATATAACACTGTGGAATACTCAACTACAAGTAAAAGTTCTGCATTCAAAACCTTACTTAAAGGTCCCATATTGTAAAAAGTGAGAATTTCAGGTCTTTTTGGGGGATTGGGGCATTACAGTTGCTCTTACTGTATATACACATAAAGAAATGTAAGTAAATAGAAATAAAGGAGTAAGTAGAACAATCTAAATAATGTACTGTACATAATGCTATAATTTTATACATAATGCTACAGTATAAACACAATATAAGTAAAGTAATATATGTAAAGAAATATACACATTATAATACAATTAAAAATGAGAATATAAGAAATATGCACAAATATTTGCAGATGTTTTAATGCATAACATATAACCACAGTGTGAATAAGTAAATACAATAAAAAAGGCTTATAAGTAGGTTTTATTAAGTATGTTAAGTAAATGCCAGAATGGTATGAAAAAAATATTAAATAAGAGTATTTCTTGGAATGTACAGTATAAATGCAGCAGTATTGGCATTAAATAGTTTATTTAGTTTGAGAAGTAGGAGAATTATCTCAACACATAAAGGAACTCTTCATCCTTCACTTCATCACTAACATTCACCATCAACACATCTGGACAAACGCGTTTTTCACTGGACAGGAAGTGGATGAGAAGTAACTAAAGCTGTCTGACAACATGTAGTCAGTAAAAAGCATAAAGTTGCATGAAATGGAAATACTCAAGTGAAGTACAAGTACCTGAAATGAGTGTATAAGTAGGCTACAGTACTTGAGTAACTGCTGTGTGTTCCAGGGCTGGACAAGTAGTAAATAACTAACAGGGATTCCTAATTGGTTTTAAAGAGGAGAATAATCATGTAAAAGAGCTGTTACCTCCCTTTAACCCCTCTGTTGCTCCGATGCCCATCTCAGTGACCTCCGGCCCCTGGTTAAACTCCCAGCATGCCCTGGGGCTTGAGGTTCACGCCTGGGTCTGGACCAACAAACACAGTCAAAGGTCAACCTTTCCTTTCTTTGCTCTTGTCTTAAGGTCAACTCCCCTAACACGCTGCTGGGAGCAAAAGAAAACTCCTGCATGCACCTGGATTTCATTTTCTACTCTGTGTGTGTGAACATGTGTCGGTACTGTGTTTGTAAGGGTATGTGTTTGCATGCTTGTGTTGTAAATTATTCTAACTGGCTGCAAAAGAGGGTGTTAAGGCGAAGAAGTTGCAACTTCTGAACATCATGGAAATACTAATTAATGTATATTTTCAAGGAAACCTGTGATATTTGTCAACCTGGGTCTTATTCTCATATTTATATGCATTATTATTATTATTTGCCATGATGTTTATCTTTATATGTTTTTGGAAAGCTACAGAAAGATCGAGCTCCTCGTCCTGACTGACGTTAAATGAATAAAATATTGATATGATGACCAATAGTCACAATGCACATAATTGTGTGAATAACCTGGAACAACCTAGTTCACAGGTTGTGTAATTTGTCTTTAAGGAAGAAGCACAGAAAAATGCATCCGTGCATCTTTGAGAAATGCTGCTAGAGGGGCCAGAAGCTTGGTGACCTGTGACTACTCTCAGGGCTACTCGGTTAACTGCTGTAGCTGGAGAGCTAACAGCTAACAGGCTAGCCAGCTGGGAACACACTAACAGTGTTTATCAGTGTTAAAGCTCTCTGAGCTAGCTGGTTGTTAACTGTCAGTTAGCAAGTTCTTTAGTTTGGGACAATAAGTTCACACAGTTTATTCAATTCAGTTGTATTTACTCTAGGGCTGTCAGTGTTAACGCAAAATCCTTTTAACGTCACTAATTTCTTTAACGCATTAACACAATCAATCTTTCAGAGGTTGTAGCTACCTTGTATACTGGCATCATATGAAACTAGAAAACCTAATGAACCTATCGGTACCAACCATGTCATACTAGCTTGGCGTGAAGGAGATTAAATAATGCTACGACGTTATGCTAAATTTTGGCCATTTTCAAAGGGGTCCCTTGACCTCTGACCTCCAGATCAGTGAATGTAAATGGGTTCTATGGGTACCCACGAGTCTCCCCTTTACAGACATGCCCACTTTATGATAGTGCAGTTTGGGGCAAGTCATAGTCAAGTCAGCACACTGACACACTGACAGCTGTTGTTGCCTGTTGGGCTGCAGTTTGCCATGTTATGATTGGAGCATATTGTTTTATGCTAAATGCAGTACCTGTGAGGGTTTCTGGATCAATATCTGTCATTGTTTTGTTAATTGATTTACAATAATAAATATATACATGCATTTACATAAAGCAGCATATTTGTCCACTCCCATGTTGATAAGAGGATTAAATACTTGACTAATCTCCCTTCAAGGAATATTTCAAGATTAAAGATGAAGTAGGCGAGATTGGAGCAAATATGATTCAAAAAAGTTATTTTTATAAAATGGTTGCTGTATCGTGACAGTAGTACAGGAAACAGGTAACCTGAAAAAAATCATGTTCCTCCGGTGTCCTCCGGTGCTCCTAACTCCATCTGCAAGATTTCACAGACCGGAGGAAAACAAGCAGTAAGAGCTGATCTGAGGTCTGCTGTCCAGCTGCCGTCTATGAGAACCGGCTGTCAATCACTCACGAACTCCGACCAAACGGTCAAACTAGGCAGCGCTGATCAAATATGAATCAATATTCTGTTACTGTAATGCCTATTTCTCTACTCAGATGTTCTTAGACAGTTTCATAACTGTCTATAAGCCGTGTTGTGAAACCGTTTTCACCCTGATAGAGGTTAAATAACAGCTAAAACAGTTGCTCTTTGTAAACGGCGCTATATTGTGTGACAAAGTTCATCAAACTCAATGCAAAAATGTTACCGTTTTGGGCCTTTAACGCAAAGATGTGGCAACATGGGAATAGTTAAACTATATATTTTAATATGTATTTAATTCTCGGTTATGGAATAAATTAAACTAAATGTAAGATGGCCCTCAGTACAAACTGTGTCACATTGTGATTATTTGCATGTGAAATGTTCTCATCTATTGAATGACTGGAGTGTGACCCCTCCGTGAAGCGCCTCCCTGCTGGTTTGATGCTTCTGTGGTTGCTGCTGTCTTCATGTGCCGCTCAGGTTATTTATGGGCTCTCAGCCAGCGTTACCCATGAACTCTACAGGAATTCAGCACACACACACACACACACACACACACACACGCACACACACACACACACACACACACACACACACACACACACACACACAGACACACACACACACACACACACACACACACGAGGAAGGTGTGGAAAGGGACTAGAGCAAATGTTGAAATCTTGTGATTTTCAACCTTTCTTTGTTTCCGTTTCCTCACCAACCATAAAGTAATTCCAGAGCTACAAATGCGAAATTGTGGACACCGCCACAGTCTTGAATGCAGGAGATGAGGGACACATTGAAACCATGTGTTTCCACTCTTCACTGTGACCTGGGGAAGTCTCCAAAATCCCCAACACAAGCCCCGAGCTCCTGCCACCATGCATAGAGTCACCGGCCCTCTCAACGCCTCTCTTCAAACCAGATTTTCTACTTCCCATGCCAAGCTGCTGCCACATCCCATTTATCATCAGACCTTGATGGACCTAATGTGGGAATCCATTATCACACCCGAACTCTTTGCGGCTTCACTCTGTTCTTTCTTCGTCCCTTCATCGTGGATCTGCAGCGTATGCCTCCGGGGGGCCCCAAGCACCCCGTCTAGCCCTGGGTCATCCTCCTGCTTTAGGCCCGTTCACCGTTGTCAAAAGACATTCTCTTAGTGTCAGTACACAGAATAAGAGACAGTAGGTCCAATGTAATGGGTTGGGATGGAAATAAAAGAAGTTTTGTTGGAGAGCCACACTTGATTTTTCAAGGCTTTGAATAGATGTGCTTGTGCTACAGTTACTTGACCTCTCCGTGGCCAAGTCTGAACAATCGCTGCTGTGTTTTGCAAGCGCTCAGATGTTTCCTTTACTATACATAAATGTACCACATATATTATACATCTAATACTGCAGTATCTGTGCATCTTTCACACACACACACACACACACACACACACACACACACACACGCACACAGACACACACACACACACACACACACACACACACACACACACACACACACACACACACACACACACACACACAGACACACACACACACACTGGGTGAACTCTTCACCCCAGCTGCCACCAGACGGCCGTCATGCTAAATTATACCTACGTTGTTTTGCGTTCCCCTCTCTTGGATTGACAGACAGGCGGTAAGATCAGAGAGATACACATTAACTGGCTGTTTATGTCTTGGAAGTTTTCCTTCCACAATTTACAATTAGATTACAGCCGGTCTGAAACACCAGAGGAAGAGAAAAGCACTTCAAACTTCTTCCTTTTAGTTTAATGGCAGTTGGCAACAAAACAAAATATGGCACGACCATCATCATCTGGTGAGGAGTTTGGTTAAATAGAAAGACCTTTTGGCAAATATGGCTGGTTATACTTCTTTTCCACAGCTGTTGCGTGTGAATTTCTCCTAGAAATCTATCTGTTTCTCTTTTATTTTAGTTTGCACAGGTTGTAAAGTAGTGCTTTGATCAGTTCACCAAGGCTGAGGTCAATTCCTGGGCTGCAGCTCCAGAAGACCTATTATGCTCATTTTGTAGGTGCATACATGTATTTTGGGTTTCTACTAGAACATGTTAACATGCTTTAATGTTCAATTAAAGGGGTCCAATTAAAAGCCTAGTTTGCCATTGTTGTGATTGGTCACCCAAACCAAACTCTTCGGACTCTGCTCCAGCTACGCTCTAACTAACTTTGTTTGAGGGTGTGCCAAACTAGCCGCTAGGCAGGAATTATGCAAATGCATTACTTGGTGACATCACCACATTACGGAATAAAAGGCGGGATTTCAAGCGGGACGTTTCAGACAGTTGAGGATCAGTGTTTCTGTGGGGGAGAGGAACTCCCTTTGGTCTGCACTTTGTAACGTTGCAGACCTTTAACATGCACAAAAAACAATATAACACACTAAAGGAAAGGGAGAAAGCTCCAAAGCATAATGGGTCCTCTTTAAAACAGAGAAATACATCACTGAGAACACTTGTATTGTATGATTGGTAATGGTGGAATATAACTAAGTACATTTACTCATGTACAAATTTGAGTAATTTGGACTTTACTTGTGTATTTCCATTTTATGCTACTTTATACTTTTACTGCACTGCAATTCACAGGAAATAATCTACTTTTTACTGCTCTATGTTTATTTGCCACCTTAGTTACTTTGCAGACTACAGAATTTACATACAATATATAAAACATATATAAAATACATATAAGTTCATATAAAATATTTCAAATCAGCTTCACCTCGACCAACTACAACAGAAAATGTTAATTGCACATGAATGTATCAGTAATAATAATATAATATATGATAATAAACAGCATTATGAGTACTTTTACTTTTGGTATTTAAGTGCATTTTGCTGATAATACTATTTAAGTAATATTTTCTTTGAATGCTGGAATTTTACTTGTAGTGGACTATTTTTCAGTCTGGTATTATACTTTTACTGAAGTAAAGGATCTGAATACTTCTTTCACCGCTGGTGACACAATGTTGGCTTCCTAATGTTGCTGCAGTGTATTTACGCCGTGTTTGTGGAGGGTTTCCAGACTGATAATCACAGTTTTTAAAAATCCCCTAAATTTTGCATCATTTTTGGTGGTGAAAACACAGGCTCAGTAGACCAGTAGCTGCCTTTTCAGAAGTATCTGTATTAGTGTGTAGATGGTGGAAGATTAAGGTCTCACATCTGCTTCATCTGCACTAAAGCAACACCTGCTGACTGACTGTGAGGTCTCTTGGATTTCGTCCCACCTTTGACCAACTCAAAGCACCATGGTAAACTGTGTTAACTGCTTCTTTTGTCAAAGCGTACCGTGCACTAGTGAGTGATTTACGGCCGACGCACAGCCGTTATAAAATCAAGTCATTTATTGGGATCTGCTTGAAAAGCGTAAGCTGATTAAAGCAGAGCAGCACAATAGATCCAGATCAATGCTTCGTTTGATTTGGATGCCAAGACAGCCCGTTGATGGAGAGAACTTAATTATTCAGGAATTATTTAATGTGCTTGTGCTCACTCATTTGAGCATGTGCTCACTTGATACTGTCAAAGAGCAAGTGATGTGTTTTACTGTAAGCCTTTGATTTCCCACCTAAAATAAGGCAGAAGGAAACTAAGGGCGTCGTTTAGTCTGGTTCAATCAGACTCTGGTTCGTTTTCTACCATGGTATGTTGGAGCACATGTGAACACATCAATCATACTTGGGTCAGACTTAAACAACCACTTCTTCGGAAGGGTCTTGGTGAAGTCACAAAGAAATTCTGGAGTTTGTGGTTGGAAGGTGATCAGACTTTTATCAGAACCAACTGCAAGGCTTGTAGCACCCAATAAGAAAAGCTAGGGTCGGTAATCTTGAGAAACTACAAAGAATACACTAGATTTTAAGAATCATCCAACTGAAAAACTCAGCCCAGTGTTGCCAACTCTTTTCCAATGAAAGTAGCTAGCAGCATTAGCTCCAGAATTCACTAAATCTAACGAGAAAGTCGCCAAGTCATCAACACTGACAGCCCGTCCCTTCAGGCCTCCCTCCAAACACACTCCCCTAAAATTAATATTATAAACATAAACAGTCCGGTAGCTTATTATAGTCCTGTGACGGTCGCAGATACCTGATTTTTTCTTGTTTTTTGTCAGGGCTTTTGATTTATTGATTGCTGTGAAGGGAAGTAATGAGCATTTCAACAAATATAACAAAAAATCCAATAATGTAATATCAATGGTAAATGAACCCGCCCATACCCATGCTGATTGTCCATTAGACCAGAACGGATCTTATATTAGACACCATCAGTAGATAACTAATGTTACACAAGCGAGCGACGAAGGCTAAACAGTCGACCAATCAGCGTGGGTATGGGCAGGTTCATTTCCCATTGAAAGGTTAGTTTAGTGCATCTTTGCCTGATAACAACGTACCACTTGTCATTTGTTGTAAATTTCAAATTCAACATAAACCCAAATAAGGATGCACAGATACCGATACTAGTATCGGGTATCGGGTCCGATACTGTGCTCATGTACTCGTACTCGCAAAATGGCCCTGATACAACGGCACCGATACCACTTTACGGCAGCGTGACATTAACCTCTCGCCCCGACGGTGCACGGTCGTGACATTGCAAGAATCCAGCTGCTGTGCAGGGTTATCACTTGGCTACAGCACAACACCATGCTCTGCTTTAAGGTGTGTTCAGACAGAGAGTGAGGCAGAAACAGCCAACGTACAGACGGAACAGAAACCAGCCAAGAATGTGCTTTAGGTGCTAGAGCGTATAGGGATGCACATGAGTCAAATCAACAGCTGCTAGCAGCCAGCCTGAGAGTGAATGGAGGGCTGACCTGGACAAGCTATGAAGTACATCGCCTTCTTGATATTTGGGAAGATGACTACATCTGCCAGAAGTGTTCACAATGTTCAGTCAGTGGCTGACAGAGAGGGGATTTGACTGACTGAACATGTGTCAGTGAACAGTACATAAAGTATGCTGTATCACCACATGTTTAAAAGCAGCGTTATGTTCCGTTACGGAGGATACCGTCAGGTTGACTGTATTGTGAAAACAACGATGGAGTAACTTTCAAACATTTCAAATCTGGCCTCCTTGGCAGCAGCAGCCGGTCACATGAGACTAAAGCAGCTCCAGATTGTCACGAACAATCGCCTCTCTTCTTTCAACTTGTCCGTCTCTCTGGCTCACACTCACCCTGGACCGGGGGGGTTACAGGATACTGTGTCAGAGTCTGTAAACTCCACCTGACAGGGTGTCGCTCCGAGCAACACGGCTAATGTTACAGCACCGCCGAGGAGCCAGACAAGGAGGGGAACGGGGGGGGGGGGGGGGGAAATATAGTGTTTGACATTAAATATGACATCTTACTTATTTTCTTTCTCCTTTCATTATTTCTCACATCTGTAGATATCAAAAGGCTGACAGGGTATCTGTTGCTGAAGCTGGTGTTTGTCCACTGTCAGATGTTTCAAGGAAAGAGGATAGAAAGAGACAAGCATGCGGCGTCGTACATGAAATCTGCTGCAACACCAGTTTGGGTTCATAGCTGAAAGCCAAAGTATGACACTGGCAGTAGCTGTGAGAGTGACAGAAAGCAGAGAGAACAGGAGTGGAGAAGCCTTTTGTGTGTTGAAAGCTTCTTTCATCGCAAGCCTCTCTCATCAAAGCTCTTCAAATCTATTTCACCCTCCTCGTCTCTCCGATTCCTGTCTCGGAATTTGGGTTGATAACCTTTGAAGAGGCGCTCCGCGGCGAGGACAACAAGGAGGAACATCTTTCTGTCAGCAGTCGCTGTGATGTGAAAGGCTTTAAGCTATCCAGAGATTCCTGTAGCGTAATTAATTCAGAGTCGTCTTATCTGCTGGAATATAAAGACGGATAACGCGGACGGGGACACCGTCAGCGTCTGTCTGGGCCGACCTGTCTACCCGTCTGTCTCGGGGTACTGAACCGTGATTGTTTGGGTTGATTTGAGCCAGATGATCCTCGTTGTCACACCCTAAACTGAATCCTCACATGAACATGCCCCGAGGGTGATGGGAGCAATTTAAAGACTGTGGCCTGTCTCTCAACTCAAAGAGGAGGCTTCACATGATGAGCGAGGTCTCTCTCACACCTTAGGAGAAGGGGAGGGGGGGGGACTATCAGAGGAATGAGACAACACAAGCACACACTCACACTCAGCACATGTCCTACTGTGATGTTAGAATTCTCTCTTATTGGTCTAAGTATCAACATGTAGACAGCCCATCTCCCACCACTAACATCTCACACATTTACATGATTTCATTCTTATTAGCTGCGACTGTGATGTGGCTCTGTGGATGTCATTGTCGGTCCGGACTGAAATATCAACTATTGGATGGATAATCATTAAATATGTACAGACATTCAGGGTGTTTTCAAACCTGTAGTCCCAATCAGTGGACGAGTTATTAACTTAAGTGAATTTTAGAGGCGGCATGTTTGCATACAAAGTCAATGGAAAGGCATGAACCCTAACCAGTGACACAGGAAGTAGTGGTGCCCAGGCTCCAGAAGTAAATGTCCCATTCATTTCCCCCGTAGAAATTGTTACGTAACTCACTTAAGTTCAATGTTCAATGACCGTTTGGCCACTACGAAAATTGGGATCAACGACCGGCGCTCTTCCTGGGGGGCTTGATCTACATAGGGAACGGGTCCTCTTCACGGAGTCCGCCATGTTTCTACAGTAGCCCAGAACGGACAAACCAAACTCTGGCTCTAGAGAGAGATTTTCGTGTTTTTACGTTACCTGAAGGCCACCGTAGCTCTCCAACACGCTTGTGAAACTGTGGTAACGTGAGCCAGAGTGTTAAACCGTGGTACCAACAGCCGCCGTCTGACCTCCGTAGTAGTATTATTATGGTATGGATGACCTGTGAGCGAGGTGAACGGCGTTACCATGGTTTTGCACTCGGCGGCTCACGTTACCGCAGTCTTGGAAAGGGAGGAGTAAGCGGAGGGGTACTCGGTTGGTTGCAATCAGCAACCACACCTCTAGAAGTCGCCAAATCCTACACACTGTTCCTTTAAAGCTTATTGGATTAACATGAAACTTTCCAGGTTGAATCATCAGTACAAAACTGAACTGTGTTATCTGGTTCTTTGACTAAAAGTCAAATGTACAAGCCTGTGGACATAAAAACTTTGAGGTAGACGTTAACTACGACTCCCAAGGTGCATTTCGGCAAGAAACGTCCAATTAAAATTCTGTTATGTGTGCCACCAACGGCAGGTGGAGACTACAGATGACGATGTTGAGAGAACTGAAAACACAATCTGCCGTGTAAATCAATTAACTTTAAAATTCTGGGTCAATTGTGGGTGAATTCAGTCACTATGGCGCCGGGTTTTATTCGAAGCTGTAACAACGAAGCGTTTAGAATTTGTTACCGCTCTGTTTCCTGCTTCTTAACCGGCTTCTTCTCCATGGCGAGGCGGCTGAGGCTCATGGGTATTGTAGTATCTAGATCCGTCCACTATTCCAAACTGACGGACAAAACATGATTTCTCAGAAACAAAGTTGAAATAATCCAAACTGGCAGCTTTAAGATAAACCTAGATGATCGTTATTAGATTAGATAATGTACATACAGTATGTATAGAATAAACCGTAAGTATGAACAAAATAATATACAGTGAAGGTATAAGTACGTAAGTAATGGCAATGGTGAGACATTCTACACAGAATTAATTGGGTGCGTAATCATGAATTATTTGGCTCTTGTTGATACATTTAGGAATGTGTCTTCAGTCTGTTTTGGTTGGTTATAGCATTCAAATTACTGGAAATTAACTTTAGTAAAGATGAAACTGGATGAGAGGACGTTTTCTCCCCTGACAGATTTCTACATGTTTGAGAAATCGCCGTAATTTCTAGGATGTCCTCTTCTTACTCTTCTCTATGAACGCTAACCCTCCTGATGCACTTAACAGTACAGTTTTCCTCTACCTCAGTGGAGATTTTAGCCGTCTGTTCTTTGCTGCACTCTTTCTCTTTCCCTCTCTCTGTCTCTCTCTCTCTCTCTCTCTCTCTCTCTCTCTCTCTCTCTCTCTTTGTTTTCTGTTCATTTTGCTGCCTGTGCACAAACATGTCTGCTGTCTGCCTGCCTGCCTGGCAGCCAGCAGGTTTGAGGCCTATATTTAATCACCACAAGGCTTAACTCCCTCTGTCAGTGACGGCTCATTTGACATGGCGGCCCTGGGCTTCTCTCTTCTCCCGATTCTGTGCCAAATACAATAACTCCTCTCTTTCGTTACCCTGCTGTATGTTATAATTTTGCTATTTTTCAATGTCAGGGCCGGGCCTTTTGAAGAGTTTTTATTGAATTTCCTGCTGGACCCTGCTGCCGGGGCCATTTCTTCTCACTGTCACCAGACTTTCTCTGTGAAACCCTCCTCTCCTGGCATTTCCTCTTCTTCGTCTTTCTATTTAAAGACCATCAAATTAGATAATTTCATCATGTATTAAGTACAGTGTCTCACTGTCACCACCGTGAATGTAATGAATTAAAGCCCAGTGGCCAGCGTGCCTGAAAATCCCCAGGAAATTTTCTTTAAATTATATATTTATAATTTTTTTTTCATAATCAATTCAAGGCAACATCTGTGGAATGAAAAGAAAGGCAGCGTTGGAGGGAAACAGGTCTCCCTATTGTTCTTTCATTGTTTGTCTCTTCTTCGTCTATTTAAAGACATTAAAATAGAAAAATAGAGCATCATTTCATCATACATTAAGTACAGTATTTCATTGTCTGCTGTGAATGTAATAAATCATAAACCAGTGCCCAGTACGCTGAAAATCCCCTGCAAATTTACTATTATAGGCGCTTTAAATTATATATTTATGACAATAAATCCTGTTTTTATAGCCAATTCAAAGGCAGCATCTCTGGAATGAAAATTAACAAATGTTTCCAGCGTTGGAGGGGAAACAGGTCTCTCTCTCTTTCCTCTTGTTCTTTCATTGTTTTTGTCTTTTTTTCGTCTATTTAAAGACATTAGATTATTAGAGCATCATTTCATCATAAACTAAAGCCCAGTGCCCGGCGTGCAGAAAATCCCCTGCGTATTTACTATGAACGTTTCTTGTTACCCATCTATCTCCTCTGAGTAATATTATCTAACTCTCCTCCGTTACATGTGTTCACAATCCTTAAGCATTATAAATCTCCATGTGGAGCTGTCATGAGTGTCTTGAAAGCATTAAAATGCCTGTTGTTTGACCGAATGGAAAGAGAGTAGATTCAAACAATACTTCACTCTTCCTGTCTCCGAGTTCACAGAAGTTAATGCGTTTGGCAGTAGCAGATGCCGGCCTCCCCTCTGAGTTGTGTGAGAGAATGTCACCCAAGTCTAATCAAATTATGGCTGTTATAGCAAATGTCAAACCTTCACTTTAAATCGTCGCTCCTCTCCGCTGATGGGTCGTGCACTTTCTTGCTCCTTTTTAGTTGTTGTGATAAAGCAGAGATAAGATCTCAATGAGTGCATGTATGGGAGCTCTTTGATAATGATCAGCTGTGGAAGAAGTATTCAGATCCTTTACTTAAGTAAAAGTCCTAATACCACACTGCGAATACTCCATTACGAGTAAAAGTCCTACATTCAAAACTTTACTTAAAGCTGAAATGGGAGAGATTGGAGCAAATGTGATTAAAAAAAGTTATTTTTATAAAACGGTCGCTTTACCGTGACAGTAGTGAATGAAACAGGTAACCTGAAAAAAATTATGTGTCCTCCGGTGCTCCTAACGGCATCTGCAAGATTTCACATACCGGAGGAAAACAAGCAGTAAGAGCTAATCTGAGGTCTGCTGTCCATCTGCTGTCTATGAGAGCCGTCTGTCAATCACTTGCGAACTCCGACTAAACGGAAAAAACTTGGCAGCGCTGATCAAATATGAATCAATATTCTGTTACTGTAATGCCTATTTAGAAAGTTGTGAGAAAGTTTGTGACGCCGCCGCCATTGTGAAATCTGGTGAAGGAACAAAGCCCCAAGGAAGTGCGCCGGTCGTCGATCCCGACTTTCGTAGTGGCCAAACGACGGTACTGCAACTTCCGTGTCAGTCACGTGATGCATTGGGCCCAAAAATACTTTTCCCCATAGAATTACATTGGGAAAGAGACGTCTGTAACTCAGCAGATAATTTTTTTTGAGGTGAATCAACTTCCCAGTACGAACACTCTAAGAGTTCTTATTTAAACCATTACGTTTTTAAAGTTGTAAAATGCACTAATAGCTGAATCCAGAGTTATTTCCATTCCTCCGTTCATGTGAATGAGACCCAGACCGAGGCTGGAGTGCAAGCCGTGACGACGGCGTGACGTTGGGACCCCGTGACCAAGTCATGTGACCGAGCGGACG
Source organism: Sebastes fasciatus (assembly GCF_043250625.1). Taxonomy (NCBI): domain Eukaryota; kingdom Metazoa; phylum Chordata; class Actinopteri; order Perciformes; family Sebastidae; genus Sebastes; species Sebastes fasciatus. The sequence goes on along the minus strand of NC_133813.1, from coordinate 26,866,666 downwards.
CTACTCCGCCAAGATCCAGGTACTTTTCCAGACAGAAGTCGAGCCATTCAGGCTTCAGGCGCCAATGAGCAACTCTCATAGGAATGACCGGGGCCCCGCCTCTAACGCTGTATCCAATTCTTTTAATACATCCATGGAAGGAACGCCAAGTTCCGGTCACATAGCCGGACCACAGCCAATAGGAATTGCTCTCTCAATGAAATGACCTGTGATTGGTCAAAGTCTCCCGTCACGGGCTAGATGTTCTAAAGCCTGAAAACAGAGCCATGAGGAGGAGCAGAAGTCTAGTTTTCTCTCAAAATACTTAAATTACAATATGCTGAAAGGTTATTATGGAATTTTTGTCCAATGATGCCAAAAATATACTGCCTACTGCAGCTTTAAGTAAAAGTATGTATCAGCAAACTTAAAGTATCAGAATTAAAAGTATTGATTGTGCAGTAAAATGTTCCCTGTCAGTGTTGTACTATTCAGCTGATCCAAGAGGCTTTTTAATAGACCAATCTGGCGATCTAGTGGCGTCGCCATAGAGTGCTCCAGGTATGACGTATTTTTGTAGGCCAACCAGGAAGTTAGCATCGCCCCGGTTCCCTCCACAAAAAGACAATGGGATTTACTTTCTGTACTTTGCCGGATTTGTTGATAGTTTATTTAGCTTAAGAAGTACAGTAGGAACCTTTCTCAACACATAAAGGAATATTCCATCAATAATACATCTGATGATACGTATTTCTCTCTGGATAGGACAGTAAGGGGATGAAAATGTCATCTGAAAAGTAACTAAAGCTGTCAGACAAAGGTAGTGGAATAGAAGTATAAAGTAAAATATTCAAGTACACATTCAAGGTATTTCTACTCAAGTACAACATTTGAGTAAATGTACTTAGTTACATAATGTGCCTGTAGATCATATGGTTAAAATCAGTGTGTGTGTGTGTGTGTGTGTGTGTGTGTGTGTGTGTGTGTGTGTGTGTGTGTGTGTGTGTGTGTGCGTGTGTGTGTGTGTGTGTGTGTGTGTAGAAAGAAAGGCCTTGGGTTCATCTGCTCGTATGTGCGTCAGCTCTTGTGACCTCTTAATATCGCATCACATGTCTGATCTTATTCTTGTCTGCCATCTGAACTCCTGTCATGTGCTCCTTTTGCCAATCTGTCACACTTAATCTGAGCGGAAAGAAAAACTTAAAGAGGAGAGCCTCGAGTGCCCCGGGAACGCTTGGGGTTGGGAGGGAGAAAAAAGAGAGAGAGAAAGCAAAGAAACAAAAGAAGAAGGAGAAGAAAATCGCAACGGCGTAGCATTTCAGGGGCATGAATGGCATGAATGATTCGCTGAGGGGGATAAATGGGGTGAGAGAAAGATGAGAGAACAATGTGTCTGTTGTTCTTTAATCTGGAGTAAATCATCTGTCTCTCTCTCTGTCAGGTGTTGAGCTCCGCTCTCATCACACAATGCTTCAAGGGTTGGCCCGGTACAGTGCTGTCCTAATGATTCACTCAGGTCTCTGCCTTCAGCTCATCTTCCTCTTCAGCAGAGCTGGAAGAAGTACTCAGAGTAGTAATACCACAGTGTAGAAATACTCTGGTAAAAGTATAAATACACTAAATATAATGTACCATGATATAATATAATATAAATATACCAAATATACTAAATATACTGTATACTAATAAAAAAAGTATATTCAAATACAATGTTGGATTATGATATTGGATTATTGATGCATTAATGTGTTCATCAATTTAATGTTGCAGCTGGAAAACATGGGGCTAATTTGGATTACTTTATATAATTTAAGATAATAATAATAATTTACCCCAGAGGATCAATAAAGTTTTATCTTAACCCATAATAATATCATAATTGATGTGTTGACTATTTTTTGTATTATTAATCAGAATCTATCAAGATGTCACATAAATGTAGTGGAGTAAATAGCACAATATTGGCCTCCAAAATGTAGTATTAAGTAGCAGAATATGCAAATACTCAAGTAGAGTATAAGAGCCTGGAAGACGGGCTCAGATCTTTTACTTAAAGGTGCTAAACTCCAAATTCAGAGCATATTAGCTAGCAGCTAACGGGGCTATTATTGCTAACAATGTTAACAGTGCTGACAGAGCTAATGTTGTTTACCTGAGGGGGAATTGAAGGGTAGATTCAACGCTTTCACGACGATGGCTTTATCAGCTGGAACCGCTGTATAAGCTCAGTGCAGAGCGGCGCCGAGTAGCTAGCCAGTGGGGCACGCTCACATGCACTAACATCTACTCTCGGCCAGCCCGGCAATGTAAACAAAGCACAGAGAAGCTCAGATTACAACACACACGGAGGGAGAGTGACTTCATTCTCTGCTTAAGTAGACATTACTCCTCTATATCTTTACATAGCAAATAGTTGAGGATGATAAATTAATACTCTGGATATCAAATGTTGCACATTTATGTAAAAGTAGTAATACCACAAGGTAGAAATACTCTGTTACAAGTAAAAGTCCTGCATTCAAAATGTTACCTATCTAAAAGTATATAAATGATATGCTGTCAGGTATCAAGGTATCAATAAAGTTCTATCTTAACTTATAATAATACATAATTATTTATTTGTTGATTATATTTTGTATTATTAATCTGAATCTGCAAAGTGACTAAAGCTGTCAAATAAATGTAGAGTAAAAAGTACAATATTTCCCTCTGACATTTCGTGGAGTAGAAGTAGAAAATAGTATAAAATGGAAATACTCAAGTAACGTACGTCAAATGTGTACTTGAGTAGGGTCTTCCCTGGCTAAATAAAGGTTAAATCAAATCAAAGATCATTTAACATGCCTGTTAAGTTGATGATTATGGTCATTTTCAGCTGATATTTGAAGTTTAATCAACCTCAACATTTCCTGTGGAGTAAACAACGATCATTTCTTAAACGTGTCACTGGTTTAGATTTGTGTCCTTGGAAGATCATGAGTCCAACGTGTTCAGATTTAAGTTGTTTCAGACAACCAGCTCCTCTAACGCAAACCATGAGCTGGCTTTGTGTTTCCATCTGCCAGATGGAACAGCTGCTCAGGCTGCAGCTGAGCTTCACTGTAATTCTTCTCAGGGTGAAAAGTTCATCTCTAAAGTGACAGAAATACACTTTGTTACCTGAAGTTTATTACCCTGTACGTCTGAAACATATACACAGTACATGTAGGTGCTTTATCAACAGTGAAAACAAACTTGTGTCATAAGAAGGCAGAATCTGTTAGCTGGAATCTGAAGTTATGAGCTCAGAAACTTTTCTTTACTTGGTTAAATCAGCTTTGCATGTAGCTCCAGATGAGTGTGATTAATGACTATACAAACCGTTATGAACCAGAACACATGGTCATATTCCCTGGGTGCTATAAATGAGCAGCTGGAGTCTGGTTTACATTTGATTTTAATCTTTCAGTTAAAGGATTTGATGATTCAACATTTTGGGAAATACCTGAATTTGCTTTCTTATGAAGAGTTAGATGAGAAGATGGTGTCTGTATGGTAAACATGAAGCTACAGCCATGAGGCGTTAGCATAGCTTAGCATCAAAACAGTAAACAGGGGAAAGAGCTACAGCTTTGCCTGAAAATAACAAAACCAACCTCCTCCCAGCACCTCTAAAGCTCACTAATGTTGGTCAATATGAAGCTACCGCCATGAGGCGTTAGCCTAGCTTAGCATAAAGACTGGAAACAGTTTCAATTTAATTTAAAAAAAGAAATAATATATAATGTGTTCATTGGTGAGCTTTAGATGTGCTAGTTGATTTTGTTACCTTTGGACAGAGCCAGGCTAGCTGTTTCCCCTTGTTTCCTGTCTCAATGCTAAGCTAAGCTAAGCTAAGATAACCAGCCTCTGGCTACAGCTTCATATATCTAACAGACAGATCTGAGCAGTGAAGAAGAACTGCGTATTGCATTGATATATTGTGATTTATTACCTTTTCTCAACTGTTATGCAGTTTGTCTGTTTTCTCTAATGAGATCCAGTTTTCACTCTGCTCATCTCACAGTTTTTATTCACATATCTGGAGGTCAGAGGTCAAAGGACCCCTTTGAAAATGGCCATGCCAATTTTTCCTTGCCAAACTTTTGCGTGACTTCAGCATCAAAATATATAGAAAATATTAAAAGTAAAAGTACTCATTATGCAGAATGGCCAATTTCACAATCATCATTATAATAATTATTGATGCGTTAATGTCTTCATCACTTTAATGTTGCAGCTGGCTCATTTGAATTACTTTATACAGTATACTGCTGCTGGGTGTCTTAATCTATAATAATAATACCTGATCATTGATTTGTTGATTATATTTTGTATTAATCAAAATCTGCAAAGGAACTAAAGTTATCAAATAAATGTAGTGGAGTAGAAGTATAAAGTAGCAGAACATGGAAATACTCTAGGAAAGTACAAGTACCTCGGTAGTTACATGTTGAACTACTCCTTTAATGCAGAATATTTACAACAGCACATAAAGAAGCATCAGAACTAAAATGCAGAGAAGTCATATCAGTGTAGCTTTGAGTATTCTTTCCCCTCTACAACTTTACGATGAGATGAATTTATAAACACCGTCAGTGTTTCTCCGTTCAAAGCCCAATTAAATGTTTTATGAGTTGAAGTTATGGACTTCTACTAAAAACTGAAAACATGTGGCAGGATGTGGAGCTGCTCTGTGTTTGACCCGAGCTGTTGGCATCAGCTTTAATACGTCGAGCCAACGGTGCCGTCGACGGAACAGTACTGACCCTCTTGTACCAGCCGACTGAGGCCATTTTCAATATACCTTCACTGCATTTTTATGACATCATTTCTGAATCTTACACTTGGCATTGACAATGTCCATAATTTGAACATTGTGTGAGCAGATAATGGAGGGTTCGTGAGGAGAAGTCAGTCGTCAGCTCAGACGGCAATCAAATTCTTGTCTGTAGCACTTAATGCCATGTGAGGACTATTATTGTTCTGCACTTTGTCTAATAGCTGCTGCAGCTCTGTCACATATCATTCATCACATGGATTCATACTTACTGTATTCAATGTATTCTCACACAACGGTTCGTATGATATCTTACCAAAGGTCATTCATCATGTTTCATTCATTTTCCTACGAATGTCCAGCATCAATTTCCACTCCAGTCTTTTCAAAATAAACTTCTGTCTTCACAGGAAACAACTTTATTAGGTTTAGGCAACAAAACCACTTAGTTAGGTTTAGGAAAAGTTCACAGTTTGGGTTAAAATAATTCTAACTATATAACTATAATAACTTAAAGCGACTGTTTGTAACTTCTTACAAGTATAAATCATTGCGGGTCGGTGTCCCATGCACGCTCGCGTGTGACTACGCTGTTCAGACTCAGACTCCAACACAAACTACACGGAAGCACCAAAACCTCTTGGTTGTATCTAGTGAAGCCCGTCTGTTAAACAGTGTTGGCCGCGGTCGGAGGACGCTGAGAAGACCGTAGCTTTGGTCTCCAGGACCGGAGTCTCTGCTGTATTCTGCTCCTCTGCCTGCCTTCACTCACACACCGCGCTCGTTCTCACTCTCTCAGCTCGCTCCACCTCTCACGTGCATGCGTGCACACTCCACACTCTGAGAATATCTAGTGAATGTACAGTGGACGTTTGTGCAGAAATAACTGCTGCAGCTCCTCCAGACCAACAGAGGTTTCCCGTGTCTTGTGAAGTGATGGGGCTCTGCAGAGAGAAACGTTATTGTCTCCGACCAAAACTCCGGTGTCTCCCCTGTTCCCTCCGACCGCGGTCAGGAGGCTGAGGCAGGAAAAGCCAACACTAGGATCAGCAGTGATTCATGGGGAGACCTTCGTCTGGTCAGCTAACATTACTGCCAAGCAGCTGAAATATTGAGTGATATTGTGCTTTTAGCTGACGTGTGTCGCCTCACTGTTTGAGCGATGCTCGTTCATGTCTATGTAGAGCGAGCACAAGCGCGAGCAACAGGACACTGACAGCTGTTGTTGCCTGTTGGGCTGTAGTTTGCCATGTTATGATTGGAGCATATTTTTTAATTCCAGACATCCCTCTCCCTAGCAACATTTTCCAGCTCTTCCCGGGGGACCCCAAGGCCTTCCCAGGCTAGACGAGATATGTAATCTCTAATCAATTGACAGTCCTACTTAAAACTCATCAATATAATGTTTAAACTGTACATCCTGGATTGTGTTTGATCTTTTCGCCGCTACCTGTAGGAATACACTTCAACCAACAATATGGCTCACAGGTTTGGGGAGGTTTTGTGGATACAAACTTGGAATTGGATCACTTTGACTTTTAGCTTTGAGTCAGTACTGGAGCTCACAATCTGACTAGCGTGTTTAAATACTTGCCAGACTAAAGGCCCAGTCACACCAGCACTTACACAAGCAGATTTCTTAGTGAATCAATTCATTGTTCAGTGGATTTGCTCGAAGGGGTTACAACCAATTAAACTTTGGTGAACTTTGACATGCGAATGTTCGAATAGCAAACTGTCTTGAGTGCTCGCCTCTGAGGGAATGGACAGTTGGAGTGTCCAAGATGGAGGAAACTATCGTAGCAGTGTTATTGGGATGGTGGATGGGTATTCAGTTGGTTGCAGATTGCAAGTGAGGTGAACGGCGTTACCGCGGTTTTGTACTCGGCTGCTCACGTTACCTCAGTCTTGTAAAAGGAGGAGTGAGCGGAGGGGTACGCAGTTGGTTGCAATCTGCAACCACACCATTAGATGCCGCCAATACACACTGTCCCTTTAAGTAGAGTTCTTGAGTAAAAGTACTTTCCACTACTGTTGAGCAGGTGTGCAGTGAAATGTGTGTGGCTAGTCTAGGACTGTGTGTGTGTGGGCGTTGATACGCCGGCCTCCTGTCGCTGAGGTACACTTCACAGAACTCCATCAAAGAGAAAACAGGAGAACAGAAGAGCAGAGAGGGAGAACCGATCAAAGGCCCATTCCTCCCACTGTTTCCACATGCTGCAACATCCCAGTGGTAACAGCTGACAAGCCCCTCCATAAACAGCCTGCTCAGATCCTGCCAGCAGGATGCACCCATTCAAAAGCAGTTTGCTCCCTGGGCTTTGTTTGTTGAAGTGCTGCCTGGACAGCAGGGCAGCATGAAGGGGGAAGAGTCAAAACAGAGAGAGCACAGGAATTAAGAAGGGAATTGTTGAGCTGTTCGGCCCACAAAGTCACTGTTCTGGTTCACTCTCACGGCTCTTGTAGCGTCGTCTTCGGCTGCAGCTGGCAGCTGTTTTCAGAGAACAAGACTCGGTCAGGGCCGAGTATACGGCTGCACCGTGTTCGGTCAGTCTGTGAATTTGTGGTTAAATAGTTCCACTGAGAGTCAGTGGTCATGTCTATAATGTTAAATCCAGCGGTACATGTCCACCAGGTCCGGCGAGGACACTAGGGGACGCGCTGTTCCACTCAACTGGCCGGTCAAGCGGTGACGTACCCTCTCAAAATGTATTGATGCAAAATATTTCTAAATGTAGAAACATGAACAAAATATTTCTTATCTCTCCATAAGTTATTTGAACCATTCACATTTTTTTGTTTTTCAGATATGCTCAATTTTATGAGCAGATCGAGTGCAAAGATGTTTTGATAGTTTTGTTATGTTCCACACGTAACTAGGGATGTCACGATACCAGAAATCTAGTAGTCAATACCATTACCAGTGAATTTCCAAGATTCTCGATACCACGGTAAAAAAAGGAAAATGATGAGACTTTATTCCTCAGGTATAGCTCAATGACTGTAAGGAAACAGCAGAGGCTGTACACGCACTCTCTCTATATATATCCTCAGATTGCAAGCAGTGGTTCAAATTCACTGACATGGTGACAGGCCATTAGACCATTAAATATTTATTTAAAATACTAATGTTATATTTTGATGACAATAAAAAAACACCACTTTTCAGAGATTTAGCAATAAACAACAAAAGATAGAAATTCAGTTCAGTTCAGTTTTTCCCCCACGAGTGAGTCCTCTTCTCCAACAAATGAATAAAAGATCTCTGAAAAAGTAAACAAGCCCAACATCTCAGCGGCGCTGTTGTGAGTATCAAACTCCGACACAGAGAGAGCAGAGGACAGAAGCCTTCAGAGAGTTACTCGCCAAACGGAAAACCCACCGCATTTGGTGCCTGTTAATTTCGGACTCTGATTACAGGCATCATACGGTACCTTTGGTACTGTAGAAAATGAGTACCGTCATGTTTTTAGAGATTTGGCATCGACTTGGTACCGAAGTATCGGTTCTCGTGACATCCCTAACGTAACGTAACATAACGCAACGTAACATAACGCAACGTAACATAACGCAACGTAACGTAACGTAACGTAACGTAACGTAACGTAACGTAACGTAACGTAACGTAACGTAACGTAACGTAACGTAACATATCGTATCATAACGTAACGTAACGTAACGTAACGTAACGTAACGTAACGTAACGTAACGTATCGTAACGTAACGTAACGTAACATATCGTAACGTAACATATCGTAGTTATGTCATCATGAGCGAACAACGTGATGATCCGAAAGACATAAGCTTTAGCTTTCTGAATGCTCGAGCTATTATGGTTTTGGTTTTACATCAATTTAAACAAGATCAAGGTCCATTTTTAAAGGGTTAAATGGCCAAAAAATTCAGTTTAATAAAAATGTACATTTCAGATTTGTGAGCTCCCTCATCCCTTCCCACCATTCCTGTCCTCCTCTGTTATCTAAACTAACAAACTGTCGTCACCTTTTCTTTAATGTTGTCTCTTTGCGAGCAACACCGCTGAAAGAGCCGAGAGATTTGGAGGTAAATATTTGCCGTCGGGCGGGCCGGCCGGTGATCTCCAGGAAGATATGCAATGTTTTATGTCAAAGAGAGACCAAAGAGAGCGGAGAGACGTCTTTTCCAGATGTCTCTCCGATGAGTGTAAACAGCACAAAAGTGTGCGCTTCATTTCACCCCAGTGAGTGAAAGGTGTGACTTGACATCCACTCTTCTCCCTCTCTCCACATCAAAGGTGTTATTTCCAGTTTTAAGCCACAACTGGATTCGCTGTGTGTGTCAACAGGTTTATTTTCTCTTCTTAACCTCCTCTTCTTCCCTGGGTATCCTTCTTGCTCTGTGGCTTTGTTTTGCCTCGGGATGAGTTGTTGAGCAAGAGGAAGAGGACAGAGGTGGAAGTACATTTACTCAAGCACTGTACTCGAGTACAAATTCAAAGTACTTATACTTTACTTGAGTATTTCCATTTTATGCTACTTTACACTTCTATTCCACTACATCTCAGAGGGAAATATTGTACTTTTTACTCTTTTCACTGCATTTATCTGACAGTTTTAGTTAATTTTTAGTTACTTTCTCCTCCTTCTGAAGCTACATAAACTCTTTAAAAACCTTCTGGGATCAGCTGGAAAACGCATCGTCACAAAGCTGAAAACAGAGCTGTTAAAAAAAAGTCAGAATTCTCTGATTCCAGCCTCTTGAATGTGAATGTTTTCTGGTTTCTTTACTCCTCTATGATAATAAACTGAATATCTGCGAGTTGTGGACAAAACAAGACATCTGAGGACGTCGTCTTACAGACCAGACAACTGATCGATTTGTCGAGAAAATAATAAAGAGATTAATCGACAATGAAAGTATTCGTTAGTTGCAGCCCTACATTAATGCAGGGAACATTTTACTTTTCATACTTTTAGTGGATTTTGCTGATACATACTTTTACTTTAATAAGGTTTTGAATGCAGGACTTTTACTCATAGTGGAGTATTTTCAGTGTTATGTTAGTACTTTTTTTAAAAAGAATATATTTATTGATTTTATGCATTGAACAGAAAACACAGAACCTTCCCCCAAATTGAACATATGGCAGTGTATAAAATAATAATTTTAAAAATAACTTGAAAGTAAATGGATAAACAAAGTTAAAAAGGATATACAGTTTATTTACAATGAAAATATAATGAAGTGAATAAATACAATAATAATAAAATTAATTAATTAAATAAATGAAGAACACTTCTAGTGCCTCTTCAATCTCACCATTTTTAAGAAATTCCAAAAACATTTCCCAGATGTCATAAAACTCCGAAGCTTTCTTCCAATCTATATCTGTGAGTTTCTCAAGAGCCAAACTTGATGTTGAGTTTTTCAACCAGTGGCTGAGAGAGGGACAAGCAACATTATTCCAACACAGAGCAGTAGAATGCCTGGCTTGTAGTAGACGTAGGTCAACTATTATTCTTTCTCTACGAGTTAGAGAGCGGTCGTTTGGATAAATGCTTAATATACATAGCTTAGGTCTTTTCAGAGATATATCCTACCAAAATTGTTGAACCTCCTCACACTCCCACAAGCAATGATATAAAGTACCTTGATGAATATTACACTTATAGCATTGGTCAGGGACATTTTAACATACTAATACTTTTACTACAGTAAAGGAACTCAATGTGAGTCAGCTCACGCAAAAGGAAGAAAAAGTGAGAAACAAACAAATTCCACTTCTTATTACAACTTCCACCTTCCGTCATAAAGATCCAAATGGAGTCTGTAACCACCAGTAACCACCAGTAACCACCAGTCCGGCTCTGCTGGTGCTCCTCTGTGTGTTTGTGTCCTCGTCGCACTTCATAGATCAAAACGGCGAACATGACAGACAGAGGTGCATTCCTCTCAGGTGATGACAGCGATAATCCACCGGCAGTCTGGATTCAGCCGAGCATACATGATAAGGTTGGAGTGACACACTGGCACACACACACGCACACACACACACACACACACACACACACACACACACGCACACACACACAAACACACACGCACGCACACACACACTGGCACACATTACCTGAAACCCTCCCGGTCGCCTCAGGGTTAGGGTTGTGTGGAAAAAAATGTGGGTCATGGGTAAAGACTACAAAGTCACACACACACACACACACACACACACACACACACACACACACACACACACACACACGTATGTGCGCACGTCTACAGCTCTAATCCTCCCTGTCAGAACATGATGGACAGATAGAGGGTGGGGGTGGGGGGGTAGTGTTCAATGTTAAGTGGCAGGGTGACAGCTAAATGACAATCCTTAGGCAACACACACACACACACACAATAATCACACAATCCCTTCACACCCTTTACTGGTAGCATCTCACCAGACTACACTGACTCACAGCAATAAAGAAAACATCCTACATCTCAACATAACAGTAGTTCATAATTGTGTCTTATAGGAATTAAATAAATGTATGTATATATTTTGTAAGCTATAACTAAAAGCCCATCTCTGCCAGAAAAACAATTGAAAAGATGAAAAGCTGACGGAGAGAAATATACACCTAGGAACACCTGGAGGGAATTCCACCTGGACTCCAGGATGAACTGATCCGACTTTGGTGGTCAAAAGTCAAGGTCACTGTGACCTCACGTCCGTCCCGTTCTCAGGAAGCAGCCCAGTCTCACAGCAAAGCATGTAATAGACCCGCCAGTCCACCGGTAGAAAGCGTGTCAGTGTCACGTTTTGTGTCGCCCAGACGTGAGTATTACACGCCTGCATGAA